>NC_079407.1:19478728-20143728 GCF_029220125.1 Pseudoliparis swirei
GGACGACCACTGAGCTATAGCTAACCCAAATGTTGTCTTCATATATCAAAATGGAAGGAACGAGCAACATGGAGTTCAGTCATTATCATTGACAAGAAGGACAACCAAAGTCCACCCACAATGTTTTAGAATCTGAATCATAGCATGTACCTAAATTGATAGAGAATATTCAGCATTGTCATCTCAATATATTTTCATTAATTATGCATGTGTTTCATTGGGAAGATGTTTTTTCATGTTTGCAGTAAAACAATCACAGTACTAGGTTTATAGTTTCACCTGTAAAACATCACTTGGGATTGTTCCAAAGGAGAGAACCGTTTACGATCACTCAGACAGGAACATAGGGCAAAATAACTCACCGGAAAAGAGACATAGACCTATAGTATGTGCACATGTGACAAGTGCAAATGTTATTGTTTATAATCTGTTATTATTTTGAATAGTGATTTGTCCATGTTTTATTTGATCTATTTGTGTTGAGGGTTGATTGGTAATTGTTTTATCAGTCATCTACTGAGTAGCCTGATCAGCTATCTGGGATCGATTACTTTTGGCTGCGCCTGGATACTCGGGATTTGCGGTGTTTTTCTCATTCAAGTAAAACAGTAAATAATCTCATGTTGTACACCTGTTTCCCCCCCCCTATATATTGTGCCACTCTTTCCCTTGTCTCTTGCTGGATTGTTGTCTTTTTCCTGTAGTCCTGTTGTTCGTGTTACTAGTGCGCATTCCTGATCCTGCCTGTTTCGACCCTGCCTGCCTGCCCTGACGCCCAATTCTCTGCCTTTCCCCTTTTTGACCTTATTTAGAATTTTTGCCTCATTAAAGAGCACCTTTTGTTATCCACACCGAGTCCTGTCAATTCCTCTGCGCATGAGCTCCTGCACCTCGCTACCTGTGCTACCAGCCCTGACAGAACATTCCAGCCATAAACAAGCTCAATAGAGGACAACAACATGTTTACGGCTCTCCAGACGCCAGGAGGGTAACATCATTCTAATTGCTCTTGGGCCAGCAAGCTCGAGCAGTTTCTCAAAGGTCTGCTGACCTGGGAGGCTATAGTGGCAGACATGCCAACTAGTTGCGGTCCTGAGTCATAGTCCCCGCCAGTTCCCGCCATCGCCCCAGTATGCTATGATGATTTTTAAATGCTGTCATGAGGTGAGCTATACATTATATCGGTCAGATCCATTTGAACCTGCCACAGAGATGTGTATCTGTGAACATAACAAAGTCACTGTCATATACTTCCCCACTCTGGCTAACATGTCCACTAGGTGGTAGCAGCAGTGTGAGCAATAACATGACAATATGGTGTACCTGGGTGGATGCTTGAGTTTGCACACATGAGCATGCAAGACAAGTTACCTAACAAGATGTTTTCAATCAGGAGAGACTTATTCCGAATTCAACAATAATCCTTATTACAACGGTAACAAAATGGAATCGCGCATTGTCTTTTTTGGCGATCGGACTCTATCCCGAACCAGGCTAAACAAGGCGCGGTGACACCGAGTTCGGATCAGAATCCCCCCTGGAGTCCAGACACTGGTGGTGGATGAAGAAAGGAGTTTCTGCCCCCCTCTGTTGAATGAGGGTATGATTGCCTGCTGCCTGGAAATGATTGGGGTGGAGGAGGGTCACCTTCAGGTTCGAGCTGAAATAACAACTGACAGCTGCGTGGAACACTCCTTTAAAGTTTGACAGCAACGATCTGATTGGCTTAGAGACATTGTGGCACATCTAATTAGTCGCTAAAAGTGTACGCCCCCCCCAGACCAGCTGATCGCATAATCACTGGGAGTAACAGATTGACAACCTGTATGTTTTCTATAAATTCTGCCCACAGCTGCACCTCTCTGCGTGAGCACAGCTGATTGTCATCTACCATAATCAGCCCCTGCAGTTAAATGCTCCGGTCATCCTCTCCTCCGGTGTCAGTCCGCCCGTTTGCCAACCTGTGAGTAGCCATTAGTTACCCAGGAGTTGTGCCTGTCTGATGTTCCCATTCATTTTTGTCTTCTGGCCAGTGTCAAGCCACAGGTTTCATTTGCATGAATAGGACTTCCCGCTCTTTCCATGGAGATCAGTGGTGAAACTTTAACCACCAGTGTCGAGCCTCGGGTTTTCACCTGCGTGAAGAGGACCTCCCGCTAGTTCCAAGTTTCTTCCTGAAATTCACAACCATCTCCACTGTCATCCCCATAAAAGATGAGTCCAATCAGTGTGCTAACATCCGCAAACTTTAGGCGGCAGAAGCAGTCCGGGGGGCGGGCTGGAGGACAACCACCAGGAAGAAGGACGCGCTCCAGGGGGCGGGCCAGAGGACAGGAATGGGGAGCTGGGGGACGGGGCTCAGGAGGAGGGGGCTCTGGGGGACCGGGTTCAGGTGACAAGACATGGGAACTGGAGCCGGCTGGGATGGCAAAGGGGAACTGGAACCGGACGGGACGGCGACGGGAAATGAGGAACCGGAAGCAGGAAAGGGGGAGCCGTCAACGGGACAGATGGGAACGGGACAAGGGGAGCCAGGAGTGGGACAGGGGGAGCTGGAACTGTCTGGGATGGCGGCGGAACACTGTGAACCGGGACACGGCAAACTAGAGCTAGCCGGGTCAGCGAAGCGGCACTGGGAACTAGAACCGAGCAGGACAGGGACGGAACAGGAGGAACTAGAGTCGGCCGGGACCGAGACGGTACAGGGGGAACTAGAGCCCGGGATGAACACGGAGCATGGGGAACAGGGACCGGCCGGTACAGAGACAGAACGGGAAACTGGGACCAGCCGGGACAGAGACCGTACAGGGGGAACTGGAGCCGGTGCTGGGACACCGAGAGCTGGGGTCAGCCTGGGCGCCGACAGGACCCTGGGAGCAGGAGCCGGCGACTGGACACCGGGAGCTGGGGTCGGCCTGGGCGTCGACTGGGCTCTGAGAGCAGGAACCGCCGATGAGACACTGGGAGCAGGGGTCAGCCCCATGCCGACAGGGCACTGGGAGCCAGAACCGGTGTGGACTGCAGAGCGGAAACTGCAGCTGAATCCGGCGTGGACTGCAGCACAGAGGCAACAGTGGGAACAGGCGTGGACTGCAGCACAGAGGTGGCAGCGGGAACACGTATCGTCTTCGGCCACCACTTTTCCACTTACACCGAAAGGGCTCAGAGAGACTCCCACATGTTCTGCACAAGACTGTTATGATCAGCTGGCCAGGCGAGAGCTTTGCAGAGGAAACTGGAGTTTGCTGAGTCCATATTTGGTCAGTTTGAACTGTTAGGGAATGGCTGGGAGCCACGGGGAGTAGGACTCAAAAGCAGACTTCGATACGAGGTAGTGGGATTCAAAAGAACAAGGTCTTTACTCAGCAAACATTTCGAGACAAACTGACCCAGAACCAGGGGTTGACACACTAAATACACAGGGAAACAAGGCACAGGTGGAAACAATGAGGGCGGGGTCTGCAATCACACAGGAGGGCGGCATACAAGGAGGGAGGTGTCTGAAACGAGAGACAAGGTGAGTGACAGACAACACAACAGAAACAGACAGTGAACACAGAACTACCCAGAAGGTCTGGGTGTAACAGATATTCTTCCTGAAATTGCGAGAGCTTGTCATGCAGCAGAGATGATGGTGTTACAGGCATAGCTGAAGTCTACAAACAGGATCCTGGCGTGGCTTCCTGAGGAGTCCAGATGCTGGAGGATGAGGTTAAGGGCCATGTTCATAGCGTCATCTACAGACCTGCTCTGTAGGCGAACTGCAGGAGGTCCAGTAGTGGGTCGGTGTGGGCTTTGAGGTGGGACAGGACTAGGTGTTCAAAAGACTTAATGACCACAGAGATCACGGCGACGGGCCTGCATTTATTGAGTCCTGTGATCCAAGGTTTTTTGGGGACGGGGATGATGTGTATATATAGTGAACTGCCAAGAAAATGATTTCTGGTCTGGCTCTTCGGTATTAGCAATTGGGTGTTTTACTGACCTGTCTGAGTTACATTACATTACATTACATGTCATTTAGCTGATGCTTTTATCCAAAGCGACTTACAATCCTGTTACATTCATACATCGTAGACGCAGCTACAGGGAGCAATTCAGGGTTAAGTGTCTTGCTGAAGGATACATCGACTAGGGCGGGGATTGAACCTCCAATCCCCCTGATTGAAAGACAACCCTATCCTTGATTGCTGAAATGGAAATCTATGGTTATTGAACAAAAACATGAAGTGGACATAAGTTCTCTGTGAATAATTGAACTTAAAATGAGGATTTTTCAGGTCAAGTTTAGGCACTGTGCTGTCTTGGAGAAGATGTCAACACTAAAGTCCTGAACACAAGCACACACTATATGAAAGACAGTCTTTAGTCCACCAAGCTAAAAAAATAAATTATAATTGTACTAATCACTATATTACAGTTACAGTATACATGTAAATATATACTTGTAAATATACATGTTAAATATACTGTTATATTGACGTGCATTTATAGATATTTATTTCATTTGAAAGACATTTAAACAGGTCAATGCAGTGTCCAATTCAAAGAAAAATATTAGTTTTTCCTGAAAACATGAGCTGATATACAGAAGGTAGAAAATAGTAAATAAACATAGGGCCAGATAAAAAATGAAACTGCACATGTTAAAACAACAAAAAACAGATAAAGACATGTTGGGAAAAAACTGTTTTGAATTGTAATGAAAAATAGGCATGTTTTTAATAAATGAGAAGAATATAGATTCAAAAGTTTCTAAGACACATTTTGCAAGTTAAATAAAAGAAGAAAAAAAAAAAACATAATACATACAAAATGATATAACCTTTAGACTAAAAATGCCTTCCTGTGTCTTTATTTCTTTTCAGAAGCAGCCACAGATAAGACTGTGTGTGATGGAACTGAAGACCTAGAAACGATCCAGAGCCCGTACACTGACACATCTCAGCTCCGAATAACTAATATGGTCTACAAGGCTGTTTATGCTATAGCACATGCCATTCATAATGCAGTGTGTCAGGAAACACATTCTATAACCCAGTGTGACAAACTGAGCAGTATAGAGTCCAAACAGGTCAGTCAAAACCAATATGGAAAAAACACAATTCCCTTTTGTTTGCAATACTGTATCTTTTCCTCAATGAAATATCAATTGTATTATAAATTGTTTAATGTCTCCCTCTCTCCGTCTTCCATTACTTCATCCTCAGGTTCTCACTCAACTGAAAAATGTAAATTTTTCCCAAAATGGTTATGATGTTTCATTTGATGCCAACGGGGATCCTGTGGCCACATACGAGTTGGTTAACTGGCAAAAAACTGAGAGTGGCAGCATTGAGTTGGTGGCAGTAGGGCACTACGATGCATCACTGCCGATGGGCCAGGAACTCCGTATCAACAGGAACCTCACCTGGGTGGAGGGTGGCACACAAGTTGGGAGCCCAAAATAAATATCATAACATATTCCAATTTCAAATTTGATGATTATGTGTTTTTGGTCCGTGTTTCTCCACTCCATACTGGATGTGAAGAGGTCTGTTCTCAAGTTACAACATTTTCAGTCTGAAATCCCACTTAATAGTTTCAACAGAAATGTTCCTTTGAGTTGTGGCTCAGGATAAGTAAAAAACAAAACAAAAAGGACTTTACACAAAAATACTGTAACTTTGTAAAATAACGGCTTGCCTTGTCCAATCCAGACTGATGAAGCCTCATTTTGGCTTTAGCTGAACCTTAGAATGTATTTATTAAACAACTGTGGATTTCTTCCACCATCAGTTGCATTGATAAAACACACACATATTGACTTGCTAGTACTGATTTTAGACGGACTTGAAAATAATCTGAACTTCTTTAACCCTCAGAGCTTTGAAGCACAACTGAATGTGTGTGACTTTGTTTGTATGTGCCAGGTGCCTGTGTCAGTGTGCACTGTCAGCTGTCCTGCAGGAACTCTTAAAGTGCTGCAGAAAGGAAAACCCATCTGCTGTTATGATTGTATACCTTGTCCTGAGGGGGAGATTAGTAACGCTACAGGTATTGTTTGTCCAAATGCATATCTTCTGTACAACATGAAATTTTAAGCATGATTGCTAAAAGCCCTCTTTTGCTGTATTGTTTCAGATTCCCCTGATTGTTTCCCTTGCCCCAAAGAATATTGGCCAAATGCAAAGAGAGACACTTGTCTCCCAAAGCCTGTAGAGTTTCTTTCCTTCAACGAGGCCCTAGGAATCATCCTGGCTACATTCTCAGTTGGTGGTGCCTGTCTTGCCATTATAACAGCGGCTGTGTTCCACCGTCACAGGAAATCCCCGATTGTCAGAGCCAACAACTCTGAGCTGAGCTTCCTGCTGCTCTTCTCTCTGACTCTCTGTTTCCTATGCTCCTTAACCTTCATTGGAGCACCCTCTGAGTGGTCCTGCATGCTGCGCCACAGAGCGTTTGGGATCACCTTCGTCCTCTGCATCTCTTGTGTTCTTGGAAAAACAATAGTTGTGTTAATGGCATTCAAAGCTACTCTCCCAGGTGGTAATGTTATGAAATGGTTTGGTCCTCCACAGCAAAGGATGACTGTAGTATCTTTCACTTTCATTCAAGTTATAATATGTACTCTTTGGTTGGTTCTCAGTCCTCCTTTTCCAATGAAAAACCTAACCACATATAAGGAGAAAATCATCCTGGAGTGTGCATTAGGCTCAGCTATTGGGTTCTGGGCTGTGCTCGGGTACATCGGCCTGCTGGCTGTCTTTTGCTTTGTGTTAGCTGTCCTAGCCCGGAAACTACCTGACAATTTTAATGAAGCCAAGCTTATCACCTTCAGCATGCTGATATTCTGTGCAGTCTGGGTCACCTTCATCCCAGCATATGTCAGTTCTCCCGGGAAATTGACGGTGGCCGTGGAAATATTTGCCATTCTTGCCTCCAGTTTTGCACTCATACTGTGTATATTTGCTCCAAAGTGTTTCATCATATTGTTTAAACCTGAGAAAAACACCAAGAAAAATGTAATGGACAAAGGTAAATCTTAAAACATAACATTTTGAGAAAACTGACAGCAATTGAAGAAACTTGTAACACCAATACCTAAGCCTCAGAGGACAAAGAGGGAGAACTTGTTTCACATGTATGCTCTTGGCTAAAAATAATCCAATGTGTAGTTGGTAGTGTGACATACATGCTCACTGGAATAATATAAATAGGAGCATTGTCGATAATAAATCTCTAATTCAATTCATGATATTCACGCCAGCCAAGCTCTTACCCTAACTGTTCTCCACACCTGATTCTCATCACATGTAGCTTACCTATACGGGCACTTCATGAATTAATTCTCCAATCTGTTTTCAATGTCAGAACTGCATGTATTCACTCTGTGTTTTCAGTAAGGAAACAATAAAGACAAAAAACTACATTAAGGCTTCAACAGCATCATTTAGTATTCAGTTCATGACATGCACATTCAGTCTTCATCTTCTTTATCTAAACATTGAAATATAATTTATTTAAAATTTAATATTTTATTAATTGTAATGACATTTTGTGAAAGTAATTTTAAATGATTGTTGTCCTATTTATTTCAAAACGTTCACAACCTGAAAATATAACAGAAAGTAAATTGTAAAAGTAAAAAATAATAATAATAATTCAATTCAATTCAGTTTATTTGTATAGTCCATTTTCACAAATTACCAATTTAGTCTCAGAGTGCTTTACAATGTGTACATATAGACATCCCAGTCCCAAAACCTCACATCGGATCAGGAAAAACTCCCAAACAACCCTTCATGGGGACAAAAGGGAAGAAACCTTCAGGAGAGCAACAGTGGAGGATCCCTCTCCAGGATGGACAGGTGCAATAGATGTAATGTGTACAGAAGGAATCATTACACACAAATTAAAACACAGTAACAACACAATCAATGAATATGACAGAGTGTATGAATAGTTGGTATTAGTCATATTCCACGATCCAGACCTCGATGATCCATCAGGCAGATAGGATCTATGACGTCTCATAGGGTCCGATGACTCTGAGACGTGAAGTCAAAAGGACTCTGGGGAGAAAGCAGAGTTAGTAATGTGCAATAGAGAGATGAAAATTCATCCACAAGGAGGGAGAAAAGAGGAGAGAGGTGCTCAGTGTATCCTAAACGTCCCCCAGCAGCCTATACGCCTATAGCAGCATATCAAGGGGCTGGACCAGGTGAACCTGATTCAGCCCTAACTATAAGCTCTGTCAAAGAGGAAAGTCTTAAGTCTACTCTTAAACAAGGTGACTGTGTCTGCCTCCCGGACTTAAGGTGGAAGCTGGTTCCATGAAAGAGGAGCTCTCCCATCCTACTTTTTAAGACTCTAGGAACTACAAGTAGTCCCGCATTTAGTGAGCGGAGCTCTCTAGTGGGGCAATATGGTACTACAAGCTCCTTAAGATATGATGGTGCATCACCAATCAAGGCTTTGTAGGTTAAGAGAAGAATTTTAAAATTGATTCTTGATTTTACAGTGAGCCAGTGCAGAGCAGCTAATGCAGGAGTGATGTGATCTCTTTTCTTAGTTTTAATGAGTACACGAGCTTCAGCATTCTGGATCAACTGGAGGGACCTAAGAGACTTATTAGAGCAGCCTGATAATAAGGAGTTGCAGTAATCCATTCTAGAAGTAACGAACGCGTGAACCAATTTTTCTACATCTTTTTGAGACAAGATGTGCCTGATTTTTGAAATATTCCGTAGATGAAAGAATGCAATCCTTGAGATTTGCTTTACGTGGGAGTTAAAGGATAAGTCCCGATCAAAGATAACGCCGAGATTCTTTACAGTGGTGTTGGATGCCAGGGCAATGCCGTCTACAGAAACCACATCACCAGATAATTAATCTCTAAGGTGCTCAGAGCCGAGTAAAATTACTTTGGTTTTGTCTGAGTTTAACATCAAGAAGTTGCAGGTCATCCATGTTTTTATGTCTTTAAGACATGCTTGCATTTTACTGAGCTGGTTGGACTCCTCTGGTTTGATCGATAGATATAATTGAGTATCATCTGCATAACAATGAAAGTTTATGGAGTGTTTCCTGATAAAATTGCCCAAAGGAAGCATGTATAAGGTAAATAAAATTGGTCCAAGCACAGAACCTTGTGGAACTCCGTGACTTACGTTGGTGGTTATCGAGGCGTCATCGTTTACAAATACACACTGAGATCGATCTGATAAATAGGATTTAAACCAACT
Organism: Pseudoliparis swirei; assembly: GCF_029220125.1. NCBI lineage: Eukaryota > Metazoa > Chordata > Actinopteri > Perciformes > Liparidae > Pseudoliparis > Pseudoliparis swirei. The sequence goes on from NC_079407.1 coordinate 19,487,956, forward strand.
TAGTGCGGGGCCTGAAATGCCAATCGACTGATCCAGTCTCTGTAATAGGATGCCATGGTCAATAGTGTTGAACGCAGCACTAAGGTCTAACAAGACCAGTACAGAGATGAGTCCTTTATCTGCTGCCATTAAGAGGTCATTTGTAATTTTCACCAGTGCTGTCTCGGTGCCGTGGTGTTTTCTAAATCCTGACTGAAACTCCTCAAATAAACTATTATGATGAAGAAAGTCACAGAACTGATTAGCGACTACTTTCTCAAGGATCTTGGAGAGGAAGGGGAGGTTAGAGATCGGTCTGTTGTTAGCCAACACCTCTGGATCCAGAGTGGGCTTCTTCAGGAGAGGTTTAATTACAGCTACTTTGAAGGAATGTGGTACGTGGCCTGTTAGCGAAGACACATTGATAATATCTAATAGAGAGCTGCCAATTAAAGGCAAAACGTCTTTAAGCAGCCTCGTCGGGATGGGGTCCAAGAGACAGGTAGACGTGTTCGAAGTAGAAACCGTTGAAGATAATTGGTCACGGTTGATGGGAGAAAAGCCCTCCAAATATACACCAGGGCATACAGCGGTTTCCAAGACCACTCTACTTGAGGACAGATTGGCACTGGTTAAGGGCAAGAGATTATTAATCTTGCCTCTAATAGTTCAAATCTTTTCATGAAAGAAGTTCATAAAGTCATTACTACTGAGGTCTTTTGGAATACTCGGCTCCACAGAGCTGTGACTCTGTCAGCCTGGCTACAGTGCTAAAGAGAAACCTGGGGTTGTTCTTATTTTTCTCTATAACTGATAAGTAATAGGCTGCTCTGGCATTATGGAGGGCCTTCTTATATGTTTTAAGACTATCTCGCCAAACTAAGCGGGATTCTTCCAGATTAGTCTAACGCCATATACACTCAAGCTTTCGTGATGTTTGCTTTAGTTTGCGGGTCTGAGGGTTATAGTAGGGAGCAAACCTCCTCTGCCTCACTGTCTTCTTCTTCAGGGGGGCTATCAAGTCCAGTGTCATTCTCAGAGAGCCTGTGGCACTATCAACAAGATGATCAATCTGGGACGGACTAAAGTTAGACCAGGAGTCCTCTGTTATATTGAGACGTGGTATTGAATCAAATGCAGAAGGAATCGCTTCTTTAAATTTAGCTACAGCACTGTCAGTTAGACATCTGGTGGAGAAACCTTTAACTAACGGTGTACACTCCGGTAGTATGAATTCAAAAGTTAGAAGGTTGTGGTCTGACAGAAGAGGGTTCTGTGGGAAGACCTTCAAATGCTGAATGTCAACGCCATATGTAAGAACAAGATCAAGCGTGTGGCCAAAACTGTGAGTGGGTTTCTGTACTCTCTGGCAGAAGCCAATCGAGTCCAACAATGAGATGAATGCAGCACTAAGGCAATCATTATCAACATCCACATGAATATTAAAATCTCCTACAATAATAACATTTTCAGTTTTAAGAACGAAACTTGATATACATTCTGAAAGTTCAGATATAAACTCTAAATATGGACCTGGTGGCCGGTACAGAATCACAAATAGAATTGTCTGTCGTGTTTTCCAGGTTGGATGTGAAAGACTAAGAACAAGGCTTTCAAATGAGGTGTAGTGTAATTTAGGTTTAGGATTTATTAATAGGCTCGAGTCAAAGATGGCTGGTACTCCACCTCCTCGGCCGGTGCCTCGAGGAATGTGAGTATTAATATGACTTGGAGGAGTCGATTCATTTAGGCAGACATATTCTTCATGGCTCAGCCAGGTTTCAGTTAGACAACATAAATCAATGTGATTATCTGATATTAAATCATTTACTAACACAGCTTTAAATGACAGAGATCTAATATTTAGGAGACCACATTTAATAGTCCTGTTTTGTTGCACTGCTGAAATAATGGTGTTAACTTGTATAAGGTTATTTTGTACGACTCCTCTTCTGCTTACTTTTGATTTATTTAATTGAAGTGGCCGTGGGACAGACACAGTCTCTACTCTAGAGTTGTGGGTGGTGTTAGGTTGTAATAGTTTATTTTGATAACATGTGCACAGGTCTTATGCTTTAACTACATATAGAAAGATATTATAATAGGAAATATTAGGGAGAATATTGATATTATTATTAATGTATTATGAAGCATAGGGGTAATGTTTACTCTATGCAAATGTAAATGGCAAGAATTAATGTATGTTGCATGAGAGTGACTGTATGTTAGTATTATAGATTGACGAAGCCGGTTGAATTCTGTGAAAGTGACTTTAATGCGGACAATAATAGACGGGACTTTTATTGTGAAAATACTTGTTTAGCAACTTGACCGGAAATGACGTTTTGACCGGGGTTTAGTGACATTCGACCCCTCCATTGTTCTAGCGGAACTTTGAACCAATCTAGGTGTTAAAGGCTGGACTTACCTTTGAGAGTGAGGATTGGCTGATTTTGAGTCTAAGACTCTGTGGATTAGAGATAGCGGGTCTCTTCAACAGGTATCCCCGACGCCGGAAGGCTGAGGGGGCGGAGGAGCCGATGAAGAGCACGTTGAATGTTTTTTTTTTACACTTCCTGCCATTAAATGTTGATAACTTAATTCGATATGATATGATATGGGTTTTATTGTCATTGCATAGAGTACAGGTACAGAAGCAACGAAATTGAAAAGAAAGGGGATGGAAGATTACAGCATAACATGAGGGAAGAGAGGCGAGAAAAAAAAAAAAAAACCCCGACTATGCCCCTAGGGGTACAGTGTGGGAGCAGGAAAAAAACACCTTAGCACATAAGCACATACATCTTAAACATAAATTGCAACGAGTAGGAAGGGGGGAGGGGAGGTAAGCCAAAGACTGGGTGATCTAAGCCCAGCCATTGGGGGCAGGAGGTGACCAGCACCGACAAGCAGCCAGCCCGGTCCTTCAGCCATTACAGCGCCGATCACAGGCCCCGTCCTGTCACACTGGGGGGACGAAGCAGACGAAGGCGTGGGATGGGGGAGGGGGGTAGTGAATGCATTTCAGTGTATGTTAAGTTCGTGTGAGCGTGGCCTGTTATGTCGTCCTCCCCCAGGCCACAACAGACAAAGTTCTCAGTCCGCAAGATGGTCGTTGCCATGGAGATAGCCTTGAAGGGTCCTGGGGAGAAAACAACCACAGGTGTCTGTGGATAGAGGCAAGGGAATGAGAGAGATTCTCGTTTCAGTGATCTTCGGGGGAGTTGTTGTTCCAGTAACGGCCTTGGCCAAGGCCCGTCCTGGTAAGGGAGCCGAAAGCAGATAAGATTGGGATTGTTTGGTCTTCCAGTAGCTGCATTTCAATTTTGCGCAACCACTATTCCTCCATCTTCCTCCCGTTTGCCAATAGGATTTCAAATCGATCCACTTTCATTTGCAGAGCCGTCAGCTTCTCCACGATGTTATCATTCTGGCGGTTTAATGCCACAGTCTGAGTGCCAACAACTCTACCCAACGCAATCATGTCGGGCAGCCTTAGGGGCTTTAACAGCTGTCACCGTTTCCTTAATTTTCCGATAAGCCAGGGCAGCGCCAAATCCAAACAGCAGAAATCCTGTAATCATAGTTCCGAATAGGTAGATGTCTTCTACGTCCTCCACGGAGAGTGGTGCTAGGCACAAGACCCGCCACTTCGCCCACGCGTCCATCGTGTATCCAGCAACATTCGTCCCAGCAGGACAGGCAGGTTCCCCCGAACCCGAGCTTCTCGTCGAGAAGATGGTGTCAATTGCGTTTAAGGACCAGTTGATTACGTCCATGGTTTTTAGTTCGAAGAGCGATGCGTAGAGAGTCTCTCCAGTATAGAGACAGACAAGACATGACGAGAGAAGCCAAGCAGGGAAGGGAAGGTCATGGGAAGGGGGGGGGAGAGAAAAAATGCGACCGCCTTCGGAGAGAGCCAGAGAGGAAGCCTGTTTTCCATCATTTGCGAAGTGCCCAGTTTCAGAACTTCCTTATAGTACCTAGAAAGGATGGAACAATTCTTGGAAGCTTTTGACGTAGCCGAAGAAAAGCAAGTAGATGCGCTGCAGTGCTAAGTGTAATGGGTGCGACTCCTTATTGGCTTTTGAGAAAGCTGCTGCAGCCCAGGAAGCCAAAAGATAAGACATTTGATGAAATTGTGGCCGTTTGAAGGGACATGATGAGCCCAAGCCCTTGTTAGTAGATAAAAGGTTTGGCTTTAACCAGCAAAACCAAAAGTTAACCAGCCGGTGGCTCAGTATGTCGCCGAGTTGAAACAATGCGTGGGTTTGGCGCAAACTTGGACACATCACTACGAGATCGGTTTGCCAGTGGAACAAAAAATAAGAGCTGCGAGAGGAGACTACTTTTGGAAAATAATCCTACTTTTGGAAAGGCTTTTGAAATTGCTCTCAACCTGGATACTACCTTTCCGTCAGTTGAGAGGGATGAACAGTGAAATTGTCGGGGCAGCAAGCGTTCAGCAGGTGAGGCCACAGCGGACAAGGAACTGTTACAGGTGCAATGGAAAAAACCATGACCAAAATGAGTGCCATTTTAAAGAGACTAAATGCCATAACTGTGGAAAGACGGGACATATTAAAAAGGCATGTCGGTCTAAAGCACTAACAGAGAGTGAGAGGCGTTTACAGGGCAAATGAAAGAATCACACACAATATGTGGAAGCTGAAGAAGATACAGAATTGGGTGTGTTCAGAATGAGTGAAGATGCTGACTTGTATATTCACTGTAGCTGAGGTAAAGTTAGAGATGAAAATACTGTAGATACAGGGGCTGCAAGAAGTATAATTTCACAGGGTACATAGAGGGACACATTCTGACACTTATCACTGCAGAGAAGTAAAGTAAAGCAAACCCTCCTGTTATGTTGGGGGGCAAATTGACCCATTTTAAAGTTTGAAAATCTATGGAAAATATTTGTAAGTACTTTTCTGAATACAACTTCTTCTGCAGGTTTACATTACAGAAATGATGTTCGGGTAAATTTGACCCGGGCAGTGAAAGTGGAGGCTTCAAGTTAGCAGAAGTGTCACGTTTAGACTATTTCTTTCTTTTTAAATGTGGGACTGTCTTTCTTACTCCCCCCACCAAGTTTCAACAGACACACGCACACACACACACAATCCCCCCCCCCCCCCCCACACACACCCAAGCACGCACGCATGCACACCAACACACACACCAGCACACACACACACACACATACACTCCTGTTCAAAGCCCAATATATAACGTTGTACACATTTCAAACTTCAAACAAAAGAACCAGGTGTTTGTTATGGGAACCATCTCTATCCTCCTATGTGCCCATCACCGTACAGACTAAACAATGTTTCTCATCTTCTCACGTTCCCCCTAAATAAAGCCTTTATTGGACATGGGACACTAATGTAAGGGTTTCTTTCATGTCTCTCCTAATAAACATGTACTATAGTACTTCTAATAGACTGTCTGTCTGTCTCTCTGACTGAGAGAGACACACCCTGTTTCATCCCAATCTCAGAAGCACACACACTCTCTTTCTAATGACCCCACCTGTGCGAGAAATACAGATACTATTCTGTCAGGAACCTTTATTTTTCCCGTGGGAAAATTCCACCCACACTTATCAGGGGAGGGGCCAAACGTACAAAATAGTTTCTCAGAAGTACGACCAACATTAGACTCTGCAGATACATATGACTGCACCAAGAGGATGACTGTGTGCTGGCCTTTGGTCATCTTTTATAATGTAATTTATCCATCTTAACACTTTAAAGAAACATAACTAAAGTTTACTTTAAATACAAATCCTTTATGACTCATTTGGCTTGATTTTGAGTAAGCGGGTCTATATGACCCTGAATAGCAAAGGTGTCTCATCTCTATTCATCTACATCAGCCCATGACAAAAAAAACGTACAAAATGCAAATAACATTTAGGAGAAAATACATGTTATGGTAGACAAATGCAATTTCTAAACTCTGAACTCAGCTTCTTCATTATGTTTGCTCTGACCCTGTTTCTTGTGTTCCCTGTTGTTCATTGGAGAACCAACACTTTGGTCCTGCATAATGCACCACACTGCCTTTAGCATCACATTTTCACTTTGCATCTCCTGTATCCTGGGCAAGACCCTTGTGGTGTTGGCTGCTTTCACTGCCACCAGGCCAGGGGACAACATCATGAAGTGGCTGGGGCCCAAACAGCAGAGAGTCATTATCTTCATTAGCACTCTAATTCAGGTGGTTAACTATACTGCCTGGCTCATTGAGGCTCCCCCTTCCCCATCCCCAAATACTCAATATGAACGCTCATAGATCATACTGGAGTGCAGTGTGGGTTCCAGCATTGCATGTTGGTGTGTTCTGGGATATATTGGCCTACAAGTCTGTCTGTGCTTTGTTTTGGCTTTTCCTCGTCCGTATGTTTGGCAGGCAACTTCAACGAGGCCAAGTCCATCACCTTCAGCATGCTGATCTTTTGTGCTATGGCTATAATTTATCCCAGCTTAACTCAGATCTCCTGGAAAAAAATGCAGAGGAGTTGGTGTGACAGTTTGCTCCAAAATGTTATATATTTTACTGAAGCCAGAAAAGAATACAAAACAGCACCTAATTGGAAAATACAATATGAAACACCATACTTCAATCAATATTCAATGTTATTTATTGATATTTTGGGCAAATTATAATTCATGTTTGTATTAAACAAGCATATTTATACAAAATAGATATCGCAGCATTGCAACTATTGTACAAAAACATATAATTCCAAAAGATATCACTTTATTGTATAAAGATAATTAGTGAAATGTTGCTTAGTTTTGTGTGCAAATAATACATCAAATGTGCTACCTTGCTGTACCTGTAAATTTAATTTTGGGATTCCAACCAAGGTTATATTTAGAATTGTACGGTCCAAAATACTCTGTGCAAACATCAAATGTGTGTAACGATTTTTAGTTGATTTAAATGTTTGGAGAGAAACATGGATTTCCATATAGGAATGTGGTTTATTTATCATTCTCTGGGTATGAACTGCATACAGAGGGAGGAGCATGCAGCCTTACAGCCACCACATTCAAGTATTTAAGGATTTACATATTGTCTAACCCAAAAATATTTGTTCTTCATTTGGGTGACATTAAAGTAACTGTAACCATAACTTGGCAAGATGGAAATGAAAAATCTCCCTCATAAGACATTTCATTACCATATTAATGTGTATGCCACCGAAATTAAACTGTCCTTCAAATGACCCTTTCATTTAAAGTTACCCTTTAAGGATGCACTGAGTACCTATCTCCTCTTTTTTCTCTCCTTAAGGATGAATTTTCATCTCTCAATCACACGTTACTAACTCTGCTTTCTCCCCGGAGTCCTTTTGACTTCACGTCTCATGGGGTCATCGGACCCTATGAGACGGCATAGATCCTATCTGCCTGATGGATCATCGAGGTCTGGGTCGTGGAATTCCTGCTCCTGACTGCGCCACTGTCCTGTTGAGACTCCGCCCACTGTTGAGACTCCGCCCACTCCTCCTCCCCACCACCATCTGCCTGATGGATCGTGGAGGTCTCCATCGTGGAATATGCCTACTATGAACTATTCATACACTCTGTCATATTCATTGAATGTATTTTAACTCTAACTCTGTCCTTCTGTACACATTACATCTATTGCATCTGTCCATCCTGGAGAGGGATCCTCCTCTGTTGCTCTCCTGCAGGTTTCTTCCCTTTTTTCCCCCCTGTAGGGTTATTTGGGAGTTTTTCCTGGTCCGATGTGAGGTTTTGGGGCAGGGATGTCTATGTGTGCAGATTGTAAAGCACTCCGAGACAAATTTGTAATTTGTGAAATTGGGCTATACAAATAAACTGAATTGAATTGAATTGAATTAATCCTCCAATGCAGTGGTTCACTGAATTAGATAGACTTGGCTTTCCTTTCTATTTGAAAGAAAAGCACTAGGTGAAATATGGGACATAGCTTTTATCTGTCAAGTAAAAGGGTTATTGTGAAAGACACTCAGCAAGAGGAAAAGTGTACACCCAGAGAGTAATTATTTACAGTTATGAGGCAATGGTTACTCATCTTGTGGAATGTTTTAAAAATACAAACCTAGACATATTTAATGTGTCATTTAATTAGTTTCATATTCAAAGGTAGATTCATAATAACATTCTATTTTTTAAACGTGTGCTTTAAACGTGGCCTCTTAAAATGATCGACCATAACACGGTCAGTTCATGTGAGATATTTTCTCATCATTCCTTTCTTAATGTTTCTTTGAGGCCTCAGTAATATTATATAACATTTTGGCACAAATATACATAGTAACAGTCCAAAACTGGAGGCTAATATAGCAAATACTTCGACAGCCACAGTGAACTTTCCAGGGGAGCTGACATAAGCTGGGATGAAAGAGATCCACACAGCCCAGAAGATCAGCATGCTGAAGGTGATGAGCTTTGCCTCATTGAAGGTATCTGGTAGCTTGCGTCCAAGGAACGCCAGGATGAGGCAGACGAAGGCCAGTAGACCAATGTAGCCCAGGACCAGATAAAATCCAGGAGGCCATGGTTCCTTACACTCCACAATAATCTAGGTACATCCAACAATACATAAATACAGATCAATCAACATTAATCGTACACATTTCATTTAGGTGTATATAACACATTTGAAATGATTGTTTGGTTTCCCTTCAATCTGCATGACAAAAAGTATAGCCCCTATGTGAAGATAGGATTTCAACATGTCTCACTCTGGCGACTCCTGATGGCAGTATCAAAATAGATACTGTGAGATAATGTCATTCTTACTTTTCCAGTTGAGGCTTGGTAGTTTGGGTTCTTGAATGGGTAAGGAGGTGCACCCAAAATACAACCGGCACAGAGAATAATCTGGGGGCAAAATCAAAAGATAAGCTGTTTTTTTAAAATACAAACAAAAATGTAAATGGTCAAATTATTGGTGGTTCTAAAGCCCACCCACCTGAGGAGCTGTAGTACAGAGGATCATAGTCCGCTGTTGAGAAAGACCAAACTGCTTCAGGGCCCTCGAACCAGGAGCATTAGCATGAAAGGCGAAGAGAACAACTATGGTCTTCACGAGGAGGCAGGAAAGACAGAGGACAAAGCTAACCCCGAATGCTGCCTGGCGCAGCCTACATGTCCACACAGATGGCTGGCCAATGAACACCAGGGAACACAAGAAGCACAGCTTGAGGGACAGGAGAAGCAGGAAACTTATTTCTGAGTTGTTGGCCTTGACGATCGGTGTGGAACGGAAACGTTGAAAGACAGCAGTGACGATGGTTGTCAGGACAACGCCAAGCAGTGTGAGTGTCACCAGGATGACGCCCATGATGTCGTGGAAAGACAGAAATTCTTCGACCCCAGCGACACATTTCACCTGGTCTCTGTCTGACCAGTAGTATTCAGCACATTTTGTGCACTCAGTGGAACCTTTCAAAGACACAAACACTGTGTAAACACACACAATCTCAAACTCTAAATAATAGTTTGCATTCATATAGCATGCCTTGATGACTCTAGCTGGGCACTTTTTTTGTGGGTTCAATGGCCTTTTGCTTCAGACAGAAGTTAGAAATGTTATAAATAAAAAAAACATGAATGAGCCACCTGTCTGGTTGCTGATCTCTCCGTCTGCACAGGGCAAACAATCAAAGCAGCAGTGGGGCTCTCCTGGACGTCTGGCCTGTCTGCTGCCAGGGGAGCATGGTGAACTACAAAGAGATGCAGGCACCTGAAGAAATATAGGTGTTAAATTACAAACCAAGATTTGCTTTGCAGGAAATTAGATGCTGGTTGGAAGAACAAAAAGAAAAAAGCAATTTTAATCACCAGACAATATATTATATGCCTTGTCCTGTAAAGAAACCAACATGTTTTTAAAGGACATGTGACCCACCTGTGACTGTCCACTTGTCCACACAATTGTGCTTTGCTTTATCTGCAACTGTTCTTTCAATGGAGCGGAACCGTCATAGCTTCCCACTTTTATAAATCTAAAGACAGCAAGACATTATATTAAAATTAAGCCAAAATAACTATTCGACAATTTTGTATCGCAACTCAACAAGGTACAATTCATTCTCTTACAACCTCATGCATGATATCCTACAAAATGTTAACCATCATTTTTCGGGAGGCAAGTTACATAACAAAGACCTTAACATTGACTTCTCGTTTCAGAAACAACCTGCCATCCACCTCCCCTCATGCCCTCTTGGAGTGTAAATTAGCAGTCTTTATACATTCTCATTCAAAATTATGTGAATACCAAACGAAAAAAACGTATGCGGGATATCTTTGATATTATTTTTCGTAGTTTTGCTATTAGTGCTGGATGAGATCAGTTTGATAATAACTCAAATAAAAAGCTTCTCAATCATAATTATTGAAACACATTTGTAATCCTGTGTATTGATGGGTAATATTATACCTAATTTCACCCTCACTATCCTTCTGCCAGTTAATGATGTCATAGAGAGGGACCGGCTCTCCATTGGAGTCAAAAGAAATCTTCTCCTCAAACTGGTTAGTGAAATTCACTTTCTTCAGATGTTGCAGCAACTATATGAAAGCAAACACAATAAAGAACAGAGAAGGGAACAACTCAAGAAGTTTAAATAAATATTATGTTCTAGTAGTTTAACTTGCCTGTACGGAAGTGAATGATTTATGATCAGCACACTTTCCATCATGTTCTCCATAATCACAGTTCAATAAAGTGTGAAGAGCATGGGCGATAGCGTATACAGCTTTATAAACATTATAGGATATTCTGACTTGAGATACATCAGCAAAGCTGTTGTCAATGTCCCTCACATCCTCTGAACCAGTGCATACAGGCTTTTCAGCAGCACCTTTATAGTTTGCATCAGCTGATTGGTTTCCTCTAAACTCCAGCCTGCAGCTAAACAGCTCTTCCCAGAACATGTTAACAAAATCCATCCCAGGTTGTGGAGAAGGGCGGATGTTCAACAAGAACTCTTTCAAGCCTGGGATCCTGACTCCAGGGAAAGAGAAGCCCAGCGTGCCCTCTAAGAGAGAGTGGAAGCGGGGTGAGGTCAGCATGCTAGCGGTTACCCACGCTTCACTGGCTACCCACTGGATTCCTGTCACATTTCTCTGAGCCAGCTGAAAAATAAGGCATACATCAAACAATATATTAAGAAACCAAACAGAAGAACTTGAGCATAAACAATATCTTGGATGATTCTGATTCTCAAATGATTCTTTCAAATGCTGCATGATATAGTTCATAACGTTATGCGCTCATGCATTTACATTAACTAAGATAAAGAGCGACTTCCTTTGTATTTAGTGACAGAAAATTATTTCCCACAAATGATTCTTGCCCATTCAACAAAATGAAGTATTTAGGTTTCTAATAAAAAAGTGGTATCAGACGGTGCTTAGTGTTGGCCACAAATCATTTTTAATACAAAACATGAAATTGGCGACACAAAACAAATTGGTTTTGAGTAACAAAGGGTTGAGAACATTCAATACAGTGTGCTTACCTCTAAGATCAAGTCCAGCAGCTGCCCTTCTGTGGCAAACACCAGCACTACCACTGCAGTTGAACTCTGTAGCCTGTCTGCCATTTCTTGTATCTCTGTCACTGTGGGTGATTTTGGGATAGTCAAATGAAATGCCAGACACCCTCCTTGTTGTCTAAACTGGCTGGAAAATTCTTGGATACCATAGTGACTGTAGTCATCCTGAAATATAAAGAGAGCCTTTGTAAATCATGTTAGTATGTTTATCTAATGTTGGGGTAAAAATAAAATAGAAATGCTTATCTCACCGTCGTCCCTATTGTGCCCACCCAGAACCAGCCTAAGAAGGTGACCATCTGAACAAGACCTCTAACTTGAAAGAGATCACTCGGCACAGTCCGCAAGAATGATGGGTACATATACTTGTCAGTGAGACAGGTACAAGTGGCAAAATAACTCACCTATAAAAAACAACATTTATCAAATATTGGTTTGGGATTGATCACCAAAAAATCTGATAGAAATAAGGATGACGCATGTGAAAATGTAGTGCTGCGCATGTTTTTGCCATTTCATTCCATTCTTACCAGTGGGAGGTTAAAAGGACCAAGGGTGTGAGCTACAGCTCTTGTAGGGGAAGAGGAAGCAAGGCCGATCACAGCCGGCACAGGAGAGTCAGCCAGACATGAGGGCAAAATTTGAGACTGTGTACTCCTATCTATTGTCTCCCCTGTTTCATTTTCCTTTTGGTCATTTCCATTATTTTCAAGACTGTGAGGCGTTGCTTCAAGAATTGCAGAACCTCTCTTTTTTACTGTGCTCAGCATCCTTTCCTTTCTTTTCTTTTCTTCTCCTTTTACCCCCTCCGGTCTTGTACTCCAGTCCTTTGACATATCTAATCTTTTTTCAATTTCTTCCATTTGATTCACCACATTCATCACAGCTTTAGATGGAGTGACTAAAGACAAAAGAGCTTTCAGGCTTGTGTGGACATGGTCACAGCCGTCCATAATCCTATAGCCTAGTTTTACTCCAGGTAACAGGCTCAAATTACGGTTTATTTCCTCCACTGCAAACACCATGGTCATTATCCAGCGGAAGGCTCTGTAGTCAAAGCTGCAGAGAATTAAACAAAATTGAATGCAATCTATGTAATTCATCCTGAGACGGGAAACACAATATCACAACAAAACATAAATCAGCATATGAACAGTGCAGGAGCAATAGATTTAATAATCGCAGCAAAAGGAAATTATTTCAGTCACTTTTTTGTGTAAAAATGAAAACAATTAAGAGAAATGAAGAAGACAAATATATGAAAAGTATCATCACACTTACCCTCTGCAAAGTGTTAGCTGAGGTTTGCTTTGGTAACTATGGTCTTGCTTAGGAGTCACATAATGCAGAGGGAAAAGCCCTCCAATTACAACATCCCCTCCCGACTGCTGGGCCAGAGGCTCATCGGCTGCGAGTTTCACACAGTGAGGCAAGCTAGAACCAACCTCAATCACTCCCTCTTCATTCCCCACTACACTTCTCTCTAAACTTGGTTCTTCCCTTTCCCTCCCATCAGACAACACTGGAAGAAGGCTAAATAAGGCCCAAAGAATTAGCCACGGAGAAGCCATTACAATTGTATAATGTCGATAAAGACCCAATGAAGACTGTGTGTGTCGGAGAAGACAGTTTCCCAACATATTCTCTGAAAGGCTGATGAAGTAGGCTATAAAAACTGTGACGCATGCTTCATTTCATGTGTCATATGAGTCATCGCCAGATGAACCAATCATAATCAAATTCAATGGCACAAAAAGAGGACAATACATGGAAGAATGAATCTGAAAGATGTCGTAATAAAACAAAAAAAGTATTATAATACATTTTTAGCTATGACCAGCAACACAAGCTCAGTCTCTTGGTCAGTTGGTCGGTCGGTCGTTCCACAAATGTGCCAACCCTTCGGCAGCCAACATTGTTGGCGGGAATTTGGTGTAGAGGTCAAGTGGGACGTTCTGAGGGTGTGTGTTTGTGTACATACCAATTGGCAAAAAGTGTGTGTGGCTGCGAGAGTGGCTTCTTATAAGAGGAACATAACTTCTTCAGGCATTCATGTACCAAGGCCAAAATTCTAAATAATTGATCATCAAAACTGAGAGTTTACCACATTGTTCCTCTTTCATTGGTGTGGGCTATCCCATACCCTAATTTATTACTCATTAATTATTTCTACTAGACACTTGTGGCATATGTGTGAATGCATCCACGTGTGGAAGAAGCTACTGTGATTTTGCGGTTGTTTTGAATTTGTCCACATTTTTGATAACCACATAAAGTAATTCATTGAGCTGGTGTTTTTTTGGGATGTGGAATGTTCATTTTTTGCAATTCGGCCTTTGAAAACTAAGACCCAGAGCAAAGATTAAATGGCATGAGAAAATAAAAAAAATTAGATTTTTGAAATAAATCCTTCCGTCAGTATAATTATTTAAAAAGAATAGTTGCCACTCACCCCTTAATTAGAAACCACAGGAGATGGCTTGATATCCAGCTACCACCAATTGGACTTCATATAGTAAATGTAGTGTGAATATTAAGTGTCATACATGCTTACTGTATGTAACATAGTCGAAAGGGTCAGTTTTAAATCCAGCTAAATGTGAAAACTACGCAACCTGCTGTGTTAAATGTGTACCTGCACTTTTATAATAAACACAAGGGATTGTGGGGAATCCCCAGAGTGACTTGGGATTCCAGAATAGGTAATGTCTCTATGAACCGGTCTGTGGGCAATATTGTGTTGACTAATTAAGAAAGTAAATAAAAGTCGAGCTGCCTTTATTTGTTTGTATCGTAATTTTCTTTGATTATTTAGCAATTTTTCCTCTGTGTCTTTGCCTGACTTTTATTCCACCATGCCAGCAGAACAGGAGGATCCATCTGAGTATTGGCTAAGACTGAACCGAGCTATTGATGTTGCTTCAAGTTTTCTTGAAGAGCAAGGTGAAATGTTTGACAACCCCAGTGTTGAAATAGGTATGTTCATCAGATACTGCCCCAGTGAAGATCTCGCTTTTACCTTTAGGTCAAAGATAATGGATAAATGGTCAGCTCGTGAAGTTCAAGAAGTATTGGATGAATACCATCTGGAGAAGGGATTTAGGTCTTCTACAGAGGAGGGTAGCAGAATCAACATGAATAAAGTTGAGGTTAACGCTAATGCTAATTTAGTTTAAGACATCCCTGAAAAGACAAGTGCTGCGAGTCAAGAGAGCTCTACTCTGGAGAGGTTAATTGGAATGGAAGAAAAAGTGTTCCTCCAGGGCCTAGGTCATGCTCAAGCCAACAAAAAGCCACATTCCAACAACAGGCTTCCAAGAGTTGAGGGATTAAATGACTAGCATGTTCCATATGTAAAGACGGCTCTCACTCTGCATTCAATAACTGTAGAGAGAACAGGTTATTTTTCCTGCGTCACTTAACTGGCCATCCAACAAGCAACTGCCCAGAGGGAAGACGTCCTTCTCTCTATGCTCAGCAGGGAAACTGAATGATCAGTGCACAGGGGAGGACAGCGCTGATCAAGTATGTAAGCCTCCCACCTTTGATTTGACAGACATTGATAATTATGAAACATTGTGTCACATCTACCGCAGCATAGTGCCGTCACAAAAAACATTGATTGTGCAAGGCTTGTAGAGACTCTCTGTGGCAGTGGGGTGTGTTTAGACTTGGCTGCAGAGTGGGTGGAGCGGGTGTGGTTAAGGGAATGGTGTTTGATTGTCATCAGCTGGGCTGATGATAATTCCTGATCTATTATGACCTCACTCTGACCGTCACTGAATGAAGCCATTCTTCTTCCTATCTGCGAGACCATAATATCAACAAAGTCATGTGACAGACCTTAAGAGGCTGGCCGTAGGTTATAAAGCAACCGGAAAACCATGCCTCCTCTTTGCCTTCTCGCCTCATCGGAGACCGGTAAGTATGTCGGGAAGCCAATAATCCGTCACTTAGTGTGCAGGTGCCTTGTGTCCCTGAGGATTTCTGTGGTTTTTCTCGTGAGTAATGTATGTAACTCTCTGGTTGTTGCAGGTAAGATAAATGATATCACTTGCGGCTGATTACCCATAGCCTGTTTGGCATTGTTTGTGTAAGCTGGTGTTTGGGTGAGTACCTTTGCATATTCTCCTCTTGGAAGCAGTTGCAAGAGAGGAGTTACTGCTTTCAGCTGCTTCGCAATTAAGTGTTCTGCTCTTCGTACACGTGCGTATGTTGATGTTGGAGGAACAGGAACCACCGGACGGCACTGACTGAAAGAAACAGCGGTAGACTTCTACTTTACATCTATAAGCATTTTATTCAGAAATCAGGATACAAGTAGACTTCATGCATGGACCCCCTCCGCCTGGTACCTATTGTATTCAGACCAGAGAGAGGCGCCTTAGCAGAGGGCGCAACGGTTTAAATCAGTGGTCCCCAAACTACGGCCCGCGGGCCGAATCCGGCCCGCCTCCACATTTGGACCGGCCCCCTGAACAATACCAGAGACGCGTTCCGATTTATTATTTTTTTCACCTGGCCCGCTGCCGTTGAGATTGCAGTGAGACGCGGAGAAAATGTGAAGTGGTGCTCTTCGCAATAAAACATGTTTGATGGGACGTGTCGCGTCTCGGCCAATCAGCGTTCAGATGTCCACAGCGTTTGGGAAGTTAGGTTAGCTTGAATGTTAGTCCGCTACATCTGCTGCTGTCACGCTGCACGGTGTAGCGATGCTAAAAAGTACCTGTACGTTAAAAACGATGTGATTTAGCATATTTTTAGTATCGATACTTCATTAAAAGAGCGATCAGAGCACACGCGCTGCTCCGTTAAATGCTGTCTGCACGCGCAGCGCTCACAGCGAGTGATGCGCGCGCACCACTCAGCCGTGATGCGCGCGCACAGGTGAGCAGACTCTCACTTCTCACTAGCACACCCCCCCACCAAGACAACTTGGGCTACAAGAAACAGTAAGCCATTTCAACACAACTCAAACACCAACTAATATCACCATAACAATATCATAATCATAATTTTGTCAGGAGTTGGGCCACTCAGAACATCTACGTCGGGCAGCACGGTGGCTCAGTGGTTAGCACTGTCGCCTCACAGCAAGAAGGCTCTGGGTTCGAATCCCGGTCGTCCCGGTCATTCCAGGTCCTTTCTGTGTGGAGTTTGCATGTTCTCCTCATGTCTGCGTGGGTTTACTCCGGGTACTCCGGTTTCCCCCACCATCATAAAGACATGCACCGCAGCCTCACCCCGTTCGTATGGATGTGAATGAATGTTGGTGGTGGTCGGAGGGGCCGTAGGCGCTGATTGGCTGCCACGCTTCCGTCAGTCTACCCCAGGGCAGCTGTGGCTACTGATGTAGCTTACCACCACTGGGATGACTGTGTGTGTGTGTATGACTACTGGACTCTGGACTGTAAAGCGACTTCGAGTGTCTAGAGAAGCGCTATATAAAATAAATGATTATTATTATTATTACGTAGCTAGAGACACGAAGCTCCATGCTATCGGAAAAAGATAGATGACAAAAAGCAAGAGAACTCCATACAGATTCTAACCATCTTTACAGAATCTATCTGCGCCAAAGCATCACGGAGATGTGACCCAAAGAACACAGCCACATAAATCGCTTTCTCGCTTTACACTCAGCAAATGTTGCTTACCTTTGCTGATTAGAAGAAGACAAAAGAATTCTGGCGGCAAACCCCCACTGATATATCTTCTCCTACTATCCAGTATGCAGTGGTGTATAAAGTACCCAAAAGTCATACTTGAGTAAAAGTAAAGATACTTGACTGGAAAATTACTCAAGTAAAAGTAAAAGTCACCTATGAGAATACTACTTGAGTAAAAGTATTAAAGTATCTGATTTTTTTAAAACTTAAGTATCAAAAGTAATTTTCTGATATTAAATGTACTTAAGTATTGAAAGTAAAACTAAATGCTGGTAATAAAAAAAACAAAGGGTCAGAATTTTGAGAATTATGAAGTTTATTTGTTTGGGTGCTGTGGCCGCCATGAACAAGGAGTATGAGCTAGGATGAACTTAGCAATATATGAATACTATGAAATTACTAAAATATAAAAACACGATTAACACAGAAAAAAGCAGAACCAAAAGTAACAACCAGAATCATCACTTTAAACTGAACAAATTCTTGTTCATCTTCAAAAGAAGTTGATTTTCAAAATGGCCAGATGTCAGTGTCGCTCTTCTGGGGCTGAAGATGAGTCCTGCGATGCTGAAGAGCCGTTCACCTGGTGCAGGTAGAGTGTGTCTAGCTTCACAGGCCCTGATGCAGGTAGAGTGTGTCTAGCTTCACAGACCCTGATGCAGGTAGAGTGTGTCTAGCTTCACAGGCCCTGGTGCAGGTAGAGTGTGTCTAGCTTCACAGGCCCTGATGCAGGTAGAGTGTGTCTAGCTTCACAGGCCCTGATGCAGGTAGAGTGTGTCTAGCTTCACAGACAGCAGCACACAGTTGGGAAGCATTTCAGCAAGTCAACGTGATCCACGTCTCCATCCAGCTGTTTGCTGCTGTCATGCGCTTGAGATGACGAAGAAGAAGTCCTCTTCATCAGATGAACTGGACCTGGTGGCATCACCTAGCTGCAGGGAGGGTTCTTCCATGTGCTGCTTGATGTAGTCCATTCCTGAAATAAAGTGAGGGTATTATATACATGATAGAATTAATAACACTTCCTAACATGTCATGACCCCAACCTAAAGTTTAGTACAAAATAGTTTGTTTTAATTTGAGGTTTATACATTTAGTTTCATGCACTGTCCGTGCATCCAGAGTTGATTTGTGAATATGTACTTGTATCTCTGTAGTTAGACACAACAACAGTCCCAAATCAATATCGTCGCCATTACTGGACCGTCACTCTTATAATATTAATACAAATAATAATAACAATGCTGTAATGATTAGCATTATATTATAGCCAAGACGACTCAAATCAACAAATTCTCACAACTGTCAACACTTCTTCAGCTCATTAACTCGCTAGCGATCTGTCTGCTGCACTCACGATAATTGTCTCATTTAATTGACGATAGCTAGCGAACGTTAGCCTAACGTACAACATGTGTCGGAAAATCAGACACCTGTCTTCCCCTCTCCTGCCAAAGATATAACTTACTACAATCCTGTGGGCAACACTGATAGATATCTTAACAGGTTTATGATGATTATCAAAACTAAACATTAACGTTGCGGCTCATGGGATTAATCTTAATTTACCTCAATGTGTTTCCTGAGGTTGGATGGTGTGTTTTTGAAGGCCATATCTCCGTAGCTTTCGGTCGGCATAAGAGGCACTTCATCCGGTAGGAAGGAACTTTCACTCCGACAAAAGAAAAGAGTTCGCCCAAATATGGCCACGGACGTTGAACTTGGTCCCCGTGGTTGTTCGAGTAGCCGGCGCTTCCATTGCTGCTTCCACATGAAATGAGTCGTATCTGTAGCCGCTCGCTCGCATCCTAGGCATCACTGGGAAGAGAAAGAACGCGGCAAGGACCACTGATCCCCAACCTGGTGTTCGTGCTGCGTTCAGGTGCGGTGCGGTGTCTTCAGTACTAGAGTAGCCTACAGAAAATGCACTTAGTTACATCTCACCTCTGCCAGAACAAAGGCACCACGTTGTTTACAAGAGCATTCTTCTGAGATCTCGCCTCCTAATTTTGTTATTAAAGTGCACCAGATTGATGCATTTATCTTTAAAAAGTACCAACATATTTGTTGTTTATGCCCCTGGACCCCCCAGAGGGTCAGAGGTCCTCCTCATATTCTCACTAAATCCTGTGGGAAACATTAATTATTACATCACTGAGCCAAGTCATCTGCCCAGCGTTCACAATAACTCCTCAAGGTAATAATTCCCAATTTTATTTTCTATTGTATAGAAAAAATGCATTAATTATAACTATAATGCATGTTTTATGACTGGATGCCCCGCCCCATTATTGCTTTCTTGGTGTTCCTCTCTGGTCTCAGCAGGATTATGTAACATTTGGGTCCAAACAATGCCAACAAGAGACCAAAACTGGAGGCCAGAATGGCAAATACTTCCACAGCATCTGCATATTTCCCTGGAGAGTTGACATAAGCAGGGATAAAGGCCACCCACACAGCACAGAAGATCAACATGCTGAATGTGATGAGTTTGGCCTCATTGAAGTTCAATCAGGTAAGACCTTGAATAGTGTTAATAAAGGATGTTTATTGTTTAGCATGTGATGCGCAATGGTGAAGTCTCAGAGTCTTTGGCACTTGGACTCTACGGGGAGATTTGTAGTTGAGGGCTGACTGCCCTGATCAGCAACGAGAGATCCCCCCCGTGGAGTCCAGACCTGGTGGTGGCTGATGAGCTGATGGAATGATGAGTTGAAGCTGATGGATCCTTGAAGACTGGCTGGAGATGGGGTGGTGGAGGGGTGCATGACAGCAACCTGAATGAACTGAAGGTAGAGAGACGGTCATATTTGAGTGAGACAGCAGCGAGACGATTGGCTCGCCATGTCCTCATTTCCCCGCTTATTGGATAGAGTGGACCAGCTGATCTGCACAGCTGGAGTCATGATTGACGACGGCGAGTAAGTAATGGGTGGGAAATGATTATCGGACTGAGGGATGAAAGGCTGGTGTGAGGAGTATGGTCTTCCTGTCTGAACTTACGCGAAGCTTCATTTGTCTGGAAGATTCCTTGCTAGAAATGCTAACAGGAAGCTGAGGATAGCCAGTAAACCAACATAGCCTAGTAACACTGCAAAACCAACAGTGGACCCAACAACACACTCATAAACTATCTTGTCGTTGTGGTATTGAGTGTTTTTATAGCGAGCTGGTGAGGCAGAAGCAATCCAAGCAGTGCAGATTGCTGCCTGAACAGAAGTCAGAACCAGAACTGTTCCTCTTTGCTGCACAGCACCAAACCACTTCAGACTGGTTCCTCCTCCTGGCTTGGAGGCATTGAACACAGCCAGAACCACTATGGTTTTTACCAGAATACATGAGACACAAAGCACAAAGCTGATCCCAAATGCTGCATGTCTCAGTTGGCATGTCCACAGACTGGGACGGCCGATAAACAGCAGTGAACACAGAAAACAGGATTTAAGTGACAGCAAGAGCAAGAAACTTAGTTCTGAATTGTTAGCGCGTACCATGGGTGTACTGCGATGATAGGTGAAAATTCCCAGGACAACAGCACAGATAAATGTTCCCAACAATGATGTTGTTGTCAGGCAGATACCCAGAGGCTCATGGTAGGAGAGAAACTCTGTTTTCTTAGGAATGCAGTGGTCACGCTGGACATTGGACCAGAAGTCCTCTGGACAACTGGTGCACTCCATGGAGTCTATATGAAAACACGAGAACAGAGAATCAAGGACATTGTTTTCTCCCACCTGTAAACGCAATAATTTAACATATGGGTTCATAATGATACCTGCCTGTGTCATTGCTGAACTTTCCCTCAGAGCATGGTACACAGTCGAAACAGCAAAAAGGCTGTCCCTTTTTTCTGGCCATGCGGGTACCTGGGGGGCAGCTCTCACTGCACACTGACAGGGGTGACTGAAGAGATTTATATGAGTTGTATCACAGTTATTCTAAACTGTTTGATTTAATTATTTTGTGTCATACTGTACTATAATTTAAAATATATATAAATGTGTAACCTGTTTGTTGTCAAAGTTCCAGAAGATTTTCTCTTCATCAAGTGTGAGTTCTTCACCTTTGGAGGCCAACTGCTTAACAAGCCCCACATTCTGAATTGTAATTCTTCCATCAGTGAGCAACAGCCAGTTCATGACATCATATATTGGTAAGGCATCACCATTTTCATCAAAGGAAACTTCATCACCAAATGATGTGGTGAAGTTAACCTTTTCCAAGTAATGCAGCAGCTATACATGGGGTAATTCAAATAGAAAATGGGTTGACTCAAATACAAATCAATTGTGGTTAATTGTAAATATTCAAATGTTCTGTGTGATAGAATATGGAATTAGTCACAAAAGCTTTAAAAAATAGTGCAATATAAGCTTTTTGATCAAGAAAGGACATTTGATCTTGTCTTGTAACTTATTTTCTTCTTCTACTCAAAGACAATCAGGAGGGTTCATGTGGCATCCTAATGGCAATTGTAGGTAATGTCTTCTTTCCACAGAATATATTTCAGTTACACCTCAAAATGCAGCATCGGTTTTCAAAAACTAAACAGTGTGAGTGTAAACTGATATCACACCTGCCATGGCTCCAGTATTTGCAAAGTGGCACAGCTGTGTCCGCTGAAAGGCCCTCTTCCTGGCTCGCACTGCAGCATGTCATCAAGGGCATGTGCTAGAGCATACACCGCCTTGTAAATATTGTACTCAGGCCTGAGATCAGAAACATCTAACAACTCAGTTCCCACACTCTCTAGATCTTCCTGTCCAGTGCATACTTCTCCCGCAGCCTCCACCCAACCTGCTGGAGGTGGTGCAAATCTACAATCAAATGTGTATTCCCAAAACTGCATGACCTGAAATGTATTCATAACAAAGTCTTAAAATGAGTCAGAAATGACAATATTATTATTGTAAATACAGATCAGATTGTAAAGTTACGATCTTACCATGCTATGTCCATACGTATTACTAGTACTATTTTCAGTTTCCGGCGGAAGATGTAGAGCAGGGGTGCTCACACTTTTTCAGCATGCGAGCTACTTATTATGTGACCAAGTCAAGGCGATCAACCGACGGGGTGCTAGTGAAAGGATTGTTGACGGGGTGCTAGTGACTTTTTCTTTGCTCCGTCCCGATGCGCGCAAACCGGTGTCGGAGCTCTGCAGCGCACGAGACGGCGGGCAGAGGACTGTTAACGCGACACGTAGAGACAGAAATGACATGCTGCTGCTGTAATGTGGCGCTATAGAGAAAGTGACAGGGGGGCGGGCCAAATTTTTTTTATGTCATGCGATCTACCATACAACGCCGCGATCGACTGGCAGGTCGCCGCGATCGACCGGATCGACGTATTGAGCACCCCTGATGTAGAGACTTTCTGCTGTCCTGATGTCAGTCCACCACTGAGGAGCCAGGACAGCAAACAGTCTGGATTTCGAGTGATTAGCTCGAGGTGCAGGAGTCACAAGTCGATTGGCTGTTGCTGAGCGGAGCGAACGTGCCGGGGTGTACGGTGTGACCATATCCCGGATGTAGACGGGGCCCGATCCGTTCAGAGCACGGTATGCCAGAACCAATGTTTTGAAGCGGATGCGGGCAGCCACCGGTAACCAGTGAAGAGAGCGGAGGAGCGGAGTGGTGTGGGTGAATTTCGGGAGGCTGAAGACCAGTCGAGCAGCTGCATTCTGGATGAGCTGCAGAGGTCGGATGGCCTTAGCAGGTAGACCAGCCAGAAGGGAGTTGCAGTAGTCGAGGCGCGAAATGACCAGAGCCTGGACCAGGACCTGTGCTGCCTTCTGAGTAAGAAGAGGACGTATTCTCCTGATGTGCAGCATGTACCTACAGGAACGCGCTGTCGCAGTGACGTTGGCCGTCAGGGAGAGTTGACTGTCTAGTGTCACCCCGAGGTTCCTGGCAGTCAGGGTAGGGGCCAACACAGAGCTGTTGAAGGTGGTAGTCAGGTCATGGGTGGGGGAGCCTTTCCCTGGAAGGAATAGTAGCTCGGTCTTGTCAGGGTTGATTTTCAGGTGGTGTGCAGACATCCACTGAGAGATGTCGGTCAGACAGGCAGAGATTCGCGCCGCTACCTGTGTTTCGGACGGTGGAAACGAGAAGATTAGATGGGTGTCATCGGCATAGCTATGGTAGGAGAAGCCGTGCGAACGAATGACAGAGCCGAGAGAATTTGTGTACAGAGAGAAGAGCAGGGGACCCAGGACGGAGCCTTGAGGAACCACAGTAGTGAGAGGACAAGGATCAGACACAGATCCTCGCCAAGTTACCCGGTAAGTGCGGTCGTTAAGGTAGGAAGAGAAAAGAGCGAGTGCAGTGCCTGAGATCCCCAGGTCCTGAAGAGAAGAGATAAGGATCTGGTGGTTCACGGTGTCAAATGCTGCAGAAAGGTCTAGAAGGATAAGGACAGAGGAGAGAGAGGCTGCTCTAGCAGTGTTAAGCTGCTCAGAGACAGCAAGGAGGGCAGTCTCTGTTAGGGATGAGAATTGATAAGATTTTAATGATTCCGATGCCTTATCGATTCCTGCTTATCGATTCGATTCCTTATCGATTCTTTTATCGATTCTTATTGGGCAAGGGGTGAAAAAACGAGCACAAACAGGTTTATTTACATTAATTTTCTTTTATATAATTTTCTATAATGCTGCACACACCATATACAGTGTGTATACATACACATTTACATTTGTTTAAATAACCAAAAACATTTATACATATTCCTCTTGAACTTAAAATAAAACTTACATAACTTAAATATAATGTATTCTGTTTAATTTAAACATGTTCCTCGAAATTACAGTGCTCCTTCCTTTTTTTAAAAGGGTATATGAACTGAGCTGCCAAAAATGAAACTAGCAGTGGCAAATACCAAGTGTGCAACCATCAATTGTATGGATCATCAACAATTCTTGTGCAGAAAAATAAGCATGTCTGCTTGCTCCGGGAGGATACGCGATCTCTCAGGACTTATTGTGTCTCCAGCCGTGGAGAACACTCTCTCAGATGGGCTGGAGGATGCCTAAACACAAAGATATGACTCAGCCAAACCTGACAGCAGGGGTAAAGTGTCTCTCTTGTCCCACCACCAAAGGGTGGCGTTATTTGAAGAGGGGATGGAGGGCAGACTTCTGTACAGCTGGACCTCTTGATGGACTCCCTGGGCCATGGACTCAGGGAGCTGCTGTTGTTGCAGGGACTGCAGCTCACGGTCCTCCTCTTCAAAGAGTTCCTCCAAGGCTGTCCTTTTACTCTGCTTTACGGCTGGTGTCTGAAATGAAATGGACATAATCAAATGGTTTGGATTAAATTAAATAATCTAAAAATCCATGCCATCTATCATCATCATTTATCAAAATTAGCTGAACTTACATAGTCATCTTCTTCCTCCTCTTCATCCCCCTGCCTCTGTGTCTCTCCTTGCTCTGAAAACTTGAGAGGAAATTCACCATGTAAGAACCACAATAGTAATTCGCTACAATCAAAGGGATTGTCAAATTCAGATACCTCATTTGCAGCTGCCTCCGAGTTTGCTGCCACTGCTGCTTCCCTGACCCTGTCCCAGATCTCTTCCCTATCCAGTTTTGTTTTAAATCTGGGGTCTAACACGGTGGCCTCCTCCAGGAATGCCTGGACATCAGCATCCTTAAGTTTAAAGAGATGGACAGACATTAAGGGACCCCTAGGGGTAAATGTTACTGAATATGAATTTAATTTAGTGTATATGATTAACCATCATATTATTAATAATAAACTAATAAATGTCAGTCACTGTACCTGGTAGCGTTTTGAGAGATCGCTCCAAATGTTCACTTTAACGGTCCTCACGAATGCAGAGTCCTCTGCCTGCACTGTATAATGTGCCTCCAACTTTTGGAGGATAGGCAGTATCTGGCCACAGGTCGGACTTTTGTCAGAGGAGACAGCGAGTGTGGACATGTAATGCTTGCGCATCAGCAGCACAAACTCCTCTGCCTTTCTCAAGTCCTCGTTGCCCATTTTGGCCAGTCTGCAATATAACAAAAATATATATATATATATATATTGCTTTATCAAATCTTTTATTTGCTTTAGTCCATAAAGTTTTAAATAAGCCATATTATTATTTATTTTTATTTTTAAACAGTGTTTGTCGACCCGGGGCATTGGGTAAGCATCGAACCGTGACACATCATTCACCCTGCGATAGTCCACGCAGAACCGGATAGACCCATCCTTCTTGACCACCATAACATTGTGGCTACACCAGGCACTGTGGGATCTTCTATTACCCCCATCTCCAGCATGGCCGCTAATTCCCTCTGAACCACTTTTCTTTTGTGTTTAGGTAACCTGTAGGGTCGCGATTGCACCGCAACGCCTGGAGGCATCTCAATTCGGTGCTCTATGATGTTTGTGCGTCCTTGAAGGAGAGAGAACACGTCTGCAAACTGCTTTTGCAACTGGGCAATGTCTGTTCTCTGGGTCCCGGAGAGATGGTTTTCACAAAGGAGCGAGGCCGCTGGTCGGGCGGCGATCATCTGCTCCAAGGCTATGGTCTGCCTCTGAGCTTGGTCGTGGCGCGACCACAGGAACTGCCGGTTCGTCGCCGCCTATTCGCGCTGCATCGTGGCGATCTAAGCCAGCATCTGTCCTAGAGCCAGGACCGGCTGGGTCGGCGCCCCCGCCTGCTGCGTCTGCTGATCCATGTGTCCCCCTACGTCAGGCTCCACTGCAACACGTGTGGGTGTCAGCAGGGCACAATTCAGGGCAACACACAAGAGTTCTGTAAACTTCAATGGTTTCTTTTATTTATTCTCAGAGAGTATCGCCGGCTTTGTCGCTGCTGCGTGTCCGTCAGCTCCCCGCTCTCCTCGTTCACCAGCTAGCTCTGCTCTTATAGGAGAAAACAGACCAAATTGAGCGCAGCTGAGGCCACTTGGCCATCCCGGCACCGTTCCTTGAGCCACACCCCCGCTTCACCCACTCTGCAGCTGTGCTTACGCACACCCCGCTGCCACACACCCACTCAAAAAAAAGAAGAGATCCAACAGACCACGTATCTTTTACCTATCATGAGACACGCCACAAAAGCAACACTAGAGGACAATGTGTAATGCTCAAAAATATGTCAACCAGACACATTGCGTGTCAGACAACCATACTTTATATGTAACAACTAACAGCCTCAAACATCTAAAATGTTGCCGGACGAGCCCCTACTTGTCACAAACCGGGCTGCCCGGCCATTACAACAAATGGGGGATACATACAAGTGGTAGTTCACAGAAAGGGTTTTATTCAACTTAGATAGCATAGCATAACTTAGGTAGCATGAAAATAACTTAGTAGAATAAACAGTGGCATGTGGAGTCAGTAGTTTCAGTGGTGGAGGTGAGTGCATGTGTGGGAAGTGTGTGTGATATGTTGTATAATGTCAGGTCAAACCATACTTTCTTACAGACAGCCAAACGGGGTCTCAGGAAGTCAAGAGAGAGAGAGAGCGCTCCTCCTGAGTAAAATTCAGTAGTGAGATTGAAATAGATTGAAACCCTTGAATCAGTAGTAGGTCAATCAAAGGCAACAGCAAAAAAGGGAATGTCTTTAATCTGGATTTAAAGCAGCTGAAGGTCGAGGCAGACATGCAGCTTTCAAGGACTTTGTTCTAGATATGTGGAGCAGAACAACTGAAATCTGCTTCTCCATGTTTAGTTCTGACTCTGAGTCGAACAGTTCCAGATGACCTAAGGGGTTGGGATGGTTCCTAAGGTAGCAGCAGATCACAATTGTATTCTAAACCATTCAGTGCTTTTTAACCAGCAGCAGGTGCCCATGTATCTTTTTTCTCTTGAAGAATATCATCCTAATTTAATCACATTCTTATTCCAGTTAAACAACACATTAAATGTGGTCTTAAATAATGTGGACATACTAACAATATTCACAATCATTTTAGAACTCACGAACACAAATTCATGTTATGAATTTTGACAATGTAAAATGTGTTGTTAAATTGATGTATATGTTTAAACCATTAAACATAACATATGAAAGATATATCAATAAAAGGAAAATATGTATGCAGAATTACTAAATATATTAATCAACAAGGTGAAGACTGTTGAATGTGCACAATTATTAGCATTATACTGTAGGTTGCTATCATAACTATTTTTGAACCTGGGATTTTTTAGGATCCATTTTTGTTCATTAGATGTTTCTTGGTGTTTTTCTCTGGCTTAAACAATATGATGAAACACTTTGGAGCAAATATACATAATATTAGTCCAAAACTGGAGGCAAGAATGGCAAATATCTCCACAGCCACAGTCAATTTCCCAGGAGAACTGACATATGCTGGGATGAAGGTGACCCAGACTGCACAGAATATCAGCATGCTGAAGGTGATAAGCTTGGCTTCATTGAAATTATCAGGTAGTTTCCGGGCTAGGACAGCTAACACAAAGCAAAAGACAGCCAGCAGGCCGATGTACCCGAGCACAGCCCAGAACCCAATAGCTGAGCCTAATGCACACTCCAGGATGATTCTCTCCTTGTATGTGGTTAAGTTTTTCCTTGGAAAAGGAGGACTAAGAACCAACCAAAGAGTACATATTATAACTTGAATACAAGTGAAAGACACTACAGTCATCCTTTGCTGTGGAGGACCAAACCATTTCATAACATTACGACCTGGGAGAGTAGCTTTGAAAGCCATTAACACAACTATTGTTTTTCCAAGAACACAAGAGATGCAGAGGACGAAGGTGATCCCAAACGATGTGTGGCGCAGCATGCAGGACCACTCAGAGGGTGCTCCAATGAAGGTTAAGGAGCATAGGAAACAGAGAGTCAGAGAGAAGAGCAGCAGGAAGCTCAGCTCAGAGTTGTTGGCTCTGACAATCGGGGATGTCCTGTGACGGTGGAACACAGCCGCTGTTATAATGGCAAGACAGGCACCACCAACTGAGAATGCAGCCAGGATGGTTCCTAAGGCCTCGTTGAAGGAAAGAAACTCTACAGGCTTGGGGAGACAAATATGTCTCTTAGCATTCGGCCAAAATTCCTTGGGGCAAGGGAAACAATCAGAGGAATCTGAAAAGATAAAAACAAAAGATGGCTTTTAGCAGTCTTGCTCATTATTTGACGTTCACATGTTAATAATAATACAGTTTATTTATAGTGCTTTTTAAAGTACTCAAAGAAAAGTGACACAATTTAAAATGATAATATATAATAATGCACAACACATACAACAAAGAACATTAATCACTCATTAAAAAAAGGGAGTTTTGTTCCATGTGTTGTGCCAGAAGATGGGGGCAGCTATGGAGAACTCTCTGTCGCTGCCGTTTGGTCCTGAGTGGTGTAGACATGAGGTTGACATTGAGGTCGAATGGAGTGTGGTGGTGAAGCAGTCCGGGGAGTTAGGAGGGGGCCTGGTTATGAAGGTCTTTGTGATTGAGGAGAAGGACTTGGATTAGATCCGTTGTGGGACATGGAGCCAGTGGAGATTTTAGTGGACAGGGGTCATGTGATGGTTGAAAACAGACAAGGGGACTAATAGGTAACACGTAACTGCAGACTCCAGGACAACTTGATATGCTTAGTTTTAGTGTTAAAACATTTTTTAAACAGCAGAATGCTAGGCTCAGGAATAGAGCGCCCGCTAAAATGTGTAAGTGTCTGTTTAATCTGCAGTAGGAGAAACAATACCTGTAGCATTGCTAATCTCTCCCTCAGGACAAGGTAAACAATCAAAACAGCAGATTGGTTTTCCTTTCTGCAGCACTTTACGAGATCCTGGAGAACAGCTGTCAGTGCACACTGACACAGGCACCTGGCACGTAGATACAAACAAAGTCATACAT
This sequence comes from Pseudoliparis swirei, assembly GCF_029220125.1. Taxonomy (NCBI): domain Eukaryota; kingdom Metazoa; phylum Chordata; class Actinopteri; order Perciformes; family Liparidae; genus Pseudoliparis; species Pseudoliparis swirei. The sequence goes on from NC_079407.1 coordinate 19,517,036, forward strand.
ATTCATGTGTGCATTAAAGGTCTAAGGATTAAAGAAGTTCAGATTGTGCTCAAGTGTGTCTACAAACAATTCTACAAACAATACTTGCATGTCAATTAAAGGGTATATGTATACATTTGAAGTCCTTCTTAACTCATTAATACCATGCCAACATGTGTAGTGAATGTGTTATTGTTCACTGTAACCAAACTGTTGCCCCTCCAAATGTAACTGTTAGTGCAAAACAAAAAAATAAATAAAAAAGAGTCGTAAAAATATTTTATTTGGAAAAAAGACCGGATACACTGGTGTGTGCGTCTGACACATCTCAAGAGGTCAAGTAAACCGAAAAAAAAGAAGCTAGCAAAGGCACGAGCTATATCAAACCCACAAGGCAGCGAAAATGAGTGAAACAAAACACACGTCTTTGGAAAACTTCTTTGGCGAGGTGGGAATGGCCCATTAAAGAGACAGAAGACGAAGAAAAGCTTTAAAACAAAGCTGCATTCAAAGACATTATCAGGAGTCTTAAAGTTTCGGGTTTATCGCTGCAGGCGGGTCTCACGCGCCGAACCCCCTCTGCCGGAGGCATATTTCAGTGACAAAGAATCGGTCTTAAAACATATTCAACCTGCCCAATTAACTCTGTCACTTCAGGCGAAATGACAACTGTTTTCAAGTTGGCCGATAAAGTCGCTGCTGTGGGGACGTTGAGTGAACAGGGGATATTAGACGTGTTTCAAACGTTGACCGGTGGAAGAGGCTGAGCCATCGTTCTCCAGCTGGTGCTCGATCACTTGTCTTTCTGCAATGACAGCGACCAGAACTAAGTTACGGAGCAGACCGGACATAACAAACAACCGGCAGGTGTCGTTGTCTCCCATCAGCGGCTTGTTGCAGATAAACAAGCGCAGGGCTTCCACTAATTCGGCGTAATGGAGAGTTGTATTTTTTGCACTTCATGCCGGTCGTAAAATTATATTATGTTATATTTATATGGCCGGTTCATGGAAATAATTTCTGACACTGAACCGGTCCGTGACTCAAAAAAGGTTAGGGACTGCTGTGTTTGGTGTCAAAATCCACAGTTCTTGCGTGAAAAGGAATTAAGTTCAGTCGAAGCCAAATTCATTATTTAACCAGTGTAAGTGAACGGATTTAGTGTTTCTAACTCACACTGATGTTTACATTTTTCTTTCTAACTCACACAGGCTCCTCCCTCTCCTAGACTTCACAGGTAATACTCTCCTCCAATGACGAACACACACATGTGCAGGCAGAAACAGTTTCTTCATTTAAGAGGAGTCTTAAGACTTTCCGCTTTGATAGTGCTAATAGTTATAGGGCTGAATCTGGTTTGCCCTGGTCCAACCCCTAAATATGTTGCTATAGGCTTATAGGCTGGTGGGGGACATTTTGGGATAAGCCAGTAGTTCTCAAACTTTTTCTGTTGCGCCGCACTTTGGAGGAAGAAAGATATTCATGCTCCACCGCCCCAGCAAAGTTGTAACATAATGGTCCATGCTGAATTTGTATTAAAATAACAACTTTTTGTGACTCCTAATATTTTGCAATCACTTTCAATTAAACCAGATTGCTCCATTAGACAAAATATACAAATACAGTTTTATCTGTGCAAAGAATAACTAATATTTAGCCATAAAATAGCTTATTTTGGCTGCAATTAAACTGTTTTGCACTGAAGATTTTTTCAAGATAATAGCAACCTTTGAAAAACTAAGACAAAAGGGCTACACTGAGCATCTATCACCTCTTCTCTCTCTACTTATGGATGCATTTAGATCACTCCATTGCACATTATTAACTCTGCTTCCTCCCCGGTGGCTTTGTGACTTCACGTCTTATAGGGTCCATTGGACCTGGCTGTATCTGATTTCTCCTGCCTGGTGGGCTGGCCCACCTGTCATGGCCCTGCTGATGCCGAGTAACCCATATGTTGAAGCCCTCTGGCTGAAGAGACTGTAGGTCAGCAGAGGGTAATGTGTGCTCCCTTGTATAGTGTGGGCTCTCCATGTACAGTATGTGGCTATGCAGGTCCTGATTAGCCAGCTACGTTTATACAAATGCTAAGTGGACGAGTGTGTGCTCGTGATTTGGGGAGAGTATAACTGATAGAGTACAGTAAAGGGCTTCACCTTTGCATAGAAAACTATGATTACAAGTCTTTTGAGCAGAAATTCTGAACTTGCGTTACTATCTCTCTGTCATGGATCAGCAAGGGAACTCTTTCTTGCGAAGTATAAAAAAGGAAAATATAAAAAACTACATTTGTCATTGTGTTGAAATCAGATTCTGAATGGAAAACATTATTCTCCTTACTTGTGTGCCACCTTCCACCCAGGTGAGGTTCCTGTTGATACGGAGTTCTTGGCCCACCGGCAGTGATGCATCATAGTGCCCTACTGCCACCAACTCAATGCTGCCACTCTCACTTTTTTGCCAGTTAACCAGCTCGTAGGTGGCAACAGGATCCCCGTTGGCATCAAATGACACATTATAACCATTTTGAGAAAAAAATATTTTTTTCAGCTGAATAAGAACCTAGTAGGATGAAGTAAAAGAAGACAATGAATGAGAGATTTGAAGCAATGCAAAATAAAATAAAGGTATAATTTAAAAAATGCTACATATTTGTTTGGACTGACCTGTTTGGACTCTATGCTGCTCAGTTTGTCACACTGCGTTATAGAAGTTGTTTCCTGACACACTGCATTATGAATGGCATGTGCTATTGCATAAACAGCCTTGTAGACCATGTTAGTGATTCGGAGCTGAGATGTGTCAGTGTACGGGCTCTGGATCGTCTCTATGTCTTCAGTTCCATCACACGCAGTCTTGTCTGTGACTGCAGGGACAAAAAAATATATTCTTCAGCATTGACAATATTATATTATATTTCATCTAAATATGTTTTTCTAATTTGTTACTTAATTGTATTTAAACTGGCAAGAATGCCTAGCAAAATCCGTTTCATCTATATTGCTCTAATTGATTAGTTAAACACTATTAATTATATCTCAAAGCACTCTTTTACAGACATTACTTTATTCACAATGGCTCTTTCAGTCTGTATCTGAAAATATTGTATTTTAATTGTATGTACCATCTCGTATATCACACAATTGGTCCACTGTATAAAAGACAAATAATGTGTTTTCCCTGAAAATAATTTGTCAAAATCTGTGTTAACATGTTTTGAATTAATAAATGATCACTATTAGCATAGCAGATCTACCAGCGCGGTGGAACCACGCCCATGGGGATACCCGCCAGAGGTTATTCCCATGGGCGTGGTTGAGGGTGCAGTCAATTTGCCCAATAGGCAAAGAAAGAGAATGTAAGACAACCGCCTGCCCCCTCGGGGAAGGCTGCGGAGGATGCTGTCCACCTGTTTGAGTGACGGACAAGCCCTCATAGTGGCTGTGTCCAGAGCTACACCTATGAAGGTTATGCTCTGAGAATGGCTCAGCTTTTCTCCTTGTTCAGAGGCCCCACAGGGCCGCGTGAGAGAGAGAAGGCGAGCAGTGTCCTGTACGACCTTAAACAAGGATGACGCACAGATCAGCCAAATCGTCCAAGAACGGCAGTATTTTCACGCCCTGTGATTGCAGGGCAGCAGTAACACACATTGTGAAAACTCTGGTCAAGTTCAAATGGAAACGAGAATAACGGCTTCGAAACAAAGGAAATGTATGTGGTGAAGCACAATAGGAACCGGAAAAAGTTCAAGTTGACAGACATGAACCAGTCTCCTTTGGAGACGGCCCGAAGGACGTCTGCTGTACTCAAAATGAGAAAAAGGTAGAACGTGGCGCCCCCGAGTCTGCGGGGTGTGGACACGCCCCTACGAAGACCAGAGAACTGCTGCCTGGTCTGACCAGGTTGTACAATGAGCTGCTGTGTCTGTAGAGCACCCAAGTAGCTCCCCAGATTTGACAGTATTGAGGGTCCTCCTACATTTCTACAACATGGGTGACTTCACGAGCCACACAGCTGGTCTGAACCATGGTTGGCATTAGGCGCCCAGGTTCCCTTTGACATAAGTGCAAACGCCTGCAGTGAAGCATCACCGAGGCTTGTGGCAGAAGTGCCGATGGTAGCCTGCTGCAGAGAAGCTGAGAGGGAAAAGTATGAAATGGGAGGGGGAGTTGCAGTGTTGTAAGCACGGGAAAAAGGTTGTCTGTTAACCGATTGGGCTCGAGGGCACCGGTCATCCGCCCTCAGTCTCTTTTGGGAAAAAACAATGGACACGATAGTTAGCTCAATCGATGGCATAGGCCAAGGCTACATTTTCCCGCGTCCTAATTGGCGCCAGGCTGCAGCCATCTATGTTAAGATGGAAGAGAGCGCTGGCGTCTATCCAGCATGGGAGCAAGGACACTCATTACTGGTAACTGGTATGGTAGCTATAATTACTGGTGTTCTACCAGTAAGCTTGAGCGGGAGCACTCTGTTACTGTGGAAACAGGTGAGAACAAAGTTTCTCGAGTGAGAGGGAAGCGCAAGCACTCACCTCACTAGACTGGTAGCGATGATTACTGGTGACCTGGCAGTAAACCTAAGCTAGAGCACTATGCTACTGTGGACCCAGGTTCTGTGGAGACAGTTTAGAAAACAGTCCATCCAGTGAAAGGAAGTGAAGACACTCTACTCACTAGACTGATAGCAGTGATTACTGATGTTCCAGCAGTTAGCCTAAGTGAGAACACTATGCTTCTGTGAAAACCTGGTCCTGTGGAAACCATTTAGAAAACAGCCAGTCCAGTGAGACGAAGTGAGGTTACTTTTCACTAGTACGGTAGCTGTAATTATTAGCATCAGTCCTAACAGTCCTAGTGAGAGAGGAGCTCTTTTCGAGGACCCTCTTCACTTGTATGTTAACTGTAATTATTGGTGTCCTATCAGTAAGCTTGCGTTATTGTAGACACGGGTGCTATGAAAACCGGTCAGAAACCTCCTGTCTAGTGAGAGGGAGCGAGTACACTATTGGACCTTTGGACATTATAACACACAATGTTTCAAGTGGACTTTTAAAAAACAAAGAAAGCATGCAAAGATTAAACTTTTAGTGTGTTTTATGTTTAAAAAAAAAATCAACCCAACTTTCTCACTTTTTCCCAGCCTGCAGTTGAATGCATCCTCCCAGAACTCAGTAAGGACTGGAGAGGCAGCCACTTTAGAGGGAGAGAGATCCAGCAGGAAGTCTCTCAGACCTGGAATCACAGATTGCTCAATGCCAAATCCCACTGCTCCAGCACAGAAACTGAACCTCAGCATAGCTGGGTCAGTTACCCAGGCCTCACTGCCTATCCACTGGCGAGGTGGAGAGGGCTTGAGCGACAGCTCTTCCAGCAGAATCCTGAAGTCTCCAGATGTTGTAAATGCCACAATAACCATAGCTGTCGACCTGGAGAGAAATAGTAGTGCATTGTATGATACCAATATGAACAAAATATATATTTTTTAAATATATCAAGAGAAATAAAAAAACACATAAGAGATACTTTAATTGTTAGTGTGTTAATGTGCAGTATTGCTCCACTAACAATATAACAACGTCAGTAATGTGCCCTTTATCTGATTTAAATAAACAAAAATAGACAATCAGTGAATGTAAAAACCTTGTATTTCCATTGTATTATACCAATATGAACCAATGATATTGAAAAATGTGTGTGTACATATATACGGAGATAGTTTAAACTGTTTTAATTCTCACTCAATTTGTTCTCACTCAATTTGCCTCTCCTTTCCGACACTTTACACAACATTGTTGAGGATTTGTTTTGGGAACATTTGTGTAAGTGCAGGGAACGAAAGCACATGATCAGTGAGAGTAAAAACCTGCGGATAATGTCGGCCACTCTCTGGATCCTGCTTCGTGGGTTGGTCCGATAGAAGGATTCAGAATATTCCACACAGATCCCCTCTTTGTGTGCTGCGTTTAGGAACGACGCCATGCCATTGTTTCCATAATCCGAGTCCGATCGGATAGCACCTATCCAAGTCCAACCAAAGTGTTTTACCAGCTTTGCCAGCGCGTCAGCCTGGAACTGGTCACTTGGGATGGTTCTGAAGAAACTTGGGTACTGCTGCTTATCGGACAGGCATGCACAAGTGGCAAAGTGACTAACCTAAATGAACACAACAGTGCAATTATTTAAAAGGATAGACACAATATAGCACTAGTCTATTTAACGCATCGTTTTCAGAAATTCAAAATATTTACTTGAGGAATGTTAAAGGGTCCGATGATGCGAGACATGCTGATGGATGGTGTGGACCCAGACTCACCAACAATGGCCATCACTTTACCAGATTGTGAACAATTGTCGCCGGTGTTAAACACCAGGTCCAGGCCGCCTGACAGCTGGAATGCCACATGCACCGCTACAGGCACAGAGGCACACGAGTCATAGATCTGATAACCAAGTTTGATGCCCGGCAGCAGCTCCGTGCTGTTGTTAATCTCCTCGATGGCGAAGATCATTGCGCGTGAGAAGCGCAGTTCACGGGTATCAATGCTGCACACACACACTTGTGTCACTGTTTAAAATATGGTCTACATATGATGACGACAGTTCGCTATTGAAATACACAATTGATAAGTTCTGCAATTCAGAGTTATGGACAATAATATTGGAACTGCATCTGTTGTCCACAATTATATCAAAAAGTTGCCTGAACACCAACATTCAAAACACAGTATTAGATATCAATCCATAAATTATGTAAATGTTATTGCATGAGCCAACTCAATTTAAATGATACAATTAATAAATTTACAGTTAACATAAATTTTTTTGTATTACGTGAAAAAATGTGTTTTTGTAAAATGTTTTTGTAACATTACTAAAAAAACACCGTACAATTTAAAACATTTCCATCCCCACAGAGTAACATTATTTTAGCCCCCACATCTCCCTCTTACTAACCTTCCTGAGCATCTTATTGAATCAGGCATCATGGTGTAGTTATGCTTCACTGTGTGTGCATAGTGGTGAATGGACAAAACACCACCAATAACGTAGTCACCATCCATTGAGAAAGCAGGTAGACGAATAGTACCCTGGAGCTCACATTTCACAGATGAGCCGTCGGTGCTGAACTCAACACCAGTCCTATCCTCTGTAAGCCCAGCCCTTTGTTTCACACCATCCACAGAACCATTAAAGACAAAAGCTGAGTTCAGTTTAAACAAACACAGCGACAGGATCAGGCCAATAAAGAGAGCTGAGATCTCCATCCCTCAACTTTCCTCTTGTGGCCATACTGTGTTTGGACTGGTCTATATAGATTTTCAGACTGAAGCATCCCTCCTACTGTACGTCAGTTTACTGTACGTCAGAGAGAGGATGCTCTTACCCAGTGGTCTTTGATTAAGTAGTTATATGAGCTTTTCATACAATATAATTTGGACTGCCCATGTCTCTTTTCTCTTCTTGTAAAGTTACCATTGGGAACAATAAATTTCTTCTTAATTAAGTCATACTCTTACACCTTTTTTCTATGTTTTGCTCATATAACAGTCTCACAAATGTACACCACAAATAAGTTGTTTGTTTGGTCCAATCACACAATGCTGCAAACACATATTCATAGCACTAATTGTAAATATTTAGATAAAGAAGTTGAAACTCAATGTGCACATCATGTCCTATACTAAATGTTGCTGCTGAAGCCATACAGTAGTTGTTTTTGTCTTTATTGTATCTTTACTTAAAACACAGAGTGACTACATGCAGTTCTGACATTGACAACAAATTGGAGCATCTATTTAAGAAGTGCACGTATAGGTAAGCTACAGGTGATGAAAATCAGTTGTAAAAAACAGTTCTTTGAATTCATATCGACTAGTTGGAGTGAGAGAACGGCTTTATTATGTACAATGCTACGATTTACATTGTGCTAATGAGCGTATATGTTAAAATACCAGTGGCGCGCCGTCAGGGCTTTCTAAGGTCTAAACATAATTACAAAGTTAAAGCTATTTTATAGTAAAAATATAAATAAATAAAAAATATTTTCTTAATTTTCATTTTCTTATTGCACTATTGTATTCCTTTGTTGCTGTGCTTCCTTCCGGCAGCGCTGCTTTCAGTCCAATTTATTTTAACTCAAGCTTTTATCCAATAATATTTCACCTCCACAGTCTCTATGGAAGAACAACAGCTGATCTCAGGCCTTCACACGGGCCAAGACAAGTATAGCCTGCTTGAAGTTTATGGGGACCTTATCGGTGATTGACATACTCTTCAACCAATCATATCGTTAGTTTGACATACTCGGACAATTTTTTGAGGTCCTTTGGCCTTCTGGAAGCCCATGAAAGTACGTCAGATTAACCTGCGCTGTGATTGGTTAGTGGGCCCACATGCAGTTCAACTGAGAGAAGGAGATAGATTAGCGGGGGTCAAGAAGTCACCACAGTTTTTTGCTTTTAACTTTTAATGGCGGAAGGAAGAGAAGCGGACTTGGTGGAGGATTTAATCTTGAAGCCTTTCTCAAGGAGGACGTTTCAGGAAAAGGACATTATAACCAACGGCCATCCGACCCCACAGCTAGCTAGCTTGAGCCAGCAATGTTCAGTCCTGAAACGGAACTGGGGAGGCTTGACTTTCATCACTGCTGTCCATGGCCATCGAAAAGGAGCTGTTAGTGGACTTAAAGCTCTACGACAAACTACGACCTCGTCATTGAGTTGTTTGTTGGCAAAGAGAGGAGGATGGACTTTAACTTGAAGTGACTAAGCTGCTTGTTTTGTTCTGCAGTAGTGTTGTGTTCATTTGTCTCTGTTGTTTTTATTTTATGGTTATTTCTAATTCTATTGAGTGTGAGGCGTTTTAGTGCCACAGTTCTGTCTGATTGTTTTGTTATATATAAATGTGACTAGTTCTTGTAAATGTGAATTGTAAATCTTAGTTTTCTCCAAACTTTATGTTTTAATATTGACTTTTGTTCATTAAATGTTTCTTTGTGTTTTTCTCTGGCTGAAATAATATAATGAAACACTTTGGAGCAAATATACACAATATTAGTGCAAAACTGGAAGCAAGAATGGCAAATATCTCCACAGCCACGGTCAATTTCCCAGGGGAACTGACATATGCTGGGATGAAGGTGACCCAGACTGCACAGAATATCAGCATGCTGAAGGTGATAAGCTTGGCTTCATTGAAATTATCAGGTAGTTTCCGGGCTAGGACAGCTAACACAAAGCAAAAGACAGCCAGCAGGCCGATGTACCCGAGCACAGCCCAGAACCCAATAGCTGAGCCTAATGCACACTCCAGGATGATTCTCTCCTTGTATGTGGTTAAGTTTTTCATTGGAAAAGGAGGACTAAGAACCAACCAAAGAGTACATATTATAACTTGAATACAAGTGAAAGACAGTACAGTCATCCTTTGCTGTGGAGGACCAAACCATTTCATAACATTACCACCTGGGAGAGTAGCTTTGAACGCCATTAACACAACTATTGTTTTTCCAAGAACACAAGAGATGCAGAGGACGAAGGTGATCCCAAACGCTGTGTGGCGCAGCATGCAGGACCACTCAGAGGGTGCTCCAATGAAGGTTAATGAGCATAGGAAACAGAGAGTCAGAGAGAAGAGCAGCAGGAAGCTCAGCTCAGAGTTGTTGGCTCTGACAATCGGGGATGTCCTGTGACGGTGGAACACAGCCGCTGTTATAATGGCAAGACAGGCACCACCAACTGAGAATGTAGCCAGGATGATTCCTAGGGCCTCGTTGAAGGAAAGAAACTCTACAGGCTTTGGGAGACAAGTGTCTCTCTTTTCATTGGGCCATAATTCCTTGGAGCAAAGGAAACAATCAGGGGAATCTGAAACAATACAGCAAAAGAGGTCTTTTAGCAATTGTGTTTAATATTTCATGTTGTACAGAAGATATGCATTTGGACAAACAATACCTGTAGCGTTACTAATCTCCCCCTCAGGACAAGGTATACAATCATAACAGCAGATGGGTTTTCCTTTCTGCAGCACTTTACGAGTTCCTGCAGGACAGCTGTTAGTGCACACTGACACAGGCACCTGGCACATACAAACAAAGTCACACATATTCAGTTGTGCTCTGAGGGTTAAAGATGTTCAGATTATTTTCAAGTCCATCTAAAATCAGTAAAAGCAAGTCATTATGTGTAAGTGTGTTTAATCAATGCAACTGATGGTGGAAGAAATTCACAGTTGTTTAATAATACATTCTAAAGTTTAGCTAAAGCCAAAATGAGGCTTCAGCAGTCTGAATTGGACAAAGCAAGCAGTTATCTTACAAAGTCACAGTCTTTTTGTGCAAAGTCCGTTTTTTTACTAATCCTGTGCTGCAACTCAAGGGAACATTTTTGTTAAAAATAAGTGGGATTTCAGACTGAAAATGTTGTAACTTAAGAACAGACCTCTTCACAGCCCGTAGGGAGTGGAGGAACAGGGAGCAAACACACATATCATCAAATTTGAAGTTTGGGACATGATATAATATACATTTTGGGCTCCCTACTTGTGTGCCACCCTCCACCCAGGTGAGGTTCTTGTTGATACGGAGTTCCTGTCCCACTGGCAGTGATGCATCGTAGTGCCCTACTGCCACCAGCTCAATGCTGCCACTCTCAGTTTTTTGCCAGTTAATCAGCTCGTATGTGGCCACAGGATCCCCGCTATCATCAAATGACACATGATAACCATTTTGGGAAAAATTGACTTTTTTCAACTGAGTGAGAACCTGAGGATGAAGTAATGGAAGACGGAGAGGGGGAGAAATTAAACAATTTATAATACAATTGATATTTCATTGAGTAAAAAGTACAGTATTACAAACAAAAGTGAATTGTGGTGTTTCCATATTGGTTTTGACTGACCTGTTTGGACTCTATGCTGCTCAGTTTGTCACAATGGGCTATAGAATGTGTTTCCTGACACACTGCATTATGAATGGCATGTGCTATTGCATAAACAGCCTTGTAGACCATGTTAGTGATTCGGAGCTGAGATGTGTCAGTGTACGGGCTCTGGATCATCTCTATGTCTTCAGTTCCATCACACGCAGTCTTGTCTGTGGCTGCTTCTGAAAACACACAATGATACAGGAAGGTGTTTTTTGCTTAAAAGTTATATCATTCTTTCTCATGTATAATGTTTTTATTTCATTTAACCTGTAAAATGTGCCTTAGAAAGTCTTGTATCTATATTCTTCTATTTCAAGCAACTACAATTCAAAACACTCTCATTTCCTTAGTTCTCTACAATATTTCTTCATCTATTTTTTGTTGTTTTAATAAGTGCAGTTCCAAATTCTGGCAATATGTTTTGTTGTTATTTTTTACCTTGTTTAAATCAGCTCCTATTGTCAGGAAAAAAAATTACATATTTTTTTAATTGAACACTGAATTAACCTCAATGAATGTCTTTCAAATTATTTATAAATTCACGGCAATATAACAGTATATTTAAACCAATGTGCATATTTACATGTGTATATATACAATGTAATTGTAACAGTTATGAGTACAATTATAATTTCTTTATTTAGCTTAGTGGCCTAAAGACTGTCCATCATATAGTGTGTGCTTGTGTTCAGGACTTTAGTGTTGACATCTTCTCCAAGACAGCAGTGCCTAAACTTGACCTTTACAAGCTTCTTTTTAAGTCTGATTATTCACAGAGAATTTATGTCCACTTCATTTCTTTGTTCACTAACTATAGTTTTCCCTTTTATCACTCAGGGATTGGGTTATTCAAGCAGCTGCCTATTAAGTCAGATTTAAAAACACACAACACAGACAAGATCCAACTGTGAGTGTCTTTTATGTTAAAAATCAACCCACTTTTCTCACTTTTTCCCAGCCTGCAGTCAAATGCATCCTCCCAGAACTCAGTAAGGACTGGAGAGTCAGCCACTTTAGAGGGAGAGACATCCAGCAGGAAGTCTCTCAGACCTGGAATGACAGATTGCTCAATGCCAAATCCGACTGCTCCAGCACAGAAACTGAACCTCAGCATAGCTGGGTCAGTTACCCAGGCCTCACTGCCTATCCACTGGCGAGGTGGAAAGGGCTTGAGAGACAGCTCTTCCAGCAGAATCCTCATGTCTCCAGGAGATGTGAATGCCACAATAACAATAGCTGTCGACCTGGAGAGAAATAACAGTGCATTTTATTGGAGAAATTTGAACAAAAATACTACAAAATATTTGTACATATGTCTGTAGATAGTTTTGGTCTCACTAAGTATGTTCTTAACAAAGATAGTTAGCAAATATGAGATAAATATACTTGTCAGGCGCAAAAGATTAATTTCTAATTTGCCTTTAAGGTGAAAAAATACTCTTCTATCTTATACTTTCCAGAACACTGTTGTGGATTTGTGTTGTGAAGTTTTGTGTGAGTTAAGGGAAGAAAAGCACAAAATCAGTGAGTGTAAAAACCTGCGGATAATGTCGGCTACTCTCTGAATCCTGCTTCGTGGGTTGGTCCGATAGAAGGATTCAGAATATTCCACACAGATCCCCTCTTTGTGTGCTGCGTTTAGGAACGACGCCATGCCATTGTTTCCATAATCCGAGTCCGATCGGATAGCACCTATCCAAGTCCAACCAAAGTGTTTTACCAGCTTTGCCAGCGCGTCAGCCTGGAACTGGTCACTTGGGATGGTTCTGAAGAAACTTGGGTACTGCTGCTTATCGGACAGGCATGCACAAGTGGCAAAGTGACTAACCTAAATGAACACAACAGTGCAATTATTTAAAAGGACGGACACAATTTAGCACCAGTCCATTAAACACATTGTTTTCAGAAATTCAAAATATTTACTTGAGGAATGTTAAAGGGTCCGATGATGCGAGACATGCTGATGGATGGCGTGGACCCAGACTCACCAACAATGGCCATCACTTTACCAGATTGTGAACAATTGTCGCCGGTGTTAAACACCGGGTCCAGGCCGCCTGACAGCTGGAATGCCGCATGCACCGCTACAGGCACAGAGGCACACGAGTCATAGATCTGATAACCGAGTTTGATGCCCGGCAGCAGCTCCGTGCTGTTGTTAATCTCCTCGATGGCGAAGATCATTGCGCGTGAGAAGCGCAGTTCACGGGTAACAATGCTGCACACAGACACTTGAGTCATTGTTTAAAATATGATCTACATCTTATGAGAACAATTCACTATAGATATACAAAATTACATTGCAATTGCACTAAATCTGTCGTCCACAATTATATCAAAAAGTTGCCTGAACACCAACGTTCAAAACACAGTATTAGGTATTAATCCAAAAATCCGACAAACGTTATTACAATTGTCAAATCAATTTAAATTCTTGCTTTTTGTTTATCTTGATGAAAACTATTTCATGAATCATACAATTAATTAATTTACATTTCAAAAAACATTTTTGGATTGTATTTTTGTTTTACTTACTGCAAATGCTTTAATGAACAACCTTCAGTTGTGTTGTCCAATACTGTTCAAGATCTTTATGTTAAACAATGTGTTTTTGTAAAAATGCTTTGTAAAAGTATCACTTGCACACCGTACAATTTAAAATATTTAATTTACATCCCCACAGAGTAAAATGTTTTAACCCCCACATTTCCCTCTTACTAACCTCCCTGAGCATCTTACTGGATCAGGCATGGTGGTGTAGTTATGCTTCATCGTGTGCATGGAGTAATGTATGGCGAAAACACCCCCAATAACGTAGTCACCATCCATTGAGAAAGCAGGTCGACGAAGAATACCCTGGAGCTCACATTTCACAGATGAGTCTTCGGTGCTGACCCCAACACCAGTCCTATCCTCTGTAAGCCCAGCCCTTTGTTTCACACCATCCACAGAACCATTAAAGACAATAGCTGAGCTCAGTTTAAAAAAACTCAGCGACAGGATCAGGCCAATAAAGAGAGCTGAGATCTCCATCCTTCAACTTTCCTCTTGTGGGCATACTGTGTTTGTACTGGTCTATATAGATTTTCAGCAGTGGCGGCTGGTGATTTTTTTGGGGGGGGGGGGGGGGGGCAGTTGGGCGACACAGTTGAAATAGCACTCAACAATGAGAAGAAAAGAGGTTTTGAGTAGAATATCGTAAAAAACAAAGCTTTATTTCAAGAACACACCGTGCTCAACACTGTCCAATAACAACTATCAACACACTGTAACTTTGGGCATGAGAGGTTCAGAGCAGCTTTAAGGAACATTGGGTTGGGTTTCAGAGGTTTGCAAAATAAAAGCGTTTCACCCTCACATGAAAGAGGTTCAGAGCAGATGTAACAGATGTGGAACGGGCATGGAAGAAGTCGGCTCAGATGGTGGATTTTCCCAGCACTTATTTATTCTGCAGAAGACAACAGAACACACACATTTGCCTTCTGATCTGTCTCTGCACTTCCACTTCCCTCAGCAATATAAAACCATTGTCCATGGAAGACAGGACCACATTAAATCTAAATAATAACAATTCTCATCAAAAACCATGACATGTAACATACAAGGGGAAAACAGAGACCCCTAATTGACAAAATAAATAACTACATGAGCTTGAGTCATTTCAGCAGAAACAGCGAAAATTCTAACATTGAACAAAAGGGAAACACATACCTGCAGAAGACAACAGAACACACACATTTGCCTTCTGATCTGTCCCTGCACTTCCACTTCCTATACACGTAAAACAACACAATTTACACAAGGAAAATATACGTCGGGGCGACCGGATGTAGCTAAATAAACGGTGCCAAAGTGGCTCAATGAAACCGCCACCAAACGTATATTTTGACGGTCTAAATGACACGACAGCTGGACGCCGTGATCGTATTTGCGACCATTACTGTATGTAACATAAACGGTTAATTTGTATTAAAGAATATAGCCAAAATAGTGCGACATCGTTTTTCACTCAACTCACCCTCAGCAATATAAAACCATTGTGAGGGAAAGACGGGACTCAGGAGCAGGAAGTGCAACAGAGATGGAAAGCAATTTCCGCAGGAAACAGATTTTTAAAAATAACGCTAAATAAAAATAGCTCATTAAAATAAAATTCACAAACACTCAACAATATCGTTGAACAACAAACAAAAATAAAATAAAATACATTGAAAACAAGAAATGACAGAGTGCATTTCTAACTGTTTGACAGAGTAGACCCACTTTATGTAAAGAAAAGTAGCCTCCTCTCTTTAAAGTTGGCAAACTTCTCAATAACTCTGGTTAAAGTCAATCATGTCTGTAACCAGCCTGTTTCCATTATTCTTGAGGGAATGTGTCTGTTTTTCAGAACTTCTTCGTTGTGTTTTCGATGCCAGTTCGGTCTCCTTCTGCTGCTCTGCTCTGCAAACAGGGTTAGCTTCATGCTGTTAGCTAGTTAGCTTCATGCTGTTAGCTAGATAACTGCGGCAAGATTCGTGCTTTACACTTCTCTGAAGCTCTTTAGATCCCTCCCCCCGTTGTAGTCCAGAGAGTTTCAGTCCCAGGACTTTGGAACAACAGACAGGGGAAACTAAACAGTGCATTACTCACTGAGAACCAGCTGACCAGCTCCGGTTAGCAGCCTGCTCCCGTAGCTCCGTGGAGCTCTCTGGGCTGAGGGAACGATACCGGTCTCTCATTTGCCGAATAGTCCAGTCACGTGAAATAAGAAACAATGTCATTGGCCAGGGCGCACATGTTTGCGCCCCAAGATTCACGTTTCATCAGCCAATGAGAAGCCGTCCTTGCCGAAACGACCGTGAAATGTTTGCTCGCTGCCGCACACACATGTTGGGCTGGTGCCCCGAAAATGGGGAGGGGCTTCTCTCCGTGAGGATGAGTGGCGATATATTATTTATGTCTCATTTAACTTAAGTGGTTGTTGACAGACTGACGTTCTCCCACACACATTTAGCGCGTCAACACGGTATATTTGCTCTTTAAATGATTTGGTATATAATGTTTTTTGACAGGATTTTCTTTTTTTTCATCTTCTTTTTTTTCTTCATCTCAACATTTTAAGAGGGGCGGCGCCCTAGCGCCCTCTATGGACGCACTGCCACTGATTATCAGACTGAAGCTTCCCTCCTACTGTACGTTAACTTACTGTACGTCAGAGAGAGGATGCTCTTACACAGTGGTCTTTGATGAACTCTTGAACAAGTCAGTTATATGAGCTTTTCATACAATATAATTTGCACTGTCCGCGTCTCTTTTCTGTTCTTGAAAAATTACAATTGGAAACAATAAATATATTCTTAATTAAGTCAAACTCTTACACATTTGTTCTATGTTTTGCTCATATAACAGTAACAAATGTACACCACAAATAAGTTGTTTGTTTGGTTTAATCACACAATGCTGCAAATATTAAATTATTAATAAATATTAAGATCACCAATTCTAAATATTTAGATAAAGAAGATGAAACTCAATGTGCACATCATATCCTATACTAAATGTTGCTGTTGAAGCCATAAGGTAGTTGTTTTTGTCTTTATTGTATCTTTACTTAAAACACAGAGTGAATACATGCAGTTCTGACATTGAAAACAGATTGGAGCATCTATTTAAGAAGTGCACGTATAGGTAAGCTACAGGTGATGGGAATCAGGTGTGTAGAACAATTCTTTGAATTCGGAGTGACGTGTTGGAGTGAGAGAACGGCTGGCATGCTTAGATTATGAACATGATGAATTGAAACAGAGATTTATTATGTACAATGCTACAATTTACATTATGCTAATGAGCATATATGTTTAAAATACAAAATAAACATTGATTAGTTTTTAACCAAGAGCACACATGTACCCTCTTTGTCCTCTGTGGTTTAGGTATTTGTATTAAAAGTCCCTTCAATTGCCATCTTAGTTTTCTCCAAACTTTATGTTTTAATATTGATTTTTGTTCATTAAATGTTTCTTGGTGTTTTTCTCTGGTTTAAACAATATGATGAAACACTTTGGAGCAAATATACACAATATTAGTGCAAAACTGGAAGCAAGAATGGCAAATATCTCCACAGCCACAGTAAATTTCCCAGGAGAACTGACATATGCTGGGATAAAGGTGACCCAGACTGCACAGAATATCAGCATGCTGAAGGTGATAAGCTTGGCTTCATTAAAATTATCAGGTAGTTTCCGGGCTAGGACAGCTAACACAAAGCAAAAGACAGCCAGCAGGCCGATGTACCCGAGCACAGCCCAGAACCCAATAGCTGAGCCTAATGCACACTCCAGGATGATTCTCTCCTTGTATGTGGTTAGGTTTTTCATTGGAAAAGGAGGACTAAGAACCAACCAAAGAGTACATATTATAACTTGAATACAAGTGAAAGACACTACAGTCATCCTTTGCTGTGGAGGACCAAACCATTTCATAACATTACCACCTGGGAGAGTAGCTTTGAAAGCCATTAACACAACTATTGTTTTTCCAAGAACACAAGAGATGCAGAGGACGAAGGTGATCCCAAACGATGTGTGGCGCAGCATGCAGGACCACTCAGAGGGTGCTCCAATGAAGGTTAAGGAGCATAGGAAACAGAGAGTCAGAGAGAAGAGCAGCAGGAAGCTCAGCTCAGAGTTGTTGGCTCTGACAATCGGGGATGTCCTGTGACGGTGGAACACAGCCGCTGTTATAATGGCAAGACAGGCACCACCAACTGAGAATGCCGCCATGATGATTCCTAGGGCCTCGTTGAAGGAAAGAAACTCTACAGGCTTTGGGAGACAAGTGTCTCTCTTTTCATTGGGCCATAATTCCTTGGAGCAAAGGAAACAATCAGGGGAATCTGAAACAATACAGCAAAAGAGGTCTTTTAGCAATTGTGTTTAATATTTCATGTTGTACAGAAGATATGCATTTGGACAAACAATACCTGTAGCGTTACTAATCTCCCCCTCAGGACAAGGTATACAATCATAACAGCAGATGGGTTTTCCTTTCTGCAGCACTTTACGAGTTCCTGCAGGACAGCTGTCAGTGCACACTGACACAGGCACCTGGCACAAACAAAGTCACACACATTCACTTGTACTTCATAGCTCTGAGGGTTAAAGAAGTTCAGATTATTTTCAAGTCCGTCTAAAATCAGTAAAAGCAAGTCATTGTGTGTAAGTGTGTTTAATCAATGCAACTGATGGTGGAAGAAATTCACCGTTGTTTAATAATACATTCTAAAGTTTAGCTAAAGCCAAAATGAGGCTTCATCAGTCTGAATTGGACAAAGCAAGGAGTTATCTTACAAAGTCACAGTCTTTTTGTGCAAAGTCCGTTTTTTTTACTAATCCTGTGCTGCAACTCAAAGGAACATTTTTGTTGAAAATAAGTGGGATTTCAGACTGAAAATCTTGTAATTTAAGAACAGACCTCTTCACAGCCCGTAGGGAGTGGAGGAACAGGGAGCAAACACACATATCATCAAATTTGAAGTTTGGGACATGATATAATATACATTTTGGATTCCCTACTTGTGTGCCACCCTCCACCCAGGTGAGGTTCTTGTTGATACGGAGTTCCTGTCCCACTGGCAGTGATGCATCGTAGTGCCCTACTACCACCAGCTCAATGCTGCCACTCTCAGTTTTTTGCCAGTTAACCAACTCGTATGTGGCCACAGGATCCCCGCTGTCATCAAATGACACATGATAACCATTTTGGGAAAAATTGACTTTTTTCAACTGAGTGAGAATCTGAGGATGAAGTAATGGAAGACGGAGAGGGGGAGAAATTAAACAATTTATAATACAATTGATATTTCATTGAGTAAAAAGTACAGTATTACAAACAAAAGTGAATTGTGGTGTTTCCATATTGGTTTTGACTGACCTGTTTGGACTCTATGCTGCTCAGTTTGTCACACTGGGTTATAGAAGTTGTTTCCTGACACACTGCATTATGAATGGCATGTGCTATTGCATAAACAGCCTTGTAGACCATGTTAGTGATTCGGAGCTGAGATGTGTCAGTGTACGGGCTCTGGATCGTTTCTAGGTCTTCAGTTCCATCACACGCAGTCTTATCTGTGGCTGCTGCTGAAAACACAATAATACAGAAAGGTGTTTTAAGGCTAAAAGTTATATCATTCTTTCTCATGTATAATGTTATTTTTTATAACATTTAACCTGCAAAATGTGCCTTAGAAAGTCTTGTATCTATTTTCTTTGATTTTTATAATATATCTTTATCTGTTTTTTGTTGTTTTAATATGTGCAGTTTCAGTTTTACCAGCTCATATTGTCAGGAAAAAAATAAATATTTTTTTAATTGAACACTGAATTGACCTCTTTAAATGTCTTTCAAATTATCTATAAATTCACGGCAATATAACAGTATATTTAAACCAACGTGCATATTTACATGTGTATATATACAATGTAATTGTAACATAGTTATGAGTACAATTATAATTTCTTTATTTAGCTTGGTGGCCTAAAGACTGTCTATCATATAGTGTGTGCTTGTGTTCAGGACTTTAGTGTTGACATCTTCTCCAAGACAGCAGTGCCTAAACTTGACCTTTACAAGCTTAAATTTAAGTCAGATTATTCACCGAGAATTTATGTCCACTTCATGTCTTTGTTCACTGACTATAGTTTTCCCTTTCATTACTCAGGGATTGGGTTGTTCAAGTAGCAGCTTCTTAAGTCAGATTTAAAAACAGACGACACAGACAAGATCCAACTGTGAGTGTCTTTTATGTTAATAATCAACCCACTTTTCTCGCTTTTTCCCAGCCTGCAGTTGAATGCATCCTCCCAGAACTCAGTAAACATTGGAGAGGCAGTCACTTTAGAGGGAGAGAAATCCAGCAGGAAGTCTCTCAGACCTGAAATAACGGATTGCTCAATGCTAAATCCGACTGCTCCAGCACAGAAACTGAACCTCAGCAAGTCTGGGTCAGTTACCCAGGCCTCACTGCCTATCCACTGGTGAGGTGGAAAGGGCTTGAGAGACAGCTCTTCCAGCAGAATCCTCATGTCTGCAGTAGATGTGAATGCCACAATAACAATAGCTGTCGACCTGGAGAGAAATAATAGTGCATTGTATTAGACAAATATGAACAAAATATACTATAAAATATTTGTGCATATGTCTGGAGATAGTTTTGGTCTCACTAAGTATGTTCTTAACAAAGATAGTTAGCAAATATGAGATAAATACACTTGTCTGGAGAAAAAGATTAGATTCTAATTTGCATTTAAGGTGAAAAAATACTTTTCTATCTTATACTTTCCAGAACATTGTTGTGGATATGTGTTGTGAAGTTTTGTATGTGTTAAGGGAAGAAAAGGACAAAATTAGTGAGAGTAAAAACCTGCGGATAATGTCAGCTACTCTCTGGATCCTGCTTCGTGGATGTGTCCGATAGAAGGATTCAGAATATTCCACACAGATCCCCTCTTTGTGTGCTGCGTTTAGGAACGACGCCATGCCATTGTTACCATAGTCCGAGTCCGATCGGACAGCACCTATCCAAGTCCAACCAAAGTGTTTTACCAGCTTTACCAGTGCGTCAGCCTGGATCTTGTCACTTGGGATGGTTCTGAAGAAATTTGGATACTGCTGCTTATCAGACAGGCATGCACAAGTGGCAAAGTGACTAACCTAAATGAACACAACAATGCAATTATTTAAAAGGACGGACACAATTTAGCACCAGTCCATTAAACACGTTGTTTTCAGAAATTCAAAATATTTACTTGAGGAATGTTAAAGGGCCCGATGATGCGAGACATGCTGATGGATGGTGTGGACCCAGACTCACCAACAATGGCCATCACTTTACCAGATTGTGAACAATTGTTGCCGGTGTAAAACACCGGGTCCAGGCCGCCTGACAGCTGGAATGCCACATGCACCGCTACAGGCACAGAGGCACACGAGTCATAGATCTGATAACCGAGTTTGATGCCCGGCAGCAGCTCCGTGCTGTTGTTAATCTCCTCGATGGCGAAGATCATTGCGCGTGAGAAGCGCAGTTCACGGGTATCAATGCTGCACACAAACACTTGAGTCACTGTTTAAAAAATTATCTACATCTGATGTGGACAATTCACTCAAGATATATAAAAATAAGGAGATCTTCAATTCAGAGTTATGGACAATAATAGCTACACTGCATCTGTTGTCCACAATTATATCAAAAAGTTGCCGAACACCAACATTCAAAACACAGTATTAGATAAAAATCCCAAAATCCGGCAAAAGTTATTACAATTGTCAATTCAATTTAAATTCTTGCTTTGTGTTTATCTTGTTGAAAACTATTTCATGAATCATACAATTAATTAATTAATATTTAAACATTTGTTTTTGTATTGTATTTTCTTACTACAAATGTTTTTAAAAGAACAACCTTCAGTTGTGTTGTCCAATACTGTTCAAGCTCTTTATGTTAATTAATGTGTTTTTTGTAAAAACGCTTTGTAAAATTATTAATAGCACACCGTACAATTTAAAATATTTAATTTCCATCCCCACAGAGTAACATTCTTTTAACCCCCACATTTCCCTCTTACTAACCTCCCTGAGCATCTTAGTGGATCAGGCATGGTGGTGTAGTTATGCTTCATCGTGTGCATGGAGTAATGTATGGAGAAAACACCACCAATAACATAGTCACCATCCATTGAGAAAGCAGGTAGACGAAGAGTACCCTGGAGCTCACATTTCACAGATGAGCCGTCGGTGCTGACCCCAACACCAGTCCTATCCTCTGTAAGCCCAGCCCTTTGTTTCACACCATCCACAGAACCATTAAAGACAAAAGCTGAGCTCAGTTTAAAAAAACTCAGCGAAAGGATCAGGCCAATAAAGAGAGCTGAGATCTCCATCCCTCAACTTTCCTCTTTTGGGCATACTGTGTTTGTACTGGTCTATATAGATTATCAGTCTGAAGCTTCCCTCCTACTGTACGTCAGAGAGAGGATGCTCTTACCCAGTAGTCTTTGATAAAGTCTTGAACAAGTCATTTATATGAGCTTTTCATACAATATAATTTGCACTGTCCTTGTCTCTTTTCTCTTCTTGTAAAGTTACAATAGAAAACATTTTATATCTTCTTAATTAAGTCATACTCTTACAACTTTTTTCTATGTTTTCCTCGTATAACAGTCTAACAAATGTACACCACTAATAAGTTGTTTGTTTGGTTCAATCACACAATGCTGCAAATATTAAATTATTAATAAATATTAAGAGCACTAATTGTAAATATTGAGATAAAGAAGTTGAAACTCAATGTGCACATCATATCCTATACTAAATGTTTCTGTTGAAGCCATAAGGTAGTTGTTTTTGTCTTTATTGTATCTTTACTTAAAACACAGAGTGAATACATGCAGTTCTGACATTGAAAACAGATTGGAGCATCTATTTAAGAAGTGCACTAATAGGTAAACTACAGGTGATGAAAATCAGGTGTGTAGAACAATTCTTTGAATTCGGAGTGACGTGTTGGAGTGAGAGAACGGCTGGCATGCTTAGATTATGAACATGATGAATTGAAACAGAGATTTAATATGTACAATGCTACAATTTACATTATGCTAATGAGCATATATGTTTAAAATACAAAATAATCGTTGATTACATTTTAACCAAGAGCACACATGTGAAACAAGTTATCCCTCTTTGTCCTCTGTGGTTTAGGTATTTGTATGAAAAGTCCCTTCAATTGCCATCTTAGTTTTCGCCAAACTTTATGTTTTAATATTGATTTTTGTTCATTAAATGTTTCTTGGTGTTTTTCTCTGGTTTAAACAATATGATGAAACACTTTGGAGCAAATATACACAATATTAGTGCAAAACTGGAAGCAAGAATGGCAAATATCTCCACAGCCACAGTAAATTTCCCAGGAGAACTGACATATGCTGGGATGAAGGTGACCCAGACTGCACAGAATATCAGCATGCTGAAGGTGATAAGCTTGGCTTCATTGAAATTATCAGGTAGTTTCCGGGCTAGGACAGCTAACACAAAGCAAAAGACAGCCAGCAGGCCGATGTACCCGAGCACAGCCCAGAACCCAATAGCTGAGCCTAATGCACACTCCAGGATGATTCTCTCCTTGTATGTGGTTAGGTTTTTCATTGGAAAAGGAGGACTAAGAACCAACCAAAGAGTACATATTATAACTTGAATGAAGGTGAAAGACAGTACAGTCATCCTTTGCTGTGGAGGACCAAACCATTTCATAACATTACCACCTGGGAGAGTAGCTTTGAAAGCCATTAACACAACTATTGTTTTTCCAAGAACACAAGAGATGCAGAGGACGAAGGTGATCCCAAACGATGTGTGGCGCAGCATGCAGGACCACTCAGAGGGTGCTCCAATGAAGGTTAAGGAGCATAGGAAACAGAGAGTCAGAGAGAAGAGCAGCAGGAAGCTCAGCTCAGAGTTGTTGGCTCTGACAATCGGGGATGTCCTGTAACGGTGGAACACAGCCGCTGTTATAATGGCAAGACAGGCACCACCAACTGAGAATGTAGCCAGGATGGTTCCTAGGGCCTCGTTGAAGGAAAGAAACTCTACAGGCTTTGGGAGACAAGTGTCTCTCTTTGCATTGGGCCATAATTCCTTGGAGCAAAGGAAACAATCAGGGGAATCTGAAAAAATACAGCAAAAGAGGTCTTTTAGCAATTGTGTTTAATATTTCATGTTGTACAGAAGATATCCATTTGGACAAACAATACCTGTAGCGTTACTAATCTCCCCCTCAGGACAAGGTATACAATCATAACAGCAGATGGGTTTTCCTTTCTGCAGCACTTTACGAGTTCCTGCAGGACAGCTGTCAGTGCACACTGACACAGGCACCTGGCACATACAAACAAAGTCACACACATTCAGTTGTACTTCAAAGCTCTGAGGGTTAAAGAAGTTCAGATTATTTTCAAGTCCGTCTAATATCAGTAAAAGCAAGTCATTATGTGTAAGTGTGTTTTATCAATGCAACTGATGCTGGAAGAAATCCACAGTTGTTTAATAATACATTCTAAAGTTTAGCTAAAGCCAAAATGAGGCTTCAGCAGTCTGAATTGGACAAAGCAAGCAGTTATCTTACAAAGTCACAGTCTTTTTGTGCAGAGTCCGTTTTTTTACTAATCCTGTGCTGCAACTCAAGGGAACATTTTTGTTGAAAATAAGTGGGATTTCAGACTGAAAATGGTGTAACTTAAGAACAGACCTCTTCACAGCCCGTAGGGAGTGGAGGAACAGGGAGCAAACACACATATCATCAAATTTGAAGTTTGGGACATGATATGATCTAAAAAAAATTATCTCCCTACTTGTGTGCCACCCTCCACCCAGGTGAGGTTCTTGTTGATGCGGAGTTCCTGTCCCACTGGCAGTGATGCATCGTAGTGCCCTACTGCCACCAGCTCAATGCTGCCACTCTCAGTTTTTTGCCAGTTAATCAGCTCGTATGTGGCCACAGGATCCCCGCTGTCATCAAATGACACATGATAACCATTTTGGGAAAAATTGACTTTTTTCAATTGAGTGAGAACCTGAGGATGAAGTAATGGTAGATGGAGAGGGGGAGAAATTAAACAATTTATAATAAAATTGATATTTCATTGAGTAAAAAGTACAGTATTACAAACAAAAGGGAATTGTGATGTTTCCATATTGGTTTTGACTGACCTGTTTGGACTCTATGCTGCTCAGTTTGTCACAATGGGCTATAGAATGTGTTTCCTGACACACTGCATTATGAATGGCATGTGCTATTGCATAAACAGCCTTGTAGACCATGTTAGTGATTCGGAGCTGAGATGTGTCAGTGTACGGGCTCTGGATCATCTCTATGTCTTCAGTTCCATCACACGCAGTCTTGTCTGTGGCTGCTTCTGAAAACACACAATGATACAGGAAGGTGTTTTAAGGCTAAAAGTTATATCATTCTTTCTCATGTATAATGTTTTTATTTCTAATAACCTGTAAAATGTGCCTTAGAAAGTCTTGTATCTATATTCTTCTATTTCAAGCAACTACAATTCAAAACACTCTCCTTTCCTTACTTCTCTACAATATTTCTTCATCTATTTTTTGTTGTTTAAATATGCGCAGTTCCAAATTCTGGCAATATGTTTTGTTGTTATTTTTTTACCTTGTTTAAATCAGCTCCTATTGTCAGGAAAAAAAATTAAATATTTTTTTAATTGAACACTGAATTTACCTCAATGAATGTCTTTCAAATTATTTATAAATTCACGGCAATATAACAGTATATTTAAACCAATGTGCATATTTACATGTGTATATATACAATGTAATTGTAACATAGTTATGAGTACAATTATAATTTCTTTATTTAGCTTGGTGGCCTAAAGACTGTCCATCATATAGTGTGTGCTTGTGTTCAGGACTTTAGTGTTGACATCTTCTCCAAGACAGCAGTGCCTAAACTTGACCTTTAAAAGCTTCTTTTTAAGTCAGATTATTCACAGAGAATTTATGTCCACTTCATGTCTTTGTTCACGAACTATAGTTTTCCCTTTCATTACTCAGGGATTGGGTTATTCAAGCAGCTGCCTATTAAGTCAGATTTAAAACACACAACACAGACAAGATCCAACTGTGAGTGTCTTTTATGTTAAAAATCAACCCACTTTTCTCACTTTTTCCCAACCTGCAGTTGAACGCATCCTCCCAGAACTCAGTTAGCACTGGAGAGGCAGCCACTTTAGAGGGAGAGACATCCAGCAGGAAGTCTCTCAGACCTGGAATGACAGACCGCTCAATGCCAAATCCGACTGCTCCAGCACAGAAACTGAACCTCAGCATGTCTGGGTCAGTTACCCAGGACTCACTGCCTATCCACTGGCGAGGTGGAGAGGGCTTGAGCGACAGCTCTTCCAGCAGAATCCTCAAGTCTCCAGAGGATGTGAATGCCACAATAACCATAGCTGTCGACCTGGAGAGAAATAACAGTGCATTTTATTGGAGAAATTTGAAAAAAAAATACTACAAAATATTTGTACATATGTCTGGAGATAGTTTTGGTCTCACTAAGTATGTTCTTAACAAAGATAGTTAGCAAATATGAGATAAATACACTTGTCAGGAGCAAAAGATTAATTTCTAATTTGCCTTTAAGGTGAAAAAATACATTTCTATTTTATACTTTCCAGAACACTGTTGTGGATTTATGTTGTGAAGTTTTGTGTGAGTTAAGGGAAGAAAAGCACAAAATAAATGAATGTAAAAACCTGCGGATAATGTCGGCTACTCTCTGGATCCTGCTTCGTGGGTTGGTCCGATAGAAAGATTCAGAATATTCCACACAGATCCCCTCTTTGTGTGCTGCGTTCAGGAACGACGCCATGCCATTGTTTCCATAATCCGAGTCCGATCGGATAGCACCTATCCAAGTCCAACCAAAGTGTTTTACCAGCTTTGACAGCGCGTCAGCCTGGAACTGGTCACTTGGAATCGTTCTGAAGAAACTTGGGTACTGCTGCTTATCGGACAGGCATGCACAAGTGGCAAAGTAACTAACCTAAATAAACACAACAATGCAATTATTTAACAGAATGGATATAAAATAGCACTGGTATCTTAAACACATCGTTTTCAGATATTCTAAATATTTACTTGAGGAATGTTAAAGCGCCCGATGATGCGAGACATGCTGATGGATGGTGTGGACCCAGACTCACCAACAATGGCCATCACTTTACCAGATTGTGAACAATTGTCGCCGGTGTCAAACACCGGGTCCAGGCCACCTGACAGCTGGAATGCCACATGCACCGCTACAGGCACAGAGGCACACGAGTCATAGATCTGATAACCGAGTTTGATGCCCGGCAGCAGCTCCGTGCTGTTGTTAATCTCCTCGATGGCGAAGATCATTGCACGTGAGAAGCGCAGTTCACGGGTATCAATGCTGCACACAGACACTGATGTCACTGTTTAACATATGGTCTACATATGATGAGGACAATTCACTTATTTTATAGAAATTAAAAGACAAATGCATTTCAAAGTTATGTAGAACAATTGATAGCTGCACTGCATATGTGATCAACTAATACATCAAAGAATTACCTTAACACCAAAATAAACAGTAAACAAAAAAGTTGCCTGTAAATTTGAATGCTAACCAACCAAATCAAAACTAGTATTTAGTATTCATCCCGTTAAATAGGTATACATAGTTGATGAACTTAATATTTATCACCAACATTTTCATCTCTAAAAAGTCACAATTTGCTATTTGCTAAACACATTCAAACATTTCCATCCCCACAGACTAATGTTCTTTTAGCCCCCACATCTTCCTCTTACTAACCTTCCTGAGCATCTTATTGAATCAGGCATCATGGTGTAGTTATGCTTCACTGTGTGTGCATAGTGGTGTATGGACAAAACACCACCAATTACGTAGTCACCATCTATTGAGAAAGCAGGTAGACGAATAGTACCCTGGAGCTCACATTTCACTGATGAACCGTCGGTGCTGACCCCAACACCAGTCCTCTCCTCTGTAAGCCCAGCTCTTTGTTTCACACCATCCACAGAACTATTCAAGACAATAGCTGAGCTCCGTTTAAACAAACACGGCCACAGGACCAGGCCAATAAAGAGAGCTGAGATCTCCATCCCTCAACTTTCCTCTTGTGGGCATACTGTGTTTGTACTGGTCTATATAGATTTTCACACTAAAGCTTCACCCTATACTGTACGTCAGAGATGGGATGCTTTTACCCAAGGGTCGTTTATTAACTTGTGTCCAATTGTTTTCTGTGGGCTGCATGTACAATATTATCTCAACTAAGGCAAGGCTAGTTTATATGTAAAGCACATTTCATTAACAAGGCAATATAAAGTGCTTCACATAAAACCATGAAAAGCATCCAAACTTAATGCAAAAGGAAAAAAAAAGATTTAAATACAATTAAGAACATTCCTTAAAACGTTCAAAAACAGTCAAAAAACAAGAAATAGAATGACATATTGTGGCAGAGAGAGAATGCTCTTACCCAGTGATCTTTGCTTAACTCTTGTTTGAGTCATTTGTGTGAGTTGTGTACTATAGTCTGCACTATCCACGTGTTTTTTCTCTTCTTGTAAAGTTACCATTGTAAACACTTATATCTTCTTAATTATGCCACTCTTTTTTTGCTGTGTTTAGCTCACATGACAAATGTATACCACTTATAAGTTTGTTTGATTCAATTATATTGCTGAAAACACAGAAATATTACTGAAATAGCAGTCTAAAAAAATTATTGTTTTATTTTTACATTATTTGTATTCTATATTTTCAGGCCGTGATGAAAAAACACTTTGTGAAATAAGAGAAAAATACATAGTACTTCGACATTATGACATTTAAATTAATAACAATATTAACGTAAAACCCTTTTAAAATTATGTCCTTTTAAATTAGAATATTTATTTAAGACAATTTGAAGACTAAATGTGCACATGATGACTTATATCGTAAACGTTGCTGTTGGAGCCATATAATATCGGTTTTGCTCTTTATTGTGCCCTTACTGGAAACACAGAGACTACATGCAGTTCTGACATTTTAACACAGATTGGAGAATTCATTTATCAAAGAGCAAGAAATAGATTTTACAGGGAGCCAGTGCAGAGCAGCTAAAAGAGGAGAAATGTGATCTCTTTTCTTAATTTCTCTTAGAGTAGACAAGCTGCAGCCTTCTGGATCAACTAGTGGGACTTATGACTTATTAGAGCAGTCTGATAAGGAATTGCAGGAATCTAGTCTGTATCACTTTCAGAAAAGATGTGTGTTATGCCCCCCTGACTTAACTCTACCCTCTTTCTGGAAGAGGGCTATCTGTTTCAGATCTGGCACGCCTGGAGCACGTCCACCTGAGAGACGACACTTAATCAGTGGGCTGGATATATATACTCCCAGATCCAGTGCTTCGCTCTCTCTTTTCACCTCTGAGCTGCGAACAGTCGGACATTCTGTGTTATGGTGCCTGAGTGTAAATAACATTTGCGTCATTTTGGGGGAAGCTGTGTCTGTTTTCTTCTGTTTTGTGGATATACAGGAAGCCCAGAATTGTTTTTCCTTTTGCTACGGTAGTTTTGTGTGACCTTTATGTTCTAGCTAGCGTGGGGTTTTGGTTTATTGTGTTGGCCGTAGAGACCGTGACGCCTTTTTGATTCCCTTTTAGTTTTACATTTTATTTATTCCTTAAAGCTGTCAATAAATCCTTAGTGCTGCTTAAATATTTCACCAGACTTATTGTTTGCCTCCTTTGTTCCAACCGTGCCAAGGTTTTCACTCTTATACATAATATATGTTGCGGCCTGTGTACTCCTGGGCACCTGAGAGAGGCCGTAACATTAAGTGGGAGCTCGTCCGGGATATGACTTTGTTTAGTATGGGCAGGGGGGGGTGCGATCATTGTGGAAAATCCTACATTGGAACAGTTTGACAGGTGTAGGAAATATGACCTATGTGCAATTGCTGCACATTATGACATTCCTGTATCTAGGTATTTAATGAAACACAAAGTAAAGTATATTGTTCTGACTGGACTAATGGAACAAGGTGTATTTCCCCTAGAAGGTTCGGAGCGGTCGAACCCCAACAGATGACCCTGAGGCAGCTATTACAGGGAAGGCATGTGTAGTTGTTGTCCCTGATGATTTATTGGTGACCCATGCTGCTAAACTACCTGGAGGAAAACCACCTCTGTCGATGCCACAGTTTGAGCTAATCTTAATTTACTCTCCTCCCATGTATAATCTCGGTACTCGTTTAAAAGTGCGCATAGCTTGTCTTGAGCTTGAGGCAAAAGATAGGGCGGGTAGTGAGGAAGTAGAATTCCAGCTGAGTTGCCGTACGCTTGATGCTGATACAGCTTTACAAATCTGAAAGCTTGAGTAAGTTTCAAAAGGATGCTATTGAACATACTGGGTATTCCCAGTCAGTTCCAACTCCTTTGGCGTTCGATGTCAGCAGAAACATCGCTCTCGTCCCTCCTTTGCGGGAAACGGAAGTAGAAGCTTATTTCAGTGCATTTGAGCGTATTGCCACTGCCTTGCATTGGCCCAAGGAGGCCTGGCCTCTAGTACAGAAATGCAAGTTTGTTGGTAAGGCACAAGAGGCGTGTGCAGGTCTTTCCATTGAAGACAGTTAAAGCCGATATGATCAAGTGATAAATGCAATACTTAGGACTAATCAGAACATTTTGAAAATGTAGCAACATTTTGGTCACAAATCAAATAGATTAGCATGTTTTGCTCCAGATTACTTAGAAACAAAAGAATAGACACCAAGATCATTCAAATTGGGGAAATACAAACAGTTTTATGAAGAAAACTATTTTTTGGAGACTCAATTGGCGGCCATATTGAAAATTAGCCAACATCTTGGGTTTATGAATGCCCAATCGGGCAGGTTTGACCAAATACCTCTGGAGAACAACTCCACCAAATTTCATGCTTTTATCATAATTTGTACGATTCTTATTAAAAAAATGCTTTTATCTGCCCCACGATAAGGCAGATGTATGGCAAAGTTCTGTCGAACATGTAGAGTTTGCAAAATTGGTACTTGGCCTAAGCCTAATCAGATTGTACTACGTGTTCCACATATCTGTTGTTGGCAAACCTTTTGAGCGGCTGATTGTTGATTGTGTTGGGCCATTAGCAAAATCAATGTCTGGGAATACATTTATGCTCATTTTGATGTGTTCTGCAACACGGTTTCCTGAAGCTATTCCCCTCTGTAGGATCACTGCTCCGATTGTGACCAAAGCTTAACTGAAATTCTGTACAACATTTGGTCTCCCCAGACTGGTCAAAACTGATTGCAGCACCATTTTCCAATCTACTATTTTCAATTAAACCCTAGAGTCCTTGAGAATTAAGCACATTGTCTTTAGCAACCGGAGCAGTGGTGAACGCTTCCTTGAGTCATTGGAAGGCAGCATTGGCAGCGGGATTCCACTGGAACCTAACAGCAAAGGAGGTTAGTGCATGCAGGGGTGCTGCTACAAAGCTGAAGTTCCTAATAAACCTCCTATAGAAATGAACAAACCCCAAAAACCATTGGACCTCCTTGCGGTTGCTAGGAGTGGGCTAATCTGTGACTGCTTTGACCTTCCCCGGTTCCATCCTCACATTGCCCTTAGAAACAATAAACCCCAAGAACGAAACAGTGGAGCCGTGAAACTCACATGTTTCCGTTTTTACAAACAGCTGGTGGTCAAGGAGACCTTGGAGGACCTGTTTGACGTGACCCCTATCAGTCTCTTCGTTGTGGGAGAAAATAAGAATATCGTCCAAATAAACGAAAACAGAGAGGTTGAGCAGGTCCCGGAAAACATTGTTCGCCGTGGCCTAAAAAACAGCTGGAGCATTGGTTAGTCCAAAGGGCATCACGAGATATTCGCAATTCCCACTAGGAATGTTGAAAGCAGTCTTCCATTCGTCCCCCTCCCTAATTCTGACCAGATGATAGGCATTTCTTAAGTCGAGTTTGTTAAAGACCTTAGCACCTTGTAACAGATCAAATGCCGATGAAATAGGGAGGGGTACCTTATTAAATACCTTAGGTGAAGGTAGAATGCCCGTACCTTGGAAAGGTCCGGGTAGTCGGAGTGGAGGGGCCAGAAGGAGCAGGGATCCGAGGGGATGGGCCGATAGAGAGGTTGCTGGGAAATGGGCTCTGGTCGAGGCTTGGACCGGTTCTCCCGAGGGGATAAGGAGGGCCTGAGCAAGGGACTGGAAAGCTAAAAGTTCTCTCTCTCCTACGCTCCCCAAGACGGCTCTCCAGCCTTACAGCAAAGGCAATTAAGTCATCGAGACTCGCAGAGTCATCCCTCACTACTAGTTCCTCCCTCAATGGGTTATTTAATTCACTGAGAAAACTCCCCTGGAGAGATACATCAGACCACCCACACCCTTGCGCTATAGTTCCGAAGTCGATGGAAAATTCAGGTTCCCTGCCGTAGGGAAAGCAGACATGAGGCAATGTCATTACTGCTAACGGGGTGATCAACAAACTTACGTATCTCAGAGAAAAACTGGAAGGAGGAGCTAATGGGAGACTGACTGTCGCATATGCTAGAAGCCCAGGCTAATGCTCTCCCATTAAGTGAGCCCATAACAAAGGCGATCTTAGCTCTATCAGTCACAGACCTAGAGGTTTGCTGGTCGAAGACTAAGGAGCACTGCATAAGACCTGCATGTTCCAATATCTCAAGCATATCGTTCTGGAGCACGAATCTGTGGCTCCCGGGAGCCAACGGCAGGCTGGGTAGAGGAGGAGTCTGGGCTTCTGGGGCCGAAGGGAGCTGCTGTGTGGAAATCTGGTAGAGCTGCTGTCCAAGCTGGTCGATGTTAGCAGAGAGGGACTGGAGGGCATCCATCATGTCCTTGAGAAGTTGGTCGTGGCAACCAATGAGAGCGCCTTGAGAGGCGTAAGCCTGACAGAGAGGAACGGAGTCCGCTGAGTCCATGTTAGGTCAGTTCGTACTGTTAAGGAATGGCTGGGAGCCATGGGAATTAGGACTCAAAAGCAGATTACAAGAAGCGGTAGTCAGATTCAAGAAAACAAGGTCTTTACTCGGCAAACATTAGAGACGAACTGACACAGAACAAGGGGTTGACACAGACTAAATACACAGAGGAACGAGGCACAGGTGGAAACAATGAGGGCGGGGTCTGCAATCACACAGGAGGGCGAAGTCTGAAATGAGAGACAAGGTGAGTGACAGACAACACAACAGAAACACAGAATGACCCAGAAGGTCTCGGTATAACACAACATGCTAGCCGTTGTCCTATGCCAAAGAGGGAGCTAATGAATCAAAAGGGAAATACCTCCTGGAAAATGGTTTGGCTAAGCCCAGTCAGAGTTTGTGGAGTTCTTCCTGCCTGTTAACCCCGAAGTCTGATAGTTCTCCTCGTTTCTGCGACAATTTTCGCAAGGTTAATGCAGTCAATGAAGCAGATTTGTTTCCTTTTGCCTCGCATGGAGGACTGTGTAGACAGTATAGGTGCAGCTACCTACATCACAGAGCTAGACTTGTTAAAAGGATACTGGCAGGTTCCTCTTACTTCCAGAGCTTCTGATATCTCTACTGATAATTATCTCCAGTACACTGTGATGCCGTTTGTGATGCGGAACGCCCCAGTCACTTTTCTCATCAGGCTCATGAATCTGGTGGTAGGTAACCTTCCCAGACGTAATGTGTACTTAGACTATGTGGTAGTGTACTCCTCCTGCTGGTCTGATCACATAACCACGTTACATCTGTGTTTGCCCGTTTAGCTCTAGCATCTCTAACGTTGAACCTGGCAAAATGTGAGTTTGGAAAGGCTGTTGTGACCTATCTGGGTAAGCAGCTTGACCTTGGGCAAGTGCGACTGTCCTCGGTATCTGAGAGAGGGGCTGGGGCCTGATGTCCCAAAATCCACCAATCGGCCTTGCTCCTTTTTGAAGACCATCTCTTCGGGACCCAAAGGATTGTACCAATGCTAAGGACTGCGCAGCAGTAGATTGCTTACAACTAAATGATAATAAGATGGAAGTTCTGGTCATTGCACCTAATGATGCTGTCCCTATGATAAAGCAGATCATTGGTCATCTGTTCTCTGCTGTCCACCTAAATCTTTGTAATCTCTGGGTAATTTTTGATAAATCCTTAATATTTAACATTTTCTAATGCCATATATTTTTTGATGTGCGTCTTTTCCAAGGCCTAATTTCAGACATTGGACACTCAAAATCTATCAAAAAAAACCCTGCTCAATCATTTACTTTCTGAAAAATGTGGGCAAATTAAAAATGCATATTCAAATTCACTTTTTACATTTTTACATTACATGTCATTTAGCTGACGCTTTTATCCAAAGCGACTTACAACTTACAATCCTGTTACATTCATTCACCGTAGACCCAGCTACAGGGAGCAATTCAGGGTTAAGTGTCTTGCTCAAGGAAGACTCAAGGCTCACTTGAATTGCACGCGTTGATGCATTCACACACATACCACAAGTGTCTAGTAGAAATTATTAATGAGTAATAAATTATGGTGTGGATTAACCCACACCAATGAAAAAGGAACAATATGCTGAACCATCAAAGTACACTCATAGTACACTGATGAGAAACTATTCATAAGTTTGGCCTTGGTACATGATTGCCTGAATAAATTGTGTGCCTTTTATAAGAGCCCACTCTCGCAGCCACACCTACTTTTCTCCAATTGGTATGTACACAAACACACACCCTCACAATGTCAGACTTGACCTCCACACCAAATGACCACCAAAACGGCTGCAGAAGGGTTGGCACATTTTTGTGGACCGGCCAATTTACCAAGAGAGTGAGCTTGAGTTGTTGGTCATAGCTAAACATTTTCTATTTTAAACCCCAAGGCACCCAATTGGGTGCCTTTTTTATATTGTGTTTTAAACTGTCTATAACATTATAATAAACATCTCTTCCGCTTCCGGCACCGACGTGAGTGGCAGCCTTTCCACGTAGCTCCGTTGTCTCGAGTCTTTTTAGCTTATTTAAGTTTGTTTGTCCTTGTTTACACTTTGCTTTTCATAGGCACTATGTAGATATCTTTATATCCTATGGATACACTTACGAATCGACTGCAACAGGGCAGTCAGTACTTTGTTTACACGAGGGATCAGCTGTTCGCACTGCGGACAAGAAATCATGCTGGCAAAGTTTACCCCATACCGGAGGAGCTGTTGAGACGCTACCGTGGAAGCAGAGCTGGGGCGTTGGTGAAGGCTAGGCGCCTGCAGAAGCTGTGGAGGTTTAAACCAGCTATTCCTTCGTTTGTAATGGGGAATGTAAACTCGTTGGCCAACAAGACAGATGAGCTGGCAGCCCTGGTGATGAACGTGAAGTTGTACAGAGAGTGCAGCTTACTGTGCCTCACGGAAACCTGGCTAACCAGCAACATCCCGGACCTCAACGTGGAGCTACCCGGCTTTACTACGGTGAGAGCGGACAGAGACCTTAAGCTAAGTGGCAAACGGAAAGGTGGGGGGCTTGCACTTTATGTCAACATTAGGTGGTGCAACCCAGGGCATGTGACTGTAAAAGAGACCATTTGTTGCCCAGACATCGAAGTGTTAGCCATTAGCCTCCGTCCGTATTACATGCCCAGGGAATTCTCGCACGCCATTGTTGTTTGTGTTTACATCTCTCCACGAGCTACGGTCGAAGTCGCGTGTGACACCATCTACTCCGTTATCGCTAGGCTCCAAACTCAACATCCTGAGGCCTTCATTGCAATTTCGGGGGACTTTAATCATGTAACCCTGGACTCAACTTTGCCTGCTTTTCACCAGTTTGTGTCTTGCCCAACAAGAAAGAACAGGACAATTGACCTAATGTATGCTAACGTGAGGGATGCATACAAAACCACACCACTTCCTCCCTTAGGGAAATCCAATCACAATCTGGTTTTCCTACAACCCAAATACACACCAAAAGTGCGCAGGCAACCAACCACCACGCGCTCCTTCAGGAAATGGACTCCTGAGGCAGAGGATGCCCTCAGGGACTGCTTTGAGTCAACTGACTGGGGTGTGCTGCAGGACTCTTTTGGAGAGGACATTGAAGGGGTCACACACTGCACTACTGACTACCTGAACTTTTGTATGGACATTGTCGCTCCCACTAAAATAGTGCGCTGCTTCCCTAACAACAAGCCCTGGATTACCTCTAATGTTAAACATCTCCTCAACATGAGAAAGAGGGCATTCAAAGAGGGGGACCAGGCAGAGCGGAAGCGCGTACAGGGAGAGCTGAAGACCATGCTGAGAGAGGCAAAGGACTCATACAGAAGGAAGGTGGAGCAGAAGCTGCAGGAGAACAACATGAGGGAGGTGTGGGATGGCAGGAAAACCATCACAGGCTGCAAGAAGAGCGGCAGCACTGTTGAGGGGGATGTGGTGAGGGCAAACCAGTTTAACCACTTCTACAACAGGTTTGACAACACAGCTCCAGGTATCAATGACTGTCTAACACCTATTCCTGCATCCCCCCCATCAGCTGCTAACTGCTCACTGCATGCCACAACCACCCCACCCCTCCCCCCTGCTCTGACCACAGCCAGTGTGGCCCCACTCCCTCCAGCTTCCAGCCCTCTGCCGCTCTCCACAGCTGCACCCCTCCCCCCCCCCCCACCATCACGGCGGATCAGGTCACAGGAGAGCTGAGGAGACTGCGCCCCAGGAAAGCAGCCGGCCCCGATGGAGTCTGTCCAAGACTCCTCAAGGCATGCGCGGTGGAACTGGGTGAGCCTCTGCAGCATCTCTTCAACCTGAGCCTCCAACTGGGGAAGGTGCCTGCTCTGTGGAAAACTTCCTGCCTCATCCCCATCCCGAAGAAGACGCACCCCAGTGAGCTGAATGACTTCAGGCCAGTCGCTCTTACATCACACATATCTAAGACCATGGAGCGACTGCTGCTTCGCAACCTCAGACCTCAGGTACGCCATGCACTTGACCCGCTGCAGTTTGCATACCAGGAGAAGGTGGGCGTGGAAGATGCCATCGACTACCTAATGCACAGGGCTCACTCTTATCTGGACAAGGGGAAAGGTGCTGTGAGAATCATGTTCTTTGATTTCTCCAGTGCCTTCAACACCATCCAGCCGCTCCGACTGAGTGACAAGCTCGTGCAGATGGGTGTGAACGCCCACCTGGTATCCTGGATCACTGACTACCTGACGGAGAGACCACAGTTTGTCAGGCTGAAAGACTGCGTATCTGAGACTGTGTTGTGCAGCACCGGCGCTCCACAGGGGACTGTGCTCTCACCTGTCCTGTTTACCCTGTACACATCAGACTTCACCTACAACACAGAGTCGTGCCACATCCAGAAGTTCTCTGATGACTCTGCTGTTGTGGGATGTATCAGGGATGGACGGGAGGGTGAGTACAGGAGCCTGGTAGACAACTTTGTGCAGTGGTGTAGGCATAACCACCTGCAGCTGAACGCCACCAAGACCAAGGAGATGGTGGTGGATTTTAGGAGGTCTCAGTCTCTTCTGCTACCAGTCTCCATCGGGGGTGTCAGTGTGGAGGTGGTCAACACCTACAAGTACTTAGGAGTTCATCTGGACAGTAAACTGGACTGGTCAGCCAACATAGATGCCATCTATAAGAAGGGTCAGAGCTGGCTCTACTTCCTGAGGAGGCTGAGGTCTTTCAATGTCTGCAACAAACTCCTGCGCATGTTTTACCAGTCTGTTGTTGCCAGCGTCCTTTTTTATGCTGTGGTGTGCTGGGGAGGCATCATGAAGAAGAGGGATGCAGGGCGACTAGACAGGCTGGTGAGAAGGGCAGGAGCTGTTGTTGGCATGGAACTGGACTGCCTAACATCAGTGGTGGAGAAAAGGACATTGAGTAGGCTGCTGACCATCTTGGACAATGACCACCACCCACAACACAGTACTCTTAACGGACAGAGGAGCATTTTCAGTGGCAGACTCCTGTCACTGTCATGCTCATCGGACAGGCTGAGGAAGTCCTTTGTCCCCAGAGCAATACAACTTTACAACGCCACGCAGAAGGGGAGGGGGAGGGAGATGGACTTCTCTGCATGAGTCTACCTCAGTCTCCCCTCCTCTTCTCAGCTCTTTATTTTTCCATCCCACTGTCCATCTTTTTACTCTTTTTAATGCCTATACTAGCCCATTGCACAGACTGTACTATTTATATCACTTTGCACACTGTAATATCTGTATAATATCTGTATACACCCTACTCCCTGTGAACATGTTCTCCCTATGTGTATTGTTTTTCTACTGTGATTCTACTGTGATTTGTGTATGTATGTTTGTGAGTTAAGTTAAGTGTATAAGCTACTGGATGACCTAAATTTCCCTCGGGATTAATAAAGTATCCATCTATCATCTATCTATCTATTATAATAAACATGAGCAGATATATTGATGTTGTACATCAAATTAAAGAAGACAACTTGGGCTACAATTATCAGTGAGCCATTTCAACAAAACTCAAACACCAACTGAAATAAAAATGTAAATAACATAATCATAATTTTGTCAGGAGTCGGCCCACTTCATAGAAGTTTCATCTTTATTTACTCTTAACCGGTAACATATATACGAATATTTACACATCTGAACACAAGCTTACATGTGCTGCCTTTATTATAACACCATCATTATTCAAATAGCTTTTGAGTTTGCAGAGCTACACCCTTTTTAGTTTGGGTATGTCATTTCGAGCAGAAACCTCAAAAATCGGGTGGGGCTCAGGAGGTTAATTGAAAAAATGTATGACCTCATCTTTCACATTCATTCTTCCATGTATTGTCCTCTTCCCTGTGCCATTGAATTTGATTGTGATTGGTTGATCTGGCGATGACTCATATGACCACGAAATGAAGCAAGTTTTTATAGCCCACTTCATCAGCCTTTCAGAGAATATGTTGGGAAACTGTCGTCTCCGGTACACACAGTCTTCATTGGGTCTTTATCGACATTAT
The DNA here is from genome assembly GCF_029220125.1 of Pseudoliparis swirei. Taxonomy (NCBI): domain Eukaryota; kingdom Metazoa; phylum Chordata; class Actinopteri; order Perciformes; family Liparidae; genus Pseudoliparis; species Pseudoliparis swirei. Next base: position 19,555,531 of record NC_079407.1, read on the forward strand.
ACAATTGTTATGGCTTCTCCCTGGCTGATTCTTTGGGCCTTATTTAGTCTTCTTTTTCCAATGTTGTCTGATGGGAGGGAAAGGGAAGAACCAAGTTTAAAGAGAAGTGTGGTGGGGAATGAAGAGGGAGTGATTGATGTTGGTTCTAGCTTGCCTCACTGTGTGAAACTTGCAGCCGATGAACCTCTGACCCAGCAGTCGGGAGGGGATGTTGTGATCGGAGGGCTTTTCCCTCTGCATTATGTGGCTCCGAAGCAACATCAAAGTTACCAGAGCAAACCTCAGCTCACACCTTGCAGAGGGTAAGTGTGAGGATACTGTTGATATCTGATATAATCCGGCATTGAACTTAGTTTTTCTTAACTTTTCTTAACTGTTTAAATTTATAAGTGTCCCAAAAAAGTGACTGAAATAATTTCCTCTGACTGCGATTATTAGATCTATTGCTCCTGCACTCTTCATATGCTGATTTATGTTTTGTTGTGATACTGTGTTTCCTGTATCAGGATGAATTACATAGACTGCATTACATTTTGTTTAATTCTCTGCAGCTTTGACTACAGAGCCTTCCGCTGGATAATGACCATGGTGTTTGCTGTGGAGGAAATAAACCGTAATTTGAGCCTGTTACCTGGAGTAAAACTAGGATATAGGATTATGGACAGCTGTGACCATGTCCACACTGGCCTGAAAGCTTTTTTGTCTTTAGTCAGTCCATCTAAAGCTGTGATGAATGTGGTTGAACAAATGGAAGAAATTGAAAAAAGATTAGATATGTCAAAGGACCGGAGTACAAGACCGGAGGGGGTAAATGGAGAAGAAAATAAAAGAAAGAAAAGGATGCTGAGCACAGTAAGGAAGAGAGATTCTGCAATTCTTGAAGCAATGCCTCACAGTCTTGAAAGTAATGGAAATGACCAAAAGGAAAATGAAACAGGGGAGACAATAGATAGGAGTACACAGTCTCAAATTGTGCCCTCATGTCTAGCTGACTCTCCTGTGCCGGCTGTGATCGGCCTTGCTTCCTCTTCCCCTACAAGAGCTGTAGCTCACACCCTTGGTCCTTTTAACCTCCCACTGGTAAGAATGGAATGAAAAAGCAGAAACATGTGCAGCACTACATTTTCACATATACTGTCCTTATTTCCATCATGTTTTTTTGGTTATCAAGACTTGTTTTTTATAGGTGAGTTATTTTGCCACTTGTACCTGTCTCACTGACAAGTCTAAGTACCCATCATTCTTGCGGACTGTGCCAAGTGATCTCTTTCAAGTTAGAGGTCTTGTTCAGATGGTCACCTTCTTAGGCTGGTTCTGGGTGGGCACAATAGGGACAACGGTGAGATAAGCATTTTTATTTTATTTTACCCCAACATTAGATACACATACCAACATGATTTACAGAGGCTCTCTTTATATTTCAGGATGACTACAGTCACTATGCTATCCAAGAATTTTCCGGCCAGTTAAGACAACAAGGAGGGTGTCTGGCATTTCATATGACCATCCCGAAATTACCCACAGCGGCAGTGATACAAAAAATGGCAGACAGGCTACAGAGTTCAACCGCAGTGGTAGTGGTGGTGTTTGCCAGAGAGGGACAAATGCTAGAATTGATCTTAGAGGTAAGCACTCTGTATGTGATCGTCTCAAACTTTTGTTACTCAAAGCTGACTTGTTTTGTGTCGCCAATTTCTGTTTTATATAATTTGTGGCCAACACTAACCATCGTCTGATATGAGTGTTTAATAATATACCTGAATACTTCATTTTGGAATGGACAGGCATCATTTGTTTCTGGAAAGCAACGTCCGACTTGACTTAAACATTATATTCCTAACTTTGTCGGAAAATAAAAAATCCATTTTGTGTAACTATATACAAAGAAAGTGCCTCATTATCTCAGTGAATGTAAAGCCAAGAGCATAGAGTTTTATAGAATGCAGCAGTTTAAGTCACAATGTGATAATTGGGATCATCAAAAGATTGTTTGGGCTCAAGTTCTACTGTTTGGTTTCTTAATATATTGTTTGATGTATGCCTTATTTTTCAGCTGGCTCAGAGAAATGTGACAGGAATCCAGTGGGTAGCTAGTGAAGCGTGGGTAACTGCTAGCATGCTGGCCTCACCCCGCTTCCACTCTCTCTTAGAGGGCACGCTGGGCTTCTCTTTCCCTGGAGTCAGGATCCCAGGCCTGAAAGAGTTCTTGTTGAACATCCGCCCTTCTCCACAACCTGGGATGGATTTTGTTAACATGTTCTGGGAAGAGCTGTTTAGCTGCAGGCTGGAGTTTAGAGGAAACCAATCAGCTGATGCAAACTATAAAGGTGCTGCTGAAAAGCCTGTATGCACTGGTTCAGAGGATGTGAGGGACATTGACAGCAGCTTTACTGATGTATCTCAGGTCAGAGTATCCTATAATGTTTATAAAGCTGTATACGCTATCGCCCATGCTCTTCACACTTTATTAAACTGTGATTCTGGAGAACATTATGGAAAGTGTGATAATAATAAATCATTCACTTCTGGGCAGGCAAGTTAAACCACTTCAAAATAACAACATTTATTATATATTTAAACTATGTAATTATATTATTTTATTTGGGTTGCTTCCTTCTCTGTTCTTTATTATTTATTTGTTCTCACTCTTTTCATACAGTTGCTGCAACATCTGAAGAAAGTGAATTTCACTAACCAGTTTGAGGAGAACATTTCTTTTGACTCCAATGGAGAGCCGGTCCCTCTCTATGAAATCATTAACTGGCAGAAGGATAGCGAGGGTGAAATTAGGTATAATATTACCCATCAATACACAGGATTACAAATGTGTTTCAATAATTATGATTGAGAAGATTTTTATTTGAGTTATTATCAAACTGATGTCATCCAGCATTAATAGCAAAACTACGAAAAATAATATCAAAGATATCCCACATACGTTTTTTCACATGTTATTCACGTATTTTTGAATGAGAATGTATAAAGACTGCTAATTTACACTCCAAGAGGGCATGATGGGGGATGGATGGCAGAATGTTTCTGAAACGAGTAGTCAATGTTGAGGTCTATGTCACATAATTTGGGACTTCATTAATGACACTTTCATAGTTGTTTTAACCCCAACAACGATCTATTCCTAAAACTAATCAGGTTTTTTTCTTACCTCAACCCTGTTTCCAGTGAATGCTTAGGTTTATTTTTAAAAGACTGTATGCATGTAAGAAGCAGTAATTGACACAGGCTTTGTCGGACGAAGAATTATTAAAATGTTGTAGGATGTCATGCATGAGGTTGAAAGATGATACATTGTACCTTTTTAAGCATTCAGATATTGGTCAAATATTTAGGTCTGCCTGATTTTAATATACTTTCATGCTGTGTTTAGATTTATAAAAGTGGGAAGCTATGATGGTTTGGCTCCACTGAAAGAACAGTTGCAGATAAAGCAAAGCACAATTGTGTGGACAAGTGGACAGTCACAGGTGGGTCACATGTCTTTTAAAAACATGTTGGTTTCTTTTCAGGACAAGACATATAATATATTATCTGGTGATTAAAATTGCTTTTTTCTTTTTGTTGTTCCAACCAGCATCTAGTTTCCTGCAAAGCAAATCTTGGTTTGTAATTTAACACCTATATTTCTTCAGGTGCCTGCATCTCTTTGTAGTTCACCATGCTCCCCTGGCAGCAGACAGGCCAGACGTCCAGGAGAGCCCCACTGCTGCTTTGATTGTTTGCCCTGTGCAGACGGAGAGATCAGCAACCAGACGGGTGGCCCTTTAATCTTTTTTTGTATTCATAACATTTCTAACTTCTGTCTGAAGCAAATGGCCATTAAATCTCCGAAAAAAAATGTTGCGGAACTAGATTTATCAAGGCATCCTATCTGAATGCAAACTGTTATGTAGAGTTTGCGTGTGTTTACACAGTGTTTGTGTCTTTGAAAGGTTCCACTGAGTGCACAAAATGTGCTGAATACTACTGGTCAGACAGAGACCAGGTGAAATGCGTCGCTGGGGTCGAAGAATTTCTGTCTTTCCACGAAATCATGGGCGTCATCCTGGTGACACTCACACTGCTTGGCGTTGTCCTGACAACCATCGTCACTGCTGTCTTTCAACGTTTTCGTTCCACACCGATCGTCAAGGCCAACAACTCAGAAATAAGTTTCCTGCTTCTCCTATCGCTCAAGCTGTGCTTCTTGTGTTCCCTGGTGTTCATTGGCCAGCCATCTGTGTGGACATGTAGGCTGCGCCAGGCAGCATTCGGGGTTAGCTTTGTCCTCTGTCTTTCCTGCCTCCTCGTGAAGAGTATAGTTGTTCTCTTGGCCTTTCATGCTAATGCTCCTGGTTCGAGGGCCCTGAAGCAGTTTGGTCTCTCTCAACAGCGGACTATGATCCTCTGTACTACAGCTCCTCAGGTGGGTGGGCTTTAGAACCACCAATAATTTGACCATTTACATTTTGCGTGTATTCTTAAAAAACAGCTTATCTTTTCATTTTGCCCCCAGATTATTCTCTGTGCCGGTTGTATTTTGGGTGCACCTCCTTACCCATTCAAGAACCCAAACTACCAAGCCTCAACTGGAAAAGTAAGAATGAAATTATCTCACAGTATCTATTTTGATACTGCCATCAGGAGTCGCCAGAGTGAGACATGTTAACATTCTACCTACACATAGGGGCTATCATTTTTGCCAAGGAGATTAGAGGGAAACCAAACATGAATGTAAATGTGTTATATACACCCTAATGACAATTGTACAATTTATGTTGATTGATCTGTATTTATGTATTGTTGGATGTACCTAGATTGTTGTGGAGTGTAAGGAGCCATGGCCTCCTGGATTTTATCTGGTCCTGGGCTACATTGGTCTACTGGCCTTCGTCTGCCTCATCCTGGCGTTCCTTGGACGCAAGCTACCCGATACCTTCAATGAGGCAAAGCTCATCACCTTCAGCATGCTGATCTTCTGGGCTGTGTGGATCTCTTTCATCCCAGCTTATGTCAGCTCCCCTGGAAAGTTCACTGTGGCTGTCGAAGTATTTGCTATATTAGCCTCTAGTTTTGGACTGTTACTATGTATATTTGTGCCAAAATGTTATATAATATTACTGCGGCCTCAAAGAAACATTAGGAAAGGAATGACGGGAACATATCTCACATGAATTGACCCTTTCTTGGGTGATTATTTTAAGTGGTCACCAAGCAAACCAAAAGCACACGCTTTTTTATTTTGAAAATATATCCATCCATCCATTATCAATACCGCTTCATCCTCATTAGGGTCGCTGGAGCCGATCCCAGCTGACATAGGGCGAAGGCAGGGGACACCCTGGACAGGCCGCCAGTCCATCGCAGGGCACACACAGAGACATACAACCATTCACACCTATGGGCAATTTAGACATCAATTAACCTGACTGCATGTCTTTGGACTGTGGGAGGAAGCCGGAGAATCCGGACCCACGGGGGAGAACATGCAAACTCCACACAGAAGGACCACCCCGAACGGGAATTGAACCCACGGCCCTCTTGCTGTGAGGCGACAGTGCTAGCCACTACACCACCGTGCATCCCATTTGCATATGAAACTAATTAAAATTGCACACTAAAAATATTCAATCCCAGAAAAGCTGGTGTTATTCTATTTGAAATAGAAAGGAAAACCTATTCTATCTAATTTACCGAACCACTGCATTGGAGGATTAAAGCGTATTTTGGGTCAGTTGAAAGAGAGTTTAATTTCGGTGGTATATACATTGTTATGGTCGTGAAACATCTTATTAGGGAGATTGGTCATTTCCACCTGGCCAAGTTATGGTTAAGGTCACTTTAGTGTCTCCCATATGAAAACAAATATCTTGGGAATATAAAATGGTAAAACCGTCAACACTCGAGTGTGGGGGCTATTTTTTTAAATAGTGTTTGATAGCCTTTAGCATTGATGCAACCTGATGTAAGGATACAAAAAGCTAACACTGAGGGAAATAATTAATTGTTTTGCAAATTAATTTTGCAGTACCACTGCAGATAAAGTCAGCTGCACATAGAGAGTTGGATAGTTATTTCTTAATTTATATTATTATTTTCACATTCATCTCTTTCATTTTAAATCCAATGACACATCTTGGAGCTTTCATGGCACGGAATAGAAAGCAAGATCAGTACCCAGAGGCATATGTCTCATTAGAGACTCACTCTGAATTTGTGATTTAATATTGTATCAATAAAAACAATAATATATCGGCTATCAGTGTTTTTGACCGTATGATAGGATGTCTGTGTATCACGTTTTCATTATTTAATCTTTTCAAAACCGTCCTATTTTTGAGGTTTCTGCTCGAAATTACATACCCAAAATAAAAAGGGTGTATCTCTGCAACCACAAAGGCTATTTGAATAATGTTGGTGTTATAATAACGGCAATACATGTGAGCTTTTGTTCAGATATGTAAATAATAGTATATATACGTTACTGGTTAAGAGTAAAAAAAGATGAAACACAGCAAAAGTAGAAGTTTCAGGTTTGTCTAGAAAAAAAGCACTTTCATGATGATTGTCTCTTGGAAGGATGCACAGCAAAGGTTTAAACTAACCCAGATCATAGCACAATATGTGACCGGTCTCTAAAAAGTTGACTGAAAAAGTGAAGCAGAAAAATAGTGAGAGTTTTTAGGAAAGAGAATTTAGGCGAGGTGTGTGTATTTTGGCACATTTGAGCACGATCTGTACCATTTTAATTTCCCTATATACACCAAACCATATACAGTGGTATGGAAAGTATTCTGACCCCTTTAAGTTAAAACCTCTTGATCCCCACCCAATTTGTTAGGTTTCTGCTCGAAATGACATATCCAAACTAAAAAGGGTGTAGCTCTGCAACCACAAAAGCTATTTGAATAATGTTGGTGTTATAATAAAGGCAATACATGTGAGCTTTTGTTCAGATGTGTAAATATTAGTATATATATATGTTACTGGATTAAGAGTAAATAAAGATGAAACTTATATTAAAATAGAAGTTTCAGGTTCGATGAGAACAAAATGCACTGTCAGTATGCTTATCTCCTGGATGGATGCAAAGCAAAGGCCTAAAATCACCCATATACTAACACAACTTGTCAACAGTATCTTTGCAAAGTATGACTTTGAAAAAATGAAACAGAACAAAAGTTGGAGAGTTTTTAGTAAAGAGAATTTAGGCGAGGTCTCTAAAATGTGCATTTGGGCCCATTGGAGCGCCATCTGTGCCATTTGACTTTTCTCATGTACCAGACCATATATTTCACTTTCACTTTTGGTGTTCAATACATCCAAATACATCATTATGTGGCTTTAAAACAGTAAACCAAAGATAAAAGAATGATGAAACAAGAACGGGCACTCGGTAGAGCGCATACCTTCGCATATCACAAGATTGGGCGTGCGTAAAGCCAGTTTTTGGATCTGTCGCTGTGCAGCTGTTGCGCGCGCAGATATTTTCATTGCAGAGGTCATTGGAATCCTTAGAGCCAATAGAATCGATTGGTACCAAGAAAGACACGATTGACAGCACTGTGAGCCAATGGGAGACAGAATGGCGTCGCCATATTTGAAATGTGTAATCCGAGTCGCTGAAATAGAACTTCCCGACACCTGACTTTGACGTACTCCCCAAAGGTCCGCCTGGTTTTTAAAGGGACAGATGGAACACATGCCAGCTTGAATTCATGGGAGAAAATCGTTTTTTTCTTCTCCTATAGAACAAAAGTAAGTTGAATTTGCTGGCTGTAAAGCTATGAAGCGATTAATATGTATGTGTTCTTTGGCTCATATCTCCGTGATACTTTGGTGCAGAAGGATTCTGTAAAGATATTTAGAATCTGTGTGAAGTCCTCCTGCCTTCTAAGATCTCCTATTAACGATAGCACGAAGCTACATGTCGCTAGCTCCGGAAACGTTCCAAGTGGGCCGACTCCTGACAAAATTATGATTATGTTATTTTAATTATTATTTCCATTGGTGTTTGAGTTGTGTTGAAAATGGCTTACTGATCCTTGTAGCCCAAGTTGTCTTCTTTAATTTGATGTACAAACTCAATGTATGTGCTCATGTTTATTATAATGTTTTAGACAGTTTAACTACAATGTCCAAATTGGGGCTCAGGAAATGTTCACTCTGTTTCATTGCAGCCATTTTCTAAAATCAAAAAAGTTCATTTTAGTTCTCATTGATGTACACTCAGCACCCCATCTTTGCAGAGAAAAACTGAAATGTAGAAATGTTTGCAAATGTATTAAAAAAGAAAAACTGAAATATCACATGGTCATAAGTATTCAGACCCTTTGCTCAGTATAGAGTAGAAGCACCCTTTTGAGCACACCTGGATTTGGGAATCCTCTGCCATTCTTCCTTGCAGATCCTTTCCAGTTCCATCAGGTTGGATGGTGAATGTTGGTGGACAGCCATTTTCAGGTCTCTGCAGAGATGCTCAATTGGGTTTAGGTAAGGCTCTGGCGAGCCAGTCAAGAATGGTCAAAGAGTTGTTTCGAAGCCCCTTCTTTGTTATTTTAGCTGTGTGCTTAGGGTAATTATCTTGTTGGAAGGACTCTGGAAGAGGTTTTCTTCCAGGATATCTCTGTACTTGGCCACATTCATCTTTCCTTTAATTGCAACCAGTCGTCCTGTCCCTGCAGCTGAAAAACACCCCCCATAGCATGATGCTGCCACCACCATGTTTCACTGTTGGGATTGTATTGGGCAGGTGATGAGCAGTGCCTGGTTTTCTCCACACATATCGCTTAGAATTAACGCTAATCTTATTTATCCTAGTCTGGAAGTCCTTCATGTGTTTTTTGGCAAACTCTATGCAGGCTTTCATATGTCTTGCACTGAGGAGTGGCTTCCGTCGGGCCACTCCGCCATAAAGCCCTGACTGGTGGAGGCCTGCAGTGATAGTTGACTTTGTTGAACTTTCTCCCATCTCCCTACTGCATCTCTGGAGCTCAGCCACTGTGATCTTTGGGTTCTTCTTTACCCGTGCTCAGTTTGGCTGGACGGCCAGGTCTAGGAAGTGTTCTGGTCCTCCCAAACTTCTTCCATTTAAGGATTATGGGGGCCACTGTGCTCTTAGGAACCTTGAGTGCTGCAGAAATTCTTTTGTAACCTTGGACAGATCTGTGCCTTGCCACAATTCTGTCTCTGAGCTCCTTGGGCAGTTTGTTCGACCTCATGATTCTCATTTGCTCTGACATGCACTGTGTGCTGTCAGGCCTTATATAGACAGGTGTGTGCCTTTCCTAATCAAGTCCAATCAGTGTATTTAAACACAGCTGGACTCCAATGAAGGAGTATACCCATCTCAAGGAGGATCAGAAGAAATGGACAGCATGTGAGTTAAATATAAGTGTCGCAGTGATATTTCAGTTTTTCTTTTTTAATAAATTTGCAAACATTTCTACATTTCGTTTTTTTCTGTTAAGATGCGGTGCTGAGTGTAAATTAATAAGAAATATAATTAACTTTTTTGATTTTAGCAAATGGCTGCAATGAAACAAAGAGTGAAAAATTAAAAGGGGTCTGAATACTTTCTGTACCCACTGTACTTCACTTGTATATTACTTATGGTGTTCAATACATCCAAATACAGCAGTCTTTGGCTTTACACCAGTAAACCAAAAACAAAAGAACGATAAAACAATGTGGTACTGTCCGCATGTGTCCTCGTGCGTAATGATAATTTTCCACTCACTCGCAGCACAGCTTTACGCAGGGAGATATCTCAGCCAGGGAAGGGACAGTTTTAAAAAATGACACGTCTTTGGAATCTCTCTCTCTTTCTCTCTCTCTCTCTCTCTCTCTCTCTCTTCGTTGAGTTTTAAACCGGGGGTAGCCGGTTTCACCTCACTCTCGCAGCAATCTCTCCAATCGTTAGAGCCAATAGAATCGATTGGTACCAAGAAAGACAAGATTGACAGCACTGTGAGCCAATACAATACAGAAGGGCATCGCGATTTGTGAAACGTGTAATCCGATATGCTAAAGTAGAACTTCCTTACACTGGACTTTCACATCAAAAACTTTTGTCCGGGATGATAATAAAGGCACAGACACATACACAGAATATATATCAGTTTTAATCTTCCGGCGAAATCTGTTTTTTCTTCTTCTAATCAACAATGTGAGCAGCATTTTCTGACTGTAAAGTGATGAAGCCATTCATGTGGCTGTGTTCTTTGGCTCATATCTCCGTGATGCTTTGGCACAGAAAGATTCTGTAAAGATATTTAGAAGCTGTGTGGAGTCTTCTTGCTGTCTGCCATCTGGCTTTTTCCGATAGCCCCGGGCTACGTGTTGCTAGCTCCAGACAAGTGCCAAGTGGGCCGACTATGATTATGATATGTTAATGATTTTTTTAGCTCAATTTATGTTCTTTAATTTGATGTACAACATCAATATATTGGCTCATGTTTATTCTTATCTTTTAGCCATTTAACCGCAATGTCAAAAAAGTCCCTAAATTGGGGGACTTGGGGCTTAATAGTGTTATTTGTACATGTGCTAGTAAGCCATAATGATTATATAAGCACTTTTCAATTTGAAAAGTTAAAAGCAATGTCAAGCTTAAAATCAAATTCTGCTCAATATTGAATCAAACCCGGAGTGCAGAAGAGAGGGTTGGACTGTTTGCTCCTGACACTCGTGGTCAGCTGTGGAGCACATTGCCGCTAATACAATTATAATCGTTGGTTGTAGAAATATAAGATAATATAAAATAGCATTAAATAATTGATGAACAGAGCATCAATAGTTTTCAATGATAAATTCCCTGCAGTGCTCCGATCTGAAGCTGTTGTTATTCAACTGCTTTGCTGCTTGCACTGACCTCAGGTGCTTGCTGCTCTGTGGTGACCATAGTGGCTCTACCATCAGACCAAATTGCATCTCAGTTCTCAAAAATGTGTGGTTATAATTAGACTTATGGTTTGATACAATATTGTAACTTTCATTTCTAGAAAGGGGCCTACAAGAGCTTCGAAAGAACACAGTCGCTCCCTTTAATGAAGAGTGGAAGCCTGGCACACCTGGGATTGACAGTCCACATCAACAGTATAGTATAGGAAGCTGGCCATTTCAATTCAGACGAGTTTAATCATGGTCATCTTTGTACACAATTATGTGCAAATTTTTCCGTGGTCTGTGCCCTGGTGCTTTTTGGTGTCATTCTGCATGGTTCTCTATCTTTAATGCATTTCACCCCCATATCATGGTATAAATGGCCTTGTTTATTTATTCATGGAAATCCATGTTTCTCTCCAAACATTTAATCAACAACTAAAAACATTCACACATATTTGATGTTAAAACACAATAGCACACAGTATTTTGCAAATGTCATACACTTTTCGGACCGTTTCATAAATAACTACTACTGTTTTTTGTTTCTATAGTGGACAATTCTACTTATGACTTTGGTTAAAATTTCACCTAAAGTTTAGAAGGTATCACATTTTACGTATTATTTTCACAAAAAAGTTAGCAATATTTCACTTAAAATATACAATAAAGTGATATATTTTTGGGAATTATATGTTTGTGTAGACTGTACAACAGTTTCAATAATTTCATATCAATTGTGTACAACTATCAATGCTTGTTCAATACAAACATGAAATAAATCATAATTTGCCTAAACTATCAATAAATATCATTGAATATTGATTTGGAAACTCAAATTGGTTAAATTATGGCATTTTACTTCTTTTATTTTCCCATTAGGTGCTGTTTTGTATTCTTCTCTGGCTTCAGTAAAATAATGTAACATTTTGGAGCAAACAGGCAGAACAACAAGCCAAAGCTGGAAGCCAGAATGGCAAACGACTCCACTGCATCTGCATAATTTCCAGGTGAGCTGATATAAGCTGGGATAAATGCTAGCCAGACAGCACAGAAGATCAGCATGCTGAACGTGATGGACTTGGCTTCGTTAAAGTTGCCCGGCAACATACGGGCGAGAAAAGCCAGTACAAAGCACAGACAAGCCTGTTGGCCAATATATCCCAGAACACACCAGAATGCAATGCTGGAACCCACACTGCACTCCAGTATGATCTTTGAGCGTTCATATTGAGTATTTGGGAATGGAGAAGGGGGAGCCTCAATGAGCCAGGCAGTGCAGATAACCACCTGAATTAGAGTGCTAATGAAGATAATGGCTCTCTGCTGTTTGGGCCCCAGCCACTTCATGATGTTGTCCCCTGGCCTGGTGGCAGTGAACGCAGCCAACACCACAAGGGTCTTGCCCAGGATACAGGAGATGCAAAGTGAAAATGTGATGCTGAAGGCAGTGTGGCGTAGCATGCACGACCAAAATGTTGGTTCTCCAATGAACAACAGGGAACACAAGAAACAAAGAGTCAGAGCAAACAGAGTGAAGAAGCTGAGTTCAGAGTTATTCACACGGACGATGACTGTTTTTCTATGGTAGAAAAAGACTGCAAATACAGCTATCGTGAGGCATGCACCAACCACAGAGATCACTGTCAGGGCTATACCCAGAGAATCATAGGCCAAGAACTCCACCTTTTTGGGGATGCAGGCTGCTCTGTCGATGTTTGACCAGAAGTCCTCGGGACAGAGTGTGCACTCTATTGAATCTAGGGGAAGATGGTAAAAAAAAAGAGTACGTCAAACATCTGGCGTTGAAATATTACTTCATAGGAAGAGAATATTGATTTGAATGAGGGATGTGCATGAATTGTCTACCTTTGCTACCTTACTACATTATAGTCTGCACCAGAAAGTTACAAGTTAGTTAAAATTGTTATGTTGTTATTATTCACATTTAAATGACATATTGAATCATGCTGTCTGAGCTGTTGTTCTTGCTGCAACAGGATATTAACTAATCAGCCCTGGTTTTAATTTTTATAATCTTTTATCATTTTGAGCTTACTAGTCTGATTGCTAATTTTGCCACTGTCACATGGAACACAGTCAAAGCAGCAAACAGGCTGCCCATGACGGACAGCCTTCCGGGAACCTGGGAGACAGCTGGCACTGCATACAGACACTGGCACCTAGGGAGCAAAGAATGGCTTTTAGCTCTGCAGTGTGAAAGGAGTCTGCAGAGCATATATAGATTTATTTATATGTATATATATTTAAACTGTATGGTGGGCTTTGAACTGTTTACGGAATACAAAGTAACTCACATCAGATCCAGCTCTTTCTGCCCACCTGACTTACCTCCACCTTAACCTACAGAACTTCAACAGTTGGCATCTGATGAAGGTAAACACACAGTGTGAGCAGCTTGCCTCACTCTGATGCCCTGTCCACATTATCCTGTCCTCCTGGATCACCAGCTCCTCTCCGGCAGGCTTGGTTCCATCGAATAAACCCACGTTGACAAATTCAATGCTCCCGTCAGTGCCTCTCTGCCAATTGAGGATGTCATAATATGGTATGGAATCTCCCTTCAGGTCAAAGTTTACCTCCTCATCTCCAATATTAAATTTTACTTCCTGGAGGTAATACTGGAGCTGGAAAACCAATGGATCATAATCTAAAAATGTAACTTTAAACACGACTTACATCACAAATACAGTGAGATGACTCAACTCTACCTGCCAGGGGTGTATATTGTTGCTTTGAGCACATGAGCTGTTTTGGAAAGGGCCAGTGCCTGGTTGACAGAGAAGCAGGTTGTGTAGGGAATAAGCCACTGCATATACAGCTTTATAGACATTATAGGCCACCCTAGGGCTGGATGTATTCATGTAGGCTGAATGCTGTTCCAACAGGGACTCCTGTCCTGAGCATGGAGGCAACTGGGAGCCAGGTGACTGAGAAGGATTGCAACCATACAGGGCCTCCCACAATTCCTTCACCAGATGATTATTTGGATACAACTGAGGGTTAACTGTCTGCAGGTAGAGACTGAGTCCAGAGATATGACCTTTTCGGATGCCAAACCCAATGGTGCCCCCTAGGAAGGGGTAAAACTCGCTGCCTGTAAAGACAGATGCTGTGACCCAGGCCTCACTAGCCACCCACTGGATTCCAGTGATGTTCTGTGTCATGTAGTCCTTCAAAAAAGGTGTCATCTCTCCCTCAGCTGAAAAAACCACCACCACTTTTGCTGAAGAGGAACGCATCACCTTTAAAGATAACCAGATCATGAAGGGAGAACGTTTCACAAGGTACAGAGAAGGCAAGAAGAAAACAGAAGAAAATTAAGTGACATTGAACAAAACACATCGGTGCATACTGGGAATTTCCTGACATTTTTAAGGTCACTAGATGTAGGATTTAAAAATGTAATCTAGTGATAATTTACCAAAATACACTTTGGCAAACAGTGCATACGAATACCCCTATCCCTCCCCTCCAAAGCTCCAACCTGGTGACACTGCGATAATGAAAGCAACACATGGAATGCAACTAATTTCCCCAGGGCTGACTAATTTTGTGAATAATCAATTTCCTACATAGAGGTTGATAGTGATATGTAATCAGCAATCGGTCCTGGGATGAATACAAACTAGTGCTTTAAAAACATAACTCAGTGTGCTGTATCTACCTCCAAGATCTCCAGAGCCTTCTTGCGATCGTAGAGCAGAGGGATCATTTCTTGATATGCCACACATACTTTGGTACCCTGTAATTCTCTCAGTAAACCTTGCACAGCAAATCGCCCATACTCATGGTCTCCTCGCACCAGCCCAACCCAGGTCCACTGGAAGCGTATAAGCAACTGAGCAATGGCTTTCACCTGGGTTCAACAGCAGAGAATGACAGCTCACTCGAAACACAATCATAAAAATGTGTTAACTGAGATTATTTTATGTCTGTTTATATGTCTACAAATTAGAGAGAATGACAACTCACTCGAAACACAGTCATAACAAATAGATAACTGCCATTATTTGATATGTCTATCAATTATTTTCTCTTGTATTGCATGGCCGGGCAACGGAAATATATGACAATTACAAGTAATGCCTTTTTTCACAACCCCTGGGGCCAAATTCTCACCTGATAGTCATCATTAGGGATTACTCTGAAGAAGTTGGGAAATTCTCTTCTGTCAGTGAGACAGGCACATGAAGAAAAGTAGCTGATCTGTGTAAAAATGGAAAAAGAAAGTCCAGTAAAAACTGATTGTATGGTAATATGCTAATGTTTGGGTGGATTAAAAAGAACATAGTAGTCTTTACCATTGGGATTCTGAATGGCTGCAGGATTCTTGACACCACAATAGACTGAGCAGAACCAGATTCCCCAATCACAGCAAGGAGCGGAGAAGCCCCTTGGCACATGGGGGAGTCGTCCTCGCTTTGCCCGTTCAACACAGCGAGAGCGGCCCTCTGGCCAGTCAGTGGATATGCACATGAATCAAATATTTTGTAACCAAGGGTGTAATTTGACAACAGGTCTGCCCTCTGATTTATCTCCTCCACTGCTAGCCTCATAGTCTGGGCCCAGCGGAAAGCCTTGGGATCAAAGCTGTAGCCCAGCAGAAACAGATCAAATATGATGTTTTAGTATGAAGTTAGTCTGAATTGCATTTTTTCATCTATCTTGGGAAAATGCAAACAGAGTGGTTTCTTTCTGATTTGTCCGCATTGTTTTTAAATTATTTATTTCTAATATGTTACCAAGACATGTCTTTTGTAATGCTTTATTTTACACATCTGTAATTTTTTTATAATTTCCTCAGATGTTATCTTGAAATACCTATATGGTGTTGAACAAATTTCAGGGAGAAATTGTCAATCAATACACATTAATCATTCCAAATTGTTTGTCAAATTGCAAGTGCGAGGGGTCCCTCCATACTTGATTAGAATTTCGCACTTTTGGTATTTACATCAAACTATGCAAACTAGATGGGGAAAGCGTGTATCTGCACACTTTCTAGTGATCAATGGCGTCCGAAAACTGTCACTTGCTCTTTTATATATATATATATATATATATATATGGATGAACTTTCTCAGACAGGATGTGTGGTGGGGGAAAGTCTTATTAACCATCTGATCTACGCTGACTACTTATTGGTCCTGTCTCCTTATAGCGCTTGTTTACAGCAATTGCTCATAGTCTGCTTAAGGTATGGTGTGCACTATGATATGAAGTCCAACTCTAAAAAGAGTGTTATCATGATAAGAAAGTCAGATATTTGGGTCCCATCATCAGGAACGATCTAAGTGATGATGACGATGTGCAGCGGCAGTGTTGCAAACTTTAGGCACAAGCCAGCAGGCTGACATTTCAATTTCTTCTGTGTACAGAATACATTAAAACCGCTCTCTTTAAAGCTTACTGTACTCCTCTCTATACATCCCTTCTGTGGTGCAGTTATAGTAAAGCAAAAATGTAAAAGATCTAGATTCATTTAATGATGCTTTCAGAATCTTGCTCAAGCTTCCAGATGGAGAAGTGCAAGTCATATGTTTGTGACTCGTAATGTTCCCACTTTCCATGCTGTGTTGAGTAATTTTATTTATAATTTTAAATGTCGATTAAACTGCCAACACAATGTGATATGAGGTATTTTTCTTGTTTCTGGAAAAATTGGAACAAGTGTTTAATGTTTTTTAACCACAAGGGACTTTTTATCTGCAGTGATTATATCTGTGTCGTGATATTGTATCGTATTTTATATGTTTTTGTTGTATTTGTTTTTACTGCTTAAAAAAATATGGAGAATATTCCCATTTTCCAAATTTGAACAAAATTAAACTATATAGTTCATGAAATCTTCTTTGGAATTATTAAGAAAACTATTAGGCAATCTCACACCCAATAAATAAGGCATCGTTGTGTGTCTCTCTTGAACATTATTTTCTCTGACATAAATCTTTTACTTTAACTTTTACTCAAGTGCAATTCAGTTCAAACCATCAGTTTAAATGATGTTTTCTCACATGTTATCACATATTATTAATGTATTCTAAAACCTGCTGATTACAAATTAATTAGTTAATGCAAATCTGACAACATTTGATAAAAAACATTAAGTCACATCCTCCAACTTTGATTTCCACATCTATCGAACTCACCCATTGCACTTTACTGGAAGTGCTCTGTAGGTGCCGTTAAGGTCTGGCATCTCCTGGTTATAGTGCAGTGGGAAGATTCCTCCAATGACATAGTTACCCTTGGCCACAAAACTTGGAGGAAAGCTGTTTAGAAGTGTGCACACGTTGACTGCAGATGGTGGGGAAGAAGTCAAGCTGGAAATTGGGATACAGGTTATAATGAGGACACAGAGAGAGTAAAGCAAGGACAATAACACAAGTGGAGCCATATTGTTCACACATCCCTAATGGGACAAAGAGAAAGAGAGATATATAGATATAGATATTAGGAATGTTATTAGCAGTATGTGACTGTGATGTCAAAGGGACACTGGATTGGATGTCGGCAGCCCCGCCTTATTTACTCAAGAGAGTTAATGTCGAATGAATGATGTAAATATATGATACAACAGGATATTGATACAAGATATATACGATTTTCTATTTTTTTAAACTCTCAACATACTTGCAAGTTTATAACACCTACTTAGAAATCAATCAGTTTAATGAGATACATCCTACCTACTTGTGGGTAATATTGAATTAGTCTAGATTAAACAGTTTAATATAAGTGTTATTTAAAATCTATCGTATTTTGTACAATGTAGGTTGTGGCGATATCAAATGGTATTGCCTTGTCCTGAAGTATTTCTAATAATGGGTTAACCACTCCAGACAAATTAGTTGTCCACTATAAACAGGAATGGTGGTTCAATCCCCAATCAAGCTTGTCTTCAATGATATATGTAATTTGTAGAGACAAGGCGCAAATGGTGGAGGAGAGTTTCTGGTTTGGAAACCTGAGAATTGCATCTCTGCTCTTTGTAGATGATGATGTTCTTTACACATCTGGTTTATCAGACTGTGACCTTCAGCAAGCACTGGGGGTGATCTTTCCATGCGAGTGTGAAGTTGACACATTTTATACATATATTGTAATGTCTTGAGAGGTCGGGATCGGTTTGTGAGGCGTGGGTGCACAATCAAGACGACAAGCAGTGGTTTCTAACTCAAAATTCTGTATTTAAAAAAGATAAACTTAACTCCGGCAAAAAAGCCGTTACACAAAATATACAACTCTCCTGTGCCGGCTGTAAACGGCCTTGCATCCTCTTCCCCTACAAGAACTGTAGACCCTTGGTCCTACTGAAAGCATGCGTCAAAATTGGATACCTGGTAGAGCCTCACCATGATTACAATCACGGGGCGTTCTCTCTCAACACACAGGTTGAAGGGCAAAACAACTGTCTCCCCCAATTAAGGTACAACCCTTTTAGGTAATACATAGATATCTTCACAGGTTCATATCACATCCCCCTGACCTCGTATAGGGCCGAGTCAGTGAGGAGAGTTTGCCCCTTCTCCCAGGTGAGGACCGTCCAACAGTCTCGCTCACCCTCTTCTCATGTGAAAATGCTTTTAACAAGTGTAAGTCTTGGTTTCTTGTGAGACGCATAACTAAATTTTGAGGAGCAGACATAATATTTCTCATCAGACACATATTCCAGCTGCTACGTGCTGTTATTCTGAACTTGCAGGAACTTAAACACATCAGAACCTTCAATAATTCTGATTTATATTAACAATCCCCCTTTTTACATAATTCATGATGTAATTTAAACAATAATATAAATCTAGAAGAATGGGCTATATCAGTTCATAATTATGTGAGTGGATCATTTAACAGAGTGGAAATGTCTAACAGTCTGAGCAATTAATATGAAGCTAGAAAAATGAGTTTTACACTGCATATCTTCAAAATGAGTGCAGCTATTTGTGAGCCATCAAGTTGTATCACTAATAATTGCAGCAATGAGCCTGCTTTCCTCTACAAATCTTATTAACCCTCCTGTTATGTTTGTTTCTTACATACAGCCATGATGTTCCCGGGTCAATTTGACCCGGTTAATGTTGAATCACCAAAAAGTGGTCTGAAAACAAAAAATCCTAAAAACTATAGTTTGTACCTCATCACCAATTTCATTAGTAACAATTCAATCAGTTTTTAGTGGAATGGAGTTATTCATTATTCACACATTTTTAGGTACATTGAAAAAATCTAAATCTAAATTGCATTAGTCTACCATAACATGGGTCATATTGACCCGCTCACTCAATATCAAGCCAAATGAGTCATAAGGATTTGTATTGAAAGTAAACTTTAGTTCTGTTTATTTATAGTGTTGCATACGTGCATCAATTATATTGATGCACTTATTGGTCACCCTCGGCCACAAAGCTTGGGGGAAAGCTGTTTAGAAGTGTGCACACGTTGACTGCAGATGGTGGGGAAGAAGTAAAGCTGGAAATTGGGAAACAGGTTATAATGAGAAAACAGAGAGAGTAAAGCAAGGACAATAACACAAGTGGAGCCATATTGTTCACACATCCCAAATGAGACAACGAGAAAGATATATATATATATATATATATATATATTAGGGCTGTGGAACGATTACAATTTTTAATCGGATTAATCACAGGTTTTTGTGGATTAATCATGATTAATCACATATTACCGATATTCTCGGTATATTTTGTGAGAACATAGAGATTTATGACAAAAGACGGATATATACATTTATACATTCTTCTATACAATGGTGCTGCAACTCAGCAGTTATTTAGCAGTTTTCTTCCATATGGAACATTAATACATCTTCATCATAAACAGAATGTTTAACCCTCCTGTTACCTTTAGGGTCAATTTGACCCCATTCAATGTTTAATGTCGGTGTTCTTTGGGGTCAATTTGACCCCAGGCTGTTTTTCACTGTGTCAAACATATAAGAAATATCAACTTTTTTATTTATTCAAAGGGCTATTTAGGTAGTCAACAAACAAACATAAAGTACCTCACACTTAAACTTGGGAAGCAATATTAATTCTAATAATTTTCTGGAGGTTTTAATTGCTGGGGTCAAATTGACCCCGAGGGTAAAATATGTGAGTAAATGTAAAGGTAACAGGAGGGTTAAACAGAACATTTTTCTCTTGTTTGTCAACCATTAACTCCACCATGATACAATCTAAAGGTGGACAGATTGACAAGTGACTTTTTTGCTCGGTCCCGATGCGCGCACGGAGCTCTGTGGCGCGAGACGGAGATCGATAAGTGTTAACGCAACGCGAAGAGACAGAAATGACATGCTGCTGTGGAGATACGATCAACAACAGACGTTTAGTTTCATAAAAGAACAAAGACGTGCTATAGAGAACATGTCAGGGGGCGGGCCAATCTTTTTAATGTCATGCGATCTACCAACACTACGCCGCGATCGACTGTCAGGTCGCGATCGACGTGTTGAGACCCCTGATCTACAGGAAGTAAAAGTCGTAACAAGGTTTCCGTAGGTGAACCTGCGGAAGGATCATTACCGATGAACAGACCGTCTGCATGAGAGCGGACAGAGTTCAGATTGAAGTGGTGTATTGGAAGCTCATTTTGCAAGTGACTTTTTTTTCGTCCCGACGACCAACAACAGACAGATTGGAAGCTCATTCTGCGCATGCGTTAAATGCGTTAAAAAAAAGCACTAATATATATATATTAGTGCTGTGAAAAATAACGCGTTAACTCAGTTAATTAAATTACAGGATTAACTAGTTTTTGTTTTTTTACGCATTTAACGCATGCGCAGAATGAGCTTCCAATCTGTCTGTTGTTGGTCGTCTCGAACCAGCAGCATGTCATTCTGTCTCTACGTGTCGCGTTAACACAACTCCGATCTCCGTCTCGCGCGCCGCAGAGCTCGGATGCCGGCGTGTGCGCGCACATCGGGACGAAAAAAAGTCGCGGCAGAGCTCCGATGCTGGCGCGCGCACTGGTGAGCAAGTTATGTGCCTCCCTGTGTATAAATGCAGGGCTCTCAAGTGTCTGCGCGCATCGGGACGGAGCAAAGAAAAGATTTGTTGCCCTGTTGGACTGACTACCTGGTTTTGACCCTGCCTGAAACATACAGTAAACCGCCTCCTCCTGCATTCCTGTGTTTGTCGTGCTTTTGGGTTCCAGTACCTGTACCCCTTACACTCCTGTTCAAAGCCCCATATATAAAGTTGTACACATTTCAAACTTCAAACAAAAGAACCAGGTGTTTGTTATGGGAACCATCTCTATCCTGATGTGTGCCCATCACCCTACATGAGAAGCACACTTTCCAGACTAAACAATGTTTCTCATCTACTCACTTTCTCCATAAATATACCTTTATTGGAGATGGGAAACTAAAGTAAGGGTTTCTTTCATGTCTCTCCTAATAAACATGGTACTATAGTACTTCTAAGAGACTGTCTGACTGAGAGAGACACACACCCTGTTTCATCCCAATCTCAGACCCACACACACTCTCTTTCTAACGACCCCACCTGTGCGAGAAATACAGATTCTATTTTGACAGGAACCTTTATTTTTTCCTGCGGGAAAACTTCACCAACACTTAGCAGGGGAGGGCCAAACATACAAAATGGTGTCTGAGAAGTCCTGCAACATTACACTCTGCAGATGCATGAGACTGCACCAAGAGGTTGACTGTGTGCTGGCCTTTGGTCATAATTTATAATATAATGTATGCATCTTAACACTATAAATAAACATAACTAAAGTTTAATTTCAATACAAATCCATGATGACTCATTTGGCTTGATTTTGAGTGAACGGGTCAATATGACCCTGAACATCACAAGTGTCTAAACTCCGGACCTTCTTGGGAACAAAGGAGTTTTGGTCAGAGGGTAGCCCCTCGGTCACCACAAAGCAGCTAGCAACGAGGGTGCGCCAACAGGGCAGTAAGTGCACACATTCTTAGTTGAGGTCATTGTAAGCAGCAAAGCTGTCTTGAACATAAACGTTTCTTGAGAGGTGAGAGCAATTCAGTTCTTTCCTCGGACACATGGCAAGATTCCAAGGTGGCTAGAAACACATTTATTTTATTAAAGTGTGTCCCCCAATATGAGCAATTCCTATTCTTATCACACAAACATTATACTTCTATAATAACGGTTCCACCTTTTTTAATTTACACAATACATATATACACACAGTAAAACAATGCATGATGTCACAGAAATACAATGATTCAATTTCTAGTAAATAATTTAGTAAGTAATCACTTCCATCCAGGATTTTTGCATACAGCATTGTACATATTGTGCATTTCTAACCATTACAATATGTATAGAACAAAATGCATGAATTCAATATTAGATCTATTGATGAACACTATGCAGTACTTACTAGTACAATAAAGGAAGTAACAGTAGAACTCTCTTCAAAAATTAAGAAATCATAGTTTTTCCCATGACATGTTTTTTGGTATTTTTCTCTGGCTTGATTAATATAATGTAACATTTAGGAGCAAAAATGCTAATAAATAAGCCAAATGCTGAAGACAAAATTGCAAATATTTCCACAGCTACAGTGAACTTCCCAGGAGAGCTGACATACGCTGGAATAAAGGTGATCCAGACGGCACAGAATATCAGCATGCTGAATGTGATACATTTGGCTTCATTAAAGTTATCAGGCAACTTTCTTGCTAGAAATGCCAGGAGCAAACATACTATTGCAAGGATCCCTATGTACCCCAGCACTGCATAGAAAGCAGCCTCAGAGCCTGTATTACATTCTAAAACAATCTTCGTATTGCTGTGTCGGAAAGCCATGTCTGGGAAAGGTGGATTTAACTTGAGCCACAACACACATATACCTATCTGAATCAAAGTGCAGGAGCAAACTATGATCCTTTGCTGTGCAGGACCAAATGTTTTTTCTAATGCGTTGCCAGGAATTGTGGCTTTGAAAGCTGTAACAACAACAACAGTTTTTCCCAAGACACAGGAAATGCAAAGTGCAAATGTCACACCAAAAGCTGTGTGGCGCAGCATACATGTCCAGGTTGTAGGTCTGCCGATGAATGTGAGGGGACAGAGAAAACACAAAAAAAGAGAAAGCAACAAGAAACAGCTCAGCTCAGAGTTGCTGGCCTTTATCACAGGAGTCTCTCTGAAGCGGATAAAGACCATCATTGTGGCCAGGGACAGGGAAGCTCCTAGCAGGGATACAACTGTAAGAGCTATTCCCATTGGCTCGTGAAATGTCATGAACTCAATTATTTTTGGAACGCACTCGTCTTTCCCCTCGTTGGACCAGTATTCCCGTGGACAGGGTGTGCAGTCTGCTGCACCTGATGGGAAAGAATCGTTGCAGTAATTCTGACAATTATATATTCTATACATGATATACATGCTATGTTATTGGATGGTGTATGTTTTTAGCTTTTGGTAATCATTCTTTTGATACCTGTTGAGTTGGCTATGGTTCCATCAGCACATGCGATACAGTCAAAACAGCAATTGGGTTCTCCCTTTTTTTGAGCTTTCCTTGTTCCTACTGGACAAATATTAGAGCACATCGACGTCGGGACCTGAGCAAAGAAAAATGTGTACATACTGTATATGTATTGTTTTGATCTACTGATCTTATGTTTCAATGAAATCCATAAGCTTATTGCAGAAAAAAATATTTATTTTTACCATTTTTCCTGTTCTCCAGACAATATTTTCCTTCTGGATCCTGAGTTTATAATCTACGTGAGCAGCAGAGGCAAATTGACCCACGGTGACATGTTGCACCTGCCCATCTATAAGTTGCCAGTTAATAATATCATAAGAGGCAGGAGGGTCACCATTGACATCAAAAAACACATTATCGCCGAACTGATTCTTAAAATTCACCCTTTGTAGGTGATCAGTGACCTGAGGAAAGGAACAGATTATTTATTGCATATTCAATATTTATATTGACAAGATAACGATACAAACACATTGTTAACTAATTTAACCTGCACTATTTCTTACCTCTCTTGGCTGAATTTCTGATATCTTCAAACACGGCTTCACTGTATTTTCTCCGACAGGTAGACAGAATAGCAGCTCATGTAGGGCATGTGCAATGGCATAGACTGCTTTATACACATTATAGGACACTCTGAGCTCTGTGACATTGAAGAATACATCCTGAGAATTCAATAATGTCTCATAGCCTGTGCATATTTTATTTGTTGCCTCAGTCCCAGTTTGTTCCCCAGGTAAGAGAGGACGACAGCCAACCATAATTTCCCAGAAATCCTTCACAAAGGCTGCACTTGGATCTGTATAAGGGCTAATGCCTGTAAGATATTGTTTTAGATTGGGAATAGCCATCTTCTGCACCACAAATCCTAGGGCTCCACCAAAAGCTTGATATATTTCAGGTGTGGAGGGTCGAGCTGCAGTTATCCAGGCCTCACTGGCAATCCACTGAATTCCTGTAATGTTTTGTTTCACAACCTCTTTCATCAAAGGGTAAAAGTCACCCTCCGGAACAAAAGCAAGAATGACTTTGACAGCTGATTGCTTGATCATTTCCACAACATCCAGTATTTTATCCATCGTATATGTACGTAGAATTGTCCCGACAAATGCGATACAAACCCCAAGCTTCTTAACCTCCTCAGTAAAAGCCTGAATCCCACCTCTCCCGTAGTCATTGTCTGACTGGATAGCCCCAATCCACTGCCAGCCAAAACGTTTTACAAGTGCAGCCAAAGCTTTCGCCTGGAAGTAGTCACTGGGGATTGTCCGAAAAAATGTTGGATATTTAGCTCGGTCACTCAGACAGGCACATGTTGAGAAGTAACTTACCTATAAAAAGAACACCAAACATGTCACAAAACAACCACTACATAAGCATCAAATATTACAAAACACTAATGCAATAAAAACATTTCATTGAATCACTCACTACTGGCACTTGAAATGGTCCAAGTGTTCCAGCCACTGCCAAAGACTGAGATGACCCTGATTCTGCTATGAGGGCAGATATAGCTGGAGGACAAGGATTATTGAGTTCTCTCTCTGGTCCACTGGCCAGTGTTAGTGCAGCACGCAAGGTATTTGTGGGAGATGCACAAGAGTTAAGGATTCTATAGCCAAGAGATATGTTTGGCAGGAAAGCAGGATCATTGTTTATTTCTTCAATTGCAAATATCATCACTTGGGTCCATCGAAAAGCACGTAGGTCAAATCTAAAAAGGTTTGGGTGATTGAAATAGGTTGTTAAATTACAGAGCTGTGACAACAAAGTACACAAACGTAAAATGTCAAGCTTGTAATGTGAGGAGAATGTATGAAGTCAAATGTGTTAAAACTTACCCTGCACACTTCACTGGAGGTGGCTCGCTCCCGAACGTAGAAGTGCTACTTATTTCTTTGTTGAAAACCGGGAAAATCCCCCCTATCATTACATCTCCATGCTTGAATAAACTAGGCATGTCGAATTTCCTGAACAGTTCACAGCCAGAAACTGTGCTCTGGCAGAGAACAACAATAGACAAGATAATAGCTTGTTGCAGCTCATGCATATTTAATAGAGACTAGGAAACAGGTCTTACAACAACAAAGTTTGGTGCTGGTTGATCTGCTCTCTTCATAAAAGGTTGATTTATTTCCCACAGGGCACAGCAGTCTTAAATGGGTCGGACTATTACAACAGGGAAGCGTGATTTTTATATTCAGTACACTTTTCTAACATGCACACACACACGCACACACGCACAATAAAGAATCAGATTGTCAGAAAATTTACACTTTGGTCAAACCACTGGCATACCACGCACTAGTCAAATGTCAGCATCTACTGGGCCCAGTTACATTTCCCAAGATACTATGATATTGTGCGTTGCACTTCATGAAGTAGAACATTTGTTGCTTGGAGGCTTTACATTATTGGAGGTTGTTAAATGAATGCAGGGCTAAGGAAGCTTTGTGGCAGTGCAGTATTGTAGAGAAGTTCATCAGGAGCAAATATTATGTGGAATAAGAATAAAGGTTTGGTTTTAACCAAATATGCCAATATGCACACGTGTGTGTATGTGTGCATGCACTTGCTCTGTATTCATCATTGTGCAACCTTTTTGCTACATGAATAAACGTGGCCTTACCTTCTTATGAAACTACACTTTGTTAGATTTTAAATACATGTTTTTATTGTATTAATTTAAATAAACTGAAATATTTAACATCTATATATGACAGACTGAATCACAACACAAATACATATTGTTTGAACCAACCGTTCGCTATACATAATTTTCCAACCCAAGATTTGGTGACTTTGTCCTTCTGTGTGTTGATTGGACCCAACAACTCTAAAGTTTGTTGCAGCTAATATGTGTCAAAATCAAAAGAACACAGCTTTGAGAGCACTAACGGGATTAACCAATGATTTAACTTGCAAGTTAGCACCACTGATTCACCAAACTTGCTAGGACTCTGTGTTCCTCCACAGTCCCTGACGTAGGTCTCATGATTAATTTTGTTCTACAGATAGACTGGATTTTGTAGCGAGTAACCAAAAAAGTGTGGAAATGTATCGAAATCAAAGTATCAGTTTTCTTTGCAAAATGTAGTGAAGTAAGAGTGAAAGTCAACATAAATATAAATATTAATCGCAAAATATCCCAAAAATCAAATGAAGTAACGAAATATTTCTACTTTGTTACACACTCCTGGATTTTACTTACTTATAAAGATATTTAAAAGTGACCATTTGTGAAAAGAGTATACAGCAAACCACTTTTGCCATGACAACTGGACTTTAAAGCAATGTTCTTGACAGCTGTGAATGTCAAGCTAGAATCAGAATCAGAATCAGAAACAGTTTTATTGCCAGGAATGTTTTCACAAACAAACGAGGAATTTTTTTTGGTGGAAGGTGCAACATTTGGACATGACAAAACAAACAACAATCAACACGACAGAAAGACAACAAATAATGTGAAGTGTTTGGGTGTGTGCTTCAAGTGGTGTGTTTTAGTTAAAGTGCATGTTAAAGTGACGTGTGTGGAGGAGGGAAGAAGAAGGAGGAGGGAGGAGGAGTGAGGAGGAGGAAGAGGAAGGAGCGGGAAGAAGGAGGAAGAAGAGGTGGTAGTCCTGGGGGTGACAGTCAGTCAGTCCGGGTTCCATTGATGAGCCCGACTGCCGACGGGAAAAAGCTTTGGTGTGGCGGGTGGTCTTTGTCCTGATGGACGCAGCCTCCTCCCGAGGAGGGACTCGAACAGGAGTGTCCAGGGTGGGAGGGTCAGCGACAATCTTTCTGGCCCGCTTCAGTGACCTGGAAGTGAACAGGACCTGGAGGAAGGCAGATTGCAACCGATAACCCTCTCGGCCGGCGGATGATGCTCTGCAGCCTGCGCTTGTCTTTGGCTGTGGCTGCAGGGTGCCAGGCGGTGATGGAGGAGCAGATGATGGACTCAACGATGGCCGTGTAGAATTGTACCATCATTCTCCCTGGCAGGTTGAATTTCCTCAGCTGCCTCAGGAAGAACATCCTCTGCTGGGCCTTCTTGGTGATGGAGCGGATGTTCAGCTCCCACTTGAGGTCCTGGGAGATGATGGAGCCCAGGAAGCGGTAGGACTCCACAGCGTCGAGGGGGGAGTCACACAGGATGAGAGGGGCGGGTGGGGCTGCATTCCTCCTGAAATCCACAACCATCTCCACTGTCTTTAGAGCGTTGAGCTCCAGGTTGTTCTGGCTGCACCAGGTCACCAGGTGGTCAGTCTCCCACCTGTAGGCGGTCTCGTCCCCACCAGAGATGAGTCCAATGAGGGTGGTGTCATCCGCGAACTTTAGGAGCTTGACGGACTGGTGACTGGAGGTGCAGCTGTTGGTGTACAGGGAGAACAGCAGAGGGGAGAGAACACAGCCTTGGGGGGAACCCGTGCTGGTGGTCCGGGAGCCTGAGACGTGTTTCCCCAGCCTCACGTGCTGCTTCCTGTCGGTCAGGAAGTCTGTGATCCACCTGCAGGTGGAGTCGGGCACGTGCAGCTGGGAGAGCTTGTCCTGCAGCAGGGACGGGATGATTGTATTGAAAGCAGAGCTGAAGTCCACAAACAGGATCCTGGCGTAGGTTCCTGGGGAGTCCAGATGCTGGAGGATGTAGTGAAGGGCCATGTTGACTGCTAGCTGTGCTACGGTAAAACTACGTTAACTTATGTAGCCTACAGAGAAAGAAATGCAGTGCAGTTTCCCTCCTGTCAGTGTATGATGGTGGGGCGCACCACATAAGGGCAGCAGACACCTTACATATAGTTTCAACAAATATTTTAAAAACAAAACTAATTCACAGTGTTACACTCTCTTATTCTTCTTCTTCTTCTTCTGAGAAGCTTGACGAGGAAGGGTAATAAATACAGCGCACAGACCTCTTGTTGGGATAGCGACATCAGCTGGCCGTTTTGGATGTTCCATACATTAAAGTACACAATTCATCGCTCATGCAATCTAAAGACAATAATGGAGATACAACAGTGTTCAGCATTTATTTCGAAAAACTGGCATTATCACAAATTAAACATACATTTAGCTCACGGTTTTAAATTACATTCTATATACCATATTCTTTACATTATTTATGATCAAATAAGAATGTGAAAAAAAGATCAGAGTATTCAATATATTAAACTCATCACAACAAGTGAAAAACAACATGTATTGCAATGTCTTTAAAATATGAATATGCAATAACATGGGTTCATTTGTGTTTACAATAAGGCCATTTGTTTTCCAGGACACTTTGTGATTACAGATTAAAGAGTTCTGGGTGGTATTTTGCCCAATACATGTTTTTTTGAGTTTTGTTCTGGCCGAAATATAATAATATAACATTTTGGGAAAAAAATGCATATTAGCAAACCAAAACTTGAGGCTAGAATGGCAAATATTTCCACAGCTACAGTAAACTTCCCAGGAGAGCTGACATATGCAGGGATAAATGTGATCCAGACTGCACAGAATATCAGCATGCTGAATGTGATGAGTTTTGCTTCATTAAAGCTGTCTGGTAGCTTTCTTGCAAGAAAAGCAAGTATAAAACACAAGAGAGCAAGAAGTCCAATGTAACCCAACACAGCCCAGAACCCAACAACTGAACCCAGGGCACACTCTAAGATTATCTTTTCTTTATAGTATTTCATGTTCCTCTTTGGGAAAGGAGGGTTGATTGTCAACCAAAAAATACAAATTATAACTTGAATGAGTGTGAAAACCAGAACACTGAGCCTCTGCTTTGCAGGCCCAAACCATTTCATCATATTATTTCCTGTAAGTGTGGCCCTGAAGGCCATTAACACTACAATAGTTTTCCCAAGAACACAAGAGATACAGAGGACAAAGGTGATGCCGAATGCTGTGTGTCGCAGCATGCAGGACCACTCAGTGGGCCGGCCTATGAAGGTCAGAGAACACAGGAAACACAGCTTCAATGAGAATAACAGCAGGAAGCTCAGCTCAGAATTGTTGGCTTTTACAATAGGAGTCTCTTTATGAGTAAAAAAAATGATTGATGTCAGAAGAGATAGAAATACGCCAATACAGCCAAATCCAGTTAAAAGTGCTCCCATGATCTCTTCGTAGGAAAGGTATTCAGTCAGTTTTAGAACACAGGTGTCTTTATTTTCATTTGGCCAGAATTCAGGTGGACAGATCAAACAGCCTGGAGAATCTGTAAAATATATGAAATTATACAGAAAATGATTAAAACAAAGAAGAGTATAATCAAAGACTATGTTTGTTATTACTATAATATTTGATGTCATTTATCCTGAATGCAATACATGAATGAATTGCTCACTTGTCTGATTACTTATTGTTCCCTCAGGACACTCAAAGCAGTCAAAGCAGCACACAGGCATAAACTTATTCATGGCCTTACGGGTTCCTAGTGGGCATGGTTCTGTGCAGACAGATCGTGGCAGCTGATTTGGCAAAACACAATGTAAAATGTCAGACATTGCCATGTTTATAACGTTTTAAAGTGGTATATGTCATCTTACATGTTGCATGTGTGTGGACTGATGCCCCATAGGGACAGCTGACCGGGATACTCTTCGAGATACATCGCCTGTGCTGGCCACAGAGTACTCTCAACAGCTGTCCCTATGGAGATCGGTCTCTATACTTCTGAAATAAGCTGCTTGAAAATATAGTCTCACCATGAAGAGAACCGGGTTAAACATGCAACCTTTTGTTCACTTTACCTCATGACTGTGTCCTCCTCCCCAAACTATTTTGAGGTTGTCTTTTATTTTGAATTTTTCTCCCTCTGGGTAAGAGGTATCATAATCGCCAATTTTGACAATCTCAACGGAGCCATTTTCTTTCATCTGCCAGTTAACTAAGTCATACTGGGCAACCGAGTCTCCATTTTCATCAAAGAGAACCCTGGCCCCATTCTTTGTTGTGAAGTTCACATAGTAAATGTGTTCCAACACCTGTAGAGAGGCAATCAGCACATTTTAGCAAACATACAACCGGTAAGAAAAGGGAAATGTTTCAGACATTAGTTTTGAAATGGTAACCTAAATGAATACATAACATGTTATTGCTTTGCATTAATCACATAACATACAATCACTTAATAATAAATGCATATGCTATGTCTGAATAAAAATAACAGAACTTACTAGCTTTGGGTGAACTTCGTTCTTGTTCACACAGGGCTTTCCCGTGGTGGGATTTGAGCCATTTTTACATTGCAATAGTGAATGAAGGGCATATGCCACCAAGTACACAGCTTTGTATACATTATTCTCAGCCCTGAAATGTGCCACTTCTGTGTAATCACTGGAGACTGTCCTGAGATCCTCTGTGCCAGTGCACATCGTAGTGGTATTTGATGGAGAGAAGCTGCAGTCAAAGAACTTCTCCCAGAAAGCTTTAATTATAGTACTATGTGGTTCATCCGAAGGTTTCAGGCTGAGTAAGAATCCATCAAGACCTGGTATGTCTGTCAGAGGGATGGCAAAGCCTATTGCCCCCTGTAAAATATACACTTTTTTGAGACTATATATATATCAAAAAGAAAATAATCTATTTATTTTATATATATATATATATATGTGATATGTATTCTATTACACTGTTATATATATATATTATTTATTTTTTTTTTCTTTTTGTGTGTGGATATTATTGTATTTCTTATTCTCTTTCTTCTTATTTCTTTGCTGCTGCTGGTGTTGTTTTAAGAATACATATTATTTCACGAAAGATTTATAAGGGTATAAAGGAATAAAAGATAATTGAATAAAATGATCTTTCTCTTGACAGAAGCCAGGACTGCTTGCGTGATCCAAGATTCACCTCCAATCCACTGCTTTCCAGTGATGTTATATTTCTCAATTCTTGACAGGAATGATTTGGCGTAAGACAAGGACAAAAACAATAAGACCACCTTTGAAGAGGACTTCCTTAGTGTCTTTACAATATTTCTCAACTTTAATCGACTTGATTTCAAGTAAGGTAATGTGTATTCAACACATATGCCCTCTTTCTTTGCTTCCATCTGAAATTTAGCTATACCTGCTTCTGAGTACAAACTCGGCGAATGTATAACCCCCACCCAGCGCCAGTCAAAATATTTCATAAGCTGCACCAGACCAAGGATTTGGAAGTGGTCACTTGGCACAGTTCTGAAGAATGTGGGGTACCGTTTTTTGTCACTCAAGCAAGCACAAGTTGAAAGATGGCTAACCTTCAAAAAAGGAAAATAAAACAATAAATATACATATCTTTCAAAGAAGGATTACAAATAAACATTACACGATGACAATTGGTTGCAATTATTTCTTCTTACCTGTGGAATAGACAGCGGGCTTAGTATGGTGTTTATGTCTTTACTCACTCCAGAGGACGAATGGCCTATGAGAGCCTGGATCTGAGCGCTGCAGCCCATTGAATCTTCTCCATTTATTGCCTCTAAAGCTGCTCGTAGCAGGTTCTCACTCCCACAGCCATTGTACAGCTTATAGCCCAGACTCACTCCGGGAAGGAGCTTATTATCTCTGTTAATCTCCTCCACAGTAAAAATCAGCGTTCGGGCAAACTTTAATTCCCTGTCATTCCACCTGCAAACATAGGGATTAAGAGTTGTCAAATTACTATTATTACACACAGCAAACCGGCACAGGAATTCTGCTATTTTCATACATTGCATACATTGTTTACATATTTGAACCACCTACTTAATGCAGTATGACTGTGGAAACGCCTGGTAGCCATGTTTAGGCTGTGAGCGTGTACTAGTCATAGAGAAAACTCCTCCTATAATAAGATCACCTCCTTTTGAAAATTCCAAAAACCCTGTCTGCCCGATCATTTGGCATGTTTGGTTTTCTGATCTTGCCCCTGCCAGCAGAGTGAATAAGATAAAGGTGATCCAACCCATCACGAGCCTCCCTCCCCTTCATTGAAGCAATTGTGACCTAGGAGTTGACCTTTATAGCTGTTCCTACCATGTGAGAAACATCAGCAGCCAATGTGAGCACACTTCATTTTTGAAAGATTGTTTAGTATTTTAAGGTATTGATGCGCTTCTGAGACATTAAAATCCTGCTGATTGAAATGTAAAGGACATGTCAAGGGTCTGATGTATTAAGGTAGTGAATTATTGCATATGCTGTGAATAAATGATGTGCTGTGCAGTATTTGGTAGACTTCCCAGGAACTATAAACTTGTTAAGATGGTGTGGTTACAATCCAGTCTTCGCAGCCAGTTGATACAACCCAAATGATAATTAATTGATCTGTGCCATATAATCATGTATTTGATCACCTCAATGTGCAGAGTCTATATACTTGTTTTATCCAGCTCAGATCTTTGTTTTTGAGACCTAGCCACCTTATTCTAATATAGCCTTCTATCAAATTGACAATTCATTATTAAAATACAAAACAACAGATGCTATATATTTTTGTGATTATTCATGCTTAGTTTGAGTTAATTTGAGTTAAAAGATTTAGTTCAACATAAATTTCACTCATGTGTCATTATATTATTAAATATTCGACTTTAATCCATTTACATACAGCTTTATCCAAAGCAACAACAGTTTGCTTCTCATGCACCTTTTCATCCACACAATCAGGTAATGGCAGCACAGTACCATATGAACAAGGACCTGACCTATAACCTTCAGGAGTAATTAAGGCTCAATTGAAGTTTGAGTTCATTCAGTTACAAGGCCTTCATTAAATGCATAACCAACCCCAATTTGATTAATATGCACTGGATGAAGAAAAAAAACTGTTTTTCTCAAATAAACCTTTCAAATATTGACACAAGGAGCAGCCTGGCATTGAACTGCACAAATCAAGGTTATGACACTCTACTACTTAATCCACAGCCATCCCTACATTTCAAATATGTAGCATGTGAATCTGCCAAATGTATAAAATCACGTATAAGAAAATAACAACATACAAACAACACAAGTCAATCTATGACAAACTTAACCTGGTCAAACTTTGTAACCTGAACAAAATAATCTACCCTTCCTGCCTCAGCCAAGTTGGAGACATGGGGAGTAGTTAACCCAATAACTTAACACACAACCTGATTGACTGTATGTTTTTATTTTCTATTATAAAACTACTAAATGTTGCTGGTTTGCAATGCAGGAAGTGGAATCTCAGCCCACTAGAGGGAAGTTCAGATTGATCTATTTTCTTGTTCTTTTTTAAAATTCTACATAGGCCTTATGTATATCTAACTGTATTTAAAGTCATTAGTGGGCTTTAATGAAATACATTTATAAGAATGGTTACACATACACATAATAAATTATTTTAAGAGTTAAATAGTTTAAATATGCTTTAATATATTCACTCAGTATGGTGTGAATTGTGACACATTTCTAACATGTTAAGGCATTACATTACATTATATATCGATACAAAAAGAAAATGTTTAATCAAATCAAAAAGAGCTCTGTACAAGTGTTCATTACAGTCAGATACTGTGAAATGTTGTTGTAGCGCTGATTCAATTAGCCATAGAGGTTATTAATACATTCAACTGCCAAGGTCTTCAATCGCTGTCGAGTGCATGCTATTCAGTGTAAGATAAAAATAAGAGAAATTAAATATTCCCAAAGAGCACCATCACCTCAGCAGCTGTTAATGTCAATGGAACTGGTACACTTGTCAAAGTTCTAACCAACTGGGTTTCATGGTATATATTTTTTTTAAATAACCCTGTTGATATTAATGACCAGTACATATTTTGTTGGTCCCCTCGAGTTCTGCAGACAAGATACCAGTTGCACATGTAAGAGTACACTCAAAACATTCAGTTTAGTCAGGATGGATTGTAGCAAACTGGAAAGTGAGACGAACACACAGAGCAACGTAGCCAGTAGCTCTATCTTCCCTGACAGAGCCCAGTATCCTCTTGATCCTACACCACCCTCAACAAGTGTTTCTTCAAAGAAGTGTTTTCTTGTCTTACTTGGAAAAGGAGAACTGAAAGTCAACCAGATAAACAACACAGTGACAGGCAGAGCCCTAAAATGCTGATGTGTGGGACACAACAAGTGCATGACAGTTTTAGCAGCCCTACAGACAATTAACACATGAACAGTTCTCCCCAGACCACAAGAGAGGAAGAGAACACAGGAGATCCGGACCGCTACCGGGGACCACACAGAGGGCTGATGGAGGGTAACTGATGCAGAGAAACACTGCAATGTCATGGTGAAAAACATCGCCATCATGGAGTTACTGCCATGAGCAGAGCTGACTCTGTTTGGTGATATCTTTATTCTCGTCATGTAGATTCTAAGCAGCATCACAGCTGACAGAACATGTGTTGCTATCAATCTCCCACTCTTCTTTCTACCTGTGTAAACAAGAAAAAAAGTGTTTGATTACTATCTAACTTATGACGAAAATCTCATTGTGCTTTTCTTGCAATGAATGGTGTTGTTGTTTTGATTTTCAATATCACCTGCTCGCTTTAGAAGTGCCTCTTTGAGACAGTGGGACGCAGAGGACGTTGATGGCATCTGATGACAAGATGTGAGAGACACACATCACAGATCATACAAATAGGGATAGGGTTTATCACAATATGTGATATGTCTGTATGTCAGATAACGTTTAGCATTCTTATGGTAACTGCTTCATGATCACATTGCATTGATAAAATAGAGTATTTGCATCACTGCATTTATATTCACAGAATTATATATGTATCTCTGGCGGTTTATCATTTGAATTTCCAATACATTTCTATATCGAACGAATTTCTGTTATATAATATCAGACATTTTATCCGGAATGCCCACACTTATGTACAAACTACAACATAATGTACACATACATAGCAATGTCTTTTCATATCATTCTCATAGAAGCAGATTTCTTACAGAATCCATATCTGACAATAAAAACGTCAAACGTGTTTCTAATTTAACTAATAAATAGCTGACACGATTTAAATACTTCTGCTTTTGAAGTTTACTGTATTGTTTTTATGTGTTAGTTCACTGATGAGCACTGAAGATGCTCATCAGTCACTGTGGGGAGACTGAGGACAAATGCAAACCTGCCCATTGCATTTATTCAATACCATATATTCTGACCTCTCGGTTGCATACATTACAGATGCAGAAACAATCCAATGTTTTCCATTGGTCTCGTAGAACAGTGGTAATGGTGTTGGAGCAGTGAGCGCTCTGCAAACCAAATGAAGGAAGGATACTTCTGTAATTAAAATGTCCGATGTGATTATCATTCTGTGTCTGTATGAAGAAAAAAATACAGACAAACACAAAAGATTGTTAATACATTTCATAATAAATTGCCGAGAGCTGAAATGCAAGTTCTACACACAAGCAAGGCAATGATTACTGAGTGCACTGTTCTAAATTAAAATTCAGGTTTAATTTAAGATGCAATCTGATGCAAATGATTACTGTTAGCATAACTATGGCACTCACCTCTATTGTAAGTAGCAGACAGCTGGTCTTTGACCGGAAATGCAGCAAAAACGGCTGAATTTGACATCTGTAAACTGGCCTGTTTTGCTCCACAATTGCCTTCACTCGTTGTAACAGGTGCACACAGTCATAAAAGATCATGTAGTTCAAAGTCACACCAGGAAAGAGGGTACAGTCTTTTGTTTTCCTGTTCTGTGGGAAAATCCTCTCTAAGGCAACACTCATTTCAGGGGATCTGCACAAGTGAGAAAAAAAAACATCAATCAGTTCATGGTCATATAATGGAGCAATACATAACATTATTTACAAAACTGCTTACCATTTGTAGTCAGACATAAGCTCAGTTGGCATTTAAAAAGCAAATCCAATTTAAAACCGTAAAACCACCTTTTGTTCAAATCCAACAGTGCAACATAGACACTACAATGACCCAACTGTAAGACTGTGTCTTTATATAATTAAAATGACTTCCATTTGTAATTGACTCCTGAAAGCCTAATTGTCTTGAGTCTCTGAATATGGTGTTTAGGCCTCGATAATGTGGGTTGCTTCCCCGCTATAGGAAATCATAAAATTACAATCTAATTGTTGATGTACCTGTGGTAAACAACACTGGGGTATCCAGGTCCTTGACAAGAACACAGAGCAAGTTATTGAGCAAGATACAAGTGGGTGAAATGGAGATAAGTGAAAACAGTGCAATTTTGCAACTAATTACTCACCTTTCATGTGTCAGTGTCTGTTTTTGTAGGTCATGAATAACAGTGGTTTTATATGATGCACAGCTGCCGCCTTTAGTCACGTCATCACATCCATACTGACTGAGCTCAGTACACTGGTCCAGTCGGAGCCATGTGCCAGATGACACCATCCAAGTGAACAGTGTTAAGAAGACAAACGCGACTGTTGACATCTCAGAGCCTCGCCTTTGGCACAGTCAGGATTCTTGCAACAATGTGTTTTATAGCTTCTTGTCTGCTACTCAGGTGTAGGAGGCAACTTAGTGGTCCATTCTCAGAGGTTCATGCAAATTCCTTCTTTTTTTTGGCGTACGTAAGACCTGAAGGAGGTTAGGCATGAGGAATAAATCTGACAAGAACACCCTGTTCCGTAACGATCCGTCTTACGTTTACTGGGATCAATTTGGTTAGGCCTTTAGGTTTTTACTGCATATTTTATAAACCAGCATCAACGAGTGAATACATGTGTATGCACACTTAAACCATGAACATTTCACAAGACCTAAATTACTCAAGTGAAGGAGCTAAATACACACATGTTTTGCTTATCTATTGCGCCAACATAACAATGACTTGGGCATGTGTGACCCGCTGGCATGCACTAACATGCCTAAAAAGGCACACCTCGCCGGCCCTGCGATGACAACAAAAGGAGAATCAGGGATAACAACACACGTGGAGGTAGAGCGACTTCGGTGACTGAACAATATCTTTACATAGAAAATAGTTATTTGCTTCTAATGCTCTGATTAACATACAGAATACATTGAGTTGGTTAACTATCTGGTATAGTGATCACATTTATGAAAAAGACAAACTGAAGTTGACTGAACTTGTAAGCAGATTCTTCTTTAGTTCAGTCTGTCGCTACTACATAATCAAGACGCGACATGTCTCAAGCTATTTGGTGAGGTCAGACCTCATGTCTTGGTAAACACACAAACAGTCAGAGACGATGAGTTACAAACTGAATTTTTCGTTTCTAAATGTAGCTAGGTACATTTATAATATATACACCTCGGTTCCGTGTCGCATCTAATTCAATGTTTTACTTTAGTAAAAAGTGATAATCTAGGAATGCTAAAAAACCTGCTTGTGCCAAAATCTACTACTTGTTGCATATGTTCAGCCTTCATACAATTTTCACAGATGATATTGTGATGAGTCACACGATGAAGAGCACAGGAGAAAATGATAAATGAATCGTTAAAATGTAAGCAAAATATTGTTTTATAAGTTAGACAGACACAAAGTTCTCCAACCATGTATTCTCTATGTATGTGTAGCTGCACATGATACATTATACCTGACCCGAACAAAAATAAACTCACAAGATTAAAGAGGTCTTTTAATGTTTTATTTTCAAGAATCTTTACACTTGAGCATGTGAGCAAAGTAGCATTTCGAACAGTCCATCTTTATATATTTGAAGTTAATTTTAAGTTACAGTCTGTCGCAAGAACATGGTGATTGATAACAAAACGTAGTGTACTATTCTCTGCCTGGCCTTAATATCATACTTCAAACACAAAAGGAAAGAACCAAGAAACACATGACCGCATCAATAAACATATGTTGATTAACTTTGAGTGCTTTTCTTTCTATTTATGTCACTTCATCCACAATGTGTACACAGTCATGTTGAAGTCATGTCAGAGTGTCACAGCTCATGAAAAAACAAAAGGCAAAAGCCTTCCATTATTA
The DNA here is from genome assembly GCF_029220125.1 of Pseudoliparis swirei. NCBI lineage: Eukaryota > Metazoa > Chordata > Actinopteri > Perciformes > Liparidae > Pseudoliparis > Pseudoliparis swirei. The sequence goes on from NC_079407.1 coordinate 19,593,860, forward strand.
CATTGTGATTCTACTAGAAAAGTACAACTAAAAATACAACAACTTTTTTTTGTAGAGTTTTGTATGAATCATGTCATGTGTTTCAAATCATTTTCAGATGTGTGCACTTCAACAATGCACCAACAACTTTTTGGAGTAAGAAGAATGGCAGATAACATTAACTAGTGTAAGTGAGAAGATACAGACTCTGCCAATAATAGCAAATATCTCCATCGCCACAGTGAACTTTCCTGGAGAGCTGACAAATGCTGGGATAAATGCAATCCAGACTGACCAAAATATTAGCATGCTGAAGGTGATGAATTTAGCTTCATTGAAATTATCTGGTAACTTTCTAGCCAAAAAAGCAAGTACAAAACATAACACAGCTAGTAGACCTATATATCCAAACACAGCCCAGAACCATACAGATGATCCCAGTGCACATTCAAGAATAATCTTTTCTTTATAGTGGTTCATATTTTTGAATGGATATGGAGGGTTGATTGTCAGCCATAATGTGCAAATAAGAACCTGTATGAGAGTGAAAAACAGAACACTGAGTCTCTGCTGTGCAGGCCCAAACCATTTCATCATATTGCTACCTGGAAGTGATGCCCTGAAGGCCATTAACACCACTATAGTTTTCCCCAGAACACAAGAGATACAGAGGACAAAGGTGATGCCGAATGCTGTGTGTCGCAGCATGCAGGACCACTCAGTGGGCCGGCCTATGAAGGTCAGAGAACACAGGAAACACAGAGTCAAGGAGAAGAGCAGCAGGAAGCTCAGCTCAGAGTTGTTGGCCCTGACAATAGGAGTTTCCCGGAAGTGAAAGAAAACCGACGCTATTGCAGTTGTCACAATCGCCCCCATCAAACATAAGAATGTTAACACGATCCCCATGATCTCTGCATAAGACAACAATTCAATTTCCTTCAAGATGCACGTGTCTCCTCTGGTATTTGGCCAATATTCAATGGGACATTTGAAGCACTCCATGGAGTCTGTTTTTGAAAGAGAGAAACACATTGATTAGGTCATATGCTAACCATGGAAAGGCAAAATGACAATCCAGATAGTATTCACAAAACCAATAATTAAAAAAAAAAATCCAACCTGTAATATTGCTGATTTCTCCATCTGCACACGGTATACAGTCATAACAGCATATGTGTTTTCTTTTCTGAAGGACTTTATGTCTTCCCGGGGGGCAGCTCTCACTGCACACTGACACGGGCACCAGGTGCATAGAAATGTGGAGGAGTTGTATGTGACCCACAGGGTGTTCACTATTTGATTTCATTGGCGTTCACATGACATTGGAATTTCATTCAGGGATATTACATTAGATTCAAACCAGTTTTGCTGCATTTTATAGAAGTGGATTATGAAATATTATGCAATATGCCATTGTGACTAAAAACCCAGATACAACCCAACAAAGTAATATGAGTATGTACCGTACGACTTCCTCCTCTCCAAACTATCTTCATGCCATTCATTATAAATCGACGGTCAATGGGCAGAGTGGAATCAAAAACCCCAACTGTGGCGACATGCATGGTCCTTGAGGTCACATGCTGTAAATTTACGAGTTCATATCTTGCAGGTGAATCTCTATTCTGGTCAAAAGTCACTCTTTCCCCTTGATTTGTTGTGAAGTTAATGTTCTGTAAATAATGCAGCACCCGTGAAGACTTGATGAAACACAGCAAGCTCATTTTCTTTTGGACCTTATGGTACGAAAACGTCAATCTTTTCATCTTTACCTGCCATGGTTGAATGTATCCAGTATCAGCACAGCTCCCGTTGTAGAAGGGGCCCCTCCCCTCTTCACACGTGACCAGGCTGTGGAGAGCATGAGCCACTGCGTAAACTGACTTGTATACATTATTAGTAAATCTCAGCTCAGAGACATCTGTAAAATACGATTCAACAGTCTGCAAGCTCTCGAAGCCGCTACATGGCTTTCTTTGTGTGTTTGCAGTGTTATTCAGAGCGCAGTCAAACACGTCTTCCCAGAAATCTCTGACAAACTGACTGTCAGGAAACTGTGAAGGGTGAAGCTGCCTCAGGTGCTCCTCCAGCCCCGGGATCTTAGCTTTGCTGACAGTGAAGCCCAGTGAGCCCACCAGGAGGCTGTGTCCCTCACTGTCAGTCAGAGAGTCATCTGTGATCCAGGCGTCACTGCCAACCCACTGCAGCCCTGTGATGTTCTGTCTGAATAACTCACTCGCCAGCACCTTGACCTCTCTGTGGGACATGAAGGCCACAATGACCTTAGAGGTAGAGTGCTTCTCAGATTCAACTACTTTTGCTAACTCATGAAGAGGACCTGTTTGCTCAAATGCCTGATAATACTCTATGCACACCCCTTCTTCTTGTGCAGCTTGTATAAATGTGGTGATCCCGTTGATGCCATATTGATTCTTGTTACTAATTGCCCCCACCCAGGTCCAGCTGAAATGCTTGACCAGCTTTGCCAGGGCTCTGCTCTGGTGGAGGTCACTGGGAATAGTTCGGAAGAAGGATGGAAACTCCTCTCTGTTGCTGAGACATGCACAGGTCGCAAAGCACCGCAGCCTCACCCCGGTTTGTATGGATGTGAATGAATGTTGGTGGTGGTCGGAGGGGCCGTAGGCGCTGATTGGCTGCCACGCTTCCGTCAGTCTGCCCCAGGGCAGCTGTGGCTACTGATGTAGCTCACCACCACCGGGATGACTGTGTGTGTGTATGACTACTGGACTCTGCACTGTAAAGCGACTTCGAGTGTCTAGAGAAGCGCTATATAAAATAAATGATTATTATTATTATTATTAAAGTGGCTGAGCTGTGCAAAGAAATTTAGATAGAACAGAGATATTTGCATTACAATATAATATTGTATAATATAATAGGAAATAAGTCTTTGAAATTCCAAATTAGACATATCCAAGACAATCTTAACTCAACTGACTCTACTGAGTGATTTAGAAATATAATCGTAAAGGGATTATTTCATACTTTTTAAGGTACACACTAAATATAAGTAAAATATTTACCACTGGTATCTGGAACCTTCCCATAATCCGAGCAAACCCCACCGTAGGTGCGGAGGCAGAGTGGCCAAGGATAGCCTGCGCAGTGTCTGCCTTTGTACAGTTTCTCTCATCTATGATCTCCCTCTGCCCGTTGGCTGAAACTAGAGCAGACCTCATTAGGGTCCTCTCATGGTGTGTTCACACCGGACGCGTCAAAATTTTGACGCGCGTCGAGATTACATGTTAAGTCAATGCAAAGCTGCGTCGAAGCTGCGTATTTTCCAGCGAGCAGCGCGTCAGACGCGTTTGAAGCAGCACGAACAGAGGGTTTGTCGCGGGGCGAACTGAGCGAACACAGCGAACAGACGCAGCTCGTTGACGCGCGAGTTCAATTTTCCCAACTTTGGCAGCAAAGACGCGTGAGTCATAGTTGCGTCAGCCAATCAGCGTTGAGCAGCTCCGCTCGTCATCGTCCTGCCGGTTGAAAAAAATGGAGGAAAAGATTATTGTCGCTGTCTGTGGGCACCCTAACTTTACGATACAACTCTTTATGCTTACCGAAACCGGAGCTATAAAGATAAAGCGTGGAACAAGGTTGGAGAAGCCGTGGGACTACCTGGTAAGTTTTGAATGTATGTATTTGCTTTTATTCTCGCTATTTGTTGTACTTTACTATCAACCAACCGCCGGCATATGTGTTTCATGGCAGAGGAGATCTGCCGCCGTAGGTGGGAGACACGTATCAAAGAGAGAAGAAGAGAGAGAGCAGCGAGAAGCGCAGTGGGAGTGCAGCTCAGTCCACTAAAAAGTGGAAGTACTCTGCGGTCCTGTCGTTCCTCGACCCATTTATTACTCCGCCCCCGACGCGTCTGGTGTGAACACACTTTTTTCGACGCGCGTCAAGACTGCTGCGTCAGACGCGTCGAGAATTTTTTCGACGCGTCCGGTGTGAACGCACCATTAGACTTCGTCGTAGAGGAACCTATTGTTTTTCAAAGGATTATTATTAATCTCTCCCCGAAAACGTCGACTGGCCGCACACGGTACGCCCCAGCAGACTGAAATTCCACATGCAGAAGCAGACTGGTGAAAACTTTTAGATTATTGAGTTTTCGTATTTGTGTAAAAAAAAATGTCTCTCTAGCGCCCCCTTGAGTGTTTGTACCCACGGTTTTTTTCGCCAATGATGGATTGACTTGAAATTTTGCGTACAGGTCCGATTGGACCTGCTCTAAAAAAAATACTGTATGACCCATAAGCTCCGCCTACTTAGATTTTCCGCCATTTTGAATTTTGTAAAAAACTGTTTTTGTGTACTTTTTTTCAAAACGCTTGTTCCGATTCCTACCAAAATTTCTGAAGTTCATTATTGGTTCAATTCGAAGGAATAATTTTCAGAAATTGTCGATATCTATCAGAGGATATGGACCATTGAACATGCAAGGGGTGTGGCCCAATATATAAAGACACCTAACTTCCAAATCACTGGACCTATCTTCACCAAATTACCAGCCAATGTCCACTCAACCTACCTTGATTTTTTCATAATATTTGAACAATAGGGGGCGCTACAATCAATCCCCCAAAATATGCCTTTTTGGCCTTTTTTCATGTTTTTAGGGGTTGTAAAACAGTTAACTCCTCCTAGAGCTTAAACCCGATTCATTCCAAACTTGGGAAGTATGTTCTTGAGACCTTTGTCTTGAAAAATCTTTGAAAGATTTCAAAAATATTAAACTATGTGCGTTTTCCGGACCGGCAAAAAACGCAATTCGCCATGAAAATGTACGTTGTTGTAACTCGGCCATACATTATGGAATCTGCTCCCTATTTCTCATACCTCATGACATACTGACCCTGAAGACATCCATATGGTAATTTTTTATTCTGGTCTTAGCGCCAACTAGTGGCATGAGGAAGTTACATGTTTTTTACTTTTATACACTGCTCCTCGCAGATTATTCAGATCGCTCTCAAAATATACCAGAATAGACCTAAGACCTTGATGATGCTTCCCTGTGAAGCTCGTAGCGACACATTGTAGTATGGCGAGGTTCTCCATCGGCAAACATTGATCCTTCGCCGTGAACGAATAAACCGTTGTAACTCGACTCCACATCATCAGATCCGTTCTAAACTCCCCATGTGTGATGACACTCCAGGTCTGAAGACATGTGCAGTCTAATTTTTTATTTTTGTGGTAGCGCCACCTACTGGTTACGGGAACAAAAATCGTTTTTTCTTTGGCTTCCTTCTCTGAGATGGTAAATCAGATCAACACCAAATGTGTTACTCATGAAGGTTAGACTTTCATGATGCCAGAAGACGAAGCATTTTATGTTTCGTCTAACACTGTTGCCGTGGCAACCCATTCTTCGCGTCAAACAACGAAGGGGCTTTGGAGGGACTAAAAATGCTCGAAACGTAACTAAACTTAGCACCCACATTTAGAGTCAAATATGTAGTTACCTGATATGATTTGAAACCTTTGAAATACCAATATGGCTCAATAGCGCCCCCTAGACTTTATGTTATGTTCAAAAGGGCACGGTATTTGCCCCCAATGACCGATTACCTTGTAATTCATCATACATGTCCGCTTAGACCTGCTCTAAATATAATTACATTATGACCATAAGCTCCGCCCACTTAGATTTTCCGCCATGTTGAATTTTGTAAAAAACACATTCTTTTCAACTCCTCCAAAACGATAGTTGCGATTCAAACACGACTTGTTGTGGTTCATTATTGTTTCAATCCAATCAGAAATCTTTAAAAGATTGTTGATATCTCATTGCGTTCAGAGATTATGGACCAATGAACATCCAAGGGGTGTGGCCTGATATTTAAAGACATCTAACTTCCAAATTAATTGGCCAATCCTCACCAAATTACTAGACTATGTTCATATGACATCCCTTAAAGTACCCTAATTTTTTCATAATATTTGAACATTAGGGGGCGCTACAATCAATCCCTCAATATATGCCTTTTTTTGCATTATTTTCTCATGTTTTGGAGGGTTGTTGATTGGCCAAAGCAAATCAGCCTAAAAAGCATGTTGCCCTTTTGAGGCATTTTTCATGTTCCAAAAGTTGTCAAATTTGAGATGCATATCAGGCCTGGCGAATATCCCGATATTTTCAAGGTTTCGTATTTTTGCATAAATACATTTTTCTCTAGCGCCCCCTTGAGGTAGAAAGCGAATAACTTTTTTCAACAATGACCGATTGACTTGAAATTTGGTATACATGTTCACCTGGACCTGCTCTACAAAAGAGTTTATGGTGAAAATCAAATGCGCCGAACTAGATTTTCCGCCATTTTGAATTTTGTAAAAACATATTTGTTTCATTTGTTTTCCAAAACGCTTTGTCCGATTCATCCAAAAATTTCTGGGATCCATTATTGGTTCAATGTTATCATAAGTACTGAAGATCGTGTTGATATCTCATTGCGTTCAGAGAATATAGACCAATGAACATTTAAAGGGTGTGGCCTGATATTTAAAGACACCTAACTTCCAAATTAATTGGCCAATCCTCACCAATTTACTGGATTATGTTCACATGACATCCCTTAAAGTATCCTAATTTTTTCATAATATTTGAACATTAGGGGGCGCTGCAATAAATCCCTAAATATCGGCATTTTTAGCCTTTTTTCGCCTTTTTTCATGTTTTGGGCAGTTGTTAAACTGTTAACTCCTCCTAGAGCTTACACCCGATTCATTCCAAACTTGGCCAGTATGGTCTTGAGACCTTTGTCTTGAAAATGCCTTGAAAGGCTTCAGAAATATTAAACTTTGTGCGTTTGCCGGACCGGCAAATAAACGCCATTCGCCATGAAAATTGACATTGTTGTAACTCGGCCATACATTATGTAATCTGCTCCATATTTCTCATACCTCATGAGATACTGTCCCTGAAGACATCCATATGCTAATTTTTGATTCTGGTCGTAGTGCCAACTAGTGGCACTAGGAAGTTACATGTTTTTTACTTTTATACACTGCTCCTCGCAGATTATTCAGATCCCTCTCAAAATATACCAGAATAGACCTAAGACCTTGATGATGCTTCCCTGTGGAGCTCGTAGCGACACGTTGAATCACATTCACATGTAATTTACATGACAAGGTCTAGACTTCACATGGATACACATGATGCATGTATATGTTCAAATTGTCACAGCGCCCCCTGCTGGCAACCCTGGACTCGCTCAAATCTGCTCCAAACGTCTCATGCTTCGTAGAATTCACGGCCTGAGGATATCAACAAGCCTTTTTTCACTCAGAGTCAAAGCGCCACCGACGAGCAAAGTAAAATCAGTGTCGCGATTTAACGGTCAAACGCCCGAACGCCGTGCATGCGCTCTCGGCCGAGGGGGCCGGCGTCCGGCCGGCACCCCCGACGTGCGAAGCAGGGAGAGGACCCGTTCATCGCTGCTTGCAGCTTTAATTATGTTTGTCATTCCACATGAATTGTATATATTGTAGCCCATTGTGTGGTTAGGAAGAATAGCAGGATTTTGATTTATTTCCTCAATTGCAAAGATCATGGTCTGGGCAAATTTGAATTCTCTTACATTGATGCAAGAAAAAAAATTGTTTTAATCAATCATTGGATTTGCTGCAAAATGTAACAAGAAAGCACATGTTTAACCCTCCTGTTACCTTCACATTTACTAACATATTTTACCCTCGGGGTCAATTTGACCACAGCAATTAAAACCTCCAGAAAATTATTAGAATTAATATTGTTTACTCAAGTTTAAGTGTGAGGTACTTATTGTTTGTTTGTTGACTACCTAAATAGCCCTTTAAATATATAAAAAAGTTGATATTTCTTATAGGTTTGACACAGTGAAAAACAGCCTGGGGTCAAATTGACCCCAAAGAACACCGACATTAAAGATTGAATGGGGTCAAATTGACCCTAAAGGTAACAGGAGGGTTAAACAACATTAAAACACAGATACTTACTGCAGGCACGTTGGAGGATCAGGTACAGTTTGAAAGGTGGCCATGCTGCCTCTGTATCCAGTACGAAAGGTGAAAATTCCACCTGTGACAAAGTCTCCTGCTTTGGTCAGCTCAGGTGGTTGTGCCTCTCCCTGTCGCTTGCACACAGGTGTTCCCCTCCTGAAGAGAAGAACCAAGAGGACCAGTCGTAGTCGTGACATACCTTCGCTCCACTGACTGGCCTTATTCACCCTGCCTCTGTCAGTGCGGTTACATGCAATCGAATTATTGGCTTAGTCGGACTGAAATCGAATTATCCGTTTCATGTAAACACCTTAGTCGGACTATGTGCGGTCCGACTTCGGTCCGATTAACACCCCTGGATAGCTCGGTCCGATCCAGTTGATAATTCGACTCTCGCGGCATGTAACGGTGAATTCGATTCGGAACTGGACTTTGCGTTTTTGCGCATGCTCGAGATCCCGCCTCCCGCCGCCCTCCTCCCTCCCTCCCATGTCGTGACCCGGAAGTCGAAAGAGACGATAAATTAAATTCTCCGTGTACCTTCGGCGACGGCGTCTTCTCTCCGTTATCAACTCAGCCAATAGCGCCATTTGCATTCGCTGTACTCCTATTAACACCATGGAAGAATAGTAGAGGGATGTAGCTTCGCCTCGCTCTCTGTTCGCCATCTTTCTCGAAATGTTGTTGTTGGTGGTGGTGAAGAGGTCAAGCGGAAATGGCTGTATCACCACGAGTTGTAATGAAAACAGCGCCGCCTATCGTATCGGATATGACATGCTTTCGGCCAATGATTCGAATTACTCACTGCCATGTATATTGGGATAACAGCAGATCCCCCAAAAGATAGCATAGTCCGACTAAAGCAAGATTCGAATTATACCACCATGTAAACGCACTGTGTGTCACTCTTTATACCATGCCAACTGTAGGCCTTAGTATATGTCCATGCTCACATCCATAGACCTGATGCACCTCATGCAGAGACACAATCAATCAATCAATCAATCAATGAGCTAGATGCCCCAAGGGACCGAAAAAAAAGGCTGTTTTGGTGTCACATATTGTTAATTAAGTTGTATTAAAACTTGTGTTTCAGACTCAAGAAAACAACATAAAAATAGGATGAAATACATCGAAAATTACAAGTAAAAAATAAAAAACAAAGAACCACACATGCTTTATAAATAAACAGCTGTACCAGTGTCTCCACAGCTGGGACTGGTAGCATGTAGTGCTGAACTTTATATTTGATCAAAACTTGATGATCTCCTTTTTGGAGTCATCAACCCAGCAGATACATTTGTACATAAGATTTTTTTAAACCGCTTTGAATGCATTCACTCCTGCAGTCACAAACGTCTCACTTGCACTACTCCACTTCGGTCTCTTCAACAATATTCTCATAGCATCATTGTAGGCCACTTTCAGTCTCCGTCGGTTTGCTTTTTTGAAGTTAGACCACAAGTGTGCCGTGTAAAGAGGTGCACAGTACACTTTAAACAGAGACACCTTCACTTTGTCTGTACACATACCAAACCTGTGCTTGAGAATGTAGGCCTGCGCATACATCATTCGACATTGCCGATAGATGTCTTCGTCATCGGTCATCTGTGCGGTGATTAAATGTCTTCGATATTTGACTTTTTCACATACCCCAAGGTAGTTATTAGATCATTTAAAATCAGGGAATTTTAAGTGTTTGTCCTCTTTTGTGGTGCAGATGAGGATAGCAATCTGATAGATCAGAACATATATATATATATATATATATAGATTAAAAAGAACTGTGGACAAAATCCCCCCTTGTCGGACCCCATTGCTGACCCCAAATGGGGCTAAGACACTTTGGCCCCATTTAACTTGCATATTATGGTGGGAGTACCAGTAAGCCAGAATTCTCACAATAGTTTTGGGGACACCTCTTTGACTTAATTTTATGAACAGCTTTCCATGATTAACACGGTCAAAAGCTTTGGAGGCATCAATAAAACACATGAGAACAGATGAGTTTTGACCTCTATATTTGATGACCATTTCCTTTAAGGCATATATAAACAAGTCAGTGCCAACAGACAGCATTGAGTCTGGTAACAAACCATGTATCATGAAGCCGTTAAAACAAACAGAACAGGAGCTAGACTCGGACTAGCATATTTAAGATGTTCAGCAGTAATATGGTGTAAACCACTTGCTTTGCCATCAGCCAGCTTATTTATAGCTTGGTACACCTTATGTGACATAGTCGTCATTGGATCCATTACTCTCAATATCGTTCACCTTATACAAGTCACTCTTGATACAGTTGAACAAGGTACCATAATGCTGTCGCCATAACTCAGCAATAGGGTCTGTTCCTGAAATTCCATCAACAATGCACGTCAAGGATGTTTTGTAGTTATTAGGAACACTCACTTCTTTCCAGAAATCAACAACATTGTTACTTTTCAGCTTATTGGCCATGGAGTCAGCCCTCATGGCTTGCTCATTTTTACAAATGAAGCGAATGGCACTTATAGCTCGCATTAGTGAGCTTCTTGTACTCAAGCACAGGCCCTTGTCTTGATCTCCCTGCTATATCCCATGATTTAAAAGCTTCACATGCTTCAGCATGGTACTCAGCTACAAACTCATTCCAACTAGGTGTGATGTTCTGAGTCTTATTGTTACGCTTGTAGTAGGGCTTACTGTCTTCATACAGGGCACTCACTATATCATTATCCATGAAGCAGAGATCTCTCCTATGCTCCTCACCCTTACAGTTCTGTACACAACGTTGCATCTCTTAGGGATTTGTCGGTACGAGCATAAGAGGCTAAGAAGTCCTTTTTGTGAGAGTTGACCAGTTGAGTTTTTCTGTGGTGACATTGCCTGTTAGTGCTTGGGGATATTCAACATTTATAGACATAGAAAAAGGTATATGATCAGTTGTTGCTGCCCCATAAAGAATGCCCATACATCCTAATGAAGCATGTGCATCAGCTCTAATACAATGTTCCAGCCATGATGTCGTGTGCCAGGCCTCACTGATGTATGTATAGTTGTCTGTAGGCAAAAGCACTTCGCTTGACCGTATTAAATGATTATTATTACAGAACTGAGCCATGTGATTGGCAAATAGGAGAAAAGTACATTTAGAATTTTAAACACATTTTAGTGGTTGAGCTTTCTTTATGTGGTGCCATACAGGCCTCTACCAGCATAGTTTTAATATACAGGGCATACAGTATGCATACAAGATAATGTCAGAAAGATAGGTTATAATTTAGCATACTCATTTTAAGTTGAGTGCTTATAGACAGCAGTTTGATGTGGACAATTGAGGGACTTTGGAGAGGACAGGTAGGGCCTTCATGGCGCTCTAACTAAAAAGAAAGCAATCCAAAACCTAATCAATAGCGACATTATACGTTTATTATATGCCAAACTTATATATTAGTTTGCTGTTTGGGCATTCACTGGCACGGTACAGCAGACTGGATCTCAGAGCTAAACGGGGAAACAAAAACATTAATGAGGAAGGATAAGGAGGTATTTAGTACCACGGAATAAAAAACGCTTTGTTCCAGCAGCCATCATTCAGGTGAACAAATTAGAATTAGAACAGTGCACTAATTTGTGGCTTTGTGTACTTTTATCATCATGTCTGTCTTGTTGTTTATGTTGACTGTAATATGTGTCGAGATCAATGCCTCACTTTCCTTTGCAAACTAAATCTAACTTCAGGTACAAATAAAGTAATGTGAAAAGAAAGATCAAAACAATCTCCTAATTGATTTCAAATGTAACATGTACATGTTGTGACAAGGATGTTAATGAATTAAAATGTACCCTGTGTTTTCTGCTTGAAGCAATATGCCACCTGTTGTTCATGTTATTGAGTAAGAGGATGAAGCAATCTGCCATGTGTAATCTCTAGTGTCCGTGTGTTTGTGCCCTGCTGGAGTTCCCAGTGGAGTCGAGCCACTTGGTAATGAAGTCATGCTTACAACAGATGGGGACTTATTAATCTTACATTGTTTTCTTCCATGCTGTTTTTGTCTAGGTAAACGTGTAACCTTATATTTGCTCTGTTGCATCATAGAATATTTGAACCTGAGAGTAGTGTGAAGATAAATAATTATGTAATTGTTGCATTTGAACTTTTATTGATTTGCTTTTATTTGTTTCAGAAAACTTTTTAGCAAAGCTGAAAAGAAGCTGAGAGGAAGAACAATAATGGATGTTGGGCATGGAGAGATGCAACTTGCATGTAGACAGAGCCCAATAAGTGAAATAAGGCCACCACACCACTGTCAGTAATATTGACCATTTGGGTTATTATATTCCCAGTATAGCAGAATGGATGGTAACTCCTTCAATGTGCATATGGGCATTTGAGTACTTTAAAAAATGTGAACCTATTCTTTAATCTGATTGCATGCAATTACAAAAGGGAGAAATATAAATTATTAAAGGAAAAATGAGAAATTCTTTGAAATACAGCCAACACACTTTTAACTGTAATTGAAAAGGGCGTGAAAAAAAATTGTTTGTCCAGCTTGCATAGTATAAGTATATGATATGAACTTATACCATACTATATATATTAAAAAGTGGTGAGCATGCAGCGCAAATATAATGTAATTCAGGCCATTGTACAGTATATAGGTTCTTATTACTTTTCCTCATGTCAATATTAAGAATATAACATCTTGACAAGTGCATTATATTTACATACCATTTCAATGACATATATAATTGTTTTCTTTATTATTTATCTTCTTCTTTATTATCAGTCAAAGTATCTTGTCAGGAATAAACTTTGGTTATAAAGAAACATTCTAAAGAATACATTTGGCCCCTGAAGAGGCAGAAACAAGTCTTTTCTGTCTTACATACATACTGTATTTGTTTGGGAATATTCTTCACATTGCCTTGTGTTATATGTCAGATGCTGCATGGCTTGCAGAAGTTTCAATCAGAACTTTATTACAGACTTAGGGTCAAGACAGTACATCAAATACATTACATACAATTGCACAATAAAAAACGATTTGATATGGCGCCGTACGTGATGGCTGCTGTGTTGCGAGCTCCCGGATTTTGTAGTAGTTTTTTGTTATTTATTCTTCTTATTGCGACTATTTTTGCACAAAACGTTAGCAGCCAGTTAACGTACGACAGATGCACACTTCTGGAGATTGGATCGGCAGTTGCTCGCCGCCTACCAGAGTTTTTCAACTCTTACTCGGACGTCCCGCCAGGAACAGTAGCGGAACTATCTCCGTCCATTTTAGGCGCGATCTCACGCAAACGTCGCCGATGGAGGGGGAAGCGAGCTGGCGTGCTGGTTAGGCTGAGACGTCGAGCCAATCGACCCCCACTACCCACCATTTTACTGGCAAATGTACAGTCTTTGGACAATAAGCTATGCGAGCTACAGGCTCGTATTCAATTCCACCGGAAACTAAGGACAACTGCATCATCTGCCTTACGGAGACATGGATGTCGGAGGAGGTTACCGACTCAGCCATCGAGCCGGCAGGATTTTCCGTCCACCGCGGACAGAACAAAGACTCTCTCTGGTAAAGATCGTGGAGGGGTATGTCTCATGATAAACAGATCTTGGTGCAACCAAAGTCATGTACATACTCTCAAGTCGTTCTGTTCCCCGGACCTGGAGTACCTAATGCTCATGTGTCGACCATTCTGGCTACCGCGGGAGTTTACAGCAGTCACCGTAACTGCTGTGTACATTCCGCCTCAAGCTAACACGGACATAGCGCTGAAGGAACTCTACGGGGCGATCAGCGAGCAGGAGTCGGCACACCCCGAGGCTGCTTTCATTGTGGCGGGGGACTTCAACAAAGCGAACCTGAAGAAAGTTCTCCCGAAGTTCTACCAACACATAACAAGCAACACGCGGGGGGAGCGGATTCTCGACCACTGCTACACTCCCTTCCGGGATGGATACAAAGCCCTCCTCCGCCCACCGTTCGGCAAATCGGACCACCGCTCCATCCAACTACTCCCGCCTACAGGCAGAGGCTTAAGCAGCAACCAATCGCTGTGAAGGAAGTGCAACGCTGGTCGGACCAATCGGAGTCTATGCTACAGGACTGTTTTGAGCGTGCTGACTGGGATGTGTTCAGGGTCGCGTCGGACAACAACGTCAGTGAGTACGCGTCCTCAGTCACCGGGTTCATCAAGAAATGCATAGATGACGTTGTTCCTACCAAGTCGGTTCGGATTTATCCCAACCAGAAACCGTGGATAAATGGCGATGTTCGCTGCACTCCGCACGTAACACCGCCTTTGACTCCGGGAATATGGCGGAATACAAAAGAGGCCGCTACGACCTCCGTAAGACCATCGGCTCTGCCAAGCGGGAGTTCAGGAACAAGGTGGAGGAAAAGCTCAAGAGCCATGACGTGAGAGGTGTGTGGAAGGGCTACAGATAATCACGGACTTCAGAGGGAGAACCAGCGGTGAAGAGAACTCCTCTACCTCCCTCCCAGGCGAGCTAAATATATTCTTTGCTCGGTTCGGCGTGACGGCAGCCCGCCAAGGCAGCGCTGCCGAGGAGACCAGCCTGCTGATCATCTCAGAGGCTGGCGTGCGCAGAGCCTTCAAGCGGGTGGACATCCGGGCGGCAGGTCCCGACCACATCCCGGGCGCGCCCTCAGAGCATGTGCAGACCAGTTGGCAGGAGTCTTCGCAGACATCTTCAACCTCTCCCTGTCCCAGGCTGTTGTTCCTGAGAGCTTCAAGATGTCCACCATTGTGCCTGTCCCCAAACACCCCAAGGTAACCTGCCTGAATGACTGGAGACCCGTAGCCCTCACCTCGATTGTCAGTAAATGCTTGAGAGGTTGGTCAAGGACTTCATTTGTTCCATGTTGCCTGCCACGCTGGACCCATGGCAATTTGCATATCGTCAAAACAGATCCACCGACGACGCAATTGCCATGGCACTTCACACCGCCCTTTCCCACCTGGAGGGAGGAACTGTTGTGTGCGAATGCTGGTTGTGGACTACAGCTCAGCGTTCAACACTATTGTTCCCGCCAAGCTCGACACCAAGCTCAGAGGTCTAGGCCTGCACTCTACCATGTGCAGCTGGATACTGGACTTCCTGTCGGGCCGCCGCCAGGTGGTGAGGATGGGCAGTACCACCTCAGAGCCGCTGACCCTCAACACGGGAGCCCCTCAGGGATGCGTGTTGAGCCCTCCTCTACTCCCTGTACACCCACGACTGCACGGCCATGCACAGCTCCAACGTCATCATCAAGTTTGCTGACGACACAACAGTGTTGGGGCTGATCACCGCCGACGACGAGACAGCCTACAGGGAGGAGGTTGGATCACTGGTACAGTGGTGCCAGGAGAACAGCCTCGTCCTCAACGTCAAGAAGACCAAGGAGCTGATCGTGGACTACAGGAAGCGGAGAGGAGAGCACACCCCATCTCCATAGACGGAGTTGCAGTAGAGAGGTCAGCAGCTTCAAGTTCCTCGGCGTGCACATCTCCGAGGACCTCACATGGACCACGCACACCACTCACGTGGTGAAAAGGGCCCAACAACGCCTGTATTTCCTTAGGCGACTGAGGAAATTCAACATGGCCCCGCATCCTCAGATCATTCTACACCAGTACCATCGAGAGTGTTCTGACAGGTTGCATCACCGTCTGGTACGGGAACTGCACCGCCCTGGGCGTAGGGCACTACAGAGGGTGGTGCGGTCGGCACAGTACATCGTTGGAGGTGAGCTTCCTCCATCCTGGACATATACACCAAGCGGTGCGTGGCCAGGGCCAAACGGATGATGAAAGACAATAACCACCCGGCCACAAACTGTTCACCCTTCTACCGTCAGGCAGGCGATACCGCGGTATCAAGTGCCGCACAAACAGACTGAGGGACAGCTTCTTCAGTCAGGCCATCAGGCTGCTGAACAAGGACTGAGACCCTCATTAACACTATACACCAGAACATATTCTGTGAATATCTATGGCCATGGTGTATATTTTATTACATTGTTTATATATATATATATTGTATATATATATTGTATGTATATACATATATATATATATATTGTCTCAAAAAAGTGTATATTTTATTACATTGTTTTATATATATATATTGTCATGATGTATATTCTATTACATTGTTTTATATATATATTGTTAATACTTTCTTCTTTTTTTGTGTGGATATTGTATAGTTTATTCTCATTCTTATTCTTTTTTTAGTCTGCTACTGCTGTCGGGTGTTTTGCACATAAGAATTTCACAAACCGATTATACTTGTATAAAAGGGGATGTGACAATAAAAACTTGAAACTTGAAACTTGAACTTGAAAATAATTCAAATCAGTGTATTATTACATCATGTCCAATATATTTTATTACATTACAGACACAAGATTATTAAAGGACAATTTAAAGTCACTCACTGGCATTGTATTTGATATCATGTCCACACCATACATAGGATATATACTAAGGAATGGTTTAAGACTGGAGCTGGATGAATTTAGGACCAAGATCATCTGCATACATAATATACAGTATATTTTAATTTTTAGTCATTTGGTAAATGGTTAATAACTTATGTCATGTTTAGACGTCTTTCCCAGTATGTGTTTCTTTGTGTTCTGCTCAGGTCTAATCAGGATTATATAACATTTTGGCAGAAAAATGCAAAACAGCATTCCATAACTTGAAGCCAGAATAGCAAATATCTCCACAGCAACAGTGTACTTCCCAGGAGAGCTGACATATGCGGGGATAAACGTGATCCAGACTGCACAGAATATTAGCATGCTGAAGGTGATGAATTTGGCTTCATTGAAGTTCTCAGGAAGCTTTCTTCCCAGAAAAGCTAGTACAAAACATAATATAGCTAGAAGTCCTATATATCCTAACACAGCCCAGAACCCAAAAGCTGAGCCAAAATTACACTCTAAGATTATTCTATCCTTATAGAACAAAATATTATTGAAAGGAAATGGAGGGTTGATTGTCAGCCATAATATGCAAATAAGAACCTGTATGAGAGTGAAACACACAACACTGAGTCTCTGCTGTGCAGGCCCAAACCATTTCATCACATTACTACCTGGAAGTGATGCCCTAAAGGCCATTAACACCACTATAGTTTTCCCCAGAACACAAGAGATACAGAGGACAAAGGTGATGCCGAATGCTGTGTGTCGCAGCATGCAGGACCACTCAGTGGGCCGGCCTATGAAGGTCAGAGAACACAGGAAACACAGAGTCAAGGAGAAGAGCAGCAGGAAAGTCAGTTCAGAGTTGTTGGCCCGTACTAAAGGGGTTTCTTTGTGGATGTAGAAGACAAGCATTGTTATCATAGTTAGACAAACTCCCAGCAGAGCAAATGAGGAAATCAAAGTTCCAAGAATTTCATCATATGTCAGAAATTCTAATGCTTTGTTGACACAAGTATTTCTCTTCTTGTTGGACCAGTACTCTGATGGGCATTTCATACAGTGTATTGAGTCTGCAAGATAAAAAATAAAGAATACAGATAAATAGCAAGTTAAAATAATGTTATGATTTCAGAGGTCAACACTTCTAAATGTGGATTTGGCTCTCGACGAAGGCGGTCGCATTTTTCTCTCCCTCTCCTCCCCATGACCTTCCCCTCCCTGCTTGGCTTCTCTCGTCATGTCTTGTCTGTCTCTATACTTGAGAGACTCTCTCCGCATCGCTCTTCGAACTAAAAACCATGGACGTAATCAACTGGTCCTTAAACGCAATTGACACCATCTTCTCGATGAGAAGCTCGGGTTCGGGGGAACCTGCCTGTCCTGCCGGGACGTTGCAGCTGGTTACACGATGGACGTGTCGTGTGCCTAGCAGCCCTTTCCGTGGAGGACGTAGAAGACATCTACCTATTCGGAACTTTGATTACAGGATTTCTGCTGTTTGGATTTGGCGCTGCCCTGGTTTATCGGAAAATTAAGGAAACGGTGACAGCCGTTAAAAGCCCCCTAAGGCTGCCCGACATGATTGACGCGTTGGGCAGAGTTGTTGGCACTCAGACTTTGGCATTAAACCGTCAGAATGATAACATCGTGGAGAAGCTGACGGCTCTGCAAATGAAATTGGATCGATTTGAAATCCTATTGGCAAACGGGAGGAAAATGGAGGAATAGTGGGTGCGCAAAATTGAATTGCAGCTACTGGAAGACCAAACAATCCCAATCTTATCTGCTGCCCTCTACCAGGACGGGCCTTGGCCAAGGCCGTGACTGGAACAACAACTCCCGAAGATCACTGAAGCGAGACTCTCTCATTCCTTCCCCTATCCACAGAAACCTGTGGTTGTTTTCTCCCCAGGACCCTTCAAGGCCATCTCCATGGCAACGACCATCTTGTGGACTAAGAACTTTGTCTGTTGTGGACTGGGGGAGGACGATACACGGGGCCACTCACACAGGAACTTCAACAAACTGAAATGCACTCACTACCCCCATCCCACGCCTTCGCCTGCTTTGCCCCCAGGGTGACAGGACGGGTCTGCGTCCGCGCCGTGGGCGAAGGACCGGGCTGGCTGCTTGTCGGTGCTGGTTACCTTCTGCCCCAATGACGGGCTATCGCCCAGTCTTTGGATTACCTCCCTCCCCTTCCTACTCGTTGCAAGTCATGTCTAAGATGTATGTGCTTATGTGCAATGGTGTTTTTGTTTCTCCTGCTCCCACACTGTACCCCTCTAGGGGCATAGTCGGGGGGTGGCTTTTTCTTTTTCTCGCCTCTCTTCCCTCATGTTATGCTGTCATCTTTCATCCACCTTTTCCTAGATGGCGCCATGACGGCGCCGGTGTCTTGGTCTTGTGATTCTTGCACCTTCCGCCAAAAAAAGTTCCTCGTTTGTTTGTGAAAACATTCTTTGGCAATAAACCTGTTTCTGATTCTGATTCTGATTCTGATTCTAAAAACTCATTCGGATTTTCTGTTTTTTTCTCTCTATGTCATTATGTGTAATATAATATAATGTATTGCACAAGAAACAGGAAATTGAATTTTTACCTGTTGAATTACTGATTTTGCCCGCTGGACAGGGTATGCAATCATAACAACAGATTGGCTTGCCTTTCTGGAGGACCTTACGGGTTCCTGGGAGACAGGTCTCACTGCAGACTGACACAGGAACCACCTACGTACATAATAACAAATTCATAAACACAATTTGTGAAAAAGACAACAAGCTCAATATTTATATCAAGGTTTTTAAAATTTTCAGTGAACAGGTTGTCCAAGCAGTTTCTAATTTACCTTGGTCAACCCATTTCCCCAGACAACTGGGTTATTATTTAGAATAAACTGATGAATCTCTGGAAGAGATGCATCATAAATGCCAACTGTTACTCCTTCCATGGTTCCTTTGTTTGTCATTTGTAGGTTTACAAGTTCATATCTTGCCGGTGAATCTCCATTACTGTCAAAAGTCACTCTTTCTCCTTCCTCAGTAGTGAAATTCACAGTGTTAAGGTATTGCAAGACCTAATAAATACATAATGGAGAGATTCAACTACAGATTCCTGCTGTTATCATTCTTTCACACTTAACTGATGGTTCCTCACCTGCCATGGTTGAATGTGTTTGGTATCGGCACAGATCCCATTTAAAAAAGGCCCTGTACCTTCTTCACATTTAATCAGGTTGTCAAGAGCATGAGCCACTGCGTAAACCGACTTGTATACATTATTGGTGAATCTCAGCTCAGAGACATCAGTGAACTTTGATTCAACAGTCTGCAAGCTCTCGAAGCCGCTGCATGGCTTTCTTTGTGTGTTTGCAGTGTTATTCAGAGCGCAGTCAAACACGTCTTCCCAGAAATCTCTGACAAACTGACTGTCAGGAAACTGTGAAGGGTGAAGCTGCCTCAGGTGCTCCTCCAGCCCCGGGATCTTAGCTTTGCTGACAGTGAAGCCCAGTGAGCCCACCAGGAGGCTGTGTCCCTCACTGTCAGTCAGAGAGTCATCTGTGATCCAGGCGTCACTGCCAACCCACTGCAGCCCTGTGATGTTCTGTCTGAATAACTCAGTCGCCAGCAACTTAATTTCTCTGTGAGACATAAAAGCCATAATCACTTTGGAAGTGGCATGCTTAATGATCTCGATTATTCTCTGACGGCTGTCAGGAGGATGTGACGAGGAAAACACTTCAGAATACTCAATGCACACTCCATATTCTTGTGCAACTCGGATAAATGCAGCAATGCCATTGAGGCCATATTCGTTTTCCACAGCTAGAGCCCCAATCCATGTCCATCCAAAGTGCTTGACCAGCTTTGCCAGTGCTCTGCTCTGGTAATAGTCACTGGGAATAGTTCTGAAAAAAGTGGGGTACTCTTTCCTGTTGCTCAGACAGGCACACGTGGCAAAATGACTGATCTGCAGGTAATTATACAAACATGTTACTGGTAAAGTAGTTATTCAAGATTCTTGCACAATGACCATGTAGTTTCATAATCTAGATATTTCTAACCACACACTTAACTCAAATAAAAAAAAATACTTTGCATTAACTGCAATGACCATTCCTCTATTACTTACCACAGGTATATGGAACCTTCCAACAACTTGTGCAAATGCAATAGTTGGTCTCGATCCTGAATGTCCTAAGATAGTATGCACTGTCCCAGATTTATTGCAGTTGTCATCACTGACTTCTCCCTTTAGTCCGCTCACCAGCGCGAGTGCAGCTCTCAGAATGTCCATCGTTCCACAGTTATCATATATCTTGTAGCCCAGTTTAACATTTGGGAGCAAATTAATGTTCTTGTTGATCTCATTTATGGCAAATATGACAGCTTGAGCAAATTTAAATTCCCTAAAGTTGAAGCTGGGTCGATAACAGATAGAAGTAAATAATATATATTTGTCTCAAAATGCAATTCAAAATACTCATACACAATTTAAAATAGACCTAAAAATACATACTTGTTACATTTTCGGACCTCTGGAAATGTCTGAAATGTGTCAATTACATAATCCTGTGTTGTGCGAAATGAAAATATGCCTCCGATTACAAGGTCACCATCTTGGGCCAGTTCAGGTGGTTGTGCTGAGCCTTGCAGTCGGCACACGGAGTCTCCTTGGCCCATCTTTCCCATCAGCACCACCAAGAGGAGCAACCTCAACAATGGCATAGCTCTGCTCTGCTCTTCAGGTCAGGCCAATCTGCTCTAATTCTTATGACAGGGCTTTATACACCTTCAATAACAAGAAGGAATGTGCCATGATTGAACTCATGCCTCAAGAGACCACAGGAAAACAAACAAGTTCAGTCAAATATATTTTGTCTTTGAAAATGGGGATTTTATTCCATGCTTTTATGAACTGTATTAAATGTTGTTTATATACATATTTATTTATATATCGTTCAATATGAAAATTGTAGAGATAATCCCCTGAGCTATAGCTGTCTGAAAACCACTTTGGGTTAACTGCTTCCTACCACACTACAAGAAACACACAAACAGATGCAATCACTCTGCCCTACTGGAAGCTCCCAGCGCCCTATTTCTCGTACGTGGCTCAATAAAGTCGATCAAATGTCCTATTATCCCGCTTAAATTAACGAGATGATTGACATCAGGATATCTCGGTTTCTCAGAGGCTGATCCGCCCTCAAACTGTCTCGTTAATTTGAACCAGACGTCAGTGTACAGGATGATTGCGCGTGTCCGTCCAACTTCAAAAGGGTGAAGCGTCGATCACCGAAACCATGATTTTATAACGGCACAAAGTCAAATAAACTGACAGGAAGAGCCTCTTTTTTCTCCACTGACGAGCAGGAGACGATCAAGAACGTATATGAGGAATTCATAATCATGAACATCTAACATCTCTGTCATTAAATTCATTCACTTCCTTTGCGCTGTAGAGGGGGTGTGGCATGTATCTCCATGGAAACAGTTATACACCATGGAAGAAATAACCACTATTTTTGCTTTATACTTGATGTGGAACTCCGACAAACTTCGGAACATCAAACGCCCTTGTGTTTGGGTTCAGAACAATATCATATATATAGTTATACAGATCATCACCCGTAGGCTCACACAGCTCGGTAACTTTCACCGGCGACTTCGCTGAATAACTCGATGAACATCCTTTTTATTCTCATCCATTCTCGCCTGTGCATTAATGAATCTACTTCAATGCTTTTAGTGTGAACGCAGCACAAGTGTTGGGGAAATGTAACGGATAATTTGAAGTCCCTCATCACTAGGGATGAGAATTGATAAGATTTTAACGATTCCGATACCTTATCGATTCCTGCTTATCGATTCGATTCCTTATCGATTCTCTTATCGATTCTTTTGGGCAAGGGGTGAAAAAAAGAGCACAAACGGGTTTATTCACATTAATTTTCTTTTATATAATGCTGCACACACACAGTATGTATACATACACATTTACTTTTTTTAAATAAGCTAAAACATTTATACGATATTACTCTTGAACTTAAAATAAAACTTACATAACTTAAATAAAATGTATTCTGTTTAATTTAAACATGTTCCTAGAAATTACAGTGCTCCTTCCTTTTTTTTAAAGGGTATATGAACTGAGCTGCCAAAAATGAAACTAGCAGTGGCAAATACCAAGTGTGCGCCATCAATTGTATGGATCATCAACAATTCTTGTGCAGAAAAATAAGCATGTCTGCTTTCTCCGGGAGGATACGCGATCTCTCAGGACTTATTGTGTCTCCAGCCGTGGAGAACTCTCTCAGATGGGGTGGAGGATGAACACAAAGATATGAGGAGGTGTACAAGACGTGCTGTAGCCTGTGACCCAGACAGACCACCAGCCTCTGAACCCGTCTGACTCTGAACCTCATCAGCTACATTGGATGGCAATGGAGATTATTTATATAGTGAAAGCTGGTTTACACAATGAAACAAATGGCACTAACAAAATCGCTGAATTTGCTGAGCTGACATAAAGCCACATGAAGAGGGGAGGCGAACACGACCTCTGCCTCAATGTAGGGTGACAATGGAAGATTCTGTAGCTAAGCTAGCGTAGCTATATGCTAAGTTTAATAATGGATTAAAAATCGATATGCTCAGTTTAATAATGGGTTAACACGATAACGCGAACGTTTGCTGATAACACACGCCCTCCGATAATTAACACCGTTACGATCAAACATTTCTCAAAACTGGACTTCCAATCCAAACGTGAAGTGATCAATAACGGGAGACCAATGCCGGAGCTAAAATGTATGCTTCAAACGAAGGGACAGAAGATAACTTGATCGACTCCACACAATAAAGGCAAATGGCTTCACACAGTGAGTGGTTGTGATCACTTCTGAGGAGTTTACCTTGGACAGAAAGAGATGAAGCGCCGACGTTAGCTGAGCTGCTGCATCGAACACATGACATTCCTGTCATTTAATTCCACGCTGTGTTCAAATGCTTCTTCATATTAGTTGTATTTCCTCCCTTCGACGAAATAGATTTTTGACACACGTTACAAGTGGCGTAGTTGTCATTTTGTCGTGTGAAATAGAGCCAAACTTTAGAGCGCTTCTGCCTCGTTGCCATGTTTGCTGCAGTCTGAAGAAACTAAAAAAGTTTGCGCATGCGCAACGCCACAGAGGACCGTTAGCAGAACCGTTAAAGAATTTGGCTAACGATCCCAAACAATCGGTTCACTGGGAACCGGTTCTAAAACAGAACCGGTTCTCGATGCCCATCCCTACTCATCACCCCAATTAATCCGATTATATTTCTTTAAATGTGCCTGCTGGCAGTCGACTTTATGGCTCAACTATTCCAGAACAAGTAGATAATATAAATGTGTATATACAGGACTGTCTCAGAAAATTAGAATATTGTGATGAAGTTCTTGATTTTCTGTAATGCAATTAAAAAAACAAAAATGTCATGCATTCTGGATTCATTACAAATCAACTGAAATATTGCAAGCCTTTTATTCTTTTAATATTGCTGATTATGGCTTACAGCTTAAGAAAACTCAAATATCCTATCTCTAAATATTAGAATATCATGAAAAAGTATACGAGTAGGGTATTAAACAAATCACTTGAATTGTCTAATTAACTCGAAACACCTGCAAGGGTTTCCTGAACCTTGACAAACACTCAGCTGTTATAAATCTTTTTTTTTACTTGGTCTGAGGTAATATTAAAATTTTATGAGATAGGATTTTAGAGTTTTCTTAAGCTGCAAGCCATAATCAGCAATATTAAAAAAAATAAAAGGCTTGCAATATTTCAGTTGATTTGTAATGAATCCAGAATGCATGACATTTTTGTTTTTTTAATTGCATTACAGAAAATAAAGAACTTTATCACAATATTCTAATTTTCTGAGACAGTCCTGTACATGTATGTGGAGATGACCATATTGAATAGGAGTTTGAATATGTGTGTGTGAATCTGTGCACGGGCCAGGGAACGTAATAAACATATCAAGAAGTTTCTTTTTCCTGATGTTCTGCATCGCTGCCACTATACAACAATGTAGAACAATATACACAAATGTACAACAATGTACAAAACCGTACAGAAATGTACAACACTGTACAAAACTGTACAACAAAGTACACAAATGTATAACACTGTACACAAATGTACAACCCTGAACAACAATATACCGCAAAAAAGCGCACAGCTCTGCATACTGAGTTAATGCCAGCGTGTGGTGTTCAATGTGCTCCAGAAGTTCTGTAAATAAATGATTCCTTGTGGGCAAGATGGATAGCGTTCGGATAGTAAGTCATGCTGACATGATAAGAACTCTCTCGCTATAAAACTCTAATCTAACTAATATCGCTGCTTCAATGAGGAAGTGAGCTCAATTTCCTTCTGGGCGCGTGGCCAGATTATCCAGCTAGTTTGAATGAGCCTGCGCTGGAGCAGGTTAGAATTTTTTATTTGTTTTTATGGTGATTTTTCCAAACTTGCTTCATGGAACCGAAAAGCCTCACTTGTGTAATCTCATCCTCGAAATGATCTCGCTAACTACGTTAGCCAGCTATGAGAAATAAGGCCCTGCTGCCAAATGGAGAATACGTAGCTCAAGCAAACAAAAGGGAAACACAACGTATGCAAATTTGAAAAGATACATTTTATTGCACAAAGCAAACCAAATGTCATCAGTTGAACCAAATTAAACTACATTGAAGATGATCAGAATTATTAAAATATGAGGCGTGGACGTTAGTGAAACTTGAAGTATGTGTGAGCGTTTGACAAAAGAATCTAATCAAACCATAGCAGAGCAGTTGCCAGAAGGGAGAAGAAGTGAAAAAGCTGCAGTCGTGCTTTAAGTGATGTTGAAAGGTTTTCTGAGAGAAGGGTCAACCTTGCTTTGCCTGCTGCCACCACAACCCAGTCCTGGATAAGTGTAATGAAATGGATGGATGGACTGTTCAAATTAAGAAAAACAGTCCAGTTGCAGAAGGTAAAACCAAAACAGAGCAACAGGGATAGGTTAGACTGGTGAAAGATAGATACAATAATATACATGTGTTCCAGTCTCAAATACGGCAGGCAAATAAATGCATTAAATAGTTTTTAGCTTTCAGAATTATTTTGCTCCTTCCTTTCCCATCATATTCTTTTTTGTATTCTTCTCAGGTTTCAAGAGGATAATATAACATTTTGGAATAAAAATACAAAACAGCAGTCCAAAACTAGAGGCCAGAATAGCAAATATTTCTACAGCAACACTGAACTTCCCAGGAGAGCTGATATAAGCTGGGATAAAAGTGATCCACACTGCACAAAATATCAGCATGCTAAAGGTGATGAATTTAGCTTCATTAAAATTATCGGGCAGTTTCCGGGCCAGAAAAGCAAGAATAAAACAAAACATGGCCAGAAGTCCAATGTATCCAAGTACAGCCCAGAAGCCTACAGCTGAACCCAAAGCACACTCTAAGATGATTTTGTCCTTGAATTGCTTAAAATTCTTAAATGGAAAAGGAGGAGAAATTGTTAACCATAGGATACATATGATAACCTGTATGAGAGTGAAACACAGAACACTGAGTCTCTGCTGTGCAGGTCCAAACCATTTCATCACATTGCTACTGGGAAGTGTGGCCCTGAAGGCCATTAACACCATTATAGTTTTCCCCAGAACACAAGAGATACAGAGGACAAAGGTGATGCCGAATGCTATGTGTCGCAGCATGCAGGACCACTCAGTGGGCCGGCCTATGAAGGTCAGAGAACACAGGAAACACAGAGTCAAGGAGAAGAGCAGCAGGAAGCTGAGCTCAGAGTTGTTGGCCCTGACAATTGGAGTTTTTCTGTATATGAAGAAAATGAGTGCCACAACATTAGTGATGCATGTTCCAAATAGCGATGCTGCAGTGAGCAGTGCTCCCATAATCTCCTTGTATGATAGAAACTCTGCATTCTTCTTCACACAGGCATCTCTTCTCTCATTTGACCAATATTCAGGGTTGCATCGGAAACAGGTGATAGAATCTGAAAAAAGTATATTAAACCAGGTGTTGAATTTGCTCACCACATTTATCCCTTTTTTTCTTCCTTTTTTTTTATGCATACAAGATATGACTACAAGATAAGAAATGCATAGTATTATGAGGGTTACATCGTATTAGTATGAATAATCTGCATTTTATGTGCACAAGTTAATACTATATATGATATATAGGTATCATATGTAATGTTTTGTTTAGGTTGTTTCATTTCTTAAAAACGAAGCATGATATATATTTTCAAATGTCAATGATACTGCTGAAACAATTTAATCTCCTAGCCACCAGGAGGAGGTGAAACATTATTGTTGACTTTTTTTTAATGTTCTACTTGTATATTTGTACTACCTGTAATGTTGCTTATTTCTCCCTCTGCACATCTTAAACACTCATAGCAGCAGACTGGCTTTCCTTTCTGGAGGACCTTGCGAGTTCCTGGAGGACACTTCTCACTGCAAACTGACAAAGGCACCTGCATGACCAGAACAACCATGAGAAAAATGTTTGTGCAATTAGGACAATTCAAATACACTGTATCCAACAACTTCAGGGATAACATTGTACCATACCTTCTTTGAGTTTTGGGCCCAAATCAAAGACCTATTTAGCAGATGCATCTCTTTGCCTGCATGTAAAGTTGCATCATAAAGACCAACTGTGACAAAGTCCACAAGGCCCTTTTCTGTAGGCTGCCAGTTTATAATTTCATACTTTGCTGCTGGGTCTCCATCCTCATTAAAGTAAACCTCATCTCCGTCCTTTGTTTTGAACTGAATCTTTTTTAGAAGCTGTAAAATCTAAGAAGATGTAGAACATTATCTGACATACATGTTATAGGTTAAACTTCGAAATGTTAACAACAAAATTTCCTTTTTATTGTGACATGAAAAATATTATCGCTGCTAGTCTTCAACTCACCTTATATGGATCAAGCTGCACTGTGTTGTTACAGGTTTCTTTACAGTTGAGAATACTATGAAGTGTGTGAGCCACAGCATACACTCCTTTGTATACATTGTTAAAGATTGGCATCAGTGACATATCAGTAAAGCTGTTTTGTACTCCAGTCAGATTTTCATGTCCAGTACATTGTCTCAGATGTCCTGATGATGGCTGTGACTGCCTGAACTTACAGCTAAATAATGCTTCCCAAAACTCTGTAAACATTTCCTTACTAGATGAATTGAGCGGCTTTACATCCAACATGAACTCTCTAATGCCACTGACATGTGCTTTGGGGATCGACAGGCCTATGGCACCATCCAGAATGTGATGCCTATCCATTGCGGCAGTTTGTGAATCAAATATCCAGCCCTCACTGCCTACCCACTGGTACCCAGTCAAGTTGTTGTGAGACAAGTCAAGTAATAACACATTCATATCATAGCTGGATAGGAAAGCCACAATAACCTTGGAAGTAGAAGTCTTGATAGTGTCAATTATCTTTTGTATTTTATCCGGTGGATCTGTTCTAAAGAAAGACACAGAGTACTCCAGACAGATGCCTAGCTGCCGTGCGGTTTTTATGAATGTGGCCATGCCATCATTGCCATAATCATCATTTGTTCTAATTGCTCCAACCCAAGTCCAACCAAAATGCTTGACCAACTGGGCCATGGCCCTGCTCTGGTAGTAGTCACTGGGTATGGTTCTGAGGAATGATGGGTACTTGGTTTTATCACTGAGACAAGCACAAGTAGCAAAATGGCTGATCTAAGAGAAAAGAGAAATGATTTACCACTGCAAAGATATGAAATAGAATGCTATGATCAGCTGGAAGATTTAAACAATTATAATATTGTTTTCCCAATGAATAACTATTTAACAATCTTACCAACCATTGGGATGTGAAAGGGTCCGATGACAGTAGCTATAGCCATGCAAGGTGAAGATGACGTTTCTCCCATAATGGCCTGCACATTGGAAAGTCTGATACATGGTGCCTGGGAAGTGGCCGATGCTACTGCATTACCATTAGCCAATGACAATGCAACCCTTACACTTCTGGCAATGGAGCCACATGAATCATACATCTCGTAGCCCAGAGAGATTCCAGGCAGTAGGTCTGTGCTGTTATTGATCTCCTCAATGGCAAAGAGCATAGCCTGAGCAAACTGGAACCCTATGAAATTCAGTCTTAATGCAGGCAGTTATACATTGTTGTAATATGAAATATTCTTGAAATGTAAACAAAAGCATAATAAATTAAAATATTTGATAGTATTATTATACATTAAAGACATTTCTCTTTTTAAATACTCAGTAGGACTTCCTCTTAGATATTCTGAAATCAAAATAGATTTAGTTTGTATAATTTACCTGGTGCATTGCAGTGGCAGTGGCATTTGATTGTAGGTATCCTGTCTGTCTTTCCAGCTGCTGTGGAAAGAAAATATGCCCCCCAACATGATGTTCCCATCCTTATAAAACTGGGGGCTCTCAGGAACCCCTCTCTGCCTGCACACCAGCTCCTTAGTCTGAGAGAAAGATGCAACTAGCAAGAGTTGTAAGAGTGCCCATCCCTGCTCTGGCCACTTCTGTGTGGATGGCATACTGTCAAAGAGAGATAAACCAATGCGGCATCATGTCTGCCTTAAGGGTAATTCAAAACGTGCAATGGTATTTATACATTTTGATCCAGCAATGCAAATAATAATAAAATAATGATGTGTCATCTCTGTGGAGCAGGGCAGGAGGAGGGAGGTTCCCAAAAAAGGCTTGTGGGCCTCAGCAAATCAAAGCTGATATCTGGCAAACTCCAAATGACCATCTATGGCATCTTTGTGGGTTTCCAGCCAGATCATCTGTCAACAATCTCTGCTGTCAAACAATAGGATCACCAGCTCCCCATCTCCACCGACATCCCTCTATATCGTCCAGATCACCCTCTCTGCTAAAGTCCAGCGAAATCACGAGTCGGCCGTCCACCTTTGGATTCCTGCTCAGCTACTTTTCCGTCTCTAGGGCGCCCACCTGAGCTGCCCTGTTGTTAAAGCCTCCACTGTGAAAACAACCGATATGCATTGGTTCTTCCTGATGTAATGTTACCGTTTATGCTTTATGTGCAGCCTACAATTAAAAAAAAGTGTGTATATATATATATATACAGGACTGTCTCAGAAAATTAGAATATTGTGATGAAGTTCTTTATTTTCTGTAATGCAATTAAAAAAACAAAAATGTCATGCATTCTGGATTCATTACAAATCAACTGAAATATTGCAAGCCTTTTATTCTGATTTATTGCTGATTATGGCTTACAGCTTAAGAAAACTCAAATATCCTATCTCTAAATATTAGAATATCATGAAAAAGTATACTAGTAGGGTATTAAACAAATCACTTGAATTGTCTAATTAACTCGAAACACCTGCAAGGGTTTCCTGAGCCTTGACAAACACTCAGCTGTTATAAATCTTTTTTTTTACTTGGTCTGAGGAAATATTAAAATTTTATGAGATAGGATTTTAGAGTTTTCTTAAGCTGTAAGCCATAATCAGCAATATTAAAAGAATAAAAGGCTTGCAATATTTCAGTTGATTTGTAATGAATCCAGAATGCATGACATTTTTGTTTTTTTAATTGCATTACAGAAAATAAAGAACTTTATCACAATATTCTAATTTTCTGAGACAGTCCTGTATATACACTACCGTTCAAAAGTTTGGGGTCACATAGAAATGTCTTTATTTTTCAAAGAAAAGCACTGTTTTTTCAATAAAGATAACATTAATCAAAAATACACACTATACATTGTTAATGTGGTAAATGACTATTCTAGGTGGAAACATCTGGTTTCTAATGAAATATCTCCATAGATGTATAGAGGCCCATTTCCATCAACTATCACTCCAGTGTTCTAATGGTACATTGTGTTTGCTAATCGCCTTAGAAGACTAATATCTGATTAGAAAACCCTTGTGTAATTATGCTAGCACAGCTGAAAACAGTTATGCTGGTGATATAAACTATACAACTGGCCTTCCTTTGAGCTTGAAGTTTGAAGAACAAAATTAATACTTCAAATATTAATCATTATTTCTAACCTTGTCAATGTCTTGACTATATTTTCTATTCAATTTTCAATTAATTTGATAAATAAAAGTGAGTTTTCATAGAAGACATGAAATTGTCTGGATGACCCCAAACTTTTGAACGGTAGTGTATATATATATATAATGTTTTGAATAGCTGAGGTTCTTGATAGCATCACTCAAAATTGGATTTCTTTTAAAGGAAAAATTCAGCCAACGATCTTCTCTCGATTTCTCCTTTCCAACTGGAGAATTTATTCTCTGATCACACGCAAAATACAAGCTCGATGCAATTGCAATCACAGCGGGAGTCCTCTCTGTTCAACACATGTTGAAAACCCTAAACAACTCTCCTCTCCCCATCAAAGTATGGCCCACTAAGCACATTTGGTGACATTATCTTGACCTCGGACCGGCGCTCGTCTGCTCCATCTTGGAGGGGGGCCCTCGTTCCCCTCTCTCTTTGTAACAACATAACACGTGTGTGTTGCGTGTGTGTGAGGCGAATACCTAGCTTTGAGGGGCAGTCATAATATTTCTTATCAGACACATATTCCATCTGCTATGTGATGTTATTCTGAATTTGCAGGAGATTGAACACAACTGTCCCTTCAATAATTCAGTTTTATATTATCATTCTCCACAAGCTTTCCATGTGCTAACTGCAATTATACCCCACACGGTACTAAAACACCTGCTTGGTAACCAGTTTTTGAACGATAATACATTGTCATCATTGTGGCAGTTTGGTGAAGACCCTTCACTCTTTCAACTTGACACACACAGCCATGGACATGGCAGGTTGGAACACCGACAAAGCCCGACAGGACGTTTCACCCGACATGATAAAATTACATGCCAAAGCTAATCTATTTCTCAAGCGGCCACAAAAAAAGGGAAACACACCGTATGCAAATTTAAACAGATACATTTTATTGCACAAAACAAACCAAATGACATCAACTGAACCAAATTAAACTAAATTAAAGATTATCTGAATAATTAGAATGTGTGGCATGGACGTTAGTGAAACTTGAAATATGTGTGAGGGTTTGACAAAAAGAAAAAAAAGAAAACCAGAGCAGGTGCCTGAAGGGAGAAGCAGTGAAAAAGCTGCAGTCGTGCTTGAAGTGATGTTGCAATGTTTTCTGAGAGAAGGGTCAACCTTGCTTTGCCTGCTGCCACCACAACCCAGTCCTGGATAAGTTTAATGAAATGGATGGATGGACTGTTCAAATTAAGAAAAACAGTACAGTTGCAGTAGGTGAAACCAAAAAAGAGCAACAGGGATAGGTTAGACTGGTGAAAGATAGATACAATAATTACCTTCGCATTGAAAATGCGGAAGGTAATGTTTTGATCGCCATGTATTTATTTATTTATTTATTTATTTGTATGCGTGTTATTCGCGTAACAAAATAAGTTGTAAACCGAATCGCATGAAATTTGGTGGGATGATTGGTTATTATCCGGGGACCATTTGATTAGATTTTGGGATTGATCGGGTCTAAGGTCAAGGTCATGAAAAAGGTCAACATCTTATTGAATCGCATGAAATTTGGTGGGATGATTGGTTATTATCCGGGGACGATTTGATTAGACTTTGGGATCGATCGGGTCAAAGGTCAAGGTCATGAAAAGGTCAACATCTTCTTTTTACCATAGCATGGTCAATTTATATCCAATTGGCATGCAACTAATGCCAAAATGTTCATAATTCAATGCCCAATCTTGTGATATGCGAAGGTATGCGCTCTACTGAGTGCCCGTTCTAGTTACATGTGTTCCAGTCTCAAATACGGCAGGCATAAAATGCATTAAATAGTTTTTAGCTTTCAGAATTATTTTGCTCCTTCCTTTCCCATCATATTCTTTTTTGTATTCTTCTCAGGTTTCAAGAGGATAATATAACATTTTGGAATAAAAATGCAAAATAGCAGTCCAAAACTAGAGGCCAGAATAGCAAATATTTCTACAGCAACACTGAACTTCCCAGGAGAGCTGATATAAGCTGGGATAAAAGTGATCCACACTGCACAAAATATCAGCATGCTAAAGGTGATGAATTTAGCTTCATTAAAATTATCGGGCAGTTTCCGGGCCAGAAAAGCAAGAATAAAACAAAACATGGCCAGAAGTCCAATGTATCCAAGTACAGCCCAGAAGCCTACAGCTGAACCCAAAGCACACTCTAAGATGATTTTGTCCTTGAATTGCTTAAAATTCTTAAATGGAAAAGGAGGAGAAATTGTTAACCATAGGATACATATGATAACCTGTATGAGAGTGAAACACAGAACACTGAGTCTCTGCTGTGCAGGTCCAAACCATTTCATCACATTGCTACTGGGAAGTGTGGCCCTGAAGGCCATTAACACCATTATAGTTTTCCCCAGAACACAAGAGATACAGAGGACAAAGGTGATGCCGAATGCTGTGTGTCGCAGCATGCAGGACCACTCAGTGGGCCGGCCTATGAAGGTCAGAGAACACAGGAAACACAGAGTCAAGGAGAAGAGCAGCAGGAAGCTGAGCTCAGAGTTGTTGGCCCTGACAATAGGAGTTTTTCTGTATATGAAGAAAATGAGTGCCACAACATTAGTGATGCATGTTCCAAATAGCGATGCTGCAGTGAGCAGTGCTCCCATAATCTCCTTGTATGATAGAAACTCTGCCTTCTTCTCCACACAGGCATCTCTTCTCTCATTTGACCAATATTCAGGGTGGCATCGCACACAGGTGATAGAATCTGAAAAAGTAAAGTAAACCAGGTGTTGGATTTGCTAAGTATATTTATCTTTTATTATTTTTCTAATTTGCTTTTTTTAATGCATACATGATATGACTAAGATAATAAATGGATAGTATTATGAGGGACAAGATATACTATATCTAGGTATTATCTGTAATGTTTTGTTTAAGTTGTTTAATTTCTTAATAAGAAAGCATGATATATCATTTTTTAAATCTACATTTTCAATGATACTGCTCAAACAATTTAATACCCTTGCCACCAGGAGGAGAGGAAACATTATTGTTGAACTTTTTTATGTTCTACATGTATCATTTTACTATACCTGTAGTGTTGCTTATTTCTCCCTCTGCACATCTTAAACAGTCATAGCAGCAGACTGGCTTTCCTTTCTGGAGGACCTTGCGAGTTCCTGGAGGACACTTCTCACTGCAAACTGACAAAGGCACCTGCATGAACAGAACAACCATGAGAAGATGTATGTGCAATTAGGACAATTCAAATACACTGTATCCAACAACTTCAGGGATAACATTGAATCATACCTCTTGTGAGTTTTGGGCCCATATCAAAGACCTATTTTGCAGATGTAGCTGTTTGCCTGCATGTAAAGTTGCATCATGAAGACCAACTGTGACAAAGTCCACAAGGCCCTTTTCTGTAGGCTGCCAGTTTATAATTTCATACTTTGCTGCTGGGTCTCCATCCTCATTAAAGTAAACCTCATCTCCGTCCTTTGTTTTGAACTGAATCTTTTTCAGAAGCTGTAAAATCTAAGAAGATGTAGAACATTATCTGACATAAACTTCGAAATGTTAAAAAGAATAGTTTCCTTGTTATAGTTACATAAAAAATATTATCGCTGCTAGGCTTCAACTCACCTTATATGGATCAAGCTGCACTGTGTTGTTACAGGTTTCTTTGCAGTTGAGAATACTATGAAGTGTGTGAGCCACAGCATACACTCCTTTGTATACATTGTTAAAGATTGGCATCAGTGACATATCAGTAAAGCTGTTTTGTACTCCAGTCAGATTTTCATGTCCAGTACATTGTCTCAGATGTCCTGATGATGGCTGTGACTGCCTGAACTTACAGCTAAATAATGCTTCCCAAAACTCTGTAAACATTTCATTACTAGATGAATTGAGCGGCTTTACATCCAACATGAACTCTCTAATGCCACTGACATGTGCTTTGGGGATCGACAGGCCTATGGCACCATCCAAAATGTGATGCCTATCCATTGCGGCAGTGTGTGAATCAAATATCCAGCCCTCGCTGCCTACCCACTGGTACCCAGTCAAGTTGTTGTGGGAAAACTCATGTAATAACACATCCATATCCATGTGGGAGAGGAAAGCCACAATAACCTTGGAAGTAGAAGTCTTGATAGTGTCAATTATCTTTTGTATTTTATCTGGTGGATCTGTTCTAAAGAAAGACACAGAGTACTCCAGACAGATCCCCAGCTGCCGTGCGGTTTCTATAAATGTGGCCATGCCATTATTACCATAATCATCATTTGTTCTAATAGCTCCAACCCAAGTCCAACCAAAATGCTTGACCAACTGGGCCATGGCCCTGCTCTGGTAGTAGTCACTGGGTATGGTTCTGAGGAAGGATGGGTACTTGGTTTTATCACTGAGACAAGCACAAGTAGCAAAATGGCTGATCTAAGAGAAAAGAGAAATGATTTACAACTACAAAGATATTAAATAGAATGCTATGATCAGTTGGAAGATTTAAACAATTATAAAATTGTTTTCCCAATGAATAACAATTTAACAATCTTACCAACCATTGGGATGTGAAAGGGTCCGATGACAGTAGCTATAGCCATGCAAGGTGAAGATGACGTTTCTCCCATAATGGCCTGCACATTGGAAAGTCTGATACATGGTGCCTGGGAAGTGGCCGATGCTACTGCATTACCATTAGCCAATGACAATGCAACCCTTACACCTCTGGCAATGGAGCCACATGAATCATAAATATTGTAGCCCAGAGAGATTCCAGGCAGTAGGTCTGTGCTGTTATTAATCTCCTCAATGGCAAAGAGCATAGCCTGGGCAAACTGGAACCCTCTGAAATTCAGACTTAATGCAGGCAGTTATACATTGTTGTAATATGAAATATTTAGAAATATAAACAAAAGCATCATGAATTCAATTATTTTTATAGTATTAGTATACATTACAGGCATTCCTCATTTAAAATACTCAAAATGACTTTCTTCTAGATATTCTGAAATCAAAATAGATATATTGTGTATAATTTACCTGGTGCATTGCAGTGGCAGTGGCATTTGATGGTAGGTATCCTCTCTGTCTTTCCAGCTGCTGTGGAAAGAAAATATGCCCCCCAACATGATGTCCCCATCCTTATAAAACTGGGGGCTCTCAGGAACCCCTCTCTGCCTGCACACCAGCTCCTTAGTCTGAGAGAAAGATGCAACTAGCAGGAGTTGTAAGAGTGCCCATCCCTGCTCTGGCCACTTCTGTGTGGATGGCATACTGTCAAAGAGAGCTAAACCAATGCGGCATCATGTGTGCCTTAAGGGTAATTCTATATTTGCAATGGTATTTATACATTTTGATCCAGCAATGCGAATAATAATAAAATAATGATGTGTCATCTCTGTGGAGCAGGGCAGGAGGAGGGAGGTTCCCAAAAAAGGCTTGTGGGCCTTAGCAAATCAAAGCTGATATCTAGCACACTACAAATGACCATTTATGGCATCTTTGTGGATTCCCAGCCAGATCATCTGTCAATAATCTCAGCTGTCAAACAATTGGATCACCAGCTCCCCATCTCCACCGACGTCCCTCTGTCCCTTCCAGATCACCCTCTCTGCCAAAGTCCAGCGAAATCACGAGTCGACCGTCCACCTTTGGATTCCTGCTCAGCTACTTTTCCGTCTCTAGGGCGCCCACCTGAGCTGCCCTGTTGTTAAAGCCTCCACTGTGGAAACAACCGATATGCATTGGTTCTTCCTGATGTAATGTTACCGTTTATGCTTTATGTGCAGCCTACAATTAAAAAACAGTATACATACAGTGCATCCGGAAAGTATTCACAGCGCTTAATTTTTTCCACATTTTGTTATGTTACAGCCTTATTCCAAAATGGATTAAATTCATTATTTTCCTTAACATTCTACACACAAAAACCCATAATGACAAAGTGAAAACTGTTTTTTGCACATTTTTGCACATTTCTTAAAAATAAAGAACGAAAACATAACATGTACAAAAGTATTCACAGCCTTTGCTCAATACTTTGTTGAAGCACCTTTGGCAGCAATTACAGCCTCAAGTCTTCTTGGGTATGATTCCACAAGCGTGGCACACCTATTTCTGGCCAGTTTCTCCCATTCTTCTTTGCAGAACCTCTCAAGTTCCATCAGGTTGGATGGGGAGCGTCGGTGCACAGCCATTTTCAGATCTCTCCAGAGATGTTCAATCGGGTTCAAGTCAGGGCTCTGGCTGGGCCACTCGAGGACATTCACAGAGTCGTCCCGAAGCCACTCCTTTGTTATCTCGGCTGTGTGCTTCGGGTCGTTGTCCTGTTGGAAGATGAACCGTTGCCCCAGTCTGAGGTCCAGAGCGCTTTGGAGCATGTTTTCATCGAGGATGTCTCTGTACATTGCTGCATTCATCTTTCCCTCAATCCTGACTCGTCTCCCAGTTCCTCCCGCTGAAAAACATCCCCACAGCATGATGCTGCCACCACCATGCTTCACTGTAGGGATGGTATTGGCCAGGTGATGAGCAGTGCCTGGTTTCCTCCAGACATGACGCTTGGCATTCAGGCCAAAGAGTTCAATCTTTGTTTCATCAGACCAGAGAATTTTGTTTCTCATGGTCTGAGAGTCCTTCAGGTGCTTTTTTGCAAACTCTAGGCGGGCTGTCATGTGCTTTTTACTGAGGAGTGTCTTCCGTCTGGCCACTCTACCAAACAGGCCTGATTTGTGGA
The DNA here is from genome assembly GCF_029220125.1 of Pseudoliparis swirei. NCBI lineage: Eukaryota > Metazoa > Chordata > Actinopteri > Perciformes > Liparidae > Pseudoliparis > Pseudoliparis swirei. The sequence goes on from NC_079407.1 coordinate 19,631,119, forward strand.
GTGCTGCAGAGATGGTTGTCCTTCTGGAAGGTTGTCCTCTCTTCATAGAACAACGCTGGAGCTCTGTCAGAGTGACCATCGGGTTCCTGGTCACCTCCCTGACTAAGGCCCTTCTCCCCCGATCGCTCAGTCTGGCTGGGCGGCCAACTCTAGGAAGAGTCCTGGTGGTTCCAAACTTCTTCCATTTCCGGATGATGGAGGCCACTGTGCTCATTGGGACTTTCAATGCTGCAGAAATCTTTCTGTACCCTTCGCCAGATCTGTGACTCCAATCAAACATCTCAAGGATGATCAGTGGAAACAGGATGCACCTGAGCTAAATTTTTAGTGTCATGGCAAAGGCTGTGAATACTTATGTACATGTTATGTTTTCGTTCTTTATTTTTAATAAATGTGCAAAAATGTGCAAAAAACAGTTTTCACTTTGTCATTATGGGTTGTTGTGTGTAGAATGTTGAGGAAAATAATGAATTTAATACATTTTGGAATAAGGCTGTAACATAACAAAATGTGGAAAAAGTGAAGCGCTGTGAATACTTTCCGGATGCACTGTATATGTATTATTTTTTCAATAGTTGAGGTCGTCCACAAGCTTTCCACGTGCCAACTGCAATAATACCCCACACAGTACTAAAACACCTAGTTGGGAATCAGTTTTTAAAAAAAAATGTTTTGCCTGTTTATCGCAGTTTGATGAAGACCCTTCACTCTTTCAACATCACACACGCAGCCATGTATACATGGCAAGTTGGAAGACCGACAAAGCCCGGACCTCAACCCAATCAAATTACTTTGGCCTGATCTGAAACGTAGACAGGATGTTTCACCTGACATGATAAAACTACATGCCAAAGCTAATCTATTTCTACTGAATATACAAACTTGTATGGGAGGAAATTCCCATACATGAGCCAAATGGAGAATACTTAGCTCAAACACCCACAACAAAAGGGAAACACACCGTATGCAAATTTAAAAAGATACATTTTATTGCACAAAACAAACCAAATGTCAACAGTTGAACCAAATTAAACTAAATTAAAAATGCTTAGAATATGAGGTGTGGACGTTAATGAAACTTGAAGTATATGTGAGGGTTTGACAAAAGAAACTAATCAAACCATAGCAGAGCAGTTGCCTGAAGGGAGAAGCAGTGAAAAAGCTGCAGTCGTGCTTTAAGTGATGTTGAAAGGTTTTTTGAGAGAAGGGACAACCTTGCTTTGCCTGCTGCCACCACAACCCAGTCCTGGATAAGTGTAATAAAATGGATGGATGGACTGTTCAAATTAAGAAAAACAGTACAGTTGCAGTAGGTAAAACCAAAACAGAGCAACAGGGATAGGTTAGACTGGTGAAAGATAGATACAATGATATACATGTGTTCCAGTCTCAAATACGCATTAAATAGTTTTCAGTTTTCAGAATTATTTTTCTCCTCCCTTTCCCATCATATTCTTTTTTGTATTCTTCTCAGGTTTCAAGAGGATAATATAACATTTTGGAATAAAAATACAAAACAGCAGTCCAAAACTAGAGGCCAGAATAGCAAATATTTCTACAGCAACACTGGACTTCCCAGGAGAGCTGATATAAGCTGGGATAAAAGTGATCCACACTGCACAAAATATCAGCATGCTAAAGGTGATGAATTTAGCTTCATTAAAATTATCGGGTAGTTTCCGGCCCAGAAAAGCAAGAATAAAACAAAACATGGCCAGAAGTCCAATGTATCCAAGTACAGCCCAGAAGCCTACAGCTGAACCCAAAGCACACTCTAAGATGATTTTGTCCTTGAATTGCTTAAAATTCTTAAATGGAAAAGGAGGAGAAATTGTTAACCATAGGATACATATGATAACCTGTATGAGAGTGAAACACAGAACACTGAGTCTCTGCTGTGCAGGTCCAAACCATTTCATCACATTGCTACTGGGAAGTGTGGCCCTGAAGGCCATTAACACCATTATAGTTTTCCCCAGAACACAAGAGATACAGAGGACAAAGGTGATGCCGAATGCTATGTGTCGCAGCATGCAGGACCACTCAGTGGGCCGGCCTATGAAGGTCAGAGAACACAGGAAACACAGAGTCAAGGAGAAGAGCAGCAGGAAGCTCAGCTCAGAGTTGTTGGCCCTGACAATAGGAGTTTTTCTATATAAGAAGAAAATGAGTGCCACAACATTAGTGATGCATGTTCCAAATAGCGATGCTGCAGTGAGCAGTGCTCCCATAATCTCCTTGTATGATAGAAACTCTGCATTCTTCTTCACACAGGCATCTCTTCTCTCATTTGACCAATATTCAGGGTTGCATCGGAAACAGGTGATAGAATCTGAAAAAAAGTATATTAAACCAGGTGTTGGATTTGCTAAGTATATTTATATTTTATTTTATTTCAAATTTAAATTTTTTCTTTGCATAAAATACATGACTACAAGGTAAGAAATGTATAGTATTATGATGGTTACATCGTATCAGTTTGAATAATCTCGATTGTATGTGGACAAGATCTAATACATACAGGACTGTCTCAGAAAATTAGAATATTGTGATAAAAGTTTTTTTCTTTATTAATGCAAAAAAAAAAAATGTCATGCATTCATCTTCATTCATTACAAACTGAAAAATATGACCTTTTATTTTATTCTTTTATTGATTGCTGATTATGGCTTACAAAAAAAGAAACCTAAAAAATCCTAAATATTTCCTCAGACCAAGACCAAGTTAAAAAAAATTTTATAACAGCTGAGTGTTTGTCAGGGCTCAGAAAAGTTCTGCAGGTTTTTTAAGATTAAATAGACAATTTAAGGTGATTTGTTTAATACCCTAGTATACTTTTTTTCTTGATATTCTATTATAGAGAGAGAGATATTGAGTTTTTTGAGCTGTTTAAGTATAAACAATAAATCATAAAAATAAGGCTAAAATAAATGCATGATTCTTTGTGAATCCAGAATATGAATTTGATTTTTTTTTTTTTTTTTAATTTTCTGCAAAACAGAGAATATCATGTATAGGTATTATCTGTAATGTTTTGATTAATTTCTAAGCATAAGATATATTTTAAAACGTCCATTTTCAATGATGCTGCTCAAACAATTGTATCTACTCTAAATATACATTCATTGCATTTTCAGAGGGAGATCATGTCAAATGTCAAACCTTTGGTTGGTGAGCACAAAACTATTTTGCATAATCAGGCACCACAAGGAGGAGGTGAGAGATTACTGTAGGCCTTTGTTTATTTTCTACATGTATCATTTTACTTTACCTGTAATGTTGCTTATTTCTCCCTCTGCACATCTTAAACAGTCATAGCAGCAGACTGGCTTTCCTTTCTGGAGGACCTTGCGAGTTCCTGGAGGACACTTCTCACTGCAAACTGACAAAGGCACCTGCATGAACAGAACAACCATGAGAAAGATGTATGTGCAATTAGGACAATTCAAATACACTGTTTCCAACAACTTCAGGGATAGCATTGAATCATACCTCTTTTGAGTTTTGGGCCCATATTAAAGATCTATTTAGCATATTCATCTCTTTGCCTGCATGTAAAGTTGCATCATAAAGACCAACTGTGACAAAGTCCACAGGGCCCTTTTCTGTAGGCTGCCAGTTTATGATTTCATACTTTGCTGCTGGGTCTCCATCCTCATTAAAGTAAACCTCATCTCCGTCCTTTGTTTTGAACTGAATCTTTTTCAGAAGCTGTAAAATCTAAGAAGATGTAGAACATTATCTGACATACATGTTATAGGCTTAACTTCAAAATGTGAACAAAATAGTTTCCTTGTTTTAGTGACAAACAATATTATCGCTGCTAGGCTTCAACTCACCTTATATGGATCAAGCGGCACTGTGTTGTTACAGGTTTCTTTACAGTTGAGAATACTATGAAGTGTGTGAGCCACAGCATACACTCCTTTGTATACATTGTTAATGATTGGCATCAGTGACATATCAGTAAAGCTGTTTTGTACTCCAGTCAGATTTTCATGTCCAGTACATTGTCTCAGATGTCCTGATGATGGCTGTGACTGCCTGAACTTACAGCTAAATAATGCTTCCCAAAACTCTGTAAACATTTCATTACTAGATGAATTGAGCGGCTTTACATCCAACATGAACTCTCTAATGCCACTGATATGTGCTTTGGGGATCGACAGGCCTATGGCACCATCCAGAATGTGATGCCTATCCATTGCCGCAATTTGTGAATCAAATATCCAGCTCTCACTGCCTACCCACTGGTACCCAGTTAAGTTGTTATGAGTCAACTCATGTAATAACACATCCATATCCATGTGGTTGAGGAAAGCCACAATAACCTTGGAAGTAGAAGTCTTGATAGTGTCAATTATCTTTTGTATTTTATCTGGTGGATATGTTCTAAAGAAAGACACAGAGTACTCCAGACAGATCCCCAGCCGCCGTGCGGCTTCTATAAATGTGGCCATGCCATTATTGCCATAATCATCATTTGTTCTAATAGCTCCAACCCAAGTCCAACCAAAATGCTTGACCAACTGGGCCAGGGCCCTGCTCTGGTAGTAGTCACTGGGTATGGTTCTGAGGAAGGATGGGTACCTGGTTTTATCACTGAGACAAGCACAAGTAGCAAAATGGCTGATCTAAGAGAAAAGAGAAATGATTTACCACTACAAAGATATTAAATAGAATGCTATGATCAGCTGGAAGATTTAAACAATTATAATATTGTTCTCCCAATAAATAACAATGAAACAATTTTACCAACCATTGGGATGTGAAAAGGTCCGATGACAGTAGCTATAGCCATGCAAGGTGAAGATGACGTTTCTCCCATAATGGCCTGCACATTGGAAAGTCTGATACATGGTGCCTGGGAAGTGGCCGATGCTACTGCATTACCATTAGCCAATGACAATGCAACCCTTACACCTCTGGCAATGGAGCCACATGAATCATACATCTCGTAGCCCAGAGAGATTCCAGGCAGTAGGTCTGTGCTGTTATTGATCTCCTCAATGGCAAAGAGCATAGCCTGAGCAAACTGGAACTCTCTGAAATTCAGACTTAATGCAGGCAGTTATACATTGTTGTAATATGAAATATTCTTGAAATATTAACAAAAGCATCATGAATTCAATTATTTTAAAAGTATTAGTATACATTACAGGCATTTCTCACTTCAAATACTCAAAAGGACTTTCTCTTAGATATTCTGAAATCAAAATACATATATTGTGTATAATTTACCTGGTGCATTGCAGTGGCAGTGGCATTTGATGGTAGGTATCCTGTCTGTCTTTCCAGCTGCTGTGGAAAGAAAATATGCCCCCCAACATGATGTCCCCATCCTTATAAAACTGGGGGCTCTCAGGAACCCCTCTTTGCCTGCACACCAGCTCCTTAGTCTGAGAGAAAGATGCAACTAGCAGGAGTTGTAAGACTGCCCATCCCTGCTCTGGCCACTTCTGTGTGGATGGCATACTGTCAAAGAGAGCTAAACCAATGCATCATGTGTGCCTTAAGGGTAATTCTATATTTGCAATGGTATTTATACATTTTGATCCAGCAATGCGAATAATAATAAAATAATGATGTGTCATCTCTGTGGAGCAGGGCAGGAGGAGGGAGGTTCCCAAAAAGCTTGGGGCCTTGCAAATCAAAGCTGATATCTAGCACTACAAATGACCATTTATGGCATCCCAGATCATCTGTCAATAATCTCAGCTGTCAAACAATTGGATCACCAGCTCCCCATCTCCACCGACGTCCCTCTGTCCCTTCCAGATCACCCTCTCTGCCAAAGTCCAGCGAAATCACGAGTCGACCGTCCACCTTGGATTCCTGCTCAGCTACTTTCCGTCTCTAGGCGCCCACCTGAGCTGCCCTGTTGTTAAAGCCCACTGTGGAAACAACCGATATGCATTGGTTCTTCCTGATGTAATGTTACCGTTTATGCTTTATGTGCAGCCTACAATTAAAAACAGTATACACAGTGTCCGAGTATTCACAGCGCTTAATTTTTTCACATTTTGTTATAATATAGCCTTATTCCAAAATGGATTAAATTCATTTTAACATTCTACACACAAAACCCATAATGACAAACTGAAACTGTTTTTGCAATTTTGCACATTTATTAAAAATAAAGAACGAAAACATAACATGTACATAAGTATTCACAGCCTTTGCTCAATACTTTGTTGAAGCACCTTTGGCAGCAATTACAGCCTCAAGTCTTCTTGGGTATGATTCCACAAGCGTGGCACACCTATTTCTGGGCAGTTTCTCCCATTCTTCTTTGCAGAACCTCTCAAGTTCCATCAGGTTGGATGGGGAGCGTCAGTGCACAGCCATTTTCAGATCTCTCCAGAGACAGATGTGTGCCTTTCTCAATCATGTCCAATCAACTGAATTTAGCACAGGTGGACTCCAATCAAACATCTCAAGGATGATCAGTGGAAACAGGATGCACCCGAGCTAAATTTTGAGTGTCATGGCAAAGGCTGTGAATACTTATGTACATGTTATGTTTTCGTTCTTTATTTTTAATAAATGTGCAAAAATTAGCAAAAACAGTTTTTATGGGTTGTTGTGTGTAGAATGTTGAGAAATAATGAATTTAATCCATTATGGAATAAGGCTGTAACATAACAAAATGTGGAAAAGTGAGCGCTGTGAATACTTTCCGGATGCACTGTATATGTATTATTTTTTCAATAGTTGAGGTCGTCCACAAGCTTTCCACGTGCCAACTGCAATAATACCCCACACAGTACTAAAACACCTAGTTGGGAATCAGTTTTTAAAAAAAAATTGTTTTGCATGTTTATCGCAGTTTGATGAAGACCCTTCACTCTTTCAACATGACACACGCAGCCATGTATACATGGCAAGTTGGAAGACCAACAAAGCCCGGACCTCAACCCAATCAAATTACTTTGGCCTGAACTGAAACGTAGACAGGATGTTTCACCTGACATGATAAAACTACATGCCAAAGCTAATCTATTTCTACTGAATATACAAACTTGTATGGGAGGAAATTCCCATACATGAGCCAAATGGAGAATACTTAGCTCAAACACCCACAACAAAAGGGAAACACACCGTATGCAAATTTAAAAAGATAAATTTTATTGCACAAAACAAACCAAATGTCAACAGTTGAACCAAATTAAACTAAATTAAAAATGCTTCGAATATGAGGCGTGGACGTTAATGAAACTTGAAGTATATGTGAGGGTTTGACAAAAGAAACTAATCAAACCATAGCAGAGCAGTTGCCTGAAGGGAGAAGCAGTGAAAAAGCTGCAGTCGTGCTTTAAGTGATGTTGAAAGGTTTTCTGAGAGAAGGGACAACCTTGCTTTGCTGCCACCACACAGTCCTGGATAAGTGTAATAAAATGGATGGATGGACTGTTCAAATTAAGAAAAACAATACAGTTGCAAAGGTACCAAAACAGAGCAACAGGGATAGGTTAGACTGGTGAAAGATAGATACAATAATATACATGTGTTCCAGTCTCAAATACGGCAGGCAAATAAATGCATTAAATAGTTTTTAGCTTTCAGAATTATTTTGCAGCTCCTTCCTTTCCCATCATATTCTTTTTTGTATTCTTCTCAGGTTTCAAGAGGATAATATAACATTTTGGAATAAAAATGCAAAATAGCAGTCCAAAACTAGAGGCCAGAATAGCAAATATTTCTACAGCAACACTGAACTTCCCAGGAGAGCTGATATAAGCTGGGATGAAAGTGATCCATACTGCACAAAATATCAGCATGCTAAAGGTGATGAATTTAGCTTCATTAAAATTATCGGGCAGTTTCCGGGCCAGAAAAGCAAGAATAAAACAAAACATGGCCAGAAGTCCAATGTATCCAAGTACAGCCCAGAAGCCTACAGCTGAACCCAAAGCACACTCTAAGATGATTTTGTCCTTGAATTGCTTAAAATTCTTAAATGGAAAAGGAGGAGAAATTGTTAACCATAGGATACATATGATAACCTGTATGAGAGTGAAACACAGAACACTGAGTCTCTGCTGTGCAGGTCCAAACCATTTCATCACATTGCTACTGGGAAGTGTGGCCCTGAAGGCCATTAACACCATTATAGTTTTCCCCAGAACACAAGAGATACAGAGGACAAAGGTGATGCCGAATGCTGTGTGTCGCAGCATGCAGGACCACTCAGTGGGCCGGCCTATGAAGGTCAGAGAACACAGGAAACACAGAGTCAAGGAGAAGAGCAGCAGGAAGCTGAGCTCAGAGTTGTTGGCCCTGACAATAGGAGTTTTTCTATATAAGAAGAAAATGAGTGCCACAACATTAGTGATGCATGTTCCAAATAGCGACGCTGCAGTGAGCAGTGCTCCCATAATCTCCTTGTATGATAGAAACTCTGCATTCTTCTTCACACAGGCATCTCTTCTCTCATTTGACCAATATTCAGGGTGGCATCGCACACAGGTGATAGAATCTGAAAAAAAAGTATATTAAACCAGGTGTTGGATTTGCTAAGTATATTTATATTTTATTTTATTTCTAATTTTAATTTTTTCTATGCATAAAAGACATGACTACAAGGTAAGAAATGTATAGTATTATGATGGTTACATCGTATCAGTTTGAATAATCTCGATTGTATGTGGACAAGATCTAATACATATTGGTATTATCTGTAATGTTTTGTTTAGGTTGTTTAATTTCTAAGCATAAGATATATTTTAAAACGTCAATTTTCAATGATGCTGCTCAAACAATTGTATCTACTCTAAATATACATTCATTGCATTTTCAGAGGGAGATCATGTCAAATGTCAAACCTTTGGTTGGTGAGCACAAAACTATTTTGCATAATAAGGCACCACAAGGAGGAGGTGAGAGATTACTGTAGGCCTTTCTTTATTTTCTACATGTATCAATTTAATTTACCTGTAATGTTGCTTATTTCTCCCTCTGCACATCTTAAACACTCATAGCAACAGACTGGCTTTCCTTTCTGGAGGACCTTGCGAGTTCCTGGAGGACACTTCTCACTGCAAACTGACAAAGGCACCTGCATGAACAGAACAACCATGAGAAAGATGTATGTGCAATGAGGACAATTCAAATACACTGTATCCAACAACTTCAGGGATAGCATTGAATCATACCTCTTTTGAGTTTTGGGCCCATATCAAAGATATATTTAGCAGATTCATCTGTTTGCCTGCATGTAAAGTTGAATCATGAAGACCAACTATGATGAAGTCCACAAGGCCCTTTTCTGTAGGTTGCCAGTTTATGATTTCATACTTTGCTGCTGGGTCTCCATCCTCATTAAAGTAAACCTCATCTCCGTCCTTTGTTTTGAACTGAATCTTTTTTAGAAGCTGTAAAATCTAAGAAGATGTAGAACATTATCTGACATACATGTTATAGGTTAAACTTCAAAATGTTAACAAAATAGTTTCCTTGTTTTAGTGACAAACAATATTATCGCTGCTAGTCTTCAACTCACCTTATATGGATCAAGCGGCACTGTGTTGTTACAGGTTTCTTTACAGTTGAGAATACTATGAAGTGTGTGAGCCACAGCATACACTCCTTTGTATACATTGTTAAAGATTGGCATCAGTGACATATCAGTAAAGCTGTTTTGTACTCCAGTCAGATTTTCATGTCCAGTACATTGTCTCAGATGTCCTGATGATGGCTGTGACTGCCTGAACTTACAGCTAAATAATGCTTCCCAAAACTCTGTAAACATTTCATTACTAGATGAATTGAGCGGCTTTACATCCAACATGAACTCTCTAATGCCACTGACATGTGCTTTGGGGATCGACAGGCCTATGGCACCATCCAAAATGTGATGCCTATCCATTGCCGCAATTTGTGAATCAAATATCCAGCTCTCACTGCCTACCCACTGGTACCCAGTTAAGTTGTTATGAGTCAACTCATGTAATAACACATCCATATCCATGTGGGAGAGGAAAGCCACAATAACCTTGGAAGTAGAAGTCTTGATAGTGTCAATTATCTTTTGTATTTTATCTGGTGGATATGTTCTAAAGAAAGACACAGAGTACTCCAGACAGATCCCCAGCCGCCGTGCGGCTTCTATAAATGTGGCCATGCCATTATTGCCATAATCATCATTTGTTCTAATAGCTCCAACCCAAGTCCAACCAAAATGCTTGACCAACTGGGCCAGGGCCCTGCTCTGGTAGTAGTCACTGGGTATGGTTCTGAGGAAGGATGGGTACTTGGTTTTATCACTGAGACAAGCACAAGTAGCAAAATGGCTGATCTAAGAGAAAAGAGAAATGATTTACCACAACAAAGATATGAAATAGAATGCTATGATCAGCTTGAAGATTTAAACAATTCTAACATTGTTTTCCCAATAAATAACAATTCAACAATCATACCAACCATTGGGATGTGAAAGGGTCCGATGACAGTAGCTATAGCCATGCAAGGTGAAGATGATGTTTCTCCCATAATGGCCTGCACATTGGAAAGTCTGATACATGGTGCCTGGGAAGTGGCCGATGCTACTGCATTACCATTAGCCAATGACAATGCAACCCTTACACTTCTGGCAATGGAGCCACATGTATCATACATCTCGTAGCCCAGAGAGATTCCAGGCAGTAGGTCTGTGCTGTTATTGATCTCCTCAATGGCAAAGAGCATAGCCTGGGCAAACTGGAACTCTCTGAAATTCAGACTTAATGCAGGCAGTTATACATTGTTGTCATATGAAATATTCTTGAAATATAAACAAAAGCATAACAAATTCAATTCTTTAATGGTATTAATATACACCACAGGGATTTCTCATTTCAAATACTCAGTAGGACTTCCTTTTAGATATTCTGGAATCAAAATAGATTTAGTTTGTATAATTTACCTGGTGCATTGCAGTGGCAGTGGTTTCTGATGGTAGGTATCCTGTCTGTCTTTCCAGCTGCTGTGGAAAGAAAATATGCCCCCCAACATGATGTTCCCATCCTTATAAAACTGGGGGCTCTCAGGAACCCCTATTTGCCTGCACACCAGCTCCTTAGTCTGAGAGAAAGATGCAACTAGCAAGAGTTGTAAGAGTGCCCATCCCTGCTCTGGCCACTTCTGTGTGGATGGCATACTGTCAAAGAGAGCTAAACCAATGCGGCATCATGTCTGCCTTAAGGGTAATTCAAAACGTGCAATGGTATTTATACATTTTGATCCAGCAATGCAAATAATAATAGAACAATAATTTGTCATCTCTGTGGAGCAGGGCAGAAGGAGGGAGGTTCCCAAAAAAGGCTTGTGGGCCTCAGTGTCTCAAAGCTGATATCTGGCAAACTCCAAATGACCATCTATGGCATCTTTTTGGATTCCTAGCCAGATCATCTGTCAATAATCTCAGCTGTCAAACAATAGGATTACCAGCTCCCCATCTCCACCGATGTCCCTCTGTCCCTTCCAGATCACCCTCTCTGCCAAAGTCCAGCGAAATCACGAGTCGGCCGTCCACCTTTGAATTCCTGCTCAGCTACTTTTCCGTTTCTAGAGCGCCCACCTGAGCTGCCCTGTTGTTAAAGCCTCCACTGTGGAAACAACCGATATGCATTGGTTCTTCCTGATGTAATGTTACCGTTTATGCTTCCAATGCAACGTTTTTTTCAATAGGTTCTCCACACGCTTTCCATGTGCCAACTGCAATAATACCCCACATGGTACTAAAACAGCTGGTTGGGAATATTTTTTTTAGCAATGATACATTTTCATTTTTATGGCAGTTTGGTGAAGACCCTTCAGTCTTTCAACATGACACACACAGCCATGTATACATGGCAGGTTGGATGGCCAACAAAACCCGGACCTCAACCAAATAAAATTACTTTGGCTTGAACTGAAAAACAGACAGGACGTTTCACCCGACATGATAAAACTACATGCCAAAGCTCATCTATTTCTACTGCTAATACACTTGTATGGGAGGAAATTCCCATACACGAGCCAACTTTAGAATGTAATTGGATAGTCTTCACAGAAGAATTTTGGAGATTAATTTGAATTACCATATAGTTTTGGAGGGAATCACTCAGAGCGATATGTCCAACAGTCCTACAGGTCTGCAATGTTTGGGTATTGAGACATAGATCATTTTTAATGTGAAAGTACAGTTTTACAGGAAAAAAATAAACAGGCAAAGGCTGCAGGGTTGGGTCCTTTCTTCCCTTCTTTTCTTGTTGCGATTCACTTGATGTGAGCCAAATACTCCATTGTGCTGATCGCTGCAATATATAGTTGTTTGTAGTATTCAATAGTTTCCTTTATTCGCAGTTTGAACAGTTATTTTGCCTCCGAATCTTCTACATCAAGAAAATATATCCCTCATTGTCCATATATTCATTGTGAAAATATTGTTAATCTTAGAAATGGGTCTTCAGGGCTCTCAAGTTTTGAAGACAGGCAAGCGTGAGATTTCAATCAGCACCCGATGCTCACCTGTGCGCGCATCGCAGCTGAGCGTTGCGCGCGCCGGCATTCGAGCCGAGAAGAATTGTTGACGGGGGGGGGGGGTGCTAGTGACTTTGTCTTTGCTCCGTCCCGTCTGTAGCGATCACGATCGGCGTATTGAGCACCCCTGCATTCAAACATGAAATAGCCGAGAGTTTTTTTCAGCGCGAGAAATACGATGTGTGGCGGGAGTGCGTGAGACTTGATATCCCTGGGTCTTACATCTAACTGGATATTTGTTGTTAACATTCAGCACATCACATCGATTCTCAATGGTTAAAAAACAACAACGTCATACTATGTCTTTATTTTCCATATTTATTATTGAAGTTTGTTGAGTTCAATACTCAAACACATCAAATATTCTCCAGTAAAGATCTTCAGGGGATCATGATGCTACAGCCCTGACGGTATGTTTCCAGTGTAAACTTAGGGGACAGGTGTTTGTGTGGAGAAAGAAGAATGGAGAAACGTTGAACTCTGAAGGGAGTTTATTTGTTTTTCAGTGGGACGAGCCTGAGGTGTAAATCATGGTTAGGCCTGAGGCACCTGCACTTCATCACATATGTTCCTATCAGCCCCCAAAGGACATACTCTGTGGGGAGATCAAAAGTGTTTCATAAACTAACCGCCATCTCTACAAACATACAAACAACAATTCATTTTTAATTAAAGAAGACCTAAGAGGCATATCAGGTGGCAATTAGCATCCTGTTGACTAAAAAATAACAATAACACCAAATTAAATATCACATGGCCCAATGACTTGCTAAATCAGCTGTGCTAAATTGTTTATTTAGATTAGTTGTCAAAAGTGTAACTTTAATGCCCTTATCCAAATGCCAAATTCACAAAAAGCTATGTAACATGTATGGTAAATTAAAATAAAATAAAATATACATTTTCCAAAATCATATAAGAGTAATTAATGGATGAGGATGATTGTTTTGTAAAATACACAACATTCATGGCCTCCATTATTACAAAATAGCATATTTTTTCAGGAGAGGAAGTTCATACTCATATGTCTTCTATACTTTCCATACAAATCACATTTTTTATAAAAATGGAATGCCATAATAATAAGCATCAAAACACAGACACTATTTGTTCATAAAGTTGCCATCACAATTTAACAAAATATCTATTTAGTTTTGAATTGATTCATGTGTAATCTAACATACGGTAGGTTTCCACCATATTTGTCCTTGCATGTAGAGAAGTATAGCAAGCAAAATATACTGAACTTAGATAATGCAAAATATAGTTACTTTATATTACAATAGGAAGTTGGTTACTTTGAAGCTAATATTGTTTCTATTTTCTGGAAAATTTAATCTATAACAATTCATGGTATTTCGTAACTTATCATATGTTGTGTAGAGAACTTATTCTGTAAAGTAACTAATAACTACACCTTTATTACACAATGGAAACTGTCCTATCTCTCCTATCTCACTTATCTCTGATTGGTTGGTAAGAGGCCGGTGACCCCTATCCTCAGCTAAGATAATAAATAGTCACATTTAACATGTGTTCATTTCGACATGGGTGGTAGCTCTGGACAATCTGAATTTCAGAGTGTAAAATGTCACTAGTGATATTAGGACTGCTTTTCTTGTGGCATCTTTTGTCATTTGGAGCGAATGAGGAAGCTCATTTTTGTCAGATCCTTGGGAGTCCAGAGATCCCACTGCTGTCTAAGGAGGGGGATGTAATGATTGGGGGAGCCTTTTCCATCCACAGCAAAATCACACAGCCTCCGCTTTCCTTTACAGAAAAACCATCACGGCTCACATGTTCCAGGTAATGTTGAGCTATGTCTTTTCAAATATGTCCTCATGAGCTGTGTCATAGTGAACAAAGTTGATTGTTGCTCTTTTTGTTTCAGTGTGAACCTCAGGGAGTTTCGATTTGCACAGACCATGATCTTTGCAATTCAAGAAATAAACAAAAGCAAATTTCTTCTTCCCAATGTTTCGATTGGATATCGTATTTATGACAACTGTGGCTCAACATTATCCTCAATGCGTGCTGTGATGGCCCTGATGAACGGTGATGAGTGGACTGTAGGAAAGAGCTGTTCTGGTCAATCAGCTGTTCACGCTATTATCGGGGAGTCTGAATCCTCTTCAACCATAGTGCTGTCCCGGACTACTGGACCATTCAAAATACCTGTGGTATGAGCAATACTTGTGCATCACTGTCTCTATTACATGAAAACTCTTTGTATTAGTTTTTCTCTCTTTGTGTATTCTCAGATAAGTCATTCAGCTACTTGTGAATGTTTAAGCAATAGGAAGGAGTATCCCTCCTTCTTTAGAACTATTGCCAGCGATCGTTACCAAAGTCGAGCTCTTGCCCAGATGGTCAAGCACTTTGGCTGGACCTGGGTCGGGGCAGTCAACAGTGACAGTGACTATGGCAACAATGGCATGGCCATCTTCCTTGCTGCAGCCCAGGAGGAAGGAGTGTGTGTGGAGTATACAGAGAAATTTCACCGGGCAGAACCAGAAAAACTCATGAAAGTCATAGAAGTGATCCGAAAGAGCACTGCCCGGGTCATTGTTGGTTTCCTGGCACACGTGGAGATGAACAACCTTCTTGAGAAGTTAACTCTGTACAACATCACAGGCCTGCAGTTTATTGGTGTGGAGGCCTGGATCACTGCTAACAGCCTTGTGACTCCCACCAGCTTCCGTGTACTGGGAGGTTCACTGGGTTTTGCAATGCAAAAGACCAACATAAGTGGCCTGGGTGATTTTTTAATCAAGGATTTCTGGGATACAGAGTTTAAGTGTAAGGAGACAAACAGGGACACCAAGGCAGAAACAGTGCTATGCAAAGCCAACCAGGATCTTATGGAGCTCAAATACAATGATGATGATGTTGAAGAGCTGCGATACTCTAATAACATCTACAGAGCTGTCTACGCTGTGGCCCATTCTCTGCACAGCATTCTAAAGTGCTCAGAAAGTCAGGGGTGTGACAGGACGATAGAGGTTACTCCCTGGCAGGTAAAAAGGACAAACTACTGTACGGTTTATTAATTAGCTTTCTTCATTTACATGTTGGTTTATTGCCTTATTGTTTTTAAAGGTCGTGGAGTCATTGAAGCAGGTCAATTTTACTACTAATAATGGAGACCAGGTATGGTTTGACAGCACTGGAGCAGCTGTGGCTAGGTATGAGGTGGTGAACTGGCAGCGTGGATCTGATGACTCGGTCCAATTTAAACCTGTCGGTTATTATGATGCCTCCCTACCTCCTGGACAGAAGTTTGTCCTCAAGACTGAAGCCATAATCTGGCCTGGAGGGAAGACAGAGGCAAATATAATTGTTGACAGTAATGCAATGCAAGGCTTTGAAATAGTTTGTCCTGAATGGTTGATTATAAAAACTTAACATCTATTCTCTTTTTCGATTTAAAGTTGCCTCTCTCAATGTGCAGTGAAATATGTCGTCCAGGAACTTATAAAGTCCTTCAGAAAGGAAAGCCAGTCTGCTGCTATGACTGCATACCATGTGCAGAGGGAGACATCAGCAACAGCACAGGTATATGTACCACAGACCTTAGATATGGTAATTTTCATACATTGTTTGCTTTTCACACTCTATGTATCATGCTAAAGTTCACTATGCTACAGTCTCGTATTCACATTTTTACAATCTAACTGATAGAATCACAATAATAGTGAGCATTTTCCTATTACAGATTCTAATGACTGCAAAAAGTGTCCTGAAGAGTATTGGTCCAATCAAAACAGAGATGCATGTGTACTGAAAAATGTCGAGTTCCTCTACTTCACTGAGGTTATGGGTATAATTCTTGTATTTTTCACTTTGTTTGGTGTGTTCCTAACTTTAATTGTGGCCACACTATTCTTGATCAATAAGGACTCTCCCTTGGTGAAAGCCAACAACTCTGAGCTGAGCTTCCTGCTGCTCTTCTCCTTGACTCTGTGTTTCCTGTGTTCTTTGACCTTCATAGGCCGGCCCACTGAGTGGTCCTGCATGCTGCGACACACAGCATTCGGTATCACCTTTGTCCTCTGTATCTCTTGTGTTCTGGGGAAAACTATAGTGGTGTTAATGGCCTTCAGGGCATCACTTCCAAGTAGCAATGTGATGAAATGGTTTGGACCTGCACAGCAGAGACTCAGTGTTCTGTGTTTCACTCTCATACAGGTTCTTATTTGCACATTATGGCTGACAATCAACCCTCCATATCCATTCAAAAATATGAAACACTATAAAGAAAAGATTATTCTTGAGTGCACCCTGGGATCAACTGTGGCGTACTGGGCTGTGTTAGGATATATAGGTCTCCTAGCTGTGTTATGTTTTGTACTTGCTTTTTTGGCTAGAAAGTTGCCTGATAATTTCAATGAAGCTAAATTCATCACCTTTAGCATGTTGATATTTTGTGCGGTCTGGATCACATTTATCCCAGCATATGTCAGCTCTCCAGGAAAGTTAACTGTGGCTGTAGAGATATTTGCTATTTTAGCCTCCAGTTATGGACTACTTCTCTGTATATTTGCACCAAAATGCTTCATTATTGTACTCAAACCTGAACTGAACACAAAAAAACATCTGATGGGAAAAACGGCATCCGATTAAAGGGATTTTTTTTCTCAATGTTATTCAACCTTGTTTTGCTTTTAGTAATGTATATGTATCTCGAATGTAAAAAAAATGCTTGAGAAAATAATGACGTTAAAAATCTGTATTTTCAAAAAGAAATTACAAAATATGTTTTGTACTGTGTAAAACTTGTATTGTTACCACTTCATTGGACATTAAGAAAATAACATATTAATTAGTCCCTCACTTTTTATTTGAATTAGCACAATTAGGGCCTGCAAATTAAAGTAAATTACTATATAGGCCTTCACACAAACTGGCATCACACAAGCGTACACTGAACATGTTTAACAAAAACATGGTTCAAAATACTTTGTCTTCAAAGAAATATTTTAAAAGAACCTGAAATTCACACTAATCCAAAACACGTTTTTGTTTTCAGTATCCCCATATTTACAGGGATTTTCAAGGATCGTACCTAAATGTATTCATAAAAGTTCCATCGTTTTTTTCAGGAACGCCATGTTCAAACTCAGCCACCTGTATAAATGTACATCCTTGCTAGTGCATAGGAGATAAAGGTCTTTCCTTAGGGCACATCAGCATGCAGTGGATATAACCAATGGCCAAAAGTCACAAGCACACATAAATTACATCATAAAATATATCATATTTATTCAGTATATTTTCAGGGTTTCATTCCAACATAGTAAAGTGAGAATAAAGGCCGTATTTAGTGCATTAACATACATACTAACAATCATTGAATCCAAAAATTACATTTTTAGCATAACATTTAGCATGTTGGTATACTAAATAAAGGTTTTTCTTCAGTGCCGCCTGCTGGACAGTGAATATATTGTAATTGTGATAACTCCATTCATATAATACTACTTTAGTATGTACATATACTACACATATTTATTGGATCCATGTGCAACGGTATTTAATAATAAGAACGTTCAACAATTCAGTGACAGACTCATTTAAATTCCAACATTTTTATGATGTGTTCACACCAAAAGCCCAAAACGCGTGAGTTTACTCGCTAGACTATTTGCTGCGTTCACACCAAAAGCGGTGCGATTTTAAGCAAAGGGCGGGGCTTATCTCCATGAATTGTCTACGTAAGTTAGTTGTTATTTCCGCCATCCATCATAGAAGGAATAACCACTATTGTCGAATTATACTTGTTGTGGAAATCGCACAAACGTCGGAACATCAAACGCCCTTGTATTTGGATTCATGACATCATCCGTCGCCGCACACAACTCAGTGAATGTCACCGTCTTCTCCAGTAACTGCGTCTGGATGACTGCCGCTTCCAGGGCTACTTCAGGCTAACCAGTAGCCAGTTTGATGACCTGTTGGCTCGGATCGGTGCGATGATCTCTCGGTTGGACACCAATTAAAGGTGTTCAACCTCAGCTGCGCAGCGCTTGTCCATCTGTCTCCGGTGAGTGGCAGTTTCATTAAATATATGTATGCAATATAATGTCATCCATATTATATACAGATACGGCAGCCATGTTTGTTTATACACATATGTATCTACTAACTATATAACGTATTTTATAAACTCGCCGGCATATTTTATTATTATTTATGCATAGTATCTGTGAAGCTATATCAAAACTTTTACTGTTTACTAGGGTGACCAGACGTCCTCTTTTCCCTGGACATGTCCTCTTTTTGAGACCTAAAAAATGCGTCCGGCAGGGATTCCAAAAACGTCCGGGATTTTGCTTCGTCGGATATTTGCGTTTCTCTGGGTCTTTCACAAACTAGTTATTACCCCTTACAAGTTTTGGAAATGGTATCTCCCTTACGTTCCACCTTCTTGCGCAAGCTCTGACTGTCGAGAGAACAGTCATTGGTCGACCGATCTCAGTGTTGCCAGATACACGATAATTAACCTCCAAATACGACAATTTTGAGCCTTTGGTACGATACTTCACCATTTCCAATCAGGCAACACTGAGCACCTTGCCGCCTCCACTAGTTGCATTGTTGTTTGTGCAGCATGCTATACACTCCTACTACTACCCCCCCCCCCCCCCCCCGAGATGAAGTGTCCTCTTTTTCACAAACTCAAGTCTGGTCACCCTATGTTAACACCAATAGTATCTTCAATACAACTCAGTTAAATTTGATATTTTCTGTGCTGCAGATATCTCGCGACTTGGGACTCATTTAGGACCATTGGCAACAGCTTCCGTGTCGGAGTCTCCACTGTCTCGAATATCCTTTCTTCTCAGTGGAGAATGTACTGGCGTGCCATTGAGCTCCAAACAGAAATTGAGGAGAAGTGTGTGAAGGCTCCATGTGTACTGCATAATTTCCTGTGGAGAACAACACAAACTGCAGTGAGCGTACTGGTTGGAAAGGTGGAGCAACTGCCAGATCTTGGAATAATAACTCAGGGAAAGAGGCCATCAGGATGAGGGAGGCCTTCACATCCTTCTTCTCTGCTGAATGAACTGTCCCATGGCAAGACACGGTGTAATACTCAAGCATATCAAAAACGACTCCTTAAGAGTCAACCAACATTACTAATGATCAAATTTTCCTTTTTTTGTTTCTTAAAAAGTTGAAATATTTCAACTAAAGGGCGAAATTCTCGCCGTTCAAAACGTACCGCCCAAAATGCGCCACACGGCAACATTTTATCAGTCTATCGCAACAACACGCGTCAGTACGTTGACTTTGCATGGAATCTCGTCGCGTGAAAAATCACAACGCTTTTGGTGTGAACGCAGCATTAGAATTTCCAATTGATCAAATTTCTGCAAAACTTAAGTGAAAGACTGAGGATAGGTCTATAAAAAAACAGTAATCGTTAAAGGGGATCTAAACTCTAGTCTCCTGTCTGAAGTCAGACTTGCTCGATGTCCAGTCACTGGTATAACATGCACACAACTAACTACATCCTGCTTTGGCTCTGAACAATGGCATTGTATTTATGTCAAGGTGTACAATCATCGAACAATGATCCTGTTCTTGGGAATACTGGGCTGGAATATTGATAATAATATATGTATTTATTTTTTTCAACAAAAGTAAGGATACATTGTTTAATATTAAATACACACATGCAGTCTGATAAAAAATATGCCCATCACCACCCTCTCAACAAATGCATATACATTCAATTTTATTTCGCTGGCGCATTTATTCAAAGCGACTTAGATTCATGTACCGTAGACATAGCTACAGGAAGCAATTCAGCTCAAGGACACATGGACTAGGGCGGGGATTGAGCCGCCAACCCTTTGATTGAAAGACGGACCTGGTAACCACTCACCACTGACCCCCAGTCACCCCAGGAATAACAAACCCAAGATGTATATTGTTGAGCACAGCCATGGGTGGAGGGATTTTATTGTTTTATGGTTTACTCTGGTCCCCTACCACCTGATTTTTTTTTATATACTCCTTCATAACTGTTGAAACGATATAATTGCAAGTACTATCTATACACTCAAAAGCTTTCTTCACATGCAGATCAAATGCAGTGTAAGGGAGTACATGCTAATGTACTAATTTGTAATATCTTGGTCTGAAACCGTTAAAGTAAACTGCCCCAAACAAAAATTAATCAGAATACCTAACACATTTTTGGCTGTGTAGATACTCTTGTAATAATCATCATTTTAATAATACAATCAATGCACTTCCTGAAATATTGGTTAAAATATTTATTTTAAGTAGTGTTTCTCTAGATCTTCTCCTGATTATTTAGTTAGAATTCCTGCTTTTCTTTTTTCTCTTTTCATTGTTGTACATAAAGGCAAATATAAAGACAAAGGAAGAGGTTCAAACGATCTGACGTCATCATACAGTGATTTTATAAGGATACCTCACTCATCATCACATGCAGAAGGATCCAGCTCTGCCCATGAAAGGAGATACATATGTTGGTCAGTGATAGAATAGCATATTACAGGTATAGGTTTATGTTAGTACCAGATGGGTGACTCTGCCAATGCAATGCTACTCTTTGTTCTCTTTGTGGGAGTCTGTGGAGCAGTGGATGACACTGCACTATGTGAGATGTTGGGGAGCCCAGAGTTTCCTCTGTTATCTAAGGAAGGAGATATTACTATTGGAGGAGCGTTCTCTCTCCATAGCCAAATATCAAAGCCTTCGCTGTCGTTCACAAATGCTCCAGAATCTCTCATATGTTCCAGGTAATGTTTGATCGTCTTCTTTGTCAATTATTATTTCTTAAACAAAAAAGTCATACAATTGTTGGTTAAAAGTGTTCTTAATCTTTTCAGGTTGAATTTTAGAGAATTTCGTTTTGCCCAAACAATGATTTTTGCGATCCAGGAGATCAACAATAGCAGCTCTCTGCTGCCTAATATCTCAATTGGTTATAAAATATTTGACAGCTGTGGTTCAACATTGCCTTCAATTCGTGCAGTAATGGGTCTAATGAATGGACAGGAAAGTACTCGGGGTAAAACCTGCTCAAGACAGTCATCTGTTCATGCCATCATCGGGGCCTCTGAGTCCTCCTCTACCATTGTGATGCTACACATTGCAGGGATTTTCAAAATACCGGTGGTAATTATTTGTTAGCAATTGTCTGTTAATTTCTGACTCATTTCAACCTGTTTCAGTAGGATTGTAATGATCTGAATGTGTCTTATGATACAGTTAATAGAGTGACCCTCAACAAAGTCAGATATGAAGTAAAACAACATTTTGTCAAAGTTTTGTTCAAATGTTATCAATGTTATCTTTTGTTTCCCTACTTTTCTTCTCTATTAGATCAGCCACTTTGCCACTTGTGCTTGTCTGAGTAACAGAAAGGAATATCCCTCTTTCTTCAGAACCATCCCTAGTGATTACTATCAGAGCAGAGCCTTAGCAAAACTGGTAAAGCACTTTGGCTGGACATGGGTAGGGGCAGTTAGAAGTGATAATGACTATGGTAACAATGGCATGGCAACATTTATCACAGCTGCAAGCCAAGAGGGGGTATGCGTTGAGTACTCAGAGGCCATTTCGCGGACTGACCCCAGTTGGCAGGTTGCCAATGTGGTCAGAGTGATCCACAGTGGCAGTGCAAGGGTCTTAGTTGCCTTCCTTGCCCAGGGTGAGATGAACATTCTGCTTGAGGAAGCTCTGAAGCAGAACTTGACTGGACTGCAGTGGGTGGGCAGTGAGTCCTGGATTACGGCCGGTCATCTGGCCACGGAGAGGTACTCGGGAATCCTAACAGGGTCTCTGGGTTTCACCATGAAAAAAACAAAGATCAGAGGCCTGCGAGAGTTTCTTTTGAAGGTTAACCCAAGTCAAAAACCACACAATAATCTGCTGAGAGAGTTCTGGGAAGCCACATTTGGTTGCAGTTTCCGATCTAATTTGCATGGTCAGACTCAGTGCTCTGGCTCTGAGAAACTAGAGAACATCAACAATCCTTTCACAGATGTGACAGAACTCAGGATATCTAACAATGTGTATAAAGCTGTGTATGCTGTGGCTCATGCAATGCATAACATGTTAAAATGTGGACAAAACGATGAAGCTGTAAATCAGTCGTGTAACTGGAAATATAATTTACAGATTAAACACGTAAGTAGTTGCCTTCAAGGATTGAGTACATTGTTTGAAATAATCAACAATTCCCTTAAATATAAGGTTTTTTTAAATGTTCTCTTTTGGCAGGTGGTGAAATACCTCCAAGTTGTGAATTTTACTCTTTCGTCAGGAGAAAGAGTACATTTTGATGGAAATGGAGACCCTGTAGCAATGTATGAGCTGGTGAACTGGCAGAGAAACCAAGCAGGAGATACTGTGTTTGTGGCTGTCGGGAGCTACAATGCCTCTCTACCAAAAGGAAAACAGTTTATCATGAATGAAAAGAACACAACATGGGCTGATGAATCCCCAAAGGTATCAATGTGTTGAATATGATATACTAATTATGGAGGTTATTTATCAATGTCATAACTTCTCCCATAGCCATTTCATCATGAAACATAGGTACGTTCTGCATTGTTAAAGGAAATCATATAAAAGTCTAAAATGACACTTTTATAACTGTGTATAGTTTACAGATTGGCAAGCAAAGTGCCAAAAAGTTTACATGTAATATGCAAGAGGTTGAAATAATTTTTAGACTAAAAATGTATTCAATTTAATACAAATTATATGAACATTATGATTAAAGAAAAATACACTATGAGTATTTGATGAGTGGTGGTGGTATTACAGAGGCCACAGTCTGTCTGCAGTGAGAGTTGTCTACCAGGTTTCCGGCAGGCTGTGATTAAAGGCAAGCCCAAATGCTGTTTCTCATGCATCGCCTGTGCTGCTGGACAAATCAGCAATTCCAGCAGTGAGTAAGAGCTTTCCTATTTCTATTTGATTGTCCAATATTTCTACCAAATCAATGCTCACCAGTTTCTTCCAGCAAGCGTATATTTTAAAATTAGCTCTGTTCTCATAACGAAGGTTACGATACTGTAACCATGGTTCCGTACGCACAGGCACTGCTCCTCTACTGGACTCTATGTGTAATTTTATCTTCCGATCATGAGCATGATCTCACTCATACAACATTTGCAAAAGCATAGCCGGCCAATGAGGATATACCTAACCCAATACACGCAAACCCCACAGTATATACGGCGGCACATACCGCTGCTAAATCTACACAGTCTATTCAGCGAGCGGCAGCCGGGCAGCCTGTGATAGATTTACGGTTATAATATTGAAACCTTTGCTTTAATTGGAATCTATGGGTACAGCGGTTGGAGCCTGTTGAATGCACCTAACCACATTGATCCTGAATGGCTCAAAGTTAATCACCACAGCCCATTTACTTCTTTACAACCCAGGCAATGAGGGGGAACAATAATAGATAGCAGCTTAGAAGCATAGCAGCAAATTATAGCAAGGAAGCGTAGAGTCAAAGCATAGCAGTGAAGCATAGCAGAGAAGCATAGCAGCAAAGTATAGCAAGGCAGTATGGAGTCAATGAATAGAGGCAGTGAAGCATAGCAGCGAAGAATAGAAGTGAAGATATCCCCATGGATGTGAAGTCGGGAAATGATGGCACTGACAAGATTCCTGATGCGATTCTTGAAGCGGTGACTTAAATGGGCAATTCCTTATTTGCTAAAATTAGCACAAAAAAAGCAGTGGGGTGTGCTGCTTCATATACTGTATAGTTTGGTACACACAAACTGATTGGGCATTTACACTTACGCAGATTTTCATGGCGAAGGTGGTTTGTGATTCGAGGAAAGTTACCACAGATTCCAGTAAAGGACAGATGGTGTGTGAGTTTGAACCTGCATCTTACAGCATTAACATTTTAGTGTTCCATGTTTTTTATTCAGATACGGGAGAATGCTCCCACTGTCCACTGGAGTACTGGTCAAATGAAGATCATAGCCAGTGTGTTCCAAAGGTGATTGAGTTCCTATCTTTTGGAGAAACCATGGGCGCCCTTCTCACCGCTTTCTCATTGTTTGGAGCAGGCTTAACACTGGTGGTGTCAGGTGTTTTTTTTCGGTTTCATCACACACCTCTTGTCAAAGCCAGCAACTCTGAGCTGAGCTTCCTGCTGCTCTTCTCCTTGACTCTGTGTTTCCTGTGTTCTCTGACCTTCATAGGCCGGCCCACTGAGTGGTCCTGCATGCTGCGGCACACAGCATTTGGAATCACCTTTGCCTTGTGCATATCTTGTATCTTGGCGAAAACTTTAGCAGTGGTCATCGCCTTTAAGGCCAAAGGGCCAACAAGCACATTTCCTCAGTGTTCTGCTCCACTTCAGAGAACAAGTGTTCTTAGCTGTACATTACTGCAGGTGTTAGTTTGTGTTGTGTGGTTAATTCTCGCCCCACCATTCCCCTACAAAAATACAGCTTATGCCACTGAAAGGATAATTCTAGAGTGTAATATAGGTTCACCTGTAGGTTTCTGGGCTGTGCTGGTGTATATAGGAATCCTGGCTGTGCTATGCTTTATCCTTGCCTTTCTGGCTCGAAAGGTGCCTGATAATTTCAATGAAGCTAAGTTCATCACCTTTAGCATGCTGATATTCTGTGCGGTCTGGGTTACTTTTATCCCAGCGTATGTCAGTTCTCCTGGGAAGTTCACTGTAGCTGTAGAGATATTTGCTATTCTGGCCTCCAGCTTTGGCTTGCTATTTTGTATATTTGCTCCAAAATGTTATATTTTACTCCTAAAACCAGAGAGAAATACCAAAAAACATATGATCGGGAGAAACTAGTGAAAATTCCCGAATTGCTATTTTATTCTTATAAAGGCTGTGGGTTGAATATGATCTTGCGGAAAATGAGACGAGCAGCATTCAGAGTAGCCACATTTGCAGTTTTTTTTAATGTAATGAACAATTATATATTGAATGTTCTCAACTGCAGTGAATTAAATACCTGATATATTAAAAGTACTAATAATGCTTTGCTTAAAATTGTTATTTTTTATCATTTGCTAAATAAAATACTAATACACATGAACTTAGATCTCCCCATGAACACTGTTTTTTTTATCTTTATTGTAAATCATCATTGGTTATGCTAAAATCAATGATGGCATACAAATGCAATTCCTCTAATAGGCCCATCCATCTTTCAGTCACACCATTGGTGGACGTTGGTGGACAAAAACACATACCGGTAATTTGCATAGGTTGCTCCCAGGCCACTGTGGCTTTGTGGTAGTTATAAGAAAAACCCTATAAAATGCTGTGAGTTGAGGGATTTTAGCTTTCGGCCTTGTGTGGTAAATATTGAGGTGAGCTAAAATGCTGCTGATAGCAGATCTGCTACTTATTTGTCTTCTGGCTGTCAGAGGAGGGAAGCCTGTGTGTCAAACATATGGGACAAAAGAACAGTCTCAGTTTTCTAAGGAGGGAGACATCAACATTGGAGGCATTTTCTCCTTCCATCAGAACCCAGTCAGTGTCAATCCAGTTCACCAACTCAACCCAGGAAAAATCCAGTGTGAAGGGTAAGCGGTATGAAACAAATGTATCTGTTATCTCAATATAATATATGTTGTTTATTCATGTTCAAACTTTTTTTACTTTTCACAAATGGTAACATCTGATCCCTCTTCTTTTTTAAGACTGGACCCAGGAGAACTTCAATATGCGTTCACCATGATATTTGCCATAGGGGAGATAAACAACAGCTCAGATCTGCTGCCCGGAGTGACATTGGGTTACAGGATCTTTGACTCCTGCCCCAGTGTCCCTCTGTCCATCAGGGCATCACTTAACTTGATGAATAGGTATGAGAGTGGGGAAGAAAGCTGTAGCAAACACTCAAATGTGCATGCTGTAATAGGGGAAACCACATCTACCTCTACAATAGGTATTGCACGCACCATGGGACCCTTCAATATACCTGTGGTAAGTGTTTCTGTACACATGAGCTGTCGAGAGAATTTGTAGTTGTTGAGTGATAAGTTAGATAACATGTGTAAATGTTTTCATATTAGGCATCTCAAATCTTGCTCTTGCTCTGTTTGACTTGTGTTTCAGATCAGTCATTCAGCCACCTGTGCATGTCTTAGCAAAAGAAGGGACTATCCATCTTTTTTCAGAACCATACCTAGTGACATTCACCAAAGCACAGCCCTCGCAAAACTTATGAAACACTTTGGCTGGACCTGGGTCGGGGCTATCAGAACTAATAGTGACTATGGGAATGGTGGCATGGCCACTTTCCTGGAAGCAGCAGAAAGGGAAGGCGTATGTATTGAGTACTCAGTGGCTATTTACAGAACCGATCCCAGGAAGTGGTTCTTAGAGGTGGTGAACATTATTAAGAAATCCACCTCGAAGGTCATAGTGGCGTTTGCTGATGGCACAGACCTTGACATACTTATTAAGGAGCTTCATGCTCACAATGTGACAGGACTGCAGTGGGTGGGCAGTGAGGGTTGGATCACTTATCGCTATATTGCCTCTCCAGTAAACTACGCTGTGGTGCAGGGTGCGGTGGGCTTTTCAGCATTAAATGCTCACATCCCTGGACTGCAGGAGTTCCTCGCTAACAGCCGGCCCTCCACCACACCGGGAGACCAGGGACTGGTGGAGTTGTGGGAGACGGTGTTCGGCTGCACCCTGACTCTCAAAGCAGAGACTCAAGCTGAGGGTTCAGTCGCAGCCTGCACCGGGAAGGAGTCTCTGTGGGACACAAACACACGCTTCACCGATGTTTCAGATGCCAGTTTACTAAATAATGTTTACAAGGCCACATATGCTGTCGCTCAAGCTTTGCACATGTTGTTGACCTGCAAAGATGGACAGGGGCCTTTTGAGAACAACACTTGTGCTGATTGGGAAAATGCCCAACCATGGCAGGTAAACATACAAATAATATTAAAGTCAAGTCAAACTATTTTATATTTTAGTTTATATTTAGCTGAATAAGAACATATCTGTTTCCCTGCAGGTTCTGCATTACCTAACACAGGTCAATTTCACTACTAAGATTGGTGAAAGGGTTTTCTTTGATGAATTGGGCGACCCCGTGGCCCGTTATGCACTCGTAAACTGGCAGATGGATGAGACCGATTACATTGTCTTTGAAACCATTGGTTTCTATGATGCCTCACAGCCTGAGGGACAGCAGTTTGAGATGAAATCAGATGTGAGAGCTATCTGGGCAGGCGAGAATGTTGAGGTAAGTCAATCTCGAAAGCCTGTCCGAATGAGCGTTCTTGAATTTTATTCTGCAACGTAGCCTAATAAACAATTCTCCTTTTTTAATACAGGTACCAAGGTCTGTTTGCAGTGAGAGCTGATTACCAGGCACCCGTCGGGCTTTTGTGAAAGGCAAGCCTATCTGCTGTTTTGATTGCGTCACCTGTGCTGACGGGGAGTTCAGCAACAGTACAAGTGAGACGGCCGGATTCCTAGCCTTTACTCTAGCAATCATCGTGTTTCTGTTGGGTAGAATCACTGCAAGCACTTTACTGGTCTATCTGAGGATGTGTGCACTGTACAGCCTAAACATATTTATGCTTTCAGATGCAGTGAAATGTGACAAATGCCTCTCCGAGTACAAGTCCAGCGAAGAGAGGACTAACTGTGACTTGAAAGCTATTGAGTACATCACCTTCAGGGAATTGATGGGTATACTGTTGGCCACCTTTTCCGTCTTTGGGGCCTGCATGGCGATGACTATAGCCCTCATATTTTTCCACCACAGGCAGACACCTATTGTCAGGGCCAACAACTCTGAGCTGAGCTTCCTGCTGCTCTTCTCCTTGACTCTGTGTTTCCTGTGTTCTCTGACCTTCATAGGCCGGCCCACTGAGTGGTCCTGCATGCTGCGACACACAGCATTCGGCATCACCTTTGTCCTCTGTATCTCTTGTGTTCTGGGGAAAACGATAGTGGTGTTAATGGCCTTCAGGGCATCACTTCCAGGTCGCAATATGATGAAATGGTTTGGGCCTGCACAGCAGAGACTCAGTGTTCTGTTTTTCACTCTCATACAGGTTCTTATTTGCACATTATGGCTGACAATCAACCCTCCATATCCATTCAAAAATATGAACCACTATAAAGAAAAGATCCTTCTTGAATGTGCACTAGGTTCATCTCTGGGGTTCTGGGCTGTGTTAGGATACATAGGGCTTTTAGCCGTGTTATGTTTTGTACTTGCATTTTTGGCTAGAAAGTTACCTGACCATTTTAATGAAGCTAAATT
Source organism: Pseudoliparis swirei (assembly GCF_029220125.1). Lineage (NCBI taxonomy): Eukaryota > Metazoa > Chordata > Actinopteri > Perciformes > Liparidae > Pseudoliparis > Pseudoliparis swirei. The sequence continues at coordinate 19,659,912 of NC_079407.1, forward strand.
CATCACCTTTAGCATGCTGATATTCTGTGCTGTCTGGATTACTTTTATCCCAGCTTATGCCAGCTCTCCTGGGAAGTTCACAGTGGCTGTGGAGATATTTGCAATTTTGGCTTCAAGTTATGGGCTGCTTTTTTGTGTTTTTTTGCCAAAGTGCTATATAATTTTATTAAAGCCTGAGACCAATACAAAGAAACATTTGTTGAGTAAAGGGACCCAAAGAGCCATATGATTCATTTGTTTTAATTTGTCTCTAATTGTGTTGTACTTCTACTTTTAAAATAAACTGACTAATTAAAGTTCTAATATTAAATGAAAAAGCAATGTATGTTCCCGCCCCCAAAAAAAATCCTTATTGTGTCCGTATATCAACAACTCAAAATGTATTATTAATAATAAATACTTTAATTTGGCAAAGTTTTTTCATGTAATGGGCATAGAACATTATTATTTAATGTTGCAACCTTTTCAACTGTTAATATGTGTATCACTTTACAAAAGATATGTTCCAAACCTAAATGATGAATCTCCATATTCAACTTGAAAATGAACATAAATCATGGAAACACATATTTGTTTTTGCATTCAAACAATATGTATCAACATAAATGTGCATTATTGTTTTGTAATTAACTCTACAGTTAAACTATAATAAAGGAATTAATACGACACCTTTGACATGTGATCAATGTAACAAATTAAGCAGACCTGATGCAAGTCATTGGGCCATGTGACATTTAATTTTGTGTTATTGTTATTTCTCATAATTTTAGTCAGTTGATATGCCTCTTAGGTCATCCTTAATTAAGAAATAAATAATTGATTGTATGTTTGTACAGATGGCTGTATGAAACCCTTTCGACCTCAGAGGGTGTGTCTTTTGGGGTATGATTAGAACACCTGTGGGGAAGTGCAGGTTCCTCAGGCCTGACCTTGACTTTTACCTCAGGCTCTTCCCACTCATAAGCATACGAACAAATTAACAATCTCCCTCCAGAGATTACATTGTCTCCAGTCTTCCTCCACACCACACCTGTCCCCTCAATTTACACTGGAAAAATCACACCAGGGCTGTTGTATCATAATCCCCTTAAGATCTACTGGAGAACATGAGGCCTTTGTCTGTCAATACTTTGCCCTGGAACATTTGACCATGGCTTTTCAATTCTTCAAACGTACATAACAGCATTTATTTTCAGTTGCTATGCTTTGAATAATTATCAATGTTGGAAAAGGAATCAATTTATAATGTGATTTTCTTGATTTATCCATCTATCTTTCTAGCTATCTATCTATCCATCCATCCATCCATCCATTCATCCATCCATTCATCCATCCATCTATCTGTCTATCTATCTATATATCCATCTATCTATCTATATATCTATCAATATATCTATCTCACATGACATGGCTAAAATCATCCAATTCATTATTAGAAGTATTACGAGTCTAGCAATAACGTGCATAATGTTGCCATCTTGTGGCAATATTGTGCAGTTGCTGAACAGCTGCAATGATGTTAGAGATGATGCTGTGGCTATTGATAATGATGTTGTTTATTGTTATTATTATTAGTCGTATTATTATTATTACTAGTAGTAGTAGTAATAAGAAGAAGAATAAACTGTTCATAAAATGTTCTTGTTGTCAAATTGAAAGCACAAAACTCAATTCAATTCCGGATCGAACCGTGTACTTTGTGATCACGGGATGACCACTCTCACCCACGAGCTACAGTCAACCCAAAGCAATAAAACAAATAAGGAGGAAATATAGGTATAAAAAGTGAATTTAAAAAATGTATGCGAAATAAGATGTACAACAAAAGTTGAAATGGACCAACTTGTAAGGTAATATTTACGAAATATAGATGACGAAAACCATGAATTAAAGCTCCTACGGTCCAAATATTTCACTTCAAATCAGCGAGAGATTTCTGAGGTACAGGTGCTGACACATGTTGTTCCCTGACCAGTTTAAAACAACATTTACAGGTCTTGGCCCAGCCCCCATAACCCCTCACTCTAAATCTGCAGCCCTAGCCTAGCCTTCAGCATCCTCCAAAGGGACTTCAGACCCAACTGACCCCAACAAAGAAACTGTGCTGCTAGCAAAACCAGTACAAAATGATGATGTTGGTGCAAAGTGGTTTATTATAGGAACTTTGACTCCTGGCATTTTGTACACTTAAATTATAACAACGTTATACATCAAATTTGATTTCAGGAAGTGATTTGTTGTTGGAATATTTAGACATACCTATAATAAACACAAATAATAGGATCATTAATGTATTTGAGCATTTGAGCATTTTGACTTTAAATATAGGTATAACAGTACCAGTGAAGGTTTTATTACAGTGCGTGATACATTGATACCTTAAAACAATTTAGATTTGCCCTGCTCATGAAAATATGAAAGGATGTGTCCAAATCCAGGGGCTACAACTTCTGTAGTATGCAGCCTGAAAGGCAAGTTCCCCAGAAGAATTGTCTACCTCCTCTCCCAATAAGATGACAAAGCATCCATATTTGCTAAATACCAAACTATCGTGAGCCTAATGGACTTCATTAAATACCTAGATATTTACAGGCAGTTTTCCACTTACTACCAAAGGTTCTGTCACTTTGCAATGCGTAGCATAACATTATCTTCAACAATATTTATTCTTTACAAAATAAACATCATTATGATTGACTTGTATTCACTTCCCCCTTTACTTTAATATGAACAGGGAATCCACACCTATACCTTGTGGGCATTTTTGCTGGGACCTGACTGTGTGATGTTTAAAGACTATAACTAGGCTGAGTCACATCTCTGAAGGATGTGTGAATATAAGAACATATAAAGGTTGTTGTGGAGGAAAACCTGTTCAGATCATCACAACTGATGACTGGGTGCAGCTGGACAGTTATGTATGTCATACAGCCTTACATTGTGGATGCAGGAACATCAGCCAAAATACAGAAAACCCTATTTAATTGAGTGTTATCCAGCAGAAATGAGTGTGACATCTTTGTAAACAAAGTTGAAAAGTTCTTATTATTATTAAAGGGATGGTTGGAGAGTAGGCCAAGATGGATGTAGGCAGTAATTCCCCCAAAATCTAATGTTGAATCCTTGCCAAGCCAATTCATTCTAATGTTTCATTTTATTTCACACTTAAGAAAACCATGTATGTTGTCAATAAACACATTTTGATTGCTGTGAGATTCATATTGCTGTATTACATTGGGCTTTGACATGCAAAATGTGTCACATTTAACCTAAAGATTATACCCTTTCCAATATGAAACTAGTAAGTGTAGCTGGGAGTAAATAATTATTCTGCTGTAGTCTTCCTCTTGCTAATTAATGTGAGCTGCTTGTTTTGAAAGAGGTGAGATCACCTCCAATTAAAACTCAAAATTAATTAATTTCCAACAGAACACCTGGTGAGCTCTTGTTTCTTAGCCTCAGGCCCAGATGTCATCAGTCTTGTTGGAAACACTTGCTTGTCATTTCTTGTCTAGCTGGCCCTGTGTTCCGCCTCAATCCCCTGAGTAAAAGGTGCATTGGCAGCTTTAGGATGATGCCATGACACCGCCTCCAAAATATACACAATAACAAGCTTAAGTGTTCCCCAGATGTGTTACGATTCCCCGCTTCACCGCTTCACATCGCACACTCGTGCCTCATCTCCATATGGCGCCCGTCCCAAACATTTAATCAGAATGTTTTTGTTTTTATCTCTCAATCTTAAAATTTAATTAATGATTGCATCAAGCTGCATTTACTGAATCAAAGTTAAAGGCTGTTGTTGCAAAATATCTGAGAGTGACATTGAGAGCTCAATTCAGCTTTTTGTTGAAGTTCTTATCTCAAATGTGACAGTCCTGAAACATGGGAAATGATCATTATCATTATTAAAAGTAAACTAAAGTTTCTTGTTGGAGATTATTTTAATCATGGGCTTTATGTCCTGACACTTTATTACAAACAGGTACATGAACCTTGAATGGTGCAGCTCAGTAATTCAATATGATAGTCGGTCATCCTTCAAAGCCGGTTTTTACCATCAACTTATTAAATCTTCTATGCTCAAAACTAAGTTTCTCTTCTGGGTTTACTACCTGGGTATGCCGCCGACTCAATATGTGCAAGAGTGTTTCTCAGAGTCAATCTCAGCAGTCAATGACATCATATGACCTTTTTAGTAGCATCAGAAAACAAATTAAAACCAAACTTGTCCAAAAGAACATAAATCAGCGTGATAGGAAATACCTACCATGACAGAAACCATGTTTGGTCAAATAGAAAATACATTTTTTTTGTAGTGCCTACACCAATGACCAGCAGTTTATATTATTCAATCAAATGCAAAACATGGATTCATAAATATATATAGTGAGTGCGAGATACGATTTTCCGCCATAATTGATACAGCCAGTCGTGCCATAACAGGTTGCTTGAAGTGAACCTTATTGGACACCTTTTGGACAAATTGCGGGTGGTGACGGGACCTCCGATTGCCAACGCATAGTTTGCACACTGACCTAAATGCACCATGATTTGAAACATGCAACATTTACCATTTATAATGAAACAAAGCTATCAGTTGTAACATTTCACAGTCGGATACTGAAATAAATCTATGTTCTTGACAAAATGTTTCATCAAGTCATGTGTTATTTTCACCAGAAATTCCAAGCTTTGGTTTTGCAGCTACTCGTTGCTCTTGTTGGTTGGATTGGTTAGGTTTCAGTATTTGGTATGTCTCAGTGATAGTTAGGGATGGGAATCGAGAACCGGTTCTGTTTTAGAACCGGTTCCCAGTGAACCGATTGTTTGGGATCGTCAGCCAAATTCTTTAACGGTTCTGCTAACGGTCCTCTGTGGCGTTGCGCATGCGCAAACTTTTTTAGTTTCTTCTTCAGACTGCAGCAAACATGGCAACTAGGCAGAGGCGTTCTAAAGTTTGGCTCTATTTCACACGACAAAAAGTGCTAGTGTGAGGTGAGAGTGTGCTCACCTGTGTGCGCGCATTACGGCTGAGCGCTGCGCGCGCCACTCGCTGAAAGCGCTGCACATGCAGACAGCATTTAACGGAGCGGAGCAGCGCGTGCGCTCTGATCGTGTGCTCTTTTAATGAAGTATCGATACTAAAAATATGCTAAATCACATCGTTTTTAACGTACGGGTACTTTGTTAGTATCGATACACCGTGCAGCGTGACAGCAGCAGATGTAGCGGACTAACATTCAAGCTAACCTAACTTCCCAAACGCTGAAGACATCTGAACGCTGATTGGCCGAGACGCGACACGTCCCATCAAAGATGTTCTATTGTGAAGAGCACCACTTCACATTTTCTCCGCGTCTCACTGCAATCTCAACGGCAGCGGGCCAGGTGAAAAAAATAATAAATCGGAACGCGTCTCTGGTATTGTTCAGGGGGCCGGTCCAAATGTGGAGGCGGGCCGTAGTTTGGGGACCACTGGTCCAAGGTAAACTGATCACAACCACTCACTGTGTGAAGCAATTTGCCTTTATTGTGTGTAGTCGATCAAGTTATCTTCTGTCCCTTCGTTTGAAGCATACATTTTAGCTCCGGCATTGGTCTCCCATTATTGATCACTTCACGTTTGGATAGTAATTTCTGGGAACATGTTTAAATTAAACAGAATACATTTTATTTAAGTTATGTAAGTTTTATTTTAAGTTCAAGAGGAATATGTATAAATGTTTTTGGTTATTTAAAAAAATGTAAATGTGTATGTATACATACTGTATATGGTGTGTGCAGCATTATAGAAAATTATATAAAAGAAAATTAATGTAAATAAACCCGTTTGTGCTCTTTTTTCACCCCTTGCCCAATAAGAATCGATAAAAGAATCGATAACGAATCGAATCGATATGCAGGAATCGATAAGGCATCGGAATCGTTAAAATCTTATCAATTCTCATCCCTAGTGATAGTGAGCACCCATCTTAGTGAAGTTTTACTGGTTTGCACTGGTGGCAGCTGTGACTGTGCATTGCCACCTAGTGGCTGTATGGAACCAACCACACCAACAAGCCTTACATCATTTTATTCCCAATGACGAGACAGATTTGAGAAAATATCATCATCTATGCAGTGATGAAGATTTGTTGTTTTACTTTTTCAATATTTTAAGATAGGAATTATGTTTTTTCTAATATGGCTGAAAGGATCAACAATAGTGGCTTTGTATTAATGCTTGTGCTTTCTCACCTCACAGGGTCAATTGGAACTGGCTGTCTGAAGCTGGTCATAGGTCCTGACCCCTTGCCCCTGCTTCCTGTATCCAGCCTGGATCTGTCCTCCTTCCCAATGGCCCTGCCTCCTTCTTGGTGCCTCCTACCCTCAAAGGCCTGGCCTCATTGGTCTGGCCTGGTTCGCGATGCCTCCTGCCATGGCCCTGCTGATGCCCCCTCCTCTCTTCCTCCTTCTATTTCATGGATTGTGGAAATCTGGATCGTGGTCCATGCCTACTAATTACTAATTTCTGTTATATTCATTAAATGTGTTGTAACTCTGTCACTCTGTTCATATGTACACATGACATCTATTGCTTCTGTTCATCCGGGGAGAGGGATCCTCCTCTGTTGCTCTCCTGAAGGTTTCTTCCCTGTTTTCCCTGTGAAAGGGTTTTTTGGGGGACATTTTTCCTGATCTGATGTGAGGTCAAAGGTCAGGGATGTCGTATGTGTACAGATTGCAAAGCCCTCTGGGGCAAATTTGTGATGTTTGACTTTACAAAATAAAATAAACTGAATAATGGAAACTCTAAGTGTATATTTAGACATTGCATCTTAAATCCTTGGTCATAATGGAAATATTGATTTTAAATTAAGATTATATACTATCTCAATTTACTCTTTATTGTAATTATGAATAGGGTCAAAATCTGAGATTTGATGTTTGACAATAAATGGGCTATACTTGTATACAGGGAATGTCCCTTACTGACAGTGAAGTGATAAGTCAACCGAGACAGCCCCACAATGTCGAGAGCCTTTATCAGATCACAATCAGAAACAGAATCAGAAAACGTTTTATTGCCATGGATATTTACATATACAAGGAATGTGTCATGGCGGGTGGTGCAGCAATAGACAAAGACATTAACAACAATAAACAACAATGCGATAATTAAAAATATAAATATAAGTATGAGGTAAAGTGCACAGACAGGCAGGTTTCAGAAATGTACGAGTGTAAGTGTATTTAACCCTCCTGTTATGTTGCGGGTCAAATTTATCCATTTCAAAGTTTGAAAATCTAGGAAAAATATGTGTACGTACTTTTTCTGTATAAAACTTCTTCCGCTTACCTTATTTAGTGTAACCAACGTTAAAAAAAAAAATTACAAAAATAATCTATTTCTAACCCCCCCCTTGTAGGTTTATATAACAGAGAAGATGTTCGGGTCAATTTCACCTGGCAGTGAAAGTTGAGGCTAAAAGTGATCAGAAGTGTCACGTTTAGACCACTTCCTTCTTTGTAAATGTGGGACAGTCTTTCTTACTCCCTCCCAGCAAGTTTCAACACACACATACACACAAACACACACACACAAACACACCCACCCCTGTTCAAAGCCCCATGTATAAAGTTGTCCACATTTCAAACTTCAAACAAAATAAACAGGTGTTTGTTATGGGAACCATCTCTATCCTGCTGTGTGCCCATCACCCTACATGAGAAGCACACTTTCCAGACTAAAAAATGTTTCTGATCTTCTCACATTCTCCCTAAATACACCTTTATTGGACATGGGTCACTAATGTAAGGGTTTCTTTCTTGTCTCTCCAAATAAAAGTGGGAAAACTCCACCCACACCTATCAGGGGAGGGCCAAACATACAAAATGGTTGCTGAGTAGTACTACAACATTACACTCTGCAGATACATACGACTCCACCAAGAGGATGACTGCACGCTGGCCTTTGGTCATCTTTCATAATAGAATTGATATATTTATTGATGTTTGGCCCCTCCCCGATAAGTGTGGGTGAAGTTTTACCGCAGGGAAAAATAAAGGTTCCCATCAAAATAGTATCTGTATTTGACCTGCAACATAACAGAAGAGTTAAGTGTATTTAAGTGTGTTGAAGTGTATTGTAATGACAAATTAATTGATGTACAGGGGGCTGACCGGTAGGAAATCTCCAGGGGATGACAGAATCAGTCAGTGGGGGACCCGGGCTCTGTTCATGAGCCCGACTGCCGAAGGGAAGAAGCTGTTGGTGTGGCGTGAGATCAGGCACGTGCACAGACATTTTGGGGGGCAGGTGCTGTCCTCGACATGTGTTTCCTCTGGGCAGCATCAGACCGCTATCTTACATTTTCTTTTTGAATAAAGATTAATTATTATATAGCAAAAACAGTACAAGCGTTCTGATTGGCTAATGGGTCGTCATGCCAGCCATGTATTGCCCTCCTCGCCGGTCTGATACGGATCCGTATTGCCCTCTGACCTCATTTTCAAAGTGAGCGATATTGATAGACATCAACAGCCAAGAGCAGTGGTCCTCAAACTAAGGCCCGCGGGCTGGATACGGCCCGCCTCCACATTTGGCCCGGCCCTCTGAACAATCCCAGAGAGGCCTTATGATTTTTTTTTCAGTCTGGCCACGCAAATCCTAGACTAGCCCCTGTTAAATAGAACGGAATAAGAATTCTCTCTCTCTCTTCTCTCCACCTTTCTCTCTCTCTTCTCTCTTCTCTCTCTTCTCTCTCTTCTCTCTCCCTCTCTCTATTCTCTAAACATAACTAACGTCAGTAAACAGCTGGACAAGGCTTTGAAATCACGGATTTCGTGAGTTTTTGTTTGTTTATTTTTTTAGGAAACGTCAGACCAGTTGTGACGTCATGTTTTCAGCAGCGCTAATGTTGTGGTTGATTTATCACCAAACAACGTCAGGGGACAAACACCGTCATGACCTGTTAGTCTGCTGGTCAGAGGAGAAGGATGTGCACCCGCTTGGTGGCGCGAGGAGCACTGCGCGGAGGAGGAAGTGGAGGAGGAGGAGGGAGGGGCGTGGCGGTGGGAGGGGGGGCTCGTGAGCGCCGCGGAGCATGTCGAGGCGAAATTCTCACAATAACTCAAATAAATGCCCCGTCGGATATTAAAACACATTTGGGGGGAATTGATGACAGAGAGAGTAACTTGTATTCTTAAATACTGAAAAAGTGTCTCCAGCAGAAAGGGCACTTTTCTCATCCAGGGCAAAAGGGCTGGTGCTTGAACACCACTCGGGCTCTATCTGTGCACGTGGCTGCGTGAGATCCTTGTGACAGGTTTCAGGCTGTCACCAGTAGGTTTCCCACCCTAAGCAGCAAGGATCAGCAACAAGAGGAATATTTGGTAATATATTTTATTACATCCAGGCCGCAGACTGTATCTCTGCTCCCCACCACCTCGCTCCTCAGTCCCTACTGCTCCTTTATGGAGACAGACTCACAGATGCACACACACAGATTGTCCTTAGCTGGGCTGATTACCAATCAGCCACAAGCTGAGGACAATCATACACCGTTCCCTGAGCCACACCCCTGCTCCACCCACTCTGCAGCCGAGCCTAAACACACCCCACTGCCACATACCCCCACCGACTTAGGCCAGGGCAACATCCGGCCTAACCTACTCATCCTCTCCCCCATGAGAGCGGGAGAGGAAGTCAACCACAACCATCTGCTGTACCTGCCCTCCCTCTCTGACAGCTTCTGGCTGATATACAGCACAGAGCGGTCAACCCCCTCCACCTGCTGGGACAAAACGGCTCCCAGCCCTCTGTTCTATGCGTCAGTCTGCAGAGTAAAAGGGAGAGAGAAGTTAGGTGTGTGAAGGAGTGGTTCTCCACAGAGAGCTTGCTTTACCTCCTGAAACACCAACTGGCACTGCTCCGTCCACTGGACCGGATCTGAAGCACCTTTACGGGTCAGGTCAGTCAAGGGGCTGGTCAGCTCTGCAAAGTTTGGGATGAACCGCCTGTAATAACCCGCCAGCCCCAAAAACTGCCGTACCTCTTTTTTAGTCTTGGGCCACGGGCGGTCCAAACCTCATTGTTAAACTGAAATGTGTGGTTCTATTCGCATGTGGGCCGTAACCTCCGCCAAAACAACAGTGAACAACGTAACATATTCTACTCTGTAAGCTCCCATTCACAGACTCGCTTCACACACAAGTAAGACGCAACAACAACATCCCACTTCACTCCCATAGGTCGCTCGGATGAGTGACAGCTTCGACAGCTACACAGAGGTCATGACTCATGAGACGTTCACTGACCTCCTGAACTCAGTAATTACCATAACTACTCTTATCAAGAACACTTCTTCCTATAACCACAATAACACCACTTACAACAGGTTTAGATTAGATGTCCCTCAGTGAGTTACAATATTTAAATTAAACTTTAACGTTGAACTATAGCAGTGTCTTTTTTCTTTTGACAGAATTGTTTGAAATTACATGTGTAATTTAACTATATATATATATATATATATATAATTTTATTTAAAGGATAATGAAAAAAGTGGGATTGTCTTTTTTTTACTGTAAAAATACTTTAAAGTGAATAATTAAACTCATGAGCAAGAACAGCTGATGGGGACCTCATCAAGCCAGCTGCTGTTCCAATTGCAGAAAGATCGTCCTCCGTCCTCTCGTACTCTGGAGTCTTGACTCCCAAGACCAAACTCCCAAATCCAAACTTAAAAAGAACACAAGTCTGTACTCAGTGTACTTGGAATTGATAAACGGCTGAAGTCGTTGTTTATACATTTATTTAAGGATGCATTTATTGACTTATACTTAACACTCCTGTTATGTTGCGGGTCAAATTTACCCGTTTCAAAGTTTGAAAATCTAGGAAAAATATTTGTAAGTACTTTTTCTGTCTAAAACTTATTCTGCTTACCTTATTGAGTGTAATCAATGTATAAAAAATACAAAAGAATTATCATGTATTTGCAACCCCCCCCCCCCCTGCAGGTTTATATAACAGAGATGATGTTCGGGTCAATTTGACCCGGCTGTGAAAGTGAAGGCTAAAAGTCATCAGAAGTGTCACATTTAAACTATTTATTTCTTTGTAAATGTGGGACAGTCTTTCTTACTCCCTCACTCCAAGTTTCAACACACACACTGACCCCAACACACACACACACAAACCAACACACACACACACGCACATACACCAACACACACACCACAACACACACTAGCACACACACCCCTGTTCAAAGCCCCATATATAAAGTTGTACACATTTCAAACTTCAAACAAAAGAACCAGGTGTTTGTTATGGGAACCATCTCTATCCTGATGTGTGCCCATCACCCTACATGAGAAGCACACTTTACAGACTCAACAATGTTTTTCATCTTCTAACTTTTCACCTAAATACACCTTTATTGGACATGGGACACTAATGTGAGGGTTTCTCTCAAGTCTCTCCTAATGAAGATGGTACTATAGTACTTCTAATAGACTCTCTGTCTGTCTGACTGGGAGAGACACACCCTGTTTCATCTCAATCTCAGACGCACACACACTCTCTTTCTAACGACCCCACCTGTGCGAGAAATACAGATACTATTCTGACGGAAATCTTTATTTTTCCCCGCGGGAAAACTCCACCCACACTTATCAGGGGAGGGCCAAACATACAAAATGGTCGGTTAGAAGTCTTACCAATATTACACTCTGCAGATACATACGACTGCACCACTAGGATGACTGTGTGCTGGCCTTTGGTCATCTTTTATAAAATAATGTATGCATCTTAACAATAAAAATGAACATAACTAAAGTTTACTTTAAATACAAATTCTTTATGACTCATTTGGCTTGATTTTGAGTGGGCGGGTCATTATGACCCTGAACAGCACAGGTGTCTCATCTCTATTTATCTACATCACCTCATGAAAAAAATTTGTTTACAAAATGCAAATCAAATTTTAGAGAAATTACATGTTATGGTAGATTAATGCAATTTAGATTTAGATTTTTTCAATGTACCTAAAAAATTATTTGAACATGTATTTTTCATTAAAACGGGTGAGTTTTCCTGATTGAACTCTGATCTATGGAGGGGTGAATAACTCAATTCCATTAAAAACTGATTTAATTGTTAGTAATGGTGTTGGTGATGAGGTAAAAACTATAGTTTTTAGGATTTTTTGGTTTCTGACCACTTTTGGGTGATTCAACATTAACCGGGTCAAATTGACCCGGGAACATCACGGCTACATTTAAGAAACAAACATAACAGGAGTGTTAAGTAATTTTCTGATCTCCATACGTGTCAACATGCCAGCCAGCAGGGGCGTCAGTAGGCTTATTTTAAAACTTAGAAACTGTCTCCAGTGAGCGAGAGTGTGAATGAGCGAATTTGAAATACAAGAAATAACGACTGACATCTCTCTATTCGTTGCATTAATATATATTATTATAATATTTGTTTCCATTGAATGGTATATTTGTCACTGAACTAGTTCATCTTTGTCTCAGTGATAGTGTCCAAATTAGCATAAAAAATCACTGTGACCCTGACATTCTGTCTCTTGTGTTATCAAATACTGAATGCAAGCAAAACTACAGAGCAAACATACCCAGGGGTGCAACTCCCCTTGGGGTTTAGCCCCCGTTTTCTTTGAGTCCTACAAACACCCCAACCAGCCAGCATTCAAGCATTCACACACATTCATACACTGAATGCCTCCTGTCCACCAATATCTAAAGTAATGTAGATTCACGCACAGTCAAACTGAGGTTGATTAGAAGATGACCCACTCTAACTCTAAGCCACAGCCCTCCTAGTTTATAGCTAATTAACTTGTTCTTTAACTCAACATATTTGTCATATTTCTCTACTTGCTGCCAACTGCTTGTATCTTTCTGTTGTTTTTAACACTCTATCTATATGATTGTGTTTCTGCCTCTTTTTTCTCTTCTTTTTTTCATCTTTATTCCTTTTTTTTGTAAGGCTGATTAATAATAATACAGTGAAACATCTCAGGGGTTTTAAATCTCCCATGTCAGGACACCTGATACAATTGCAATGCCTCTATTGTTCACTTCTAACCAGCTTGTTTTCAGAAACAATAAGGGGGATCCCTTTCCCTTGAGAGCATATACCCCGACTCTAAAATCTTACTCACAAGAAAAGGAAACAAATGTGTCATAATACCGAGCGTTCTGTCTTAGGGCAGTTCTGTCCTTCCTCTGAGCATCACACAGGGACATATTACATTAATAATGGAACCTATATGACCTGAGGCAGCACAACATACAGCATGTTAAAGTGTCTTTGCTACACAGTCAGTGGTGCTCTGTTTTGTAGCCTGCAGGGTTTTTCCTCTTAATCATATGCACAACATCATAAGGTTGATTTCACCACACCTGTTTAACACTACTGAAACATATTCATGACGCAAGAATAAAAAAACAGAATATCTGTAAAAAATACAGTACATATGTACTGTATGTGTGTCAGGTAATACTATTATGCTTGTGTTAAATGTATAATCAAAAAACTATACAATAATCAATTTCATGTACCTCGTTCTTTCTCTCACAATGAAGAATTATTATTGTGTTTCTGTGTCTATGTGTTTGAAAGGCGTGCATCTCACGTCCGAATCCCCTTGTGGCGTGGGCCTGCCATTTCACATCATTGAAGGATGAGTAAGGCCTAGTCAGGCATGCCACTGTGACATGAGCTCATGTCTTTCTCCATTTTGGTCAAGTGCTGATTCCAGTTCCTTGTTGTTGTTGTTGATGTTACTTACTGGGAAACTGGGGGCTTTTTTCCACTGACCAGAGGCCCAAGGGAAATTAGGTCAATTTGACAGTTGTGATATGAAGCACGTAGCCTATATAGGCTACAGGGCAGCATCTCCCACTTAGAACCCAACTGGATTGCTTGTCTATGATGTGAAGATGTTGCACTGGAGGTGTTTGATGAACATAAACTAGAATATATAGGATTAGGTTGACAATACGTTTTTTTCTTTTCTACTAAATTCATTGAGTTTAAAAAAAGACTTAACCAGACATTTCAAACTTCCAAATTTCTGTAGATACCTTGTTCATTTGACATTTACCAAGTGCTTGTTTAGTTCAGTATTCACAGTTTGTATGTTTTATCTCAAATTTATGAGTTGAACTCATATGGATATTGGCTATCTATGGTATATGGTGATAGCTTAAAGAAATGATGACCTTTTTTTGGGTGAGATCAGTAGAGTTCAATCTTTCCAGGAGAAGGACAGAACTTGTGCTTTTGGGGCTCCTATGGTGTTTGATTTTTCCTTACAACTCCAACCAAGACCAGAGTCAGCAATGCAAACTAATCCCGGAGTCTATGACCCTGCCTGTGTTGGAGAAAAAGGGGGACATCATCTTGGGGGGACTCTTCTCCCTTCATGACATGGTGGTGGAGCCCAGTCTGTCCTTCACCTCTTTGCCTCCTCCTACACAGTGCACCAGGTGAGCTGTTCTGTAGCTAGTCTTGGTAGCTGCACATGTTCTCTTCATTCTATTGCTTTCATATTCACAGGTTTTTATGTTGAGTAAAAATAAGTCATTTTCACCCTCATAATTGTGTTGAAAAATATGATTGCGTCATCTATGTTCTTCCAGATTTAACTTACGGACTTTTCGTTGGATGCAAACTATGATCTTTGCCATAAAGGAGATCAACAGAGATGGCAAACTCCTTCCCAACATCACATTGGGCTATAGGATCTTTGATTCATGCAGTACACCCCATCAGGCACTTAAGGCTGCCATGGAATTAATGGGAAGTGAGAAGAGTTCAGAGGTTGAAGGAGAGACACAGAGTAAAGGCACCTGTCGTGGGACAATACCAGCATTGATAGGAGACGGAGGCTCTACTCAGTCTCTGGTCGTGGCCCGTTTCCTTGGAGTCTTCCATGTGCCACAGGTAAGAGAGTCATAGCTACTCAACAACTGTGTTTGCCAGATTGTTTTAGCTGTTACCACTACTGGGAGGGGTCAACAGTCTCACATTCATAGTGGCTTTAACATTTGAATAATGTTTTAATGTTGGAAAATGTCAAATGTTTTCTTCCATTTAGGTTAGTTATTTCTCTAGCTGTGCCTGTCTCAGTGACAAAAAAGAGTTTCCTGCTTTTTTAAGGACTATGCCCAGTGACTTCTTTCAGGTTAGAGGCAGCAGCCACTCACAATATCACATATATACACGAACAAAATGTGTCCACATTTTCATCTGGAATAATTACAATATTTCTCTCTCTCTCTCTCTCTATCACTAGGTAGACGCATTAGTACAACTTGTCATGCATTTTGGCTGGACTTGGGTGGGTGTGATAGCAGGGGATGATGCGTATGGCCTTGGTGGGGCAAACATATTTGCAGATGAGGTGAGTCACACACCCTATAAATACAGAATTTAACAAATAAATAGCTATTAAGCTATTTTAATTGTTCATTAATATTGAACATATTGTGAACTTAAAATGAAGTTATCATGCATCCCTCCTGTTGCTCACAGGTTAGAAAATTGGGTGCTTGTGTTGCCCTTCATGAGGTCATCCCGAAGAATCGAGCACAGACAACAATTCCATCAATTGTTTCCAAGATCCGCTCCTCTGGGGCTCGAGTTATTCTAGTGTTTGCTGTGGAACAAGATGCAGCTGCATTGTTTGACGAGGTTCTCAGGCAGGATTTGTTTATAATCTTTGATACAAATTCGCTATCATCTTTTGTTTTCTTACAAATACAGGTTTACTGAGTTTAAATTTCTGATATGTTTATGATTGCAAGAAATGACATCTCCATACCCCTTTCATTTAGAGAGGGGCTCACTGGGATTCAGTGGCTGGCTAGTGAGGCTTGGAGCACAGCTTCTGTCCTCTCTACCCCCAAAAAGCATCACCACATTCTCCAGGGCTCTATGGGATTTGCCATTCGGCGAGCACACATCCCTGGATTGCAAGAGTTTCTGCTTCACCTGCATCCCTCAAGCCCTGAACCCCTTTCACATCCCTTCCTGATACCCTTCTGGGAAGAAGTATTTCAATGCAGGCTGGGTGTGCAGGCTGAAGGTCAGGAACAGAATATTGACAGTAAACCTCCATGCTCCGGGACAGAAGACCTGGGAAGTGTGACAAATATCTATTCAGATGTGTCACAACTAAGGATTTCCTACAATGTCTATAAGGCTGTGTATGCCATTGTCCATGCACTTCAGGCAATGAGAAGTTGTGTGAAAGGAAACGGGCCATTTCCTCAGCAGGCCTGTCCAGATGAAGACAATATACAGCCATGGCAGGTACCATCCCACATGTTCACTCATTTACTCAAGATAAACAAAAGTTACAGTGGTGCTAAAATATATATTGTTAAACTAACTGGTATGCACTGTATTCCCTTAGTTACTTCATTACATACAAGGTGTGGAATACGTGAACTCCTTTGGCGATGAAACTAAGTTTGATGAGAACGGTGACCCTGCAGCCATGTATGACCTGGTGAACTGGCAGCTGAGACCAGATGGTGAAATGGAGTTCGTTACTATTGGCAAATTTGATGAGACGACCACAGGTGGAAAGACAAATCTCCAGATCCAGGAGCATATAATTGAATGGAATGGCAACCAAACCGAAGTAGGGACCTCAATATATTAAAATTATGTATTTTGAATTTCATTTTGACTAATCATATTGTTTATTATTTTGTAATTGTGTGTTGTGATCAGTGTTGTGGATGCTCCCTCGTTTGCCTAGATTCCCTTGTCAGTATGCAGCAGCATTTGTCCCCCAAGTACCCGGAAGGCAATCAGACCAAACTTCCCTATCTGCTGCTATGATTGTGTGGTTTGCAATGCTGGCGAGATTAGCAATCACACTGGTGAGGAAAGGCTACTTGCCCACAGTGTGTCGTAGAATCTAACCTACAGTTGCAGTGGTGAAAAAGTCACAATATAACAGCTAAAGTCTTCTTGTCTTTCCGTTAGATGCCATAGAGTGTGTGCGCTGCCTGCCAGAGTTCTGGTCCAATGTTGAGAGGACGGCCTGTATCCCCAAACCGGTGGAGTTCCTCTCCTATAGCAGCACTATGGGCATCACCCTGTTGGCTATTTCCCTCATTGGATCCTTCTGCACTTGTGTTGTGACCTTCATATTCTCTTGCCACAGAGCCACCCCTATTGTCAGGGCCAACAACTCTGAGCTGAGCTTCCTGCTGCTCTTCTCCTTGACTCTGTGTTTCCTGTGTTCTCTGACCTTCATAGGCCGGCCCACTGAGTGGTCCTGCATGCTGCGACACACATCATTCGGCATCACCTTTGTCCTCTGTATCTCTTGTGTTCTGGGGAAAACTTTAGTGGTGTTAATGGCCTTCAGGGCCACAATTCCAGGAAGTAATGTGATGAAATGGTTTGGGCCTGCACAGCAAAAGGCAATCATTGCCTTTTGTACACTGGTCCAGGTAAGGATTTCTGAATCATTATGCAACTTGAATTTGGGCATTTTCTCAAATATGTAAATAAGACACATTTCTTTTATTGCAGGTAATAATCTGCACAGTGTGGCTGGTTGTTGCTCCCCCCACTCCACACCAACTGATAACACGAAAGAGCATTATTGTCATTCTCTTATGTGACGAAGGTTCACCTGTAGCATTTTCTCTCGTCCTGGGCTACATTGGCCTGCTGGCCTGCCTCTGCCTTGTGTTGGCTTTCCTGGCAAGGAAACTACCAGACAACTTCAATGAGGCCAGACTCATCGCCTTCAGCATGCTCATTTTTTGTGCAGTGTGGATAGCCTTTGTTCCTGCCTACATCAGCTCCCCCGGGAAGTACTCTACAGCCACGGAGGTGTTTGCTATATTGGCCTCCAGTTATGGACTGTTGGGTTGCATCTTTGCACCAAAGTGCTACATAATCCTTCTAAGGCCAGAAAATAACACATGGAAACACCTGATGTCGAAATCTGCCCCTGAAAAATGTTAGGAGATCATCTTTATTTCATGCTCCTTTCATGTATTTATTGTACTTGCGTTTTCCCTGACGAATATAAATAATAGAAAGAGACAACGTGTATTAGCGTCCTGTCCTCAAATATAAATAGTTCCATTTTACCACTAGATGGCGGTAGTGTATTGATAGCGGTAGTCTGTTGATGGCGGTATTGTGTTGCTGCCATCTGTTATGCTTCGTGGCCCCCTTACCCATAACTTTCCCCAATGTCTTTGTAAATTTGACTGTGTATCATTATTGCTCCTATTATATAAAGTATTACCCATGGTTAAATATATTCCTTAACTTTATGAATCCATTTTGTCAGTGGTGTTGAAGTAAAAACAAATGATATAATCAATAAAAACAGATGATATAATCAACAAAAACAGATGATATAATCAATAAAAACAATATCAAAAACATTTAAAAGTGCATTATCAGAATGAGGTATTAGTGTTTGAAAGACACGATAGTATTTAACATTGAGCAATTCAAGACTACCACCAGTTTGCAAATGGTTTTATTTTTCCAACTACATGACACTTCTTTGACGTTCTCCATTGAAATGTGAAGGACAGCTCATTGCTAGATCTGCATAGGATTTGGCAACAGTGTCCATGCAGATTTGACCCGAGATAGAATGATGAGGCCCAAGGTCTCTGAGGTATGCTATGTGGAAATCCCAGCCATCAATGGTTAATTTAAACCCTCATACTCTGGAGGCCTTTACAAATAAACATTACGCTTGGCTGTTCCCTTCAATAACAAACTAAAACGCCGGACATTTTTCCGTCTCTCCACATCTGCCCTTCAGGCTAACATTGATTACTCACCACTAATTAATCTGTTCCTTCAAAGAGAGACACATCGGAAGATGGAGAGATGCACGGTCTCTGCTGTCTGCTAAGGTGTCATATTGTATTAGCACTGTATTACTTGATTTTCATTTATTTCCCATTGTTACTCTTCTAGTCTTTGCATTTTGTTCGATATACTGCAACATACATTTAAATGTGTGACAGTGGTCCTTCTTTGTGTGTGGCTGCTGGTATAGTGCATGTTATGAGTCTCTTTGGGTGTCATCATGGCAAAATGTGGTCCTGGAGAGACTTACTTTAGTTGTGTATGGGGTCATGAATAAGGTATATAGTTGAAATTAAAATAAAGGCAGAGCTAGAAGATGGGTATAATCCAAGCAAGGGCGCTGGACATACATGTCGGAAATTGCTCCAAGAAAAACATGTGATAATGTCTTTAATGAAATGGATGGGCCATCAAATTACAGAGACACATGTAAAATACCAGTGTGCATGGCTGTAAAATAAATCTCTTCAAAGAGTCACTCAAAGTAGAAAAAAAATCCGGAATTCATAGAAATACATTCCAAGAACTATTGAAAAAGCAAAATCCAAAATCCAAATGATGACATATATTGCTCAGAGCGTAAATGCTGACCAGATGTTTGGACACATGGGGGTTTGCCTCACCAACGACAGGGATTAGAGAAGTTCTACAAAACAAAGATAACTGGCAAAGTTACAGATACGTCTTACTGGCCTGGATTGCTATGCATTAGTTATAAACACACACACAAATGAATCATTACAAAGGGAAGAGTCTCAAAATGTTAACAATATAAGCGGGAAAATGGGGAAACTGATGAGCAAAGATATTCATAACTAAACCCATGACGATATGTGGCAAAATACAAATAACTGGATATTCTTTCAAATTATGTAACATTTTTCTAAGTATCTGCACATGAGGGTTTTAAAATGTGCCTCTCAGCCACCCATCGCCACACATTTATACACAGATGGTGGAGATACGTGTACATAGCAGTCACTTTGCATAATCATTATATAAGGGGACAGAGTTGAGTAATTGAATCATGTCTTGCTCAGATGCACCATTACCTACAATCTCTTTCACCATAATCCTTTTTTTCTGTTATTTTTCCTCTTGATACCACTCTTTTCAGTTATCTTTTCCTCCAACTTTCTTTCACCTATTATGTAGAGAAAGCCGGTCTCACAGAGGAGATGGACACTGGAGAAACTGCAGCTGAAACTAATGGTCTCTCTCACTATAGCACCATTCACTGGAACCAATATGGCAGTCTACATTATAGATGGCAGAAAATAATGTGATGGTCTCAACCCCCTCTCCCCCCCCCAAAAAACTAAAGTAACATTGGTGATGTTGGTTTTTTTAATACAGTATAAGTCACTATGCTTAGCTAATTATGCCTATTTAATAAGGCAAATTGTTCAGATTGTCTTAAATGGGAGGACAGATGCAAAATATGTTTTTTCTTTTCTTTTTTATGTTGTTGTCACATGTTTCATGATGGACACAATACCATTTTCAAAAGTCAATACTTGTTTAAAATTCATTTTTATTTTCATTTTCATTATGTTATGCCTTCGTCTTTTGACCATGAGTCCTTAGTACTTCCCACGAAAAAACATCAGATGTTTTGTGGTGTTTCTCTAAAAATAAAAATAAAACAATTGGAGGCAAAGATATAGAACAGAAGGCCATCATTTAAGTCTAGGATGGCAAACACTCCACTATAACAATTTACTTCCCAGGAGAGTGTATGCGTAACAGAGAGGCCACCAAGACTATACAGGAGAGCATGCTGAACGTGATTTGTTTGACTTCATTAAAGTCGTCAGGGAATTTCCTTGCTAGGAAGGTCAGGGGGAGGCTGAAACATGCCAGCCCAAAACTATGGAGCCCTTGGCTCATTCAAGAATGACCTTGGGTCCCAAGTGGTCCAATATGTTCTTTTCTGCTGACTGAGAAAGAGACAGGGTCCGGCACACCTCTGATTGGAGATGAAAAGGTCCGGTCAGGAGATGGTGAGGGGTATTTGTTTAAAATACTAAAGAAAATGAAAACTGAAGCAGAGATTGTAATCGGAAACAGAAATCAGTAACTCAAAGTATTTTGAACAATAGCCTGAATTTATATTTAAATAATTGACTGTCCTCATATGGGTATGGGTTATGTAAAAAATAAAACATAATTCCTTTAAGAGATAGACTTGAGAGAGATATTGAAGCAAGGGGTTACTGGGACATGTATGGCATAGTTTGTTTCTCTCAATTTTGAGGTTAATGGCTCATGATGTTTATATTCCACAATTATTCTCTGAGTATATTGAAACTATGATGTAATTCTCTCCAAAATGTAATATGGCATCATCTGATGGTGCCATGCTTCACCAAAAGGGTGTCAGTAGTAAAGGAAACATGGCAAACATGGCAGCTGTCAGGGTTGCTCCAACAGAGTAGACAATAAAGAGGATGATTCCTCTTGTTCCATTGTAAGAAAGGGGAAAAACTGGTTTGGTTTGAGACCGGAATAAAAGTTACAATATT
The DNA here is from genome assembly GCF_029220125.1 of Pseudoliparis swirei. NCBI lineage: Eukaryota > Metazoa > Chordata > Actinopteri > Perciformes > Liparidae > Pseudoliparis > Pseudoliparis swirei. Next base: position 19,681,326 of record NC_079407.1, read on the forward strand.
GTAACCCTAGTTATTTAAGCACAGGTGAAGCTCTCTCCAGGACTCCATGTGTAATGCTCCTCTTCGCACACATTTACCCACTGGAGATTGACTTTAGCATTGAACCTGACTAGAGGTTAGTTGCTGAAGCAAATCTACTCCTTTATAACCAAGGCCTCACTGCCGAGAAGAATGGAGGCCCACGCAAACCTGAGAGTACACAACTGAACTGTAGAGCCATGGCCTAACCCTACATTCACCGGTTCATCAAAGGGCACGAAAACATGGTGGTGTATCATGCTTCCTTGTCCTTCCCAGAGTTGGAACAAATAAACCATCCAGCTGTGTAGCGCTCGACCTGAAAGTATGGGAACAAAGCGTTTGATCTGAGTGTAGCCCTGCCCTGGTCGCCACAGTGGAGCAACAGGGCGGTTAGTTCACGCCCTTCAGGCTGTCATTCAAGCTGCAGCTGTAGCCCAACAGGTCCGGCCGCAGTGGTCGTCACTCGCGGGAAGTCTGGGTGGAAAGATGTCGGCAGCGGACTTTTCGCGGGATCCTGATTTTGCGGAAATGGAAGAGATATTGTTGTCTTCATTAACTGCAGACGAAGCCCTTTCCCAGCAAGGTTGACGGGAGGCAGCAGAGGCATGTTTGCGGCTGGAACAGGACTTCAACAATGTTGTCGCTCTCGAGGCACAAGTACCCTGTGTGGGTGAGAACCATACAGGACACCAAACCAACTCCAGTGATCCTCAAACAGAGACAGAGAAAGCAGATGTGTTTTTTGACAGATACATCTGAAGCTGTTGGGATACACTTGTATCAATGTCACATGAGAGTTAAAAGCCACAGTCGTTATTAACCTAAACATCAGACTACAGAGTTAAATGGCTTATTAACATTCCTCACATGTAGTAGAGGGAAAGCATTTGTCAATAACAAATGTGATTCAAATAGAGACTTAGAATAGAAAAAAAGTTTCAAAAATACAAGAATTGTTTCTGTGGGCTCCTCTTCCCTGGATCCCATATCTGCCTAAATCATCATCCATGGACACTAACCATACCCACGTCTTCCCCATGAGGTGCACAGCTCAGCCTGGCCCAGGAGCAGCATCACTGGACATTGTGCAGAAGAACAGCGGGTACCTCTTGATATTTCCATATTGTCCCGTCTTATTATTGCTCAAACCCACATAGCTAGCTCACAAGAATAAGAGCAGTTTTAACAGATAGATAGATGGATATGTAAACAGAGTTAAGTAAGAAACAGCAAGTTTGAAAAAACAGAAATAGACATTTAAGTTGAGAAATGTATATGAGCTGCTCGTGTGCAGAGCTCCTATTTTTTTTAGGCTTGTGCTTTTCTCAAAGGTAATTCCTTAAAGCCCCTTTCCCACTGGACAAAAAAAACATTCACACCGAATAACATCTGCCTTTGTCTTTAGTGCAAAAGGTTACATTCTGCATTAATTCCTGGACACACGACTCGAGTAGTCATGGATATCATCTGCTCCAGCTCTGCTCGGCAGTGATAGAAACATGGCACCCAAGGGCACACGCTGATTTCCGCCCTTTTTCCGCCTCTTTCTTTCTGTCATCTCAGCCACACATTCCATCCGTCTCCATCAAAACAGCGCACACACATCCTTTTCTGGTGTGTTTAGTTTGGGTGGAAAAGGGGTATGATATTTGATTTGGAAGGAGCAAGCATAACAAAGCCACATAAACCTAGAAAATACATTGAGACCCAAACACAAATGCTCAAGAAAAGATTAGAGACTTATGTTAATAAAGCAAAACAAAACTAACATTCATGAATCATCATTATGTTTGCAACACAGTTATCGACACCATGGGTATATCTAACACCTCAAGCTTGTTTGACAAAACAATGGAGGCTGAACTGGCAGTGTATAGGCACAGATTCACATTCTGAGTTTTCCAAATGAGCTTCCTGTCTTGTCACCATAGCAATGGCTGATAACAGTAGTGCTCGCTGCTTGGCAAGCATCAGCTGCCAGATAGCCACGGGTGAAGTTGGACAGGAGGTCTAGGTTATTGTTAATGAGAAGATCATAGCCTCAAGCTCCCATGTCAAACTCTAGCAGGTAAAATACAGGAAAATAATAGCAAGAAAGAATTCAAGACATCTGTTGAAAGAGTGTGTATACTTAGTTCAGCTATACAAACAAAGAAAATGTTTATTTCTTCATAATCTGTCATTTCAGCTGCATTACCTTCTCACTCGTGAAACCCTACTCAGGCAGTGGTGCATTCACATGATCAGGGAACAGAGCCCCAGTCATCCTTTGCCTGATAAGTGCCATGTTGAACAGACTTTACCATCAGCGTGCAGGACTCCCCTCCATAAACCCATGGGTAATCTCAGGGAGGCAGCAAAGATACACACCACCGGAAGAGAGCAGTGCAGCAAAGGAAATCCAACATTTTTAACATTTTAAATAGAATTAGTTCATTAACATATGGTCTTAGATACTTAGGCATCATACATTCAAGTTAACATTTAATATTATATATATATATATACATATATAATTATTATTATTATTATTGTTATTATTAATATAATTATAAACGTTCTTAATACAGTCAGATAAAATAAACCAGAAAGATCCAATATCCTAATAAAAGAAATGTTGTGCATTATATCCAATGATTTTGTTTGCTGTTAATTAAACAGTGCATTGCAATATATCCCAGTTTTTCAACAAATGAAGTGATTCTGTTTGCTCAAAATTCAAACCCATATTCAGAAGGTATGGATACCTGTTTGAAGCAGCAGTAGCTGCGAGTTATTTTTTGTAGATCCAAAGGAAGGAAGACAAAGCATTTGATATACAGCAATCACTGTCACATGGGAGGGGAATCGGACTGTGTCTTACTGAGAGGAGGAAATGACTTGAGTTTGTTATTGCAGGCAGAGTGAGAGTCCCGCAGAGTAAAGGAGCTAAACCCATGTGTGTTCTTTCAGATTGCCGTGGAAAGTAGTTTCAGAAAAGATGTCACAATGTTGTAACATTTGATATTAACTACAGCCTTCTCTGAGTTGTACACTTATTTCAGTGGCGACTGCAGCTTTCTTTTCTTTTTTTATATGGGAGAGTGCACATTTATAAAAACATTTCTGTAAATGTGCCAGAGTTATCCAAGAGGCTATTTTCATCTGTAGTTCTTTTTGTCATGCACTTATTTCAGTGGCGGCTGCAGCCTTTCTTTTCTTTTTTCTACTTTGGTTTTTTTGGTATAAGGGACAGTGCACATTAAAATGAACATTTCCGGAAATGTGCCAGAGTTAGCCAAGCTATTTTTAATGTGTAGTCCGAGAGGCAGATGTCACAAAACAAACCTAAGAACATAAGATTACATATACAAGGTTTATACAATATTTACGCTTTTCAATGGGTGCACAAACAATTAATCGTGAGAATAATGAGTATCCTCATTCAGGAGACTGTTAGACATTGTCTGTAACATCCTGTTAATGCTGTGTCTGTCTCCCCAGGAATTGGTCATTCCTGCACCTGCCCTCAGCCTCTCCTGATTGTGTCATTCCCGTCTCGCTGATTCCTGATGTCCCACACCTGTGTTTCCCCACCTTATATATTCTCCCAGTCTTTGCTTTGTTCCCTGCCCGATTGGTGTGTGTTTGGCCCCTCGTGTCAATTCGCTCATGACCAGTCTGGTTTTAAGTATAAACATTTGTTCCTCAAATCCAGAGTCGGACAGTTCTTCTGCACTTGAGCTTACACGTGTGAACTTGTGACATTGTCAAGTACTAACAAGACATGCAACACATTGGCTCACAAATTCAAAACACACAAAGCAAATAAAATAAGGGAGAACTATGTTAAAATGGACAGAATAAACACACATGACACAAAAGCATGCAGAATACATGAAATATATAAATCAGTCAGACACATCTAAACAACAACAAAAGACCTACACACAGGTAAAGTGAATGGTCGACCAACAAAGTCAGGACATACAGACAGCTGACAACAGACAGGTAGTCAACACAGACAGACAGAAGGAAAGTTCTCCACGAACAGATTGAGGATAGTAAGGAGAAGTTATGTTTTAGTCCTAACAGGGCTGGATAAATACTAACCATTTCTTGAACTGAACTTTAAATGAACTGTGTGTTTGGAGATCTCTGATCGGCCCTGCAATGAGTTCCAGTCTATTGCAAATTGTACAGAAAAAGCAGTCTGACTGAGAGCACTATTCCAATACAGTGGGACAATACAATCCCCTCTTGCTGCACCTCTTGTGAGCCGAGATCCAGTTTGTGTGATGACAAATTGTTGAGGTCGGGCTCAGGAGGTCGAGCAGGTTGTCCGTTAATTGCAAGGTGCAGGTGTTTGATCTCTGGCATCTCAAATTGTCCTTGAGCAAGATACTGAATCCCAAGTAGCTCCCGATGGGCAGACCAGCAACTTCATGACAGTTCTATCACCATCTGTGTGTAAAGGTGAGTATGAGAGGCAAATTGTTTAGCGCATATAAATGCAGTCATTTAACATTTCGTCAGATTTGACCAAATACCCGAGTACATTTTGTTTATTTGATAGTCATCCACAATCAAACTTTTCAGTGATAGCAGGTATCACCATAATAATGATAGGTTACACGCAGTCTTGCTGAGATGTACAATATGCAGTAGGGATGAATTAGAGTTGCCTATAAAAGATGAGATGGGTTAGAGTAAGAAAAAGAGAGCTGTCATCAGGAGCAGGCATTATCCTGGAAATGATAAGTTGGATTCATCCAATTACACCATGAGTGCCCCTCTCTCCATCGTTCACTCCTGTCCTTTTGTTCTTCCTCTTCTCTCCACTTTCTAGACCACCCGATCTCTCTCTTCCTCTGCTCTCCTCCTTCAGTCTTGGTTGGTTCTCAAGCCTCTCCAGTAATTACTGCTCCTCTACTCATATCTCTCATCTTCTCTCCTTTGCCCTCTTTCTAGCCAGAAATAGTTTGATATTCTGGGAAATATGAACGGCTGAAAACAGCCTCTGTGACAGACAGTCTCTGTCCCAATGTAACAAAACACTTCCACTGTTGTTAGTGTAGCCCTGTCTACAAATGATCATTGAGACATCAGGATGTAAGTAGTTTTCTAAAACATTAAGTTAAAAGTGGATGAGTGTAACATGCACTTTAACTTGAGGCCTCCTCACACACATGCCACTTTATTTGCATGCACTTTAACAAACACACGCCACGCTGTAATATACACTTTTAACTAAAACACACCACTTGAAGCACACACCCAAACACTTTCACATTACTTGTTGTCTTTCTGTCGTGTTGATTGTTGTTTGTTTGTCATGTCCAAATGTTGCACCTTCCACCAAAAAAAATTCCTCGTTTGTGTAAACATTCCTGGCAATAAAACTGTTTCTGATTCTGATTCTGATTCTGATTCTGATTTAGGATGAAGATGTATTAATGTTCCATATGGAAGAAAACTGCTAAATAACTGCTGAGTTGCAGCACCATTGTATCTCTAACCTCCCCTTCCTCTCCAAGATCCTTGAGAAAGTGGTCGCAAATCAGTTGTGCGACTTTCTACATCATAATAGTTTATTTGAGAAATTTCAATCAGGATTTAGAAAACACCACAGCACCGAGACAGCACTGGTGAAAATTACAAATGACCTCTTAATGGCAGCAGATAAAGGACTCCTCTCTGTCCTGGTCTTGTTAGACCTTAGTGCTGCATTCGACACCATTGACCATGACATCCTGTTACAGAGACTGGAGCAGTCGATTGGCATTTCAGGCACGGCACTAATTTGGTTTTAAATCCTATTTATCAGATCGATCTCAGTTTGTATTTGTAAACGATGACGCCTCGATAACCACCAACGTTAATCACGGAGTTCCACAAGGTTCTGTGCTTGGACCAATTTTATTTACCTTATACATGCTTCCTTTGGGCAATATTATCAGGAAACACTCCATAAACTTTCATTGTTATGCAGATGATAATCAACTATATTTATCGATAAAACCAGAGGAGAGCAACCAACTCGGTAAAATTCAAGCATGTCTTAACCCTTGTGTTGCCTTAGGGTCATTTTGACCCGAATCAATATTACACCTCCTCCCTTTTGGGTCATTTTGACCCGATTCAATGTTTCACCCTCCTGTTACCTTTATATTTACTAACATATTTTACCCTTTGGGTTCAATTTGACGCCAGCAATTAAAACCTCCAGAAAATTATTAGAATTAATATTGTTTTCCAAGTTTAAGTGTGAGGCACTTTATGTTTGTTTGTTGATCACCGAAAGAACACCGACATTAAACATTGAATGGGGTCAAATTAATCCTAAAGCGGGGGAGGGTGTATATTGATTCGGGTCAAATGACCCTAAGGCAATACAAGGGTTAAAGACATAAAACATGGATGACCTGCAACTTCTTGATGTTAAACCAGACAAAACCGAAGTAATTTTAATCGGCCCTGAGCACCTCAGAGATCAATTATCTGGTGATGTGGTTTCTGTAGACGGCATTGCCCTAGCATCCAACACCACTGTAAAGAATTCTTGCTATCTTTGATCGGGACTTGTCCTTTAACTCCCACGCACAGCAAATCTCAAGGACTGCATTCTTTCATCTACGTAATATTTCAAAATCAGGCACAGCTTGTCTCAAAAAGATGCAGAAAATTGGTTCACGCGTTCGTTACTTCGAGACTGGATTACTGCAACCCCTTATTAGCAGGCTGCTCTAATAAATCTCTTAGGTCCCTCCAGTTGATCCAGAAGGCTGCAGCTCGTGTTCTCACCAAAACTAAGAAAGAGATCACATCACTCCTGCACTAGCTGCTCTGCACTGGCTCCAGTAAAATCAAGAATCACTTTTAAAATTATTCTCTTAACGTACAAAGCCTTGATTGGTGATGCACCATCATATCTTAAGGAGCTTGTAGTAATTATATTGCCCACTAGAGAGCTACGCTCACTAAATGCGGACTACTTGTAGTTCCTAGAGTCTTAAAGTAGAATGGGAGCCAGAGCTCCTCTTTTATGGAACCAGCCCAATTTCAGTCCGGGAGGCAGACACAGTCACCTCGCTTAAGAGTAGACTTAAGACTTTCCTCTTTGACAGAGTTATAGTTAGGGCTGAATCAGGTTTGCCCTGGTCCAGCCCCTTGATATGCTGCTATAGGCTTATAGCTGCCGGGACGTTTTAGGATGCACTGAGTACCTATCTCCTCTTTTTCTCTCCTTAAGGATGAATTTTCATCTCAATCACACGCTACTAACTCTGCTTTCTCCCCGGAGTCCTTTTGACTTCACGCCCCATGGATCATCGGACCCTATGAGACGCATAGATCCCATCTGCCTGATGGATCATCGAGGTCTGGGTCGTGGAATTCCTGCTCCTGACTACGCCACTGTCCTGTTGAGACTCCGCCCACTCCTCCTCCCCACCGCCATCTGCCTGATGGATCGTGGAGGTCTCCATCGTGGAATATGCCTACTATGAACTATTCATACACTCTGTCACATTCATTGAATGTATTTTAACTCTAAATCTGTCCTTCTGTACACATTACATCTATTGCATCTGTCCATCCTGGAGAGGGATCCTCCTCTGTTGCTCTCCTGCAGGTTTCTTCCCTTTTTTTCCCCCTGAAGGGTTATTTGGGAGTTTTTCCTGGTCCGATGTGAGGTTTTGGGGCAGGGATGTCTATGTGTACAGATTGTAAAGCACTCCGAGACAAATTTGTAATTTGTGAAATTGGGCTATACAAATAAACTTAATTGAATTGAATTGAAGAATGTATAAATGTATATATCCGTCTTTTGTCATAAATCTCTATGTTCTCACAAAATATACCGAGAATATCGGTAATATGTGATTAATCATGATTAATCCACAAAAACCTGTGATTAACCCGATTAAAAATGTTAATCGTTTCACAGCCCTAATATATATAATTAGAATTATTATTATTGTTATTATTAATATAATTATAAACGTTCTTAATACAGTCAGATAAAATAAACCAGAAAGATCCAATATCCTAATAAAAGAAATGTTGTGCATTATATCCATTGATTTTTGTTGCTGTTAATTAAACAGTGCATTGCAATATATCCCAGTTTTTCAACAAATGAAGTGATTCTGTTTGCTCAAAATTCAAACCCATATTCAGAAGGTATGGATACCTGTTTGAAGCAGCAGTAGCTGCGAGTTATTTTTTGTAGATCCAAAGGAAGGAAGACAAAGCATTTGATATACAGCAATCACTGTCACATGGGAGGGGAATCGGACTGTGTCTTACTGAGAGGAGGAAATGACTTGAGTTTGTTATTGCAGGCAGAGTGAGAGTCCCGCAGAGTAAAGGAGCTAAACCCATGTGTGTTCTTTCAGATTGCCGTGGAAAGTAGTTTCAGAAAAGATGTCACAATGTTGTAACATTTGATATTAACTACAGCCTTCTCTGAGTTGTACACTTATTTCAGTGGCGACTGCAGCTTTTCTTTTCTTTTTTTATATATGGGAGAGTGCACATTTATAAAAACATTTCTGTAAATGTGCCAGAGTTATCCAAGAGGCTATTTTTCATCTGTAGTTCTTTTTGTCATGCACTTATTTCAGTGGCGGCTGCAGCCTTTCTTTTCTTTTTTCTACTTTGGTTTTTTTGGTATAAGGGACAGTGCACATTAAAATGAACATTTCCGGAAATGTGCCAGAGTTAGCCAAGAAGCTATTTTTAATGTGTAGTCCCGAGAGGCAGATGTCACAAAACAAACCTAAGAACATAAGATTACATATACAAGGTTTATACAATATTTACGCTTTTCAATGGGTGCACAAACAATTAATCGTGAGAATAATGAGTATCCTCATTCAGGAGACTGTTAGACATTGTCTGTAACATCCTGTTAATGCTGTGTCTGTCTCCCCAGGAATTGGTCATTCCCTGCACCTGCCCTCAGCCTCTCCTGATTGTGTCATTCCCGTCTCGCTGATTCCTGATGTCCCACACCTGTGTTTCCCCACCTTATATATTCTCCCAGTCTTTGCTTTGTTCCCTGCCCGATTGGTGTGTGTTTGGCCCCTCGTGTCAATTCGCTCATGACCAGTCTGGTTTTAAGTATAAACATTTGTTCCTCAAATCCAGAGTCGGACAGTTCTTCTGCACTTGAGCTTACACGTGTGAACTTGTGACATTGTCAAGTACTAACAAGACATGCAACACATTGGCTCACAAATTCAAAACACACAAAGCAAATAAAATAAGGGAGAACTATGTTAAAATGGACAGAATAAACACACATGACACAAAAGCATGCAGAATACATGAAATATATAAATCAGTCAGACACATCTAAACAACAACAAAAGACCTACACACAGGTAAAGTGAATGGTCGACCAACAAAGTCAGGACATACAGACAGCTGACAACAGACAGGTAGTCAACACAGACAGACAGAAGGAAAGTTCTCCACGAACAGATTGAGGATAGTAAGGAGAAGTTATGTTTTAGTCCTAACAGGGCTGGATAAATACTAACCATTTCTTGAACTGAACTTTAAATGAACTGTGTGTTTGGAGATCTCTGATCGGCCCTGCAATGAGTTCCAGTCTATTGCAAATTGTACAGAAAAAGCAGTCTGACTGAGAGCACTATTCCAATACAGTGGGACAATACAATCCCCTCTTGCTGCACCTCTTGTGAGCCGAGATCCAGTTTGTGTGATGACAAATTGTTGAGGTCGGGCTCAGGAGGTCGAGCAGGTTGTCCGTTAATTGCAAGGTGCAGGTGTTTGATCTCTGGCATCTCAAATTGTCCTTGAGCAAGATACTGAATCCCAAGTAGCTCCCGATGGGCAGACCAGCAACTTCATGACAGTTCTATCACCATCTGTGTGTAAAGGTGAGTATGAGAGGCAAATTGTTTAGCGCATATAAATGCAGTCATTTAACATTTCGTCAGATTTGACCAAATACCCGAGTACATTTTGTTTATTTGATAGTCATCCACAATCAAACTTTTCAGTGATAGCAGGTATCACCATAATAATGATAGGTTACACGCAGTCTTGCTGAGATGTACAATATGCAGTAGGGATGAATTAGAGTTGCCTATAAAAGATGAGATGGGTTAGAGTAAGAAAAAGAGAGCTGTCATCAGGAGCAGGCATTATCCTGGAAATGATAAGTTGGATTCATCCAATTACACCATGAGTGCCCCTCTCTCCATCGTTCACTCCTGTCCTTTTGTTCTTCCTCTTCTCTCCACTTTCTAGACCACCCGATCTCTCTCTTCCTCTGCTCTCCTCCTTCAGTCTTGGTTGGTTCTCAAGCCTCTCCAGTAATTACTGCTCCTCTACTCTCATATCTCTCATCTTCTCTCCTTTGCCCTCTTTCTAGCCAGAAATAGTTTGATATTCTGGGAAATATGAACGGCTGAAAACAGCCTCTGTGACAGACAGTCTCTGTCCCAATGTAACAAAACACTTCCACTGTTGTTAGTGTAGCCCTGTCTACAAATGATCATTGAGACATCAGGATGTAAGTAGTTTTCTAAAACATTAAGTTAAAAGTGGATGAGTGTAGAAATAAGAGAGTCAATCTTTACAGTTTAAAGGTTAGAGTTCATGCAAATGAGCATCGTGCTGTGAACATGATTCAGAATATGTGCCTTCTGTCTAAATGCCTAACTTGTTTTAGCTGAGTAATCTGTCAATCTTACTTTTTCTTTGTGTTAATTGGGTTGTCCTGAGACCAATCCAATCTCATTCTCAGGTAGAGGGGTGGGACTTAAGCGGATCAAGAGGTGTTGTGTGTTCGAGGAAAGCATAAGCTAATTAACACAATGTTGAGTGATTCGTGAATATTGTATGAGAGCAATACTGTTCATTACTTAGTGGTGACCAGTTATCCTATGGTTTGGACTTGTGTGATCTACGAGGTAAATAAGTGTTATGTTAAAGTAAAGCCTTTTTTGTTTATTGCTTGAGTGGCTATGTAGTGCTGGTCTTCAGCAGCTCCTTACAGTATGTAGGCTACTGTATATGGTACATGGAACATGACATAAAATGCAATGTCAGTAAGAGTGCTATCCTGATCTGTGGAACCAAAGGGGACACAAGTGTAACATTCCCTGACTTCAAATGGTCTGATAATTACCTCAGTGTCTGTGGTAAGGTCAACTATCTTGCAAATTTTATTAAAGAACAGATGCCTGATGATGGAGACATCTATAGGCAACGTCGTATGATGTATGCACAAGCAAACATTCTCTCACGCAAGTTTAGTATGTGTACAGATGGAGTGAAGATGTCTCTGTTTAGAGTCTAATTATGAAAAAGCAAGCTTACATAAACTTCAAGTAGCTTATAATGATGCCATGAGAATATTACTGAAGAGACCGAGATGGAGTAGTGCCAGTGAAATGTTTGTGGCTGCAGGAGTTAATACTTTCCAAGCTGTTTTAATAAATCTTATGTATAAATGTATCTGCCGGGTAAATGACTCCGAAAATGAAATCGTCATGGTTTTAACAAACATAAAGTTTAGTTCTACGCGCTACCACTCCCAGCTGTGGAGACATTGATACAGCTGTTTATTTATAAGGCATTCGTAGGTCTATGTATTTTACTGTTGAGTTTGTATGTAATTTATTCTATTTAATGTTTTGTACTATCTGGACCGTGAGTCTGAAATAAAAGTTTCATTGATTGATTGTGGACAAGTGGCTGTGATTCAGGCCGGCTACAGGGGTTTTGTTATTGTGAGTGTGTGTGTGTGACATGGGTTACGTATATTGATGTTCACATATTTAAGATGTTCCGAAGAGGAATTCATAATCATTTTGGGGTTTGTTGATATTGCATAGTATCTCATTTGATATGTCTTTCATAATGGATCTGCATTTCATTTTATTTGTTCTATACATGCTAATAAATACCAAACTGTATTTGTAGGCAGCTGAAGTATCTTAGGTGTGTCAAAGTTCAAGAATTGTATAAATAAGAGGTAAAATACAATTGAAACAAAAGCTAAAAAAAGACTAAATAAGAGGCACAAACCTTTTTATTTAGCTACCGTAATTCTATTGGAGGCAACGGCAGTTATTTCAGTTTTCAGAAAAAGAGAGCAAGAGTTGTAAGAACCATTATATTTATTTGTAAGAATAGGTAATTGCACCATTAATTTTAAAACTACCCAAGACCCCGCCCATAGTACTGCTACACCTAGCAGATTCAAATAATACGATATAGCACCACGGGACGGGTGTTACATGAGTATAGATTATCCAAACCCCCCAAGTCGACATCAGGTGAGTTAAATGTATCTGGAAGGAGCTTCATATTCATCCAACAGACATGAAAGTTGTCGAGATCTTATCTAAATCTTGCGAAGAATAAGCACATTTCTCAAAATGTCAAAAGATTATGTAAAGCTTCCGCGTGGTTTCTGCATATGGGCAGTATACCAAGTTAGACACAGCGAAACTCATAAAACTACATTTTGATCCAATGCTATTCATTAAAACAAGGTGTCTTTGTCTTCCTGTGGCTCTGATATTGACCCATTGTGTTAGACTAACGAAAGAACAAGCAGAAAGCCCTCTAGAGACAAAGTTGCTGGTCTCAGCTGCAACAGCTCCTCCAGAGGGATCCAGGAAGATGAGCACAGGGCCAAGCACAGCTGGGACCAGGTCCACAGAGAAGAGGATGTGACTACAATGGCCTCACATCCGAAAGATGACTGAACAAATAAAAAAACAAATGTAGGTTTCTGTCTACAATGTGTTTTGTGAATGTTGAGGGGGAAGGTTCAGGCTTTAGCGTGAGATGGGTTTGATGAGGGGCTAAGGATGGATTTGAATACAAGCCCCCATGATTTGTTTCACCCTTCCCTGCCGGATGCCAGCGTGAACTCTTCACAGCACGGAGCCTGGTGATGCACCCATTGCAATAAAAAGATGACTGCAGAGAGAGGTAAGAAAGCCACATTTGACCTACATATCGGGGGAAACAAATATATGTTTTATTTTTAATACAAAGCATTTTAGCACACACTCCCAATACTTGTTTCTATATTTAACTGACAGCTTTATCCATCAAAGTCTTCCCTATTATGCTGATTGTAGGATGGATTGTTGGCTGCACAGCAGTTGTCTACTTTGTCTTCATTATTGCTTGGGTACATTATTTTCCCTTTAAAAATTACAATATGCTTGTATATGCATGTATCATCAGTGTGTCCTATGGCTGTCAGACTGTACACCACTTTGATACAGAGCTCCACAACTATATTGATTGACGCAAAACTGCAGAGACATTCTTGAGTCTTGATATTTGTGGAATTGAGTGAAGGTATTACAGCTGGATTGGTTGCCATTATCCCTCATGCTGATTGTAATAACTATAGTCATAATTTACATTAATTTGGTGCCCTTATGCATAATAATCCCTTGTTGAAAATGGTTACTAAATGTCCATATGTCAGTGTTATGACATATCTCTCATTTTTTAAGCACGCTAGCATGCATTTTCTACCTGTGAGGCGAGACTACTGACTACTTGGATCCTGCTAAGTATCTTCTTTAAACTAGTTTTATCTGCTAAAGTTACTGTTGTATTTGTTGATTAAAGCTGCTAGATTGTTAGTCTGTCCTGTTTTAAGGAGTTGTTTTGGTAGAGAGGTGTGTCCTGTGTTCCGACACCTGAATCTTCACTGATTGGACGAGCGATCGTCACCTGGTTTCTATTGAGTGTCATTTGAATACCAAAAGCCAAGGGGCGTCAACGCTGCTGGAGGTATTGGCACTAACTTGGGCTCATAACCGGGGGGTTTTCTGCAGCGTCAGTGTGACATCGGACGAAGACTCGGAGGACAAAGACATAGGAGTCTTCCGTTGGAGTCGAGACTGAGGACAAAGACATAGGAGTCTTCCGTTGGAGTCGAGACTCGGAGGACAAAGACATAGGAGTCTTCCGTTGGAGTCGAGACTCGGAGGACAAAGACATAGGAGTCTTCCGTTGGAGTCGAGACTCGGAGGACAAAGACATAGGAGTCTTCCGTTGAGTCGAGACTCGAGGACAAAGACATAGGAGTCTTCCGTTGGAGTCGAGACTCGAGGACAAAGACATAGGAGTCTTCCGTTGGAGTCTTCCCCATTTTTGAATATGTGTGTCTTTTCCATACCTGTGCTTATCTCTACGTAGTTACTATAGGACTCGCTCATTCATGTACCGAACCCTCCTCTGTTATCCTTCCTACCCGTTACTCACACCCAGCACCTGGTCACAGGAGGCCTCTGGAACTGTCAGTCAGCCAACCGCAAGGCCGACTTCATCTCTGGCTTTGCTGTGGAGCAGTCGCTTGACTTCCTGGCTCTCACTGAGACCTGGATCACAGCAGACAACACGTCTACCCCGGCTGCTCTCTCCTCTGCCTTCTCCTTTAGCCACACACCCAGACCCTCTGGTCGGGGTGGAGGTACAGGTTTACTCATCTCACCCACATGGTGTTTCTGTCCCTACCGCTTCCACTCTTTATCCCACTGACTTTTGAGTTTCATGCGGTGACCGTTACTCATCCGGTCCAACTTCACATTGTTGTTCTCACCGTCCCCTGGTTCTTTGGGAGATTTCTTGACGAGCTAGACGTCCTCCTATCGAACTCATGAACACGGCCCGCTCATCCTTCTGGGTGACTTTAACATCCAGACAGAGAAGTCATGTGATCTCTTACTCTTATTGTCTTCCTTTAACCTCTCACTCAGTCCCTCCTCCTACTCACAAAGCCGGCAACCACCTTGACTACATTTTCACAAGAAACTGCTCTACCTCTAACCTCACTGTGACTCCTCTCCATGTCTCTGACCACTTCTTCATCTCTTACTCTCTCTCGCTCTCTGGTACTGACAACCCACCCATATCTACAGACTCTGCACCTGTACGCCGCAACATTCGCACCTCTGTCCCTCCTCTCTTGCCTCCTCTGTCCTATCTGCTCTCCCCTCAACTGACTGCTTCTCACTCATGCATCCTAACTCTGCCGCAGACACTCTCCTCTCTTCATCTCTTGATTCTCTTTGTCCTTTTAAGACACGACTGGTTCGGAAATCCTCTCCGGCTCCGTGGTTGTCGGACTCGGTGCCGAGAGAGCCACCCTGCGAGCGGCGGAAAGAAAATGGCGCAAATCGAATCAAGCGGAAGACTTGCTCTTCTATCAATCTCTCCTCTCCTCCTTCTCTTCCTCTATCTCTGCAGCCAAAAGCTCGTTCTACCTGACCAAAATTCAGTCTTCCTTCTCTAACCCCAAAAACTCTCTATCTTTTCCAACCTCCTTGATCCCCCTGTCCCCTCCTCCTTCCACCCTTTGTCGAGCCACTTTGACTACTTTACAAACAAGATAGACGACATACGCTCCTCCTTTACAAATCCATCTTCTATCACCTCACCAACACTAACTTCTTCATCCCCTCTCTTCCTCTTTCACCCCTTCTCCCAATCAAGTTCTTAGCTTGGTGACCTCCGCCCGACCGACCACCTGCGCCTTGACCCGTCCGTCTCCCATTCTCCAGGCTATTGCTCCTGACCTTCTGACCTTCCTCACCCATCTTATTAACAGCTCCTCACTGGCTGTTTCCTAACTCTCTGAAGGAGGCGAGTCAACCCTCTCCTGAAGACCCACGTCAGCACAGACCGGTCTCTTCTTCCTTTTCTCCAAAACTCTGAGCGAGCTATCTTGAGCCAAGTGTCCTCCTATCTCCACAGTAACAACCTTCTTGACCCTCACCAGTCTGGATTCAAGGCGGCCACTGACAGAGACGGCCCTCCTTGCTGTCTCTGAGCAGCTTCACACTGCTAGAGCAGCCTCTCTCTCTGTCCTTATCCTTCTCGACCTTTCTGCAGCATTTGACCGTGAACCACCAGATCCTGATCTCTTCTCTTCAGGACCTGGGGATCTCAGGCACTGCACTCTTTTCTCTTCCTACCTTAAAGACCGCACCTACGGGTAACTTGGAGAGGATCTGTGTCTGATCCTTGTCCTCTCACACTGGGGTTCCTCAAGGCTCCGTCCTGGGTCCCTCCTCTTCTCTCTGTACACAAATTCTCGGTTCGCTCTGCATGGCTTCTCCTACCATAGCTATGCTGATGACACCCAAGTGAGCTTCCCGTCTCCACCGTCCGAAACACGGGTGGCAGCACGAATCTCTGCCTGTCTGACTGACATCTCTCAGTGGATGTCTGCTCACCACCTGAAGATCAACCCTGACAAGACTGAGCTACTATTCCTTCCAGGAAAGGCTCCCCACCCACGACCTGACTATCACCTTCAACAGCTCTGTCTTGGCCCCTACCGGACTGCCAGGAACCTCGGGTGACACTCGACAGTCAACTCTCCTGACGGCCAACATCGCCAGCGACGACGTTCCTGTAGGTACATGCTGCACAACATCAGGAGATACGTCCTCTTCTTACTCAGAAGGCGGCGCAGGTTCTGATCCAGGCTCTGGTCATTTCACCTCGACTACTGCAACTCCTCCTGGCTGGTCTACCTGCTAAGGCCATCCGACCCCTGCAGCTCATCCAGAATGCAGCAGCTCGACTGGTCTTCAGCCTCGAAATTCACCCACACCACTCCGCTCTCCGCCTTCCACTGGTTACCGTGGCTGCTCGCATCCGCTTCAAAACACTGGTCCTGGCGCGTGCTCTGACGGATCGCCCCGTCTACATCCGGGATATGGTCACACCGCACACGCTCCGCTCGGCAACAGCCAATCGACTTGTGCCTCCTGCACCTCGAGCTAATCACTCGAAATCCAGACTGTTTGCTGTCCTGGCTCCTCAGTGGTGGAACGAGCTCCCACTGACATCAGGACAGCAGAAAGTCTCTACATCTTCCGTCGGAGACTGAAAACACACCTTTTCCGACTATATCTGGATTAAAACACAGATTAGCACTTCAGTGGCACTTAGATAGCACTTACTTATGGTACTTTTGTAGTTCGACTATGTTGAGGAAATGTTACTTCCTGTATTCTTGTTGTTCTTAGTTTGTACTCTAGGTTGAAATGCACTTATTGTAAGTCGCTTTGGATAAAAGCGTCTGCTAAATGACATGTAATGTAATGCTGAAACTGCTTTATTTGCCAAACTTACCAGCCAGATAGACTGCAGCTCCAGCCTGTGTGTTTCTTCGACTAATGGGTTTTGATTCTCTTTCTTTGGCAGAAAAGAGGTCCGTGAGGAAGAAATTGAATTCAGCGCAGAAATGAATTTCTGCTCGAGTCCAGGGGACACAGGGACGAAAAGATAATCGCTATGTTTTTATTATTAATGTTTTTGATCAGCTATTTTTGCAGATTTGGAAATGCTAAAACTGAGTAATTGGATCCAGGCCCGGAGTGAGTAATCGGGAGAGTTCCCGGTGGGCCGCTTCACTTCTGGGCCGATCGAGAATTTTATTTGTTGACATTTGTCACGTTAGTCCATCTTCTCTTAAAGTGGGCTACACACGTTCAGCATTCTGACACCGCAGCCTCTGCATGGGTTGTACCATGCGAGGAAGTTCACCCCTCCCAAATAATAGAGTTGGTTCAGTCCATTATGGAACCAACCAACTCAATTTGGGAGAGGAGAACTTCACCCCTCCAAAATAGAGTTGGTTCGGTCCTGAGCCGTCTTTTACAAAAAGTTTTCTCAGCTCCTGATAGCTGGGCCGGCCCGACCGCAACGATACGCGTCAGGGAGGATGGACGGGAGGAAGAGGGCAGGAGGGGCTCAAAAAGCCAGGTTGAAAAAAAGAAAGGCATTGGAGGAGGATGCTGCCAAATGTGCCAAGTTTACAGATTTATTTTCAAGAGGAGAAACACAAGCGGCAACTGGTAAAGAGAGACAAAGGCCTAATGATTAGCAACATAACTATTCGGCTAACGTTGTAGCCGTGATTAATATCATTGTAGCGTTGTCAACCTATTCCCAAGCAAAATATTACATTGAATTAAAATATTAGCCTTTTTATATCACCCAAAATATGGCGATCCATAGACTTTGCAAATATAATGCAAATATTGATATATACTATTGATATTGATATTGAAATATGCAGAAATATCACTCTTAATTTTTCTTTGTAGCTTCGGAGCAGCAGATAAGAGTCTCCTGCTGAAAATGATGAGCCCGACATTTGCAATGAGGAGGCCATGACTACAGGGACAGGTAGAGAGGATAACAGAGGAAACTATATGAATTAAAGTTATATATTCTAAGAAAGAGCAGTACAGTACTTGATGAACCAACGTGCATTGTTTGCTCAGAAGTGGGTGTAGTAAAGGAGTAAATCACCACTATATAATACTCATGCAGAAAAATGATAATGACAATGACAATGACGGCCCCCATGAGGTCTCACTCCAACAAATCTGGCCTACTGCCTCATCTGAGTCTGACACCCCTGCTACGTCCTTCTGCCTTTTTTAATGTTGTGCATATTTTTTGTTAACTTCTCATCTAAAGTGGATTATTATTGTTGTATTTAACCGTTACATTATTTGTTGGACCATGGTATTAATAAAAGAACTACAGGATAGTAAGAGCTGAACTGTTGCTTCATTTATCCAATTTCCACTATACCATGAAAAAAGTGGGCTGGTCTTGAGCCTGAAATTCCCGGGCTGAAAAGTGGCCCCACTCCGGCCCTGATTGGATCCATATGGATTGCACTTAAGATTTGATATTGTCCAGTGGTAATGATGTTTAGCTTTGAAGAGAGTTTCCTTTGACATATTTGTCTTTCATCGAATTAAAGACAACGAGGGGGTTGCGTTAACAGGTTACGCAGCGCGTGCGAGATGACTGGGATTCTTGGCGACATAGGCTACCAAGAATCTCCATTAGTTCGGCTTTCCTGCTTTTGCCCTTCAAAATAAGAGCTCAACATTGAGCATTAATTGAGAGTAGCCACATCAATGCCTGTAACCCCGTTTTAACAAGAGGTGTAGTGGTGGAAAGCTCATCGCAACATATAATAATAATAACACGTGATGACTCATATCTGTACTCGTTTCATTTTGTTCAGCAAAGGTTGCACATTATTGTTTTGAGAATATATGGAGTGTAAAACTCAGTAAAACTTTATATTGACAAATATTTTACCTTGTTTCGCTTTTCACTGGTTGCACTGAATTATTATGATCTAGGGGGGGGGGGGGGGGTGCTAGTGAGTTTTTCGAGTGAGAGTGTGCTCACCTGTGTGCGCGGATGTGTCAGCGCGTATCACGGCAGAGCGATGCGCGTTATGGGAGCGGCGGCGCTGGGCTTAGCCCAGAAGAGTGAAGCAGCGAAATTTGTAGACATAGAAACACTCTCAGACAGCAGCTTGCTGTTACGTGCGCCTGCTGCCAGTCTGACTCCGCTGCTTTGGGTGAATGACGTCACGTGCGACCTGGAGGTGTTAACCACTTGTGTACCAAATCTTTTTTTTTTTTTGGTTGAAAACATTCGGGGCTAATGAAAAAACATTCGGGGCTAGGGACGCCACTGCCACACGCCACTGTTTATTCTGCCAAGTTATGTTCATGCTACCTAAATTATGTTATCTAACTTGAATAAAACCCTTTCTGTTAACTACCACTTGTGTGTATCTCCCTTTTGTTGTCATGTCCGTGCGGCCTGGTTCGTGACATGTGAGACTAAAAGCAAACGATTTAGAAGTAGACATCATCGTGAGGTCACCCATTGGTTTGTGGACTACTGTTTTGATGCACAGAGTTTGTTGCCACCTTGGCATTTTGCAACTACTGAATGGAAATTAACATATTTGGATTGCAAAGGAGTGACATAGCGACACGTGTACAGCTCTAGTAGCGCGCCATTTTTATATCATAATAAATCTAGAGCTGTTTTTAGCCCTTTTTTAAAATCTTTTACATGTTTGTGTCTTCTATGTCACACTGCTGGGCATCACAACTACTGTGTGTTAGGACTGGTAATGCCATTGTCAGGGCTACCACAAGTCTGTTTTATTTATTTTGAGTAGTTCCACCCCAGATAGCAGCCGATTCCGGGGCGGATCCGCCCTCAGGTCGCTAGATCCGCCCTACTGTCGCTAGATCCGCCCTCAGGTCGCTAGATCCGCCCTACTGTCGCTAGATCCGCCCTCAGGTCGCTAGATCCGCCTTACTGTCGCACTCGGTTTGGTCATGTGAACCGGATCCGCCCGCATCCGCATCCGGTTCACACAGCGGTGTGGCGGCTAAATCGTTGCTCCTCTGACTTCTGCGCCTCGACTTTCCAAACTGGAATTTTCAAACCTGCAGCTCTTCGCGCCAGACATATTACTTAGGTAAGTGTTGAATTGTGTTGCTACTGTCGAATTATGGCTAGTTTTCGAACTATCTCGGTTAGGGTTAGGGTGAGCTATCTTCTGCAGCTAGCGCTGAATTTTCAGTGGTTCTTGGGTTGGAGCTTAAGTATACTTAGTATACTTAAGCTCCAACCCAAATGCGCGATTGAAGCTGGGCAAGGTAATAACGAGGGCGCTAGCTCACGAGCTAATAACGAGGCGCTAGCTCACGAGCTAATAACGAGGCGCTAGCTTACGAGCTAATAACGAGGCGCTAGCTCGCAAGCTAATAAAGATGGCCAGCACAAACCTGTTTTTATTTAATTCGTATGTATTGAGTTCTCAACACATAATTTACAATTTGAAATGTCATCCTCAGTTTTACAGAAGTGTTCATCTGGATCGATCTCTACAATTCAGGTAAGCATGTCTTTTTGGAGGGAAGTTTTCACAGCAACTTAAAGACACATTTGAGAGGGAATTGTATAACCTGTTTAACTTTAAAATGACCAGATTTGTTTTAATCCATTAAAATACTATCTTAATGTATAGCGTAGTGTTTTTATTAAAACATTTTTATTTTGGTTTGTTTTAGATAAAATGAACAGAAAGACTGGGCTTGTCTCCAACTCCACCATTAGACGAGGGTCCGTCAAGATGTTCAAAAAGACTTGACCAAATTAGGGACGACTCGCAGATAGAACTGCCTTTCAACTGACACCAGAGAGGGAACATGTAGATGTCAGTGGGGAGTCTTTGGAAAGTATAAATTGCACAGAAGATGCAAATTGTCTGGACACTACAACTGGATTAGGCTTTAGTGAGGAGGAAGGTGCCATGGAAGTAGAAGCAGATATAATTGATGGTTTTGCCTTTGTGGCCAGTGATGGGCAGAGTCTGACGTCTGATTCTGAACAGTCTGATGAGCAACTTGAAACCTTGTCCCTGTCTGCAAGTATTTCTAACTGGGCCACACACTTTGGCATTTCTTTGGTTGCTTTGACAGCACTATTGGGCATACTTATTTTCCATTCTGACCTTCCAAGGGATGCCAGGACTCTTCTTGGGACTAAAACTAAATACTCCATCCTGGAAAAGGCTGGGGGACAGTACCACTATTTTGGTATTCTGCTTTCGCTGAGAAATACACTGTCAAATTATGTGCATACACTAGCAGACAGTTTCATTTTGAAGTTGCAAATACATATAGATGGACTTCCTTTATTCAAAAGCTCTAGTCTGCAACTGTGGCCCATCCTTGGTCTGCTATTGAATGTTCCCATGAAAGAACCAGTCGTAATAGGTTTATTCTGTGGACCAAAGAAACCCAGCTCAGCAAAAGAGTTCCTTGAAGATTTTGTTACAGAGTTGCAACAGCTTGAAAACGGTTTTGATATAGAGGGTAAGACATTGAAGCTTCAACTGGACACAGTCATTTGTGACACACCAGCCAGATCATTTGTTAAGAATACAAAGAACCACAATGGCTACCATGGTTGTGACAAATGTATGCAGCCTGGGAAATACATTAACAGACGCATGACATATCCATCTACAGACTTTGCTGTAAGGACTGACGAATCGTTTGAAAACATGGTAGATGAGGCTCATCATCATGAGGGGCCACATCCATTTCTTGGCAGCGGTGTCGGCATGGTTTCGCAATTCCCTTTGGATTACATGCATTTGGTTTGTTTGGGTGTTGTTAGACGATTGCTACACATCTGGCTCAGGGGTCCTCTAATTTTCCGAATGCCTGCAAACATTGTTGAAAGAATGTCGGCAAAATTGATAGAAATGCGTCCCTATATTCCTGTGGAGTTTGCCCGAAACCTAGATCACTACGAGAATTGGATCGGTGGAAGGCAACAGAATTACGTCAGTTTCTACTGTACACAGGACCTGTAATACTAGGAACCTTTCTGGACAGAAATATGTACAGCAATTTCATGCTACTCTTCTCTGGTATTGCCATTTTAGTCAGTCCTAGACTATCTAGTAATGCACAGTATGCACACACACTACTTCGATCTTTTGTCAGTCACTTTGGTGAGATATATGGCAAAGATCAAATCGTTTATAATATCCACGGTTTGGTTCATCTGGCAGATGAAGTTCAACAACATGGTTGCCTCGACTCATTCTCTGCATTTCCGTATGAAAGTTACCTGCACACGCTGAAAAAGCTTGTCAGAAAACCAGAGTTTCCCCTTGCACAAATTATCAGACGATTGTCAGAGAAAAGAAGACCAGACACTCCTTTAAATGTTAGCCATTTAAAAAAAACACACTTTGTTGGACCACTTGTAGGTGGCATGTCAGTGAAAGCACAGTATGGTGAAATGGCCTGTGACAAGTGGACTGTTAAAATTTCAACCGGGGATAATGTTTTTGTCATTGGAAATGAAATTTGTTATATACATAACATTGTAGAATGCAATGATGGAGTGTATGTGATATACAAGGAGTGTTCAGAGAAGTCTTTGTTCTTCACTTACCCTTTCAACTCTGACTATTTGAATATTCATAAAATTGTCCAACCATCTGATCCACTTAAGTGTGTTAAAATGTCAGCGCTTGTTCAGAAATGTGCTGTTTTGCCTCATAGGGATGGTTTTGTGGCTATACCCCTATTTCATACGTTTTAGGTATCTAATGTGCATTTGCAAAACAAATTGTCGATTTATGGACTTGGGTGTGTCAATAAAACATTTGTTTAAACTCTTATTTCAAGAAAATCAAGTTCTTAAATGCACAAACACACTAAAGCTAATGGACAAAAACATCTTGGCTCTTTTAGCTAAAAGTCATAGAAGTTTCCAGGTACACAGTTCGCCTTTACAGTTCTCAGTTGGAAGTTCCACCAAGCAGCACAACTGGCAGTATTCACTTGAGGCGACCGAGACCTATTCTCATGTTTTCCAAATGGTAATTGTCATACTCCTGGTTATAGAGAACTTTAATAGTTGCTAAATTGTTTTCTAGTTGCTAAATTGTTTTCAGAAGTTCTTGGAACAGAGTTATATTTCTGTGACTGATGACACTGTTTGTTTCTTTCCTCTGTAATTCAGGATGTTCCATCTGATTGAATTCTTGGACAGCAAAACAGTAGCAGTCGTGCCACAAAGCTGGTACAGTGGTGGTGGCTGCGTTTGGCCAGATTACCCGAGGGATGAAAGGGTGGACAAGGCGGTCCGGTGCCGAAGAACCTCAACCTGACTGGCAGACACATGATGTCAGAATAATTAGATCATGCGGTATGCTAATTATATTAATATTCTAATAATTAGCAGTTTAAACAAATACATAAAACATTTACCTTATGTTACATATGGGGAAACAACATTTTAATCACATTGTTCTGGTCATAATTCTGTACTTTTCATTGTGTTTTGACTTAATTTTTAGATGATTACTTGGTGGCAAGGCGATGGTTAACAAAATATATGTCCTGTGACACATCTGATCTCCATTCAGAAGAGGAGGCAATTCCTAAAAGGAGAAAGCCAATGCCTGTGTGAGTAAATGTGTATAAATTGTATTCTTTAGAACTCTTTTACCTTAATAAAATAAAGTGTCTGTCATTCAATGTTATAGTATGACAAATAATACATTTTTTTCCTAACTCCATTTCTAGCCATTTCTTTGGGGACTCGGATGCAGACAGCGAGACTGAAAATCGCCACCCCCAAAAAAAAAAGGGTCCAACCACTAGCAGGACAGTTGCCCCTCCTCCAACTATTGCCCCTCCTCCACCTATTGCCCCTCCTCCACCTCTTGCCCCTCCTCCACCACGGACTTCATCACCAGCAGGACAGCGAACAAGCCATGCAGGGTACACGCCAACCTGGCGAGGGGCGAGGTGTGGTTCAGACACCATTGCCTGCTGTGGTGAGCAACAACTCAAACGGCTATGGGATTCAAATTGAATCTTTTTAATCATTTCACTTTTTACAATGTTAACGATGGTAAATTGGATACGAGACATGCAATACACACTGTCACATTGAATCCAAGTGAATATGATTATTACGATTGGATTAATGGAGTTGTATAACACTTGATGTTTCCATATTTGATGTAAAATCTCTCCCTTTTTTAAATGCTATTCTAATGTTTTTTTTTATAGCTGCTCAAGTTCAAATGATGGCCATGCTGGAGACAGCAGGTCCATCAATTAACACAGCAGGTCCATCAATTAACTTCCAAAATTGACAGCTTTGTTCGCCCCAGCGTGACACAAATGTCTGGTCAAGAAGTGGAGTGGAGAGACCCGTTTCCGTTGACCACAATGGAGGAAGTGGACATGTTTGAGCAACAGCTCAAAGATCCAGCCAACGCTTTAATGAAGAAGAGTGTGGTGAGTTTTTTTTTGTTTTAAGAATCTCACGCAAAGCTCATTAAAATCTATTGTATGTCATTAACACTAGATAATACCCTGTTTGATGGTAATGTTTTTTAAAACAATATCAAATATTAATAGTACTTTTTCTATCCATTTTAGATTTCCTCCTTGGGAACAATCGGAGGACATGATGTAAAACGTGCAACGTGGAACATCCTCGCACGCATGTTCACTGATGATGTTGGCAAGTCCATAAATTGGAAAGGGATTAATGGAAAAAAATCTTTCAATCGAATGACGTCCAAGACTTTGCTCCTGCGTAAGTAACTCATATATAATGAAAACAATTTGATTTCACCTGGAGGTCTTTGTGTTCAAACTTACGAATAACCATGTTTCTAAACAAAATGTTTGAATTGCAACTTTATTCTCTATTTAGGTGAATGTTACTCAACTATACCTTTACATAATAGTTATATGATATATTATCTCTATGGAGTGGAGATGGTCAGCTGCTTCAGGTTCCTCGGGGTCAACATCAGCAACGACCTCACCTGGTCTGCTCACACAGACAAGGTGGTCAAAGCGGCCCGGAAGCGCCTCTTCTTCCTGAGGAGACTGAAGAAGTTTGGCATGGATTCAGTCATCCTCACCAATTTCTACAGATGCACAATAGAAAGCATCCTGACTGGGTGCATCACAGTGTGGTATGGGAGCTGCACAGCCAAGGACCGCAAGGCCCTACGTCGTGTGGTCAGGACTGCGGAGTTCATCATCGGTAGGGAGCTCCCAGCCCTGCAGGACACATACCGCACACGATGCCTCAGGAAGACTGGCAGGATCCTAAAGGACTGCCATCATCCAGCCTTCAGTCTGTTCACCCGGCTGCCTTCTGGAAGGCGGTACCGTAGTATCCGGTCTCGCACACAGAGACTGGAGAACAGTTTCTTCCCGAGAGCCATCAGGCTGCTAAATGGACACTGACACACGATCGACACTTTGCACTCGACACTTTACACTCGTCACTTTACATACACTGTCACTTTCAGCCTTGTACTTACACTTACACTTTCTATTGCACTACCTGCTTTCACTACCTGCTACTCCCATTTGTCTGTAGTTTAGTTATTATGTGTATTACATGTTAGTATTATGTTCAGAGTTCTTGTACAGTGTGTATGTCATGTTATATTATGTTCGGCTATTGATAGTTGTTGTGTGGTGCCTTGTCCTAAGAATTTCAGTGCCCAGTCTGACCCTGTGTCATTCTGTTTATCTGACAATAAAAGACTTGACTTGACTTGACTTGACTTGACTATATTTAGCATAGCACACTTTAAGTGCCAGACAGCCACTAGATTTTAGACTGCATGTCTGATTTATGTTGCACTGAGTATTCATGTGATTTTGTATCTGCTTGTGTGATTACAGATGCTGTCAGAAAGAATCACTCAACACATGCGTCCACTGACGACCAGGTTCTTAAGCACGCCATTCGGTGGTTCAACCTGGCAGCAGACCGGGGTAGCTCCAGGAGGCGTGCTACTGTAGACGTCGAGCAGACTTAAAATATATCTTTTTTAAATGTGTGTGTATATAATTTTGTCCTTTCAAATAAAAAACTGTTTGACATTATTTACGTTTGCATTTTGTTGTTGTTGCATTGATGCATATTTGTTAGCTTGATCTGGGCCAAATGAGCCGCTTTATGGAAGGGTCAATATTTTATGAATATCTGCGTAATATTGGCGGATACGGGGCGGATCCGCCCCGTATCCGCCCCGTATCCGCCAATATTACGCAGCGCGCATCTGTTCCGGATCCGGCGCTGTGCATTTAGCCGCCGATCCGGACCCGTTTTGCGGAGCCTTCCCGGAGTCTACGGCGGATTTGGGGCGGATCTGGAACAGAGTCAGTTTGCTATCTGGGACACTCGTAGAGAAAAAACAATGGAAAGAAAATTGCGTGGGAAGCTGCACTTTTGTAAACACTTTTAATTGTTAGCTGCACAGAGACTTTTTTTCTCTTTTTTTATCAAATATAAGGACACGATGAACTGATTTACTTCTGGCACACTTAGAAACTCAAGATTAAAACTGAATTAAGCTTAACAATTGGATTTCAGCTTGAAGCATGTTTTGCCTGAAATGTCAGCTTACAACCTGCCATTACAATTGAGCCAACAAATCTGTAATAGTAGCGTGGTTAGCTTTAAAGAGCATTTTCAAGTCTCCATTTAATAACAGAGAATTAGATTGTCTGGTTGTGTCACATCCACTTCCCAGTAAGCAGGAGGTGTCAGCCATTCAAACCTGCACAGGCCAAAGAATCACGTATACTTGGCATACTTGAATGTCCACCAGATGCAGGGTTCAGAAACACATATAAAACTAAACTTGCAGACATATTTTCATACTAACAAACATTAGCACAAACAATCACTCTCATTCATACACATGCACAATGAAGCTTGCACATACACAAAGTCAAGTAATTATGAAGCATCAGGTTGCTGTAGTAACTGGTAGACTTGTTGAGGCTGGTAACATGCCCCATCTGTTAACATCAATAAATGCAAAAAAAACAGTGCCCCACACTTCCACTCATCAAGACACACACTCCTACCAGCTCACACACTCTCAGCCTTAGTGTGGAATTACTGTCCTGAATAAAGATCGTTATGCACCACATGATGAAGATGTCTTCCAGGTGTGGTACATTAACGAATATCGATCGACCCAGAGGGGATCAATATTCCTTCCTAAAATACTAAAAATCCTGCGAAATATCAACAAAATAAATGGTAGTAATCATTAAAAAATGAAATGTGTGTACAAAACAGCTTGTTAAACAGTTTTAATCTTGGACATTTAATTAAATATGATTTATAAAAAATATAATATTGTTTTCTGTCATGTTCTGATAGTTATACCATTATTGGCAGCAGGTATATTGTCGTGGTAATAGTGGTGGTTTTAGACGTGGCCTAACAAACTGGGAGTTAGGGCTCGTTCACAACAGACGCGACTCTAAAAAACGCGTCGCTAGCCAACCAATTGTTTTACTATGGTACGGCAAACGCGGCGCGTTTTTCTAGCGTTTTTTAGGCACGCTTAAAAGTTAAAATATTCTCAACTTTAAGCGCGAGGAGTGGAGGCGCACCGCTCATCAATGTCACACTTGGCCAAGGCAACCAGTTGGATCAAGCAAGAGGCAGGCTTTATAACTTTACCACTTCCTTCCTGATTTTGTGTGGTATTCATCGTACTCTTTCCTTCGTTTTTTTTAGATCGTGAACCCAAAACCTACGCTTTTTTGGAGATTTTTCCTCCTCCTCATACCACAATACAGCAAAGGCAAGAGCACGACGTCTGCTTGAAGCCATTTCGTAAATGAAGTTTCATCCCCCGGTTGCGCACGCAGGCCCGCTCCACAGGCGCACCGCGCTGTTTTGCCCGGCGCATTTTTCCCAAGGCGCTTTAGTAGCGGCTGCGCTTTTACAAGTCGCGTCTGGTGTGATCGCACCCTGAAGGAGAAGGCCGGGTTTTCTTTAGTCCTAAACTTGTTGGGACTGAACAGAGGGTCTTGCATGTGGATGGGATGCTCTTCCCTGACTCAATGGAAATTCTCTAGTAACAGTAGCTTCAGGCCAGATCCATACTGTTCGAGAAATCTAAATTAATTCCAGATGCCAAAAGCCCACAATTTAAGTAATGTGATGTTGTGTTGCAACTAAACGTCAGCTACATTTTGATTAAAGCGTTACAGCCAGTCCAGATGTCAGGATATTCAAGTACAAAAGGCTTTCTTCAGGTAATTAAAAACTGGAACTGGATTGCATGTCTCTCTTTTGAAAAGCACATGTTTCCAAACATCTGGCTCTTTATCCCTTCCTTTGAACATGACTCGTCAGCTGTATCTGTGTATCAACAGTGTGCAACGATATACGATGCTAATAAACCACTGTGTGAATTAATGGGCCTAAAAAGAGCATTGAGATGGAAAGCCAAATGAAGACTGTGACCTAATAGCCCCACAAAGCACTGCATGTAAGGAATAAGTGGCATTTCCCATTGTGACAGGAGTTGTGTTACAATAGCTGATGGATGGACCTTCATGCCTGTCCCTAACTTGAAGCAGTTGATCAAGACTGCATCGTCTACAGCAGTGGTTCTCAAATGGGGGTCCGCGTACCCCTGGGGGTACGTGAAGGCACTCCAGGGGGTACGTGAGATTTTTTAAAAATCTATTTAAAATTAGCATCCATTCAAAAATCCTTTAAAAATAGTTATTTAATAAATATTCAATAAAACACAAGTGTAAGTTCATAAACTGAATTGTATATTAAGTAGGCAATTTAATTTAATTATCCTAAAAACCCAGAGTCTCCCCCATATCAGGATGGTTTGACCCAACGTGGCACACGCTAACGGTCATGACCCGTCTATCACTGCCGGCTTTTAAACTCAAATAATGAAGTCGTGGTTGAAGCGTAGCAGCAATGCTGCTGAAAACACGGAGGGACAAGTGCCAAAGAAGGCCAAACCAGAGCCGGCAAAATCCCGTCAGTTTTCAGACGACTATGTTTTAATGGGATTTACGTCCACGAGTTGCAACCCACCCAAGCCTTTGTGTTTCTTCTGTGGGGAGAGGTTAGCCAACAGTAGCATGAAGCCAGCCCATCTTGAGCGCCATCTCAAGACAAAACATGCAAATTACGCTGGTAAACCACCTGAGTTTTTCAAGAGGAAACTCTCTGAATTCCGGTCATCTCAAGAAACAATGCGTAAAGCCTCCACGACATCAGCCAAAGCCCTGGAGGCATCTTATGCGGTGTCTTTGCTCATAGCTAAAGCCAAGAAACCATTCACCATAGCCGAAGACCTGCTCCTTCCTGCCGCTGTTGTGCTGGCTGAGACCATGCTGGACACAAACGCAGCGGAGAAGTTAAAGACTGGGCCTTTG
Organism: Pseudoliparis swirei; assembly: GCF_029220125.1. NCBI lineage: Eukaryota > Metazoa > Chordata > Actinopteri > Perciformes > Liparidae > Pseudoliparis > Pseudoliparis swirei. Next base: position 19,710,980 of record NC_079407.1, read on the forward strand.
TCAAATGACTCTGTCTGCCGCAGAATAGACAAAATGGGAACAGACATTGTCGAGCAAGTTGTGGGGAAAATTAGCGACTCTTTTTCACTCCAGCTGGATGAATCCATAGATGTCAGTGGAAATGCACAACTTGTTGCTTTTGTAAGATACATCGACACTGACGACATTTATGAGCACATTCTATTCTGCAAAACGTTGGAGGGAAGAACAACAGGAGAGGACATTTTTGATGTTGTTAACAGCTTCTTCTGTGAAAACGGCATGAGCTGGAAATCCTGCCGCAGCATCTGCACGGACGCAGCGGCCTCAATGACGGGCAGCGCGAGAGGACTCATAGCGCGCATTAAAAAAGAAAACCCCGATATGAAGTGGACTCACTGTGTCATACACAGGGAAGCGTTGGCGTGCAAGAAAATGAGTCCTGTGTTACATGACGTTTTGAACGACAGCATCAAAGTGATCAACTTCATGAAGGCCACGCAATGCACGCCTGTTTCGCCGCCTCTGTGAAACATGGGAGCTGAACACACTGCTGCTGCACACAGAAGTACGCTGGCTCTCTCGAGGGAGAATACTCAACCGGCTGTTGGAATTACGATCTGAAGTACACGCCTTTCTGATCGAGCACAGGTCTCCCCATGCCACCTTGTTCAAGGACACAGACTGGCTTGCAAAGCTGTGCTATCTGGCAGATATATTCAGCAAACTGAACGAACTGAATGTGTCTCTGCAGGGCAAGGAGACCAGCATTTTAAACATGTATGACAAGGTGGGTGGCTTCCTGAAGAAAGCAGAGCTGTGGAGAAGGTCCTCTGCAGAGGGAGATTTCACCTGCTTTCCCCAGGTGGATGCTTTTCTCTCTCGTGAGGATGTGGACAGAGCTCCAGTCAAGTCGGTCATAGTGGGACATTTGACCAACGTGATTAAAAATTTTCATTCCTACTTTCCTGACATGGAGGATAAATCTGTACAGCTGGATTGGGTGAGAAACCCATTTCTCTTGTCTGAAGCAAACAGAAGCAAGCTACCTGTCACTTATCAGGAGAAACTCCTGGAAGTGTCATCTGACCGTGGCCTCCAGATGAAGTTTTCCACATCCACACTCACACAGTTTTGGGTGTGTGTGAAGCAGGAGCACCCTGACCTGGGACAGAAAGCTTTGGAGCAGCTACTGCCCTTTGCCTCCACATATTTATGTGAGGCCTCCTTCTCTGCAATGACTGTGATCAAAACAAAGCAAAGAAACAGACTGTGCCTGGAGAAGAGCTTAATCACAGCAGTGGCCTCCCTGCCACCAAGACTGACAAAGATCCTCAGTGAAGAACAAGCACAAGTTTCTCATTAAAACGTAAATGCTAAAGCATTCAGTTTAATGCAATGTTCATTGTTGACAGTTTAATAAATCCGACACTGATGGCACAGTGCTGTGTATTACTACTTTTTTTTTTACCAACGATTATTTGCGCTGGTTTGGGGGTACTTGGCTGAAAAAAGTATTTCACAGAGGGTACATCACTGAAAAAAGGTTGAGAACCACTGGTCTACAGTGTCACTGAAAATAATGAAACTGATCTTTCGCCTGTCTGCATCTAACAGAGTATCAATTACTTTAATGGCTGCAGTGGATTTCTAGACAAATGTGGTTGATTCATTAAACTCTTCATTGGTTTAAAACAACTACAATTCTACGAAACAAGCTTTACTCATCTGGATTTGCAGGATTAATGTTCTTTTTGCGGGGGAGCATGAATGGCATCCGTGAGCTGTCAGCACATGTGTCTTGAAGTGCATTAAAATAAGCCAACATGCAGCTTAACCTGTGAAGAAGGAATACGATTCAATGCTGAAATCATGGCTTATATCTTCCATTTGAAGGACCAACATTATATGTATTGTTTTAAATAAATGTGATGCTCGTTTTAAGAAAACCTTGTTACTGCCCTCAAGCCAGTGAGTGCAGGCTCAGCTGAACGACAGATCTTTTGAACAACCACATGATGTCACTGTTTTACATTAATTATGAAGTGAGCGTGTGATGGATCAAACAGGAGATATAGAGTGTGTATTCTGGGATATCAAGTGAAACTTGTTGTTTCCTACATTTTTGCGACCAATTGATGGACACATGTTGGCCATGAATGGAAACATTGTGAAAGGGTTCATCATTAGTCTCTATAATGTTTGAATCAGCATTTGTTTCAGAAGTAAACTATACATATGGTCTACATATGTATATTGATTATTTGAAGTGCAATATGTTGCTTATAGTTGTATCAATATTTGCAGATGATGTCACATCTGACAGGCAAACCACTACGTGCACCATGTGTCACTTATTTCAAATATATACACTCTCAACACAATACAAAAAGGGCATGCTAAAAGGTGCACTGTCTATTACTGCCTGTTCACTGATTAGTCAACACAACATGTGTATATATAGAAGAAGTCAATGTGTTTCCCCAATAAATCATGAACACTAAATACAATGGGCATTGGAAAAAAAAAAGTTCTTTAATGCCAGAGCTTGGAAGAGTATTGGATCAACGCCATGGCAATTAAAACATTTTACAGAAAATGCAGCCTCTTTAAAATCAGAATTGAGGGTAATCAGTGGCCTTTACCAATGAGTGCATGAGAGTGTGCTTCACAATAGTAGCCTCTTTTAAATGAAGTGTGCAATAACACAGTTCCCGCTCAGATTATCCACAAAACTGTCTGTTATGATCTCAATACAGAATGTGTGTATTTGTACTTTCTGTTCTTAAAGGCGTGCGTGTGTGTGTGCACACATACGCACGTAATTGTGCTGTGCTCCTCTCTCATACATCTCGGACACCACAAATCTCCACACACACACTGAAAAGCATTCCAGAGGCTGCATGCCCCCCCCCCCCGCCCCTACACACACACACACACACACACACACATACCACTGGACCCACTGTGAGGGTCGCCCAAAGGGCACATGAAAGAAGACTGGATGGTTTTATGAGCAGAGGAGAGCAAAAAAAAGTAGGTCTAACATTGGTGACTTCCTACAATTAAGGTTTAAAGTGCCACGGTGTGAATAATATATTTTCCCACTGACAAATGTCATTTAATCAAATCATGTTTCTTTTTTTTAGAAAGATTAAAAGTTTCAAACATTCTTTATGCTCTGTGTTAACTCAGGGCAACATGTATATGGTGTACAAAGTTCAAAACACTGGTCTGCCTCCCAGGAACATGCTGAGGTGTCGTAATGTAAGCTGTGATGGTAGCACGCGTTAGCAAGCTGCTAATGACGAAGGGCGAGAGCACGAGGAAAGTGGGTGGTGTGAAGCATCAGTTATACAAATTGTTCCAGCCACTGAGGGTCAAAAGAGTTACCAAGACGTAGATAAGCAATTGCAACTGATATTCAGCTGAAATCAATACTTGAATGAGTCTCAGAGTCACTGTAATACAGACTTGTTTTTATACCGAACATGAAATGACTTGCAGCCAAATTAACTACTGGAAAAGGTTTAAAAGCTGCATTCTGTAGTTGGTTGTTGTCTATTTGACTCCATGTTGGTGCTTTCGGTCATCATCACATGTTGTGGAATGTGAAGTAAAATTACCAAAATGCTGTTGCTCTGCTCCACCAATCAGCTGTATTCACATTTGACTGGTTGAAACTCAAATGTTCATTTATCACTTGGAATGAACAAATAAATTAAATAAAGGTCATAAACTTCCCAACTTAATGTGTATTTGCACAAGTGTGTTGGTTTTGGCCCCTCATGCACTCCCCCATCGGCCTGACATTTCTGGTGCTCCTACTTATCCTTTATCCTGTAAGAATTCTCTTTGGCTCTCTGTTTTACACCTCAACTTCTTGAAAATAAATAGTTTCTTATTCCCTGTACATCACTGACTCCTTGACTGCCTCTCCAATTTCAGCCGAGGTACAAGCCTTCCCTGTCCTAGGAATATATACAGTAAATCTTCTGGTTCATTGCAGCATGGGGTGCATTTACCAGCAGGCAGCTTGGGAGCAGCCATGCAGATATTGCACATTAATTTCTTTGCATTGTGCCTAACTTCACACAATATAGCCCTTACTCCTCCAATGTGTACAAGTCCACTTTGTGAGGAAAGAATATGGACTAATGCTGCATTTAAATTAACTTGTGTTTTTTTTTTATATCTCTGTGGAAATTACAAAAATATACTAAACCCCCATATTCATAATACTCCCCTCAAGTCTGTTAATACCGTATGAGTAAAACATAATGTCAACGTCTCTCTTCGGTTGAACCTAATCATGATGATCACAGGCAGCACTGCAGGTAAAGAAAGGAATAGAAATGCTGCAGAACTTCTGCTTTGATGTCGAACATTTATACACAATTTATTTATATAAAGTCCCTGAAGTCCAGACAAAACACAAGTCATGTCAGCAGAACCAAGATATTCTGTGCATTCACACTGTTATGCGGTGCAAAAGTCTGACACTGAAGGAATGTTTCCTAACATGTCTTTGGAATCAATTTGAGAGATTACATGTGACAGATATGGACACCAATATACAGACAAATCTTCACCTGCAGCGTGTTATTTAAATATTTATTTAAAAAGAAAGAAATGCTTCTCAAGATGATTATTATAAAGTATCTAAAAACAGGCAACTGAGGTATATCTGTCATTCTACAGGTGGAGTGTGACAGAGAGAGGCAGAAAGAAAGAAAGCCTCAGGGAGTGAGCGGGGTTGACATGGACAGAAAGCTTGCACATACAATGAAAGGAACAAAACACGAGGAAACTATACATACATACTGTCTAAAAAGTGGTCTTCATGATTGCGGCGCATCATTCACGAAAAGCAAAAGAAAAAGGTGAAGAAACGCCCTCAGTTACACTTTGGAAATAAAACCATATTAAACCATGAATAATAAACTGTGATCTACTAACTTGATACAACCTTCTGAATTTGGAAAAATAGATGAACAATTGGAAAATCCATTAGGTTCCAGCAAAGAACCCTAAAAGCTTAAGCGTATCATTTTCTGTCCATTGGCTTTTGCTTCAATATCTTAAATAATGATTCAAAATGACTACAAAAAAGATGCTCAAAGCTCTCCATGTGATTAAACCAAGATCAAACTGAAATATCGCGACACCTTTCTTCAACATTTAGTGAATTACCCATTCACTTTGTTCACATGAATTGAGAATATTGATACAACTCATATCTTTCTCATACATATAAAGTTACAGCTAGTAGATGGTTAGCTTAAAATAATGACAGCTAGCCTGGCTCCGTCTAAATCTGCCTACCAGCACTTTAAAAGCTAACCAATTAATGCTATGTTGGTATCTTTTATGCATAGAAGAAAGGGTAACGTCCCCAGATTGGTTAGCACCATCAGTTTGCAGGCAGCTGGCGCAGACGTCAAGAGGTCACTGCTCCGAGCCAGGAGACAGTCCGGTTCATAACGCCCTGTAGACCACAAGTTATTGTTTTTACACTAATTTAACAAGATGAAACATGGTTATTAGTGAGCTTTAGAGATGCTAACAGGCATGTGTTTCATCTTTGGACGGAGTGTCTAACCGTCTACTGGCTGTAGCGGAAAGAAATGAGAGGTATCGATATTCTCTTCTTACTCTCTGCAAAAAAGTAAAACTATTGCTTGAATGATAGACTTTCTTATTCTGTGTTCACTTGAACAAAGTCTCAGACACAACAGGTCGTGTCAGGCATACCAATTTGCTTGACAAACAGTAGGCAGCGATCGATCATTATGACTTCAACAGACTGGGAAACACATAGAGACATACTGTACATCCAGAAACACACAGGGGGCTCAGTGAACATATAAAAAGGGTTTGGTGTTGATTGTCAGCTCAATGAGTCATGACCACCCTAAAGGTAGACGTTTTAATTTGGTTTATTTGCCTTTCAACTGCAGTTAAGTCATTATCATTATATATAGAACAGTATTGTTTAATATATGGTTAGGGTTAAATATGTACTGGTCTATTCAGCCATTTCAAATTATCTGTAATAATTTATCTAATCTGGTTATACATATTAACAAAGAGTACATTTCGGATGCATTGTAGAGCGTATCAACATGTAGATGAAGGCGGAAACCAGCTGAGGTTTTATGAGAGGCAGACAGCTCAGTCCCACATACAGTGCAGTGGTCCAGCCCTGTGAGATGAGTGTGAGTGGGTGGGTGGTGTATTCTTATGCCAGTGGATTTTAACACATCTGTCTGTCCGACCCTCTCTTGACAACTACAGTATTTTGACTGAAACACACTCAATTTGGCAGACTCACAAATGATGAGTAAAACGAGATGAAAACGCAGGAAAAAACCCCACATCCAATCCAGTGAGTAGCAGAATAATCAGGCTGATTGAATGAACTACAGTATCAGAGTCGGAGAGACAGTGCTCTGTCTGTCCGTGAGGGCACAGTCCACTGCTTTCCATGAAGGAAGTGCAGACTGCAGTGTCAGTCCACCAGCCCTGCTCCATCCAGTAACGAGCCTAAGGGGAGATCCCATTTCCCTGTAGCCCCAACGAGGGCTCCGCCAGTCAGAAGGGTGAGGTACAGTGGGACCGGGGCAACCCACGTCAGAACTGTCCCCATCCCAGAGGTCTGAGGATCACCACACACGGCAGATGTTGTCAGGGACCATGGAGCTGCCCTTGTTGCAGTGGAATGCTTTGGCAAATTCTGGGAAATTCTGAAGGGAGCCCAGAACTCTGTAACACACACAGAAGAGATTGTTGGTTGGGGTTTAAGTCGCTGTATTTGAAAGTTACTTGAAAAGGAAATTTACAAAGGCATGTGGTTTTCTCAAGGTTTTAAAATGTTAGCTACAACTCTACTTTGCCTCACATTGATGTCACAGAAACCACTTAATGTACCTGAATTTCCCTGGACTGTGTACGTCTACTTTAATGGAATTCACAGCTTGCTCCGGTCGATGTGTTCCACACCACACCTGAAATAACAGAGATTAGGATCGTACGTCATTCGGCCAATATCATTTACGATATACTGCACTGTTTCCAATCTTTCATCCAGTTATCCATTATTCATCAAACAAATCAATCAGTCAAGTAATAAATCATTCTGACCATACATCCATCAACTACCTGAGCAAAGTTTAGGAAGAAGAGTTGATTGTGGGAGAGGTCAATGCCAGGCAGTGATGGCTCCTCTCCATGTTCCTTCACATAGTTATTATAGGCCTGCAGTATTGACATGAAACATTTTAGAGAAATTATTCCAGTTACGGCTGTTATTCTGTTGTCTTCGTCAACATGTCTTATTTCTATGATTACTCCCTGTAGACTTCTTATTCAGTTCACATGATGGACTATTTGGTGAATTGTGTGTGTGCTAAAAAATATCCTGGTCAACTCAATTGCAATTGTTTTTTATTTAAATAAATTGAAAGTTGCTGCATCATCTAATCGAACCCATGTCAATGCTAAATCATGTCACTTTGTGTAATAGTAAGCCAGAGTGAAACTAATAATAGAGGAACTGGCATGTTGCCTGTTTGAAACTGTGTCTCACATGAATGAAATCAAATCTACATTTTGTCTTAAATGGACAATTTTAAGAGGAATAAATTGAATAGAAAAACTACATGAAATCATAACAGACTTAAATAATTATGGTTTCAAGTTTTGCATATAACCCTGTGAATGCCCTTTACCTCTAGTAAAATCTGATTAAATCAGAAACAACATAATGTCCTTCATTGTTGTGTATACAGAAGCTAATGAGCCTGTCAGTGACCTGGCACAATAACCCATATATTAATGTAAAAGAGCAGACAGAAACAACCGCCGAGTTCCCTGGTTTGTGTTCAGGCTCATTACCTGATACGCCTGCCGTATCCCTCCATTGTCAGCAATGTTCTCACCGAGGGTGTTGTTACCATTTAACTAGAGTCGAGAAATAAGGAGGGAAACACATAGATAGGCAATGAAAAAGGACAAAGGGAGGTGGTAATTTGTTTTCAGCAAATCACAGATATCACTTTTTTGGGATAAAAGAAATCATTGTCTCAGTGGATGAATGAAACATTGTTCAAAGCAATAGGACAAAGTAGGAGAAACAAAGAGAGCAAGAGGGATTGATATGTCAACACAGAATATTAAAAGGCACTCGAAGCAGATAACAGACGAGCCTGCAAAACTGGGGCAAAAATAGAAATGGATAGGTTGAAAAGCGAAACAATTTGACAATAAACAAGGTTTTGTGATACTTTTTGAGAACATTTATATTTTGTGAAAACGTGGGAAGAAGAAGGTGAGAGAGATTTTCTATAAGACATACATGTAGTCCATTGGCCAGGTCCCAGGAAAAGTTGCTATACTGATTGACGATGCACTTTGATAGGTCCAGGAACCTATTAGTGGAGGCAGGTGTCCACCAGTCTTTGAGGTCGCCGTCCTTATCATAGTGACGACCTTTTAAAAAAGAAGCCAAATGCAAATAAAAGGTGTGCTGGTTGGATTGAATCAACATGAAAAATCAGGATTGTGACACTTTTCTAAGCCGAACCACCTTTCCCATTTGATTTTCCGGTGGCTTGCAGTTGTGGATATCATGATAAAAGCATCATTGAACTTAATCACTTCACATAACTCAATGAAAATGAAAGCTGTGGAGTATGATCTGAGGCAGCACAAAGAAATGGCATTTCAAAAAACTTCTTTTCTGTGGTACCAGAAAACAGAGAGGGAAATATTTCTATCCAAAGTCTAATAATCTGCCAAAATTGAGAGCAACAGTGTAGAAATTCATACCATTGTCATCAAAGCCATGTGTGATCTCGTGACCGATCACCATGCCAATGCCACCAAAGTTGAGAGATTTAGCCTGGCCTTTGCTGAAGAAAGGCGGCTGGAGGATACCTGCAGGGAAAACTGCCACCAGGGAACAACACAATACGTTTGTTTTCACACAACTTTACAAGATGTCAAATGTTGAGTAATTGCACAAATGTATGTTTGCATATGCACATGTGAAAATACCTATTTGGTTTTTGCTGGATGAGTAGAAGGCGTTGACAACAGCAGCTCCAGTTACCCACCTGCAGAAGACAGGGAACATGTAATCGAAGAATGATACAGCGAGGAGCACTATAGTTCAGGATGAGTCCCGTTTGATATTATAATTAAACCCGTGATCAATAACAGCGAGCTACGATTGGCATTGTTGCTGTGCTTAGTGGAAGGATGAACTGTATGTGGGCGTAGGCGTTTGTGTGGGAGAAGCCACTGTGCTAAATGTTTGATGCTGTGTCGATCACTAGCACCATAAGCAAATAAATCATTTAATTGTAAGGACGTAAACATTTAATATTGCTTCTTGAAATTACTACACAACTCATATGCGTCCGTGAGAGAGCGAGGATGTAATCATGTCCCCGGTAATACATCAATTAATAATCATACTCGTCTTTGTTGACTTTGACTCGGAGTTTCCGCAGGCGTTTCTTCTGCGCATACTCCAGGTTCTGTAGGATGTTTTCAAAGTGCTCCTCTGCACTGTACCCCAGCTAGCACAACACACAGCCAGAGAAAACAGGAGGATTAGCCTCGATGGGAGCTATCAACACTTGGTCATATATTCTGCAGCAGAACTCATAAAAGCCAAGAATTCACCACGTGTTTTCATAGAGCTGATAAGCAGCTACGATGAACCCACTCTGGATACGGTTACACTAACTCCGTGAAAGAAGAAAAACATGCACAATCACATATTTTCAGACACTTACATCTTTGTACTCATTGTTAAGATACTCGTCATCCTTGATGTTGACAGAATAGCCAATCCGTTCCCGAATAGCTCGGGCCTACAGAAAAGTAGAGGAGACAATTTGACGAACACATGTCGTAGTCATCACATATAAAATAGAGTGCAAAGCAATGAAACAGGCAGTTCATTATAACCAATACCTTCTCCACAGCTGCTATCTTGGTCTCTGCATCCATCCAGGTCAGGGCATGAAGATTATTAATGAACACTGCACGAATATCTTGAATCATCTCCTCCATCTGATGCCCAGACACACACACACACACAAAAGGAGAATGAGACAACAATCATAAAAATGTCACTGATATTTGACAACCAAATGTATATCATGATAAAACATCAACTCTCTGGTGGTGAGTATCGTGGAGGAGTTCTTCTCATAAGGTCTGCAGAGATAACCCAGTGGAGAGTACACACACACACACATACACGCACACACACACACACACACACATAAACAGTCTTGCAACATATTGTGCAACATATTAAAAGGAAATGCCACAAAATGAACATCCAAAGCACACTTTTTAGGGGGAAGCTGTGGTGCAAGTTGAACGTTTCTATGATGCATTGCTCTTGATTTACAGGATTTGCCTGACGCCGCCATGATGGCACAAACAAAATGAAACAAAATGAAAACAACATTTGAATAAATCACAAAAATGTTCCTGAACCAAGAATGAAAGCCTAATAGGAAAGAGGAAATAACTGAACACCGGAGTGAAAGAGAAGGCCGACGTCCTAGGTCTCTAAGTTGTTCTCTGAGACTGCAACGAGCTGACAGAGGCATTCCAACGTCTCATCACATCAGCAGACCCCTCGCTTACACACCCCATGGCCACTCGGACAACATGCAGCGGTTCGCCTCAAACCACAGGGTACAACACTGATGAGGCTTTTCTGAAAACCTTTTAGCATACAAAATGGTGTGTGTGTGTGTGTGTGAGTGTGTGTGTGTGCACACATGACTTTGTGCTGTATGCATAATTAGATGCCTGTGGTTGCATGCATATATGTGCCTATATCTGCATGTTAAATGCTATAATATGAATTGCATGGGTCAAATGCAGGGTTTATTATGCAATGGAGTAGCTACTACAGCTGTGTGTATCATGATAGTTTCCAATGGAATGGATTTTCCATTTTGGGTAATAATCCACTGTTATTGATTGTGATTTAATTTGTCTCCAATTATTAAACAAGTACACAGGTTGTGCATACAACATGTGAGAGTAAAAGTGTGTTGAAGTAAACTTGATGAATAGCAATCATTATACAACAATTATAGAATCAAAAGTTTAAGTACTCATCGTGCTGAACAAAATGAGTGATATAATATAATGTTATATTTTAGATTAGTATGATAGTTTTATTAATGTGTAGCTAGTATTTTTGTCACAGTCTTAGTTGGTTTTCTGATTTATTGTGTATTACCCTGCCTCTCGTGTCCCGGGTTCCCTTCACTTCTTGCTCTTGTATTGTTTTTTACCCATTGCCGATACATTTTTCGACTCCCCTGCCCTACCAGTTTTGTATAGGAAGATTTCCTTTATCATTAAATTCACATTTGATCACCCCTGTTCCCCCGTGTCTCTCTGCCCAACATCATATTGTTAAGGCTGATGCCATTTGCTTGTGAAATATTTATCAGAAAAAGGAACTACAGTAGTGACTATAGATGTCAAATAAATGCCATTGACTAAATCCTGCAACGGTCTGCCTCAAAATCATAGTACGGTTGTATCCGTATTAAGTAGCATTAATATAAGTACTCCAGTAGAGTATAAGTAACCCCAAAATCTAGGAGTACAAGTACAGTAAAGAGCTACCTTCCACTGATGATCATATTTGAAATGAATCTCTGTGGCTGGGAGAAGGTTGCTATATTAGAAGTGCAGCATGTGTGCCAGCTGCAAGTTAACTCAGCACAAGTACACACCTACACTGTTTGGCTATGGATTTGGGCAAAGGGGTGTTGGTATGTACTTTGAGCTCAGTGTCACTTTCAACACACACACAAACACACAAACATGTTCTCAGAGTGCAATGTGAGTGGGTAAAGGTCCAGAGGATTTTTTCTTTTGCAGTAAATCTAATCAAATGATTGAAAGCATAATCCACACCCTACTGACCAGTTCTTTGCTCTTTTCAGAGAAGGCCTCCTGCACATACAGTCGTCCCACAGCATTGTCCATGTTGTTGTTGACGTAGAGTGCACACTGTCGCCACACTGCTGTTTCTGACGTTGTACCAGACAAAGCCTGCAGAGAAAGTTACGAGGCATCGATCAATTAGAGATGCAGTGTACACCACTCAGCATGTTGGGTAAACAGACTTGTGACAGTTCTGTATTTGCACCTTCATGTAGCATCACCATTACACTCGAGGACTATAAGAAACACGGCGGAAGATAAATGATAAGTTATAAATGTGGAGGAAAAATAAATGAGTACAATATTTTTTTTAAAGTAAAAATATGTTTACAATTTAATTTTAAGCAAAGAAAAATATAAAATAATTCTAAAACAATGGCCAACGGGTTACCGCGTAGCGTTTCTGGCAATGTGGTCCGGGTTGTTTGCTCTCCAAAAGGACTGTTTACCTGCAAGGAAACCAAAGCCTGCCCCAATGTGATTGGTCAACTACAAACGGAAACCGTAACTCGTCCGATTGCTAAATCTTGTCCCGTTGCATCAGATACAGATTCTGTTTATCGAGACAATCTACAGAAAGATTAAGTGGCAGTGTACCTTGCGGAAGGCTTTCCTGGTGTCCCTGTAATTTTTGCTCAGGCCCACCACCATGTTCATAGCAAAACGCCACACTATGTAGTTCTGCAGATCCCTGCGGGGAGAGAAGGGATGTTAGAAGAAACTCTCTTTCTCACACAAAGCTCTGACATATAAGTAATGTGCCGTTTTAATTGCGATGCACTCCCGCCCCCACAATCAGGCTATCATACACAAACACAACTACAGGCTAATACAAACACCAACACCTCTTGCTGTATCTGGCCAAGATGAGGTTGAGTCTTCTGAAATAGTTGGGGGAGTAGTTGATGACCTTCTCCGTGTCAGTAACGCTGATGTTGACTGTATCCATTATCTTCTGTGTGAAGTAACTCCAATTAAATACCTTCAAGTCCAAAAGCACAGAAAAAAAGAGAAACATTAGAAAGAGGATAAGAGGTGAAAAAGAAAGAGCAGAATTTGACCGAAAATGAGTTTATTTTTACCTGGGATTCGACCTCAAGGGAGAAGTTGCCGTTCAAATCTCCCAACTCCATCTTGTTGTAAAGCAAAACTGGGTTGTTACGGTCCTCTGGAGTATCAGTAGCCTTGGAGTGATTGTAAGAAAGGGAGGTAGAAAATCAAGAATGCTGTCACATGATAACTCTCCTGTTTCCTGACACGTGTACAACTGCAGCGCAGTTCCAGCGGCAACAAACATATGTGAAGTCCCAAAAGGCTCCAGGCCTGTAAATGTCAGGGCTTGAAGGGTGCGAGTGCCTTGTAAAGCTGGCAGTCGAGCAGAGGGGAAGTAAAGCGTGGCAGTGAGCAGAGCACAGAACTAGCATAGAATGACAAACGCGGGGTGTGGAAACCTGTTGGTGTCCGAGAAAAGTTGTTGTGTAGGGATCAAGCTGCTTAAGGGCTGGTTTTACACAGCAGCTGCTCCAGACGGGAGCCACAAACACAGCATGGGGGAGACTTTGGGCTAAACATGTGCAAAGTAATTTGCTCTGAAAATCCTCCTGTTGTGTAAAGCTAAGATAGAAGATAAGGAATACATTAGCCTACTGCTGGAAACATGGTCACCTACAGAAAGAGACTTGGAGACAATCACAGCAACTATTTAGACTTCTCCTGGGGAAAATAGTGCATGCATGCTTACATTGGCGATGTCCCTCTCCAGGTCCATTACTCGTGTGACCTCTTCATTGATGAGGGTTTCATTGATGTTCAAATTCCGGTCTGAGCGGATCAGCTTTGCCAGGTCAATCATGAACTGCTTATAGGCCCGACATGCCTGTCAAACACACATTCATTCATGATAATCAAATCTTGGATTAAACAGGAAGGAAAACAGGTCTCATGTTTTAATTTAACCAATGACTGCGGTTCCATCGACATTATAAAGTAAAACCAGAGCAGAGGATGTTTGTTCCAATCGCACACATCTGGTCTGGATTGAGACACAATCAAATCTGTTTTGTGTTGCCTCTTTGGCTTCAATCATCACTTACTGCCTCAGAGCACATTTGTATTTGTCCTTACGCAACTGATCATAAATCCATGCAAGTGGAGAAATAAACACAAGCTCATGTCAGGTGCTGATGTTTCAACTGATGCCCTCACCATTCTTTGGGCATCAAGTTTACCGTAACAAACTCTTGGGGAAGTAGAATCACTACCAAGTGGAACTGGCCCAAATAAACTCATTTAGCTGTTCTCCTCGTGCATCAGTTGCGATCCTGAATGATATTACAGGAGTGTGCATGTGTGTATACAGAAACCCTACCTCTGCAAAGGGTCCGGTGCAGGCGTAGTAATCTCTGGACAAGAGGCCGAGGCTTGTCTGCTGGTCGAACTGGCAAAGACAAGAAAATATACATATGTATCTCAAAATACATCAAATTGGAATAACGTGGTGGGTTTCCTGCTGGATGGAGATGATGTATGAGTGTGAGTATGGATGTGGGTCTATACAATGGAGAGCGAGAGAGGGCTTTCGGCTACAGTTTCACACCTACATGAATGATGTATGAATTGGAGTCTCTGTCATCGGTGCCGACGAAAAAGTTAACCACGAGTTGAGTTCCATATTTCTCATTCAACTTGGCGATGACGTTCTCCAACTTCCATGTTTCACCTGAGTAGAGGAGAAAGAAGGAAAAGTGAGAAAGAAAGAAAAAGATTGCCTGTCGATAACATCTGCTGTGGGTGACAGTGGAAAACAAGACTCTACCATAGTCGGCCTCCCAGTTGTCCACAGCTACGGGCCACTCAAACACATCAGGCAGCATGTCGAGCAAAGGAGCCCCTCCTCTGAGCTCAATTAAACCTTGCGGTAAACGAAGATACAAACAAGCAAAAGTTAGTTACAAAACAATATTTATTTTTTGCCAAGCAAAATTCATGCAATGTTGGCCTACTTATTATAAAGCCTTTTTAATCTATACTAATTTAAGGGCATGTGAGGGGTTTATTGAATTCACTTTAAAGATAAATGTTTTTGAAGAAAGTATTTGTTTGGATCATATAAAGCTGTAAAAAATACATATTTTAAAACTAATAATTGATAAAGATTACGTCTTACAGTTTGACAATGCAACAAGCAAAATGAGGTACAGAAGCTTCGATGACTGTGAGAAACATTTTTCATTTTAAGACAATAGAAGATACAAAAATGAATAGTCTGTAGTTTCTAATGCAAGTTGACTCACTCTCATTTGTGCAGGACTTATAGAGGGTCTTAGCCTTGGTAAGAGCAGTGGCTTCACCCTCCACTGTTTTTTCAAGGACACCTACAAATAGAGCAGAGAAACAGAGCAAGCATGAAGGAAATAAATAACGACAAAGACATAATGATGAAGGAAGAATGAGCGTACATGGGACAGAGCGAAGAGGAAAGAGAGAGGGGTGCAATAACCTCAGGTACATCATGTTGCCATCTTTGTTGATTCAAAATAGAATCCTGCTGTCGTCCAGAATCATTGAATCACTTTAATTGGGGCACTTTGTCTGTCACTATGTCAGAAAGCCCCAGCAAAAATAGTGTGATGACTTCAAACTGTGACAATCCATAGTGACAAACACACAGCATGACATTAATCCACGGGGACAAATCAAGAACATGTTCTTCTTCTTACTCAGAAGGCGGCACAGGTTCTGGTCCAGGCGCTGGTCGTTTCACTAGACTACTGTAATTCCCCACTGGCAGCTCTACCTGCTGAGGCCATCCGACCTCTGCAGCTCATCCAGAATGCAGCAGCTGGACTGGTCTTCAGCCTCCCGAAATTCACCCACACGACTCCACTCCTCCGCTCTCTTCACTGGTTACCAGTGGCTGCCCACATCCCCTTCAAAACATTGGTTCTGGCGTACCGTGCTGCGAACGGATCGGGCCCCGAGTTTGTACTCATGGTTGAATGCACTTATTTTAAGTCACTTTGGATTAATTATGACTGAATTTAAGGAACACAAAACTTAAAGGACAAAAAAACACAAAAAAATTCTCTTAAACTGATGAAAAAGAAACAATCAGCTACCTGAAAACGAATGATGAAACTTTTTTTTACAGATTCCATCTTTTATGAAGACTGTCTTTACATGTGCACTTTGTAAAGACAGTCTTCACCTGCTCCTAAGAAATAAGGGTCATCATTTCACTACTACTGGCTCCTTACAATCTTCATTTACAGTTATCGGTAAATAAAAACAAAAGTAATGCTAGTTTGATAGTTTGTTTCTTGCCTCGAGTCAGGGCTGGCAGAGACAAGAGAATTACCTTTGTTGCGTTTCATCAGTCGGCAGCTGTGACAACTCGGATTCAGCCGACTAACACCCCGGCCAACAGGAATAAGAGTGCACTAATGGAGAGCGGGGTCTAACCTGTGTATTGGGAACAACAGACATGTTGCTGATCCGGCGGGCAGAACCCTGGGATCAGACCGCTGGAGCTGAGATTTACTCTGGTTGAATTTGAGCTCTAACTACTAACTAAAGGTCTGTGTCCATCTCCCAAAGCTAAGTAGTCTCCTGACTGTGGGGAGGATGACGCAAGAGGGCATGCCACTTTCTCATTCTCCCTAATTTTTTGGATTTAATCCAGATAGATAACACTCACAAAATAAAAAGTATGGCAAGATCTTACACATTGCAACTTTAATGCTGACTTACACTTATTAAACCAGCATAGTCAGTCAGTTTCCACTATTCTGGCAATGGTGCATCAATACACTTGCCAGCTTTGAAAAGATCAATTGTTTCATCTAACACTGAATGCACTGAAGCGTAGCAATAATTAATTTATAGAGCAGGAACCAGGAACGCATACCAATAGCAAGTACACCAGTGCACGATCGGAAATTGTTCCCCAATACTGTGCATGGCCAATCTTTGCTTTGAAGGATTGACGACATGATTAAACACATGAATTACTTGCATTGCAATTGATCTTTCCATTTGACTGGTTAAGAGTATTTCGATCATTTGCTGTGGAGGTCAACACTGTCAAATAGACTACAAATTGCAATATGTAATGCATATTTCAATCCCTGGTTGCTATCAAGGGAATTCTTAACATGTGATCAAAGAGATGTCATAGCAAAAATAAGGCAAGAGAACAAAATCCGCGATCAGCAAAGCTGAAGGTCTGGCAGTAAAAGGCCATTTGAAAACAAGCGTGAACCCCATTGCTTGTTTTGTTGTCTGCATTCATTGTCTCTTCAACACCTGTTGTGGGCATGAACGCCAGTAGCTCAGCCCCAGGCAAGAGTTTCCAGGTAGACAGCTCATCAAAATGAGTGATAAGAGTGTAAACTAACTCAAGAGTGGGACCAACAATGCACTTTTTCTGCTCTAACCAAAGCCACAACGTAAAGTAACAATTCCTTCAGAATGCGCAGATGCTTTTCAGGAGCATCGAACATGAGAGTCATCATCAGGATTCAACCCACATGGTAATTTTGGTATTTGCTAAAAACCACCAATGATGAATGAAAGTGTTTGGTTGTAAGAGGTGAAAACCTCACACCCACTCAATGAGTACCTGAAGCTTTAGCTCAACTTCAGCTTAAACTATCTGAGGATCAGTCAAGCAGTGCCAAACACAACGCACAACATTTCATATAATCAGGGATTAAGAGCTCAAATCCACAGTTACCATTTACAGCACAGTTGTTTAAAGGCACAGTATGAAATTTCAGCCGCCAGACGTCTGTGGATCAAAACACTTTGATGACATCGTGAAGTATAGCGGGATTGTGGGAATTGTTGTCCTCGTTGTTACGCAACCACTATTGCCGATGAAAATGACGCCGACGTGATTAAAAAATTGTGTTCAAAGACAAGGTCATTTTTCCACCATTGTCACGTCATGTAAGTTTAATCGAGCAAAAGAGCAGCAAGTAGTGTGAACTAACTACCTAACTCCAGTAATTTAGCCTAACATTGTATGCGTCTACTTCCCAAACAGGGTGACGAGGCATTTGTGTCTATCTCGGGGGCCGTTAAAGCATATTTCTCCTTCTACGCAACTTTTCCTGCCGCCAAGGCATTTTTTTGAGACTTACAGAGCATCATAAAAACGGCGGCTGTTTAAAGAGACATCATGATGCCTGCAGAACAAACTGCACCAGCAGGAGCCACCCGCCAAACGTCCGCCATTGTCCTACACTTCAGCCATTTCACCCTGCCACCGGGGCTATGGAGGGAGATCTGTTTTGGCGCATTATTTTTAAATCAATTTTTTTATATTTTACAGATGGTTCTGCGCATCCTTAGGGGTGCCAAGTAGGTTCGAGCGATAGCCTAAATCTCTCTCAAGACAGCGCTTCTCGTAGCCCAAACATCAGCCCAATGAGTGAGTGACCTATGTGTCGGCCTCGCCATCCTTCCACGAGAGAGGATGGAAGCGCAGCAACTTTACAGCTAAATATTCCATTTACACTCTTTTTAGTCAAGAATAATTTCTCTGGCGATTTTCCTCACCCGAGTGAGGCAGAAGAAGCATCTCACCAACTCTGCCCAGAGCACTCGTTGTCTGTATGACGCACGCATGTTAAACAAGGGAGGACGCACACTCCAGAAACTGTGAGTTCAGGAGTAGCCCTCTAAGCTGTGGGCGGCTCTGGTTCTGAATAAATGCTGGTCTATGGGAGACACAGGGTTTATATGTAGATTCTTAAGAGCGGATCTTACAGAGCAGAAGTCCACGGATAACATCTTCATGACCATGCATGTGCACTGGGATGGACCGCTTTGCGACACCTCCAAGAGGGCTATGCCTGTAAACAGGGCCGGAGTGGGGCCACTTTTCAGCCCGGGAATTTCAGGCTCAAAACCAGCCCACTTTTTTTATGGTCGTGGAAATTGGATAAATGAAGCAACAGTTCAGCTCTTACTATCCTGTAGTTCTTTTATTAATACCATGGTCCAACAAATAATGTAAAGGTTAAATACAACAAAAATAATCCACTTAAGATGAGAAGTTAACAAAAAATATGCATAACATTAAAAAAGGCAGAAGGGCATAGCAGGGGTGTCAGACTCAGATTAGGCAGTAGGCCAGATTTGTTGGAGTGAGACCTCATGGGGGCCGTCATTGTCATGGTCATTATCATTTTTTTGCATGAGTATTATATAGTGGTGATTTACTCCTTTACTACACCCACTTCTGAGAAAACAATGCATATTGGTTCATCAAGTACTGTCATATACTGCTCTTTCTTAGAATATATAACTTTAATTCATATTGTTTCCTCTGTTATCCTCTCTACCTGTCCCTGTAGTCATGGCCTCCTCATTGCAAATGTCGAGCTCATCATTTTCAGCAGGAGACTCTTATCTGCTACTCCGAAGCTACAAAGAAAAATTAAGAGTCATATTACTGCATACTTCAATATCAATATCAATAGTATATATCAATATTTCCATAATATTTGCAACGTCTATGGATCGCCATATTTTGGGTGATATAAGAAGGATAATATTTTAATTCAATGTAATATTTTGCTTGGGAATAGGTTGACAACGCTACAATGATATTAATCACGGCTACAACGTTAGCCGAATAGTTATGTTGCTAATCATTAGGCCTTTGTCTCTCTTTACCAGATGCCACTTGTGTTTGTCCTCTTGAAAATAAATCTGTAAGCTTGGCACATTTGGCAGCATCCTCCTCCAATGCCTTTCTTTTTTTCAACCTGGCTTTTCAGCCCCTCCTTCCCTCTTCCTCCCGTCCATCCTCCCTGACGCGTATCGTTGCGGTCGGGCCGGCCCAGCTATCAGGAGCTGAGAAAACTTTTTGGAAAAGACGGCTAAGGACCGAACCAACTCGATTAGGAAGTGCTCCTCTCCCAAATTGAGTTGGTTGGTTCCATAATGGACTGAACCAACTCTATTATTTGGGTGGGGTGAACTTCCTCGCATGGTACAACCCATGCAGAGGCTGCGGTGTCAGAATGCGGAACGTGTTTAGCCCACTTTAAGAGAAGATGGACTAACGTGACAAATGTCAACAAATACAATTCTCGACCGGCCCAGAAGTGAAGCGGCCCACCGGGAACTCTCCCGATTC
Organism: Pseudoliparis swirei; assembly: GCF_029220125.1. Lineage (NCBI taxonomy): Eukaryota > Metazoa > Chordata > Actinopteri > Perciformes > Liparidae > Pseudoliparis > Pseudoliparis swirei. The sequence continues at coordinate 19,731,105 of NC_079407.1, forward strand.
TCCCGATTACCCACCCCGGGCCTGCCTGTAAACGATATAGATGTAGAGATATACAGTATGTAACTAGCATTCCTTAAATATGTAACTACATCCAGCAGCCGGTTGGTTTTGTGAAAGAACAAAGACTGAAAACTGCTTCGTCACTGTCAAGAGATAAGAAAATACACCTACCAGAACCCATAAAGCTCACATATTAACAGAAATATATTGTACCAAAGGGCAAAAAAAATACAATTTGTTGTTTCAAACAGAGATATGTGCTGGACTATTTTTTGCCAGGTAACTAGTCGAGCCTTCAGGAGGTTACCGGCCCCAGCCAAGAAATACTCAAACACATAGCCTACCACAAGGTGGTCATCGGATCACACTGTTCAGATTAAATAAATAAGATACAAGTAGTAAGTAAGTAAGTAAGTAATTTATTTTCCATAAGTACATACATAACGTGTACATACTGACAGACATTAACAACAGAAAAAATGTACGAATGGAGGACCGTCCAAAGACCGAGGTCTGTAGGCTCCTCTGAGATGAGGAGTTGGCCGGCCCCTCCCCTGACCCTTTAGCCCCTCCCCTAACCATTTAACCCCCCCCCCCTCTCCCAACTACTACAGGCACACAGACAGTACACACACATATGGATCAAAACATAAAATGTCGTACAAGCAACAACAACAAAACCAGAACAGGAAAAAGAAAAAGAAAACCAAAAGAAAACGAAAAAGAAAGAGACATAGTAAAAATAATAATAAAAGGCAAATGTGAACTACTGATAACTTAGAAAAAAATAATAATATCACGAACATCAAATTATGTATATCCATTTTATTTTAAATATCTTTCCTCTATTGTACTGTGCCGCCAGGCTGTATATCAATATTAATAACTTTCAAAATGAAGTGAGATGGCGTTTAAGGCGAGAACCAAATGCCTTGGTGGTGGATGCTGATTTGACCTCGTCCGGAATTTGTAGAGATTCAGAAGTGCTTGTAGGGAGACTTTTTTTGTATTTCTGAAGGTTATGACATGTAAATGTAAATGTCATTACCGATTAAAAGGACACCCTGCAAGGGGGTAACATGAAAGTATCACGCACTTTTACATTTGATAAACCATCACACAACTCATGGTTTCAGTACTAATGGTCACTGATCAAAATTAACTCTTAGAAATGTTGCATCAGGATCAACAGATACACACAATCCAACACTACATCTCAATGCAATGCCAAGATCAATACAGGAAAGAGGATGGATCTTGAATTACAGAGACAACTGACAGCAAACTCTCCCCTGAGTCTATCACTCTTGTCTCAGGGAGTCGGGATCAAAAGATAAAAGTGGGGCAAATAGAATTTTTTTCCCTTTCTTTGTAATTTTCAGGAGTTCAATGACAATAAAAACTGTTAGAGAAAGCATATTTAAAGGTGTGTCCCTTTCTTTAATCTCCAATGTCATGTCATGTCAAATCAGATCATCGTGTTGCATAATTTATGAAATATCCACTCTCATTATATTTAGCAGTTATATTAGATATTCTACATTTAATTCCACTTTTAATCATTATCTTTTTCAATTATTTTAATTTAATCAGTGCTTTAAGTAATTCATATCCCTCATGTTTACTTGTTTCACTCATTTCATGACTGTCTATCCTTTCATTTTTCTAATCCTTCCATTCTCTCATTACCATGTGTGCACTATTTATGTGCTCATATAATCTTAATGAAGTTCTGCAATAGGGACCCTTCACAGGGCGCTTCCTGCAAAAGGGCACAGATCATGTGTGCATGATTGGATTACTGACTGCCTGGTGCTAATGTTCAACCACAGCAGAGGCTTAAAATCTCTATCTCTCTCTTACTCTCTCTCTATTTATTTGAAAATGGATTTTGTGCCACCTGATGTTTGTTTGAAACATCACGTCAATTTGAGCCAAACCACTCAGCGTGATACAGAATCTGAATTTGGAGTTTCTTCTCTGCATTGACATTTAATCCTTGACTGCCTCTACATGGCATTTCACTTGCAGTGTTGTTTCAGGAGTTCAACTCACAATCTATCATAATGAAGCATACATTGTGTTAAATAACATGCAGCAACCTAAAATGAGTTGACACTTCATGAGAGGCATTAGTCTCAATATGCAACAATAGAGCAGTTTACTGTTTAAAAACATTTTTTTTAAATATAGACTGCTTTGAAACCAGTATAACAGCCCAATAGAACTACTTGATTGATATATATATATATATATATAAATATACATATATATAAATATACATATATATATATAAATATATATAAATATACATATATATTATATACTGTATATACACACATATTTTTTTTTCTTTAAAAAAATAATAAAATAAATGGGAACAAACCAGTTCAATCCCACTTTGTAACTGGTGTCAGCTAACATCATTACAGTGGCTGCTTGACACAGTCTTCCTGCTCAACAGTGTCATGTAGCAAATATAAAAGTGTTCAACAGCAACACAACCATTGTTTTTGGGGTACTCCTGATTTGCCCACAAGCCAAACCCCGCCTTCTTCTGTACACCACATACCAATTATGTCCTTGACTAAGCAACATGTTATCAGTCAAATAATTGGCCGTTGGCAAGTCTCACTGTTGATGAAAAGAAGTGTGCCCAGTATTGGCTGAGAAGCAGCCAACAGGACATATTTCTTTCCTGAGTCTTTCCTGTTATTCAAAAGCATCCTTGCTGACAGAAAAACATATTCAATTCAGGATCTTTTATTCAATGTATTTTTGTTGGCCAAGAATTGCTGCATTAATAGTCACATTATTTTACTTGGCGACAAAGATCTGGTCTGCAATGCTTATTTGATATGTTCATGAGAAACACTCTATGAAGGGTGTTGTGCTATGGTTCTGACTGGAAGGTCGTCCTAACAAACCATTTGTCGTTTATTGTGTTTAATGCAAGTTCTGTTTCAGTTATTGTTATCACAGACATTACGTGTTTGATTGTTAGCTGCATGCCTGACAAACACATGACATGTGAGCACTAATCTATCGACACAGACCCCTCACAAACATAAGCTGGTACTTGTGTTGCATTGCCTCTGGTGAGAAATGTTTCTGTTGAATGAGATTTAGACCTGGAGTATGAAAAACCGTGTGTAATAGAAGCAGTGTTCTCACACGCAGACAGATGTCAGCACATAGAGCTTAACTTGGAGATGACTCCCACATGATTTTTCACATTTCGTGACCTACATTGTATTTCCCTCTTTGTGGTCTGTTGTCCTTCTTCAACTCCCCTTGCTGACATACACTAGCTGATAATTAAAATGTTCACGGCCATTGGGTAAATTATTGCACAGTATGCCACACCTGAGTAGGGGAAAGTGGAAAAACAATCTTGAACAGGCGCTTACACACACATAAACACACATACAAGTGGTCACAACCAGTGTCCCCATTATGAATCATTTATGGCCTTTTACAGCAGCAGAGAGCAATCCAAAGCATTTACAAGCTACCACAAATCTACAGAGCTATTCACACACATACACATGCATGCAGTCTTTTTTTTATTTATTGCCGTCCTAAAGTCCAAGAGTTGCAAAGTCCAGGTGTTTCCAGGCCCCTGCAGCTGTTGACAGCGACAAAGGATCCCTCTGTGGTATCCAAGCAGGTGGCAGCAGCCAAGCCCGAGATCAGAGGTCGCATGTTTGACGTCACCTCTACAGTAGAGGTCACAGCTCGACTGAGGCCTCACACTGCCGGAGCACAAGTCATTAAGACAAGAATTCTGACAGCTAGTATGTCCCGTTGCTTCTGAACATGTAAAGAAAACAGAACGCACACAGACCGTGGTTTGACATCAAGCATGATCTTAGATACACAGCATGCCTTTTTATGACTCGATAAAACACGCAGAAACCCGAACACACAGAGTCAAGCTGAACATGTGTCTCCAGTACAGTCAGAGGCATTCCAACTCCGACTGTTGATCACAACAACAACAATGTTTGGAGGGGAGATTAAAGCTGCTGAATGATTAAAACCAGTTCTTTAGCTGCTCCATTACTTTCTGCAACAACTGCATAATTTAGATCACTTAAGTCAATGATTTTAAAACATCAACCATTAAACGTTGTCCAATAATTCATCATCAGCTGCAGAAGTGGATTTTTGTTGTTTCTATCTTTGTTTTAAGACAGAAAATAGAAAGATCCCTGATAAGTACAAATACAACAAAATGGGAAATGTTGCCACACACTTACACACAGACATGATATTTAAGCAAATGCACATGTAGTAGGAAAATGTCAAAATCGAGCCCAGTTTGAGCAATGTGATTCTTTTAGTTTTCCTCCCTGCGTGTGATTTGTAAATAATTGTCTTAAGCCATGTAGAAGAGAGCAAAGTACACAACAGATGGGCAATACGTTGTTGGCGATATACCAAATAGTTAACATGCTGAATTTTTCTGACAACTCTCATAGTTGCTGCATTCTCTTTTCCTGCCACCTGCATACCAACATGTCATGTTTGTTAGAAATCTAACGAGAGAGATATGTGACTCCCATAGAAGCTGGTGATCAAGCAAAAAACTGTGAAGGAATAAGAGCCAGAGTTTCATGAGCCCACTTTCATAATTACACTACAAAGAGGCAACGAAGACGCACTTTTGCCAATACAAGCAACCTCTAAAAATGGTATACAAATGCATATTGACCATTCCATGTAATGTCTAAACCCTAATGGATGTTATATTGATCTGTAAAAAGGTGTTCATCCAGAAGAAGAAGGACAATTGGAAAGCTGTCAGTACACAAATCATGTGATGATAGCAGCGCTATCCTTTCAAACATGAATATGTTATAACCAATTTTCGTGAAAGACTAAATACCATGCATATAGTTTGGATTGAAATATATACATCTCGCCATTACCCCCCACATTCAGCTTTATCATTATGGAAAAAATAAGTTGTCATTATAGGCCAGATGGCAAAAGGAACACCATGTTGTCCCAAGACACAATGATGTGTTTTCCCATCTAGATCGGAGAGATGAAGTGCTTCTGGTTGGTACAAATCCACAAGAGTCCACATGACAGGCTTCACTTTAAACCCATGTTTCCCCTCTCAGGATCCATCTCTCTCACACCTCTGAATCACTCCTTTTCTTGTGCGGTATATGCAGAGTCGTTTTCAGTGGAAGGCACTGGTATATAAATTGTACATTTATGGTAAAAGAAAAGTTTCAGTTGTCCGTGGGAAGTTTGTGCGCCCTGAAGATTTAGCACCCACTGCTCAGGACTCGACTGGCCTTCTCACAAATACCTTTACCCTCCTTAAAAATGGACACTAACACAACTCTAACGCTGGCTAGAAGCTGGCAAAACACATGAGACACACACACACACACATGCAAACTTGTAATTAAGATGTGTTGACGTCTTTAGAAAACAGCCTGAAAGCGGAACACACACTGATAATGCCAGTTCTGTTGACAAACACTTCACTCGCATGGTGTTACTGAAGCCAAACTCCCATGGCATCCGGGATATCTATAGAGCTGCAGTCCACCTCAGCTCGTATTCTCAAAGAACGTAATCAATCCGCTCTCCGTCCTCTTACAATGCAAGATGACTTATTAGTCTAGCTTCACAACTCTTGAGCATGGACTAAAATAAACACAGTATAAATACGCAATTAGTCCCCCTGCCTGTCTGTGTTATGGCCGTTCTGTCTGGATTTGTTTGTGTGGGCGGGTGGGTGTGTGAGTAGGTGTTTGACCTTTGAGAATGACCTCCAGCTCGTCTCGTAAGATGTCAAAGGTGCTGTATCGAGAGCTGGTCTCGGGTATGATGTTCTTCTTCAGCCAGCCCCCACAGGCGTACTGGTAGAAGTTGTCACAGGGGTCCACGCTGGCATCCATGTTCTCAATGAGGCGAGAAGCTGCAAGGACAGAGAGGAAACAAGCCCTGAGAACTGGAGGAAATGCTTTCCTAAAGTTACTTCAATATACTGGACTTCATATAGAGACTGTTTTTATGCAGGAGATGCCTACCATTTCATCATTTAATAGTTGGGAAATATGCTTATTTGTTTCATTTTGGAGAGCTCAGTATAAGCCGGTTAGCTTCGCTGAGCATTAACACTGGAGACAAAATCTTCCTCAGGGAACCAAAATACACCGACCAGCAACTGTAAAGCTCACAAAGCTTTCCTGACCGGTCCGGCCCGGCACATATTGTGTGGGTTTTACAATTTCGCTTTTAACCTGCTTGTGTTAATTTGTGATCTTTAGAGGTGTTGATTTCAGTAACTTGTGTTGCCACCTGTTCCACCAATGATAAGCGGCTGCTGGATGGAGCCTTACAGCGAATGGACAGATGTTAAGAGTGGAATCAATGTTCTCCTCTGACTATTACCCAGAGCAGTTCAGGATTACGGACCACTTTAAATCTTCTTTTAGCGAGGATCATTTACCCCAGAACACACCCAAAAAAATTTAAGTAACTTTATTACAGTATCACAAATAGACCTGTAGAAAAGCTAATATGCAGGCATTTGCAAAAGTAAAACCGTATCATGGCACTGATTGGGTTAAGTTTGTCAACAGTCCTGGAAATGTGTGAACTTTTCTGAGCTGCATTTACATCACATGAGGCAGCTGACCGATCGCTCGTGACAAGTCTGTCCATCAAATCTGACTGAATTGGGACATCGGTTGCCCAAAAATGCATCGCAAATGATTTGTTGTCTGTTTTTGGAAACTAGAAGAATAATTTTGTATCTTTACTTAAAATGAAAAATACGAAAAATAAACTCCTGAAGTGAAGGACAATGTGATATTTATGAGGCTGGTGCATAAAGGATTTGACACTGGTCTATTTTGGAATGCTAGTTATGGGAAAACACTTTAAAATGATATGAATATGGGGTTGTGTGTTACAAAAAGGTTTCAGTGGCATTGCTGGAGTCATGAGGTCAGGAATTGCTGACAGTTAAGGGATACGAGTTTGGATGTGTTCAAATTGTATGTATTTCCTGAGGGGAAAGGTGGTGGCTGGAGTCTAAGTTCCAGAAGTCTCCACCCACTCGATCAGGAGGGCATGAGGATCAGGTGTGGAAGAGACACACCTGATCGTGATCTCCTCATCAGGGGGAGAAATAAAAGGGAAAGGAGGGAAACAGCACAGAGGGGAAAAACACAACGTGAGGAAAAGAGTGACTTCGCCGCTGCCTGAAGAAGATTAAGGCGGTAAGTCGGCTAGCGGCCCGGCTGAGATAGATTTTGTAAGGAATAGATAGAGCTCGAGACTGAGCTACTTTTTCAGTTATTTTTTGTTTATTTAATTACAACTCTTAAACTCTGCCGGCCTGACTCTGCCTGTGATTGCTGCCCTAACTGCTGTGTCCTCCGTGCCATCTGTGAAAACCGCTGTACACATTAAATCTGTGCACACATTACCAGTTTCACAACTTCTCTACAGTTGATTTGAGAACAATAACCCTTTGCAACATGTTCCTGCGTGATCACTGTTTTCACTTAGTGGCCAACATATTTACAGTTGAAGTGGATTCTTTTTTTAAGTGCCCTGGGTCTCTGCAACAGTCTCAATTTTCACAATCTATCCCCCTTTGAGAATAAAGCAAAGCCCTCCAAATAAGAGGATAAACAGAAAACAAAACAAACAACACAATGCTTACCTGACTGCGTGCAGTCAGACGATGTGCAGGTTTCATCTGGAAGAAAATGACAAACAAATCATCATTCAGTGGGATTTTTGCAGTCATCCGTCATGGCAAACGCTCCCACTCTCAACTCTAATCTTAGCCTTTTACTATATTCTATTGCCATCTCATCTTTCTCACGCAGATTACCCCAAATTACTTTAGTGTTGCTTTCACTCTGTCAGGAATAATTTAAGTGCTAAACTGTTAATTAAATTCAGTCTGAAACGTACTGAAAAACACACGCACACACACACCACCATAAATGCATTGCTTCTTGTGTTATGTGTGAAAGCACATGATGACAACCATAGTCATTTAACATTCCCATTTTCCAAACAAGTGGTAAAAGCAAGCAGTCATGATATTAACAATCAAAAGACCCATGTGATACTCAGTGTGAGATTGATCTCAATGAAGTATCGATTGGTTTTCCAAAGTGAGGAAAGATTGGTGTCTGTTTGATTTCACCGTGTTCATTTTTAAATGATCCATTTGAATTGAATACACTAACAGCAAGATATTAGATATCAATACGTTAGATAATTAGTTTAAATTGTGAAAAAACTCAACGCTTTGAGGTTGTTTTAAAATGCCTGAGAACAGAAAGGAAAGTGTAAAAGGGACCTTTGCAAACTGCATTCTTGCCATTAATAAAAGCTCCGAAGGACACTTTCGATAAGCGAAATGATTCCCAACATTAAGATAGATAGATAGATATATACTTTATTAATCCCAAAGGGGAAATTTGTCGTTACAAGTAGCAAAGTGGTCGATTGAAGGAAATCACTGTTTTTCTGTCAGGTTTACTAAATTGTTGTCTGTTTATTTAGGAACCACTCAGGTTTTCATTTATTTCTCACTCTGTCCTCACTCACCTGTCTTCTGTGTGGTAAAGAGGATGATGAGGGCAACGATGATGATGAAGAGCAAGGAGACGATAGTAATGAGGCCGACCTCCAGGGAGGTCCAGCGGGACTTCTTAGCCGACTTGGGGCGGTTGGTCTCTGTCATACTCGGGTCTCCTCCTTCAGCTGCCAGCTGTATCAACTCACCTGAAAGAGGGAAACCACCGAGGTCAAGCTGAAACAATGCGTCAACAAATCAGATCATCAATGAATCGTCATTCACCAAGTAATCATGCTAAACACTTCCTAAATGTGAAATATGCTGCTTCCTGTGCTGTATATACATACTTATAAACTGAGTTGTTTTTTTACTGTTAGTTGGACAAAACAAGAGATTGGAAGATTTCTTATTTGGTGAATAATAATGGATACATTCATTGATAATGAACATAATCATTATTTGCTGCCCTAAACAGAAAAAAAGAAGAGGCTTAGAGACGTACATAGTTAACAGAGATGTTATAAGTCATGAAAAATATAAACAAGTTGAATTCATACATGAATGCATGAGCTAAATAATTTGAAAATAACAGATCAGATTTTCATCATGTTACCAATATTTAAAAATTAAGAATCAATTCATTGTTGAAGATATTAACCAAAAATGCATGTTAATACCAAATACTATATATATATATATAAATATATATATATTCAACGATAGTATATGATGACATTAATAAGGAAAACATTCAGTTAAATCTTCAGACTTTTTAGACAAGATTCAAAGAGTGAAAGCGAAATACAAGAAATCTGGCTGTGATAAGAAAGCAAATAAGCTATAAAAAAAACAGTATTGTAGCAAAAGGCGAGAACGATGAAAGGTCTTACCCTTTCGTGGCAGAACCCTCCAGACAAAAACAAGAAAGACACACTTCTGAAGAACGGAAAACAAGAGAGACCTTTCCTCTGCTCCTCACTGTTCTTTTCCTCTGGGGCCAAGTGAGAACTTTACAAAGTGCAGTTAAGTCTATCTCTGAAGGCAATTAATCCTTAATCCCTTACGAAAGGCACACACACACACACGTGCAATTACAGCACAGACACGCACACATCCACAGCCATGCTCTCACACACACTTTTCCAAGCTGGTGTCATGAGGCATCTGTGCAGATGGGTGGGTCTCTCTGCATGCTGGCTGAGATGAGAGCGACGCCCGACCAAAGGACAAAGTCTCTTAGCTTCCTGTGAAGAAGCAGGCAGCCATCAACACGCAGTGTCACCTATTTTCATCACCACTGACCTGCCAAATGTCAAATCCCTATCACTGTTCTTTATGACTAAATTGCCCAGTGTAAAGTAAACTACAGTCCCTGTTTAGGCTTGTGATTGGCCTTTACTGTTCTGATCCCAACAGGCTTCTTTCCCAACTCCACATCTGCACGACAGGCTACAGCATGCATGATGTCACTCTGGGTCCTACGATTAATTATAGGACAGTGGTGAGCCTGCATGTAATGGATTATTTCCCTTTTGCAGTGTTTATGTGGGAACAATGTGATTCTACTCAGGCAAATATGAGCAGAAAATTAATGATCGAAGGCCAAAGAAAAAAGGAGACGGGACAGCAGAATGGCCCAAGTTGATGTGTTAATGATCTAAACTTCCCCTGCCTCTGGTTGGCTGCAGGAGGGCCGTAAACTTGGCAATGCAGGCAAACACTTCACAGGAGCTGCAGTCTTTAATGAAATCCTTTGTGCATGTAAGCATTGGTGTGGCTGTGTATTATATTAATTCACGCTAATCCTGACAAGTCCCATGATAAGAAATGTAAACATCTGTGAAATGTATTTCAAAGAAAAAGGGACATAAACACGGAGTAAAAGAATGTGCAAAAATAAGGGTGAGGGGCGAGTGGGGGGGGGAGGCGGGGAGGGTCGTAAAAGCAGAGATGGACACTTGACACTGAAAGGTACTAAATCATGTTTAATATGAATCTAAAGGAGCTCTAACCATACATTCATCATCCTTATGTGATGCATTATGCTTATTTTATGTGACTTATGCACATTTAAAGGGATTCCAGTTCAACATTGCTTCTGGGTGGATTAGGAACCTTTGACTGTAGTTTGACCATGGCACTGAGTGTGAGGGAAGAAAACCTAATACGAGTGCGAGTTATTTGTAAAGTGAGCTGTCATTTCTGCTGCTGGTGTGACTGCTCCTGTTGCAGGATGCAGGAACGGGTTAAACTTGTGTTGATGTGGCTCTGATCATTTAGTCTTTAGTGTGTTTTGGAAGGTATGTTTCAAAACTCTCTCTTGCTTTTTTCCCCCTCTTTTTATGTCTGCCATGATATATCTGAAACATTAACAGTTTAATGTCTTGTGAGACCTCACAAACCTCTTTAAAATGAAACCCATCATTCACTGAGACACCTAAAGACACCCATTCGTCGGGACACACGCACACACACACACACATGCACAACTTACAAAGTCACTTTTTTACAACCTGAGAGCCATGAACATGTCATGTACTTAATTGAGTTTAAATACTTTTAGGAATGTGGCCTACTTTAACTTAGTATAACACCTTCTCTGGGATATGATCTTCTGCACTGGGCCTAGCTGCACACTGCAGACTAAAATCACTTTAAAATATTTGTGGGGAGTCGGCGAATTGATGCCCAAAGGTGTTGTAATCTAAACTGGAATGAAGTCTACCTCTTAAATTGCTTTCCCACTTACACTGATAGCAGTATGAATGGAATGGAACACAATGGGGCACAGCACTCACAGCTGCACAGTGAATCAAACGCACACATTAAGCTTGGATACCCAGCTGTGATGCTATGCTGATGTTTTTGGATAGCACCGAATGCAATCGGTGGTAAAACTCCAGTGATACAAATCTGCAGCTGCAGCACACGCGGTGAAGCAAGACGGTTCGATGCGTGCCAGATCCTCATCTCCTGTTGCACCTCGGGAATTCCAAGGGGGTGGTATAATCAACCGGTGTATGTTGCCCCGTGTCACCCAGCCGGCACGCGCACACATGCACAAATAATGCACTCACGCGCGCTCACACGCACACACACTCACACACCGACGCCGACTGACACAGATGGCACCGCGTTTTAAAAAGAAGCGCTCGTGGTTAAGTGAGCGACTTACCAGATGTGTCGGGGAAATTCCTGTCGATGATATATATGGGCATCACATCCACTGATCTATCAAATCAAAAAAGCGAGCGCGAAGTGCTGATCGATCTGTTACAGATTATTGTTTTTGCTTCACCCTGGAAATTGAACAAGGAGCAAACCGATCCCGCCTCTCTCTCTTGTCCCCCTCTCCTTCTTCTTCTTCTTCTTCTTTTTTTTTCTTTTCTTCTTCTTCTTTCTTTGGCTTTACATTCTACGAGTGCACATTCACACGAACACGCACGCGCGCACAGCCCCTCACTGAAACTGCCTACCCACGGAGGATCGCGGAATTCGAATGACCCATCGGACTCTTGCACGTGCAATTGGTCAAGTGTGTGATCCACAGGGGCGAGATCCCATATTTATACAGCCAATGGCTCATAGTGAGGAAGCCCTCTGAAGTTCCCCGTGCTCCGAGTCGTCGCCTCCTCCGTCAGGGCGGCGTTTAGAAGTGTGCCTGTCAGTGTCAGCTGCTCTCCGGGCGCAGCTTCAGGTGTGTTATGAAGTGATGTATTGCGGTTACCCACAGAGTTGCCAATAGCTTTAAAAGCCAATGCACTTTAAGAATATTAAGACAAATCCCCGTTAAAAGATGATTGGTATCAACACTGTTGTGAGTTGTTGTCCAACAGCTTGTTAGTGGTATTATTGCCTATAAGTCATTTACTTTTGATTTGATTATAACCAAGCACGTGCACAGACATTTTGGGGGGCAGGTGCTAAAACCAAAAAAAAGGGCACCCATCGCCCCAAAAAATGTTCTGACAGTCGAAACATAATCAGCATGACACTAATTCTGCGGTCCTCGACCTGCGTTTCCTCTTGGCAGGATTAGACGGCTAGCTTACATTTTCCTTATGAATAAATATGAATTATTACATGGCAACGACAGTACAAGAGTTCTGATTGGCTAATGGGTACTCGTGTAAAAAAAATAATTAAAAAGCCCCGTCAGATATCAAAATACATTTGGAGGGAATTGATGACAGAAAGTATTTTTTATTAAATACTGATGAATGAGGAAACAATTTGTCTCCAGAAAAAGGGGCAGTTTTCTCATCCAGGGCAAAAGGACAGGTGCTTGAGCACCACTAGGGGTTTATCTGTGCACGTGCCTGATTATAACCATTTACAAGTTAAGGCTCATGTTTAGATAGTCCGAACATTCACCTGAAGGTCCTCGTGCTCTACTTTGGGAAGCACTCATGTCACGTAAAACAAAACAATGTAAACCCTTGATTGAAGCACATGTTTGACAGTCAGGTTGGAAGTGACCAGCTTACAGCAGCACATCATGACATCCCCATGACCATGGTTGGAAAGATTACGCAAGGTTATACAACATGTTAACTCAGTTAGAGGCTGCTACATCATTATAAAATTGAAACTCCACAAACCAAAAGATGCACTCCTTAGACATGAAAGTCACTATGCGTATAAGGGTTCCTTTCCTGGTCTCGACAAGTCCTCACACTGCAACACATGTCAGTCACAGAAGCAGTTTACTGCACCATTTATGGACGTGTGGTTTTAACGATCAATGTTAACTGAATTCTGTGAACAGGAGTTGAACCAAGACAACTGCCACTGTACTTCCATGCTGAGAGATTGAGGCCGTCACCACCATCATCACGAAAAACCAGCTCCGTGATCTTTGTTACACAAGTGGGTCATGAGCCAAAATTCAATTCAATTCAGTTTATTTGTATAGCCCAATTTCACAAATTACAAATTTGTCTCGGAGTGCTTTACAATCTGTACACATAGACATCCCTGCCCCAAAACCTCGCATCGGATCAGGAAAAACTCCCAAATAACCCTTCAGGGGGAAAAAAAGGGAAGAAACCTTCAGGAGAAAACAGAGGAGGATCCCTCCCCAGGATGGACAGGTGCAATAGATGTAATGTGTACAGAAGGACAGATTTAAAGTTAAAATACATTCAATGAATGTGACAGAGTGTATGAATAGTTCATAGTAGGCATATTCCACGATGGAGACCTCCACGATCCATCAGGCAGATGGCGGTAAACACATGTTTACAGTCACATGGCTTGCTATAGCCCTAGTCGAAACATGTTGACTTCTATTTACTCTGCGTTGTAGCTGTTAGGTTACATGTTGAACATGTAGAACACCATCAGTGGGTCACTTATTTGAGAGCAATTAACTCTGCAAACACATGGGTCTGAAATTGAAAGTTAACATTAAACTGAGCACTTTACTTTACTTTACTCAGCACTTTACTTTATTTCTACCCTGTATATTTAGTATTCGTATTTAGTTATTAATATTTTGTTTTGTGTTTTAGATTTATTTTTCATTGGTGCTCTGATGTGCACCGCTGCTGTGATTTTTTAAATGTCCCCACTGTGGGACAAATCAAGGAATATCATATCATAAATCATATCATATCATATTAATATGAGAAGAAAGCAAAGCCTACCTCTAATTAGAGAATACATTATCGTAGTCCTGTGTGATCTATGATAAGCTGTGGTTCCATATGTGCATTTCACTATTTAGATATACATATTTACCAGTTTGATTTAAGTGAGGTGCAGTAATCATCTGCTGAAACAGACACACATGAATGTCACCGAAAGGGTTGGGAAACATGCATAAACTTAAAAATCTTATCACAGAACATTCCATGTGGCCCTAAGACTTCATCTCTTCAAATGCTGTCTTTGCAGCACCATTGTCGTTGACAGACACTAAACGTAAATGATATATGTTTAAGCAAGTCTATTTGTGTCACTTTACCAGGTTTCATTGCTTCTGCATAACAGCATGATTTATTTTCAAAGGATGTCCATCTGTGGATATCTTTTATGTGTCACTGAATTGACCGCAGTTTGCAGAGCTGCTACCTGTCAACAAATCTAGAAATTGTTCACATTTGCCAGCAATGCAACCTCCGTGATTACATTTTTCATCATTTTGTAGGCGTGCTCTTCAAATAAAACCTCTCGCCCCTTCTCTGTTCGCTGTTAGTAAACTCAGTGTCATGATCTGGAGTTTGTGTCTCGTTTTGTGTCTTGTTTTGAAGTCCTTGTGTCGTCTGTCTCCCTGTGATAGTCTGCCCTGGCCCTGATTGTTTCCTTCTGTGTGATTGCTGGTCCCGCCCTCATTGTGTTCACCTGTGTCTCGTTCCCCGTTGTCCAATCACCTCCGCCTGCCTGTGTATGTAAACCCTGTTCGTCTCATTCCCAGTGTGGCTTCGTTCTGTTTGGTCTGCGTTTTTGTCGTCCGTTCTGCTTTGTTTGATTAAAGATTGGTTTTTGCAGTAATGTCGGCATTTGGGTCCTCTCTCTCTGCGATATCCGTGACTTATCATGACACTCAGCATATTATAGATTCCTAGAGCATAATGCATTTTAATTGCGCTGGGGTCACGCAGGTATTAAACCGTCTTTGCATGCACTCGAGATTACTCTTTACTCGACATTACTCTGTATGTCTTGTAGTATTTATGAATGAAACCAACCAGTGCCAAACACAGGTAACATGTGCCCAGATAGCAGTCAGTTCTGGGCCGACTCTGGCTGTCTTCCGCCAGTGTCGGCTGACTCACGTACAGATTATCAGTGTATATGCCAGACTTGGTCCAGAAGTGGACGTAGCATTACAATATGTTGGTAGTAAAGCTATTACTGGGCCAAAGGTTGTTACATAGGTCATGGCCCAATACTATGCCGTTAGTTGTTGGCCCACAACACCGACTGAATGCAACCGTCTGTGAAGTATACATGTCGTTGCTGGGCCAGAACCGATAACACTAACATCAACCAGCATTTATTTATGCCAGGTGCAACAGGGAAGGTTACATTGTTTTTAACTACAGCCTGTCCCGAACTGACGCACTCGTGTCTACATTTCACAAAATGCAATTGTCTTGTCCAACCAACTGCCAGTTAAATACACATTATAAAATAGCACATCTACCTAGTTTTTATTCCATTAGTTTTTATTTAGTCAATCACAGTCGTAAAAGAAAGTAAAGCTGATCGTGTGAAATCCCGGGGGAACACCAGCGGGAGACCCTGATGAATATACCAAGCGCTCCTCAAAATCTCGACGCGGTTGGGAAACAACGGTCTGCCTTCAAGTGCGCAGTGAATTTCATCGGCGTCAGTCCACTATCGGTAGTAAGTACAAACATATGTTAAAAATATATATTTGAGTCCCCACAATCAAAAGGTTGTCTGTTAGTAGTGCGCGCTGTGTTTAACAGTTTCGATACCTATTCTTTCTCAGCTGAATTTCTATTAGCGGCAGCTATACTCTTGCTAGCTAACGTTAGTTCAGTCAGGTTTCCACTGAGTCAGAGTTTCAGTTTTTCTCATTGAATTATAAATATAAAGGGGGGCTGTACGTTTTTCATAGAGGAAAGCTCTCATTTTAAAAGCTGATATTCATATCTTTTTAACGTCAAACTCCCTCCCTCATTAAAACCTGCCGTGTCATGCCACAATGTGATCGTCTGCCAGGAACTGACTGTCGTTTGAGACACCGGTTAGCTCACGATTATTTAGTTTTCCATCGATAAAATTCAATACTTTTGAATCAGAAATGGAGGTTAAGGTGTAAGTAAGCGGAGGGCTACTTGGATTTGGCATGACTTATATTTTCAAATGCAAACTTTACATGACAATCGCTTTATTTTCTTTGTTGAGGACATTGACAAAATCTGGCGGGAAACGTGTGTAATCCTGCAGTAAGGGTGCGGCCCACATCGATATACCAACAACGGCCCAGTAGTAGGTAACGCGGTGTGGGCCGCCTGTTGAGGAAAGGTGTTCAGGTATTATTGTGATGATATAATTTTATAAAAAATGTAAACATCTGGTTTTACGCATCGACGCAGGCCCCGCCCCCAAATAAGTAAGAAAGGTAATAAGAATCCAAACTGTGGTTAAAATGTTTTGTATTCTGTCAGCAATGCATTTAACTCTAATTAACTCTTGTTTGTCTCTGTCCTCTTTACATAAGCTGTCCAGTTCCCTCAGAAACCAGGACATTCATTCAGCAGAAGGCCACAAGACAGTTCACCAAGTGGGAGCTGCAGCGGGACGCCTGCAGGAGTTGACTGTAAGAGACCTGGTTGCAAAGTGTTACACATTTTAAATTCAAGTTCTATTCAATTCAGTTGGAGTTACATTTTCTCTGTTTCAACGTGATTTTAATGGATTTTTTCTTCTATTGAAAACTTTTTGGTCATTAAGTGGTGATATTGAAGTAGAAGTGGTAAACATAAGTTAACTATCATTACTTTGATCTAAAAGTAAAAAGCCAAAATCTAATACTTATTTACTTTCTTGCTGAGAGTCAGATGTTTTGATCGACTCCACTCATGTCTGCACTGTAAATATGGAGATGAGAGCCAGCCGATGCTCAAATTAGCTGAGCTCAATACATTCTTCATACACACAAACCGCCATGAAACCACAACTTTTTTTGGCCAAAAGGCAATTATGGGAATTTGCCAAAATCTCCTCTATATTCCCACCAAAATATCTTTTGCAAACGCAACACAATCATTCATTAAACGTTGGTGTCTAAATGTTTGAAGTATTTATGTTTGGCTTAAAGTTTTCTTCTTCTTTTTCTACCCAAATCTAAGATTCTGATCATCCAGGGCCTCAGCCAGTGCCTGTGCCATCCTGGAGTCGTCAGGCCCCATTTGAAACTACAACCTGTAAATGGTAGATCATTTATGTATTATTTTAGTGTTTCTCCTAAATGTATTTAGTATTGGTGGTACGTCGCTGTTTAAAAAACAACAACATTTGTTTGAGAGGAGAAAAGATGGCTCTGTCTCATCTTTGTGCAAAATAATATGTTAGTATTTTTTAAAGGATGCTTCCTATTCAGGTCAATTCACACACATATACAAACATTGTCAAATATATATACTTTTGAATGGACATAAACAGATTAGGTGTGAATAGAACTTAAATCCCTAAAACCCAGGCTTCATCAAACGTTGCAATCACCTTCATATCAAAGGGCTTCATTGTTTTAGTAATGGTAGCAAAATCCTGTAATTAAGCACCTAAAAACCCCAAAGTCATCACATTGTATGTCATATTTTACATATTTCTTTTTCAGCATTAATGCGGGAAATGCTTGACTAAACAGGAGATGATTCTCGAGCAACAAACACGCATCCTACAGATTCTACATGCAAGAAAACAAGATGCGTCTCAATTTGAAATAGATGAGGGTCTCCTGCCAGTAAGGGACCAGCAAGGCCTCCAACGTCTTGAAAGCCAACTTCAGGAATCTGACTTTCGATCAAAACTGGTGAGTAAGTGAGTGAATGTGTATTCTTTCTGACAAGAGGCACACGTATACATAATATTTTCATACTTTAGATAAACCATCTCAGCCTGATTGGCGGAAGTGATGTCAAGGATACGTTTTGGCGTCTCATGAAGACAACAATCTCAAACACCCTGGCAAAGGAAACCAATTGGAGAGGAGTAAATGGGACGGCTGAAGACGGCTGTAATCGGTAAATGCTCCTCATAGTTCAGATAGAACTTCAACTCATTTTGTTTCTGTACCAACAGAAACTTTAATGTCTTTGAAAACTTTTTCCCACATCAGCTGCCGTACGGAAGAACCCACTGACATCGAGGGCTTCTGAACGTGAGGTGGAGATGTTCATGAAGAGGTGGAGATGTTCATGAAGAGGTGGCTACAGCTGGCAGCGGACAGAAGGGGGCAGAAGGAGGGGGGCCCAAATACCTTCAGCTCCCTGAACTTGTTGATTATTGTTATATTGATACTTGTTATATTGATTGTTAAGCTCTTCAATACATTGTTTTAAAAATAAGTTTAGCTCCATGAACTTGTTGGTTATTGTTATATTGATACTTGTTATCTTGATTGTTGCTCTATTTCAATACATTGATTTACAAATACTGTACAATTTTAATTAAAGTTGAGTTAAACTTTTATATTTGTTTTTGACTTCTAACAGAAATACACATGAATGTATATCAACATATGTGTGCACCATCAGGGTAATTTGTGTTCCTCAATGTGTTTTTTCTTTTTCTTTGGTCTGTCTGTGAAAAGCTGAAATATGATACTGGGTATTTTTATATTTTCTTTATATTTTAAACACATGGCAACATTTTAGCATTTAAAAACTGCAGCTCTGTAAAATTATATTAATATTATTAATTTACAGGGGAAAAAAGTATCACTTTCAGCTTTTAAGAAGCATGATGAAAGAAATGCAAAAGTAATGTGTGGAACAGAGGTGGGGTGGGATTTTAGGTCTCCATGGCAACAAGACAACCCATCATGCAGCACATAGGCCAGGTCTGGGCCAGCAGCACAATCGTAATCTGATAGCAGTATTTGCGCCAGAGCTGGGCCAACGCTAGAGTTAATTATAAAAAGTTAGAATGTTGTAGTATGTGGGCCAGAACTGGGCCACAGCATTTTACAATATGTTGAAACGCATCGGTCCAGGTCCGGCCCACTTATGTTTCATCTGACAGTCATGCTGTATATTGGCCAGTTTCGGGCCGAGGACCCGGGCGTATACTGGGCCAGAAGAAACTCAATCATGTGGCCCAACAATGGGCCGGATGAATTTTGCTATCTGGGTGGCAACATGCCCATTGCATCAGGAGAATTTGGATGCAAACCATGTCGCCTCGCCGACATGAAATATGTGGTATTAATTGTACCTTTCTTGAGGGAAAAAAACAACGATGTGTTTATTTGAGATATAATGCATTATCAGAGTTATAATTGAAAGCCTTGTGGTTTTGCTATTAATTCAAATCAACTGTTTGCTACCACTCGTCAAAGCATAATATGTTCCAAAGAACTGATAATACAAGGAAGCAACAACCATGACTAATGAAGCAGTTCTTCATTTGGTCTGTATGCTTGTGAATCACACCGACCAACCCCGGCGTCACAATTCCAAGAAGTTATTTTTCATCTTTTTGGTTGAAATGCCGAGAAGAACTGTCAGGGGAGTAACTGTCCTATCATCAAAAGAGAGGCTTTTCAGTGCTGCTCAAAGTCTGTTGTCAGTTCACATAAACACACATGCACACAAAGTCGAGCACCAAAACACAGAACCACACAAACAAAGCCACACTGGCAAGGGCTCACACATAACACACACACATTAATAAGCTCACTGGTGTTGCTCAGAGCGAGGGGCTTTCAGACCGAGGTTTGAGACGGTCATGAGGCAGCAAGAAGAGGAACGAGATGACAGAGAGATAGATGGGAATTGGTAAATAGTTATAAGTGGCAACATTCACAATATTTCCAAAGAATCATAGACAGTTGGGGAGTTGTTGTTTTGTTTTTTACACAATATTTCCAGAGAGGCACAGATACTTAGCGAGTTAAAAGTGTTTTTTTGTTATCTCTATCTTTATCTACATAAGAGGAATTGGAGGTAAATAATGTTTTGAATGTGTGAGAATCAACTCTAATATAAAGTTCTTCATGATATTGGTATTACCGGTCTTTACATCCACTTCAGTGATTGAAGGGGCTCAGTATGAGATACAAAGTGGGATACAACATTATAAATGAGAAGCAGGAGGTTCATGTGTTGGTCACTTGGGAGAACATTCCAATTACATCTCTGGAAATGTACAATATCCAGTATATTTCTAATCAAAACCATTACACTGACCACAAACAAGCTTTGACCATTATCTCTTGAAATACAAGGCCAAGCCTTCTTGTGTCCACAAGGGAGGTGAGTCTCTGTATTGTGACTTTATTGTTCCCACAACATGCAACAGACATTTATCACACATACTCATTCTGAGATTGCTTTTGATAAAACATTCTCACGGTTTTTCCTATTTCATTGAAAATTCAAAGTGGGTCAAATATGCATCCCCCTGTGTAATCACCTGCACTATTGCTTTTATGATTATCAGCTGTCATGAATAATAACACAATTGAAGTGACATTTCCTTTGATCTGTTACTCTCTTCCTCTCTTTCCACATGGAGTTGGTATCTTTAGGAATCTGATGAATTGGAAAGAAATGACAAGTGACTAGTGTAGATAGTCTATTTCAAGAACCTTCCAGAGATCAGATAAACTTCCGAGAATATCAGTAATTATACATTGATAAAAATGTTGATGGACATATTTTGAGACTCAATAAACTCATAAATGTCCCTCGTCGTGTTCATTGTGCTTTCACACACTTGTTCTGTTGAAATGTCTCTTTGCTTCTCCCTACAGTCCTCTCCACTGTCCTCTGCTTTTATCTCGTGTAGGTCAAAACATGAGGAATGTGTTAAGATGCCAAGGAAAATAGAGTTATATATTCAGTTATATATCAGTTTTCATGTCATACGGGTCCAACCAGAACGTACACGCTCAGAATATGAATTTAATTCTATCATTTAAAACTGCACTAATGGATGTTTTTCAGCAATGGATCGGATGACGAATGGAAAGGATCCCCTGGTGAACTTCCAGAGACCCATGACATTGGTGAAGACTTAACCCTCCTGTTATCTTAGGGTCAATTTGACCCCATTCAATGTTTAACCCTCCTGTTACCTTAGGGTCAATTTGACCCCAATCAATGTTTAACGTCGGTGTTCTTTCGGGTCAATTTGACCCCAGGCTGTTTTTCACTGTGTCAAACATATAAGAAATATCAACTTTTTTATATATTTAAAGGGCTATTTAGGTAGTCAACAAACAAACATAAAGTACCTCACACTTAAACTTGGGAAACAATATTAATTCTAATAATTTTCTGGAGGTTTTAATTGCTGGGGTCAAATTGACCCCAGGGGTAAAATATGTCAGTAAATATAAAGGTAACAGGAGGGTTAAACATTGAATGGGGTCAAATTGACCCTAAGGTAACAGGAGGGTTAAACAGAGCCAAATGTTTGGCTTCAGGGGGCCAGAAACGTCACTTTAAATGAGTGCTATTGTTGCTCTGTGGGACGGCTGGATGTCTAATCACTGCATGCACAGGGTTTTCTGTTCATGGTAGCAATGTATTCATTACACCACAGATCCCCTTAAAAAAATGTTTGTCATCATGCTGCATCTTTCAGCCGGAATATACACTACCGTTCAAAAGTTTGGGGTCACTTAGAAATGTCTTTATTTTTCAAAGAAAAGCACTGTTTTTTCAATAAAGATAACATTAATCAAAAATACACACTATACATTGTTAGATAGATAGATAGATACTTTATTAATCCCCAAGGGGAAATTTGTCAAATGTGGTAAATTAATATTCTAGGTGGAAACGTCTAGTTTCTAATGAAATATCTCCAGAGGTGTATAGAGGCCCATTTCCATCAACGATCACTCCAGTGTTCTAATGGTACATTGTGTTTGCTAATCGCCTTAGAAGACTAATATCTGATTAGAAAACCCTTGTGCAATTATGTTAGCACAGCTGAAAACAGTTATGCTGGTGATATAAACTATACAACTGGCCTTCCTTTGAGCTTGAAGTTTGAAGAATAAAATTAATACTTCAAATATTAATCATTATTTCTAACCTTGTCAATGTCTTGACTATATTTTCTATTCAATTTTCAATTCATTTAATAAATAAAAGTGAGTTTTCATGGAAGACACGAAATTGTCTGGATGACCCCAAACTTTTGAACGGTAATGTAGGCACAGCATAACGTGGGCGTTTGACAAAGCAGATGCAACGGTGAGATTCATCCTAATCCTGACCCTGAGCATGGATTTGACTGAAAGCAGCCACATATCAAAATATAAGGCATGTGGAGACAAATTCTTATGACATATTTTTAGCGACAGAGAACTGCCATGATTACTTGAGTTATAATGTTGGGTTATTTGTGTTTGAGCTCAGGCAAACCACTGGTTCTGAAAAGGGAAGGAGTGCCACAGCGTTGTATTATTCATAATCGCCAGCAGGGAGCTGCTCCTCTGGTTGCAAAATGAATTTTAATTGTATCAGAAGGCCATAAGAAAATGACCAAATTCTCACTTGATTTTTTACTAAACATTATAAACATGAGTTTATGGTCGCAATTGCTCGTTTCAAGTCTTATTCAATGCAGCATGTTGTTTATTTCGTCAATTATGGCTCCATTTAGAACATGAAGTAAAGTATGTTTTAAGTCTCTGCCAAGGCGTTGTCCCGTCTGGCACTGGTGTGTTCATTCAACCCTTCAACCCTTTCACAGTGTGTTTTCAGTTTATTAAAGTCTATTACAACTTTTATTCTTGCCAAAAATGTGTTGTTCAGCATTTTGTAGTACTTAGCTCCGCCCTCTCGTGCAAAAAACAACTTCCATCTTGGTTTCTGGCAACTTCCAGAAATGCAAAACTCAAGGCTTCAAACGTGTAGTCCAAAAACAAATGGGTGTCGTCACATTTCTCATAGACAGTCTGTGGTAACTATACCGACGTTCTTGTAAACAACAACAACATTGGCTGTGTTCACTTGTGTCTGGTGTTCTGTTTTCAGTGAGCAGATGTTGTGCTGTTTCAAGCAATATTTGTCTTAACACTTGGACACGATCTGTCATCCACCGCTGACATTCCTACCCCTCTTTTTCTCTTCCGCTCTGTCCTAAAACAGGAAATGTTTTACTCAACTTGACTTCGAACAGTCAGCATAGTATGGAAGCCCGTTTCCGCCACTGTGATAAAAAATTAAGATCATGTAAGTCATAATTATGAGATAGTATCTCATAATTATGACTTAACTATCTCATAATTTCGACTTACTATCTCATAATTATGAGATACTATCTCATTATTTCGACTTACTATCTCATAATTATGAGATGCTAAGTCATAATTATGAGATACTATCTCATAATTATGACTTAACTATCTCATTATTTCGACTTACTATCTCATAATTATGAGATAGTTAAGTCATAATTATGAGATAGTATCTCATAATTATGACTTACAGGATCTTAATTTTTTTATCACAGTGGCGGAAACGGGCTTCCATAGCATAGACACGGGCAATTTGTTCATCTCTCATGTTCTCTTTCACACTGATTCCACCACAGGATTAAAGCTATTTGTATTTCCTATCTTTCTCAAAGTTTCAACAGTAAGTGAGAAAACTGTATGTTGAGTAGTTGCGAATAAGGTTACGGTGGAGTGAAGGTAAAACACACAGCCGGCTGCACAGAGAGACGACTGCGTGCTCTCTCCCTCTCCAACGCCTTTTAAAGGCTTTTGGTTGATTTTAAGGCGGCTTTGGTGTCATATGTAAAAACCACGACCCTCTAATGTTCTGCAATGAAGGCACATCAACATCCACTCTCAGCTATAAACCCCTGTGGTGAAACACGCTTGTTATTTCTACTTATTTATTTTTTTACGTCTGCCAATCTTTTCCAAACTTCTCTTCTCTATTTGAGATTCTCAGTGGAAAGACCAATATTGAAAACATAATTCCCCAAGATAAAATATGCTGGCATTTAACTTGCTGGTGAATTGCAACACTTCCAGTGTTTTGAAGAGCGCTGAAGTTTTATAGCAGACAGCTTGAAAGGTTTTTAAAAGTTGCCCCGCCATGTGTGTGGATGACAGCCAAGCTAGTGCACAGATATCAGTTACATCAGGGCTCCATCCTCTTTATGTTTGTTTTAGATTATACAGACATGTAGCTCCTAATTTAAAATGCCTGATGCAAAAATGTTTATTTAATAAACCATCATATTGCATAATTTAACTCTCACCACTTTGCCTTTCTGCCTCATTTCACGTTGAAAACCCATTTTGATGTTTGAGTTTAAAAGAGTTAGTTTATTCAGAAAGTAATGCAGATCATATTGAACTTTACTGAATTCCTGTGACAGTGATCAATTCCTGCTACCCGGCTCTGTCTGCCTCTTTATGGTTATTGCATCAAAGGAATGAATGAGAGTGTAGTCGTCATGGGGCCCAGAGGGTATAAGAGGTACTAATGGGACCTTAATGAAAATCTTCAGTCTGCTCATAAATGTAGAAATATACACACATCATGCACACGATCAGGGAGGGGAAGGAAGACTCAAAGCTTGTACACACACACGTACACACACACACACACACACACACACACACACACACACACACACACACACACACACACACACTCACCCACACACACTCACACATTCACAGAAAAACAGATGGGTTCGTCACATTAGCTCTTTATAATGCTCTCATTTTATGTCCTTACCTTCCATTCAGGTAATGCTGTCTTTCACTCCACTAACAAAGAAAGCAAATGCTAGTTTATCATCATCATCAACATCATCACTATTTTATATCCATAAATACTCAGACAAGGTACATAGGTTTGCACTCTGGGCTGCTTGTTTTCTTGCCAGATAGTTTTATTCTGCTGCTAGCAAGTAATTGATTCCATTAAGCCCGACATGCTGGATGAATTCATTGTGCCAATTAGCGTGGCAGGTTGTCAGGGATGAAGCTTTGGAGATCATGGAGTGAGATGGTAAAAAAAAAGAGATAATTAATTGGCCATATTTCTTCACAGTCAGATGCCTTGATAAGTTCTGTCCCTGCAGGCCTGTAGCTGTGAAACCACCTGAAACCAAAACGGATCCTTTGCCATCAGGACTTGCAGAGTCCCTACAAAAACACGAGGGTTACTGACACACTGCAGGAAAGCAAATGTGAGTCTAGAGCACAAATGCATTGTTGTTAGTTCAGCTTGTACTGGCTATAGACAATAATGTGTTCCCTACTTCCTGTGTTTGACTCTGGTCCATCACACAGGCCAGATTTCCCACAGTGCATTAGGTCCATCTGGTGGACAAAACATGATTTGGGACCTGGTAAAAATTCGAAAGGAGTGTTTTTACCATTGTTCAAGTCTGTCTATCAACAATGCTCAGGGATATGCACACAGAAACAGTTTGTTTGACTGTTTCTACAGATATCCCTCTTTAATTCAACATCAGCGACGGGGCACAAAATACACAGTCCTCGTGATATGCAACAGCATTCATGACGAGGTGACAGATTCCTCTTTGAAATATTTTAATGGGATTTTAAAGTGATCTCATTTTGAGTTTTTTGTGTACAAAGTTCCATGTATTGAAGAGAACCATGTGGTGGGATGGATGTCAATCATCACAAGCCTCCAGAACCGCTTTAGAGCTCCTTGACCGTCTACAAAAGAGGTGACCACCGTTCCTACAGATACTCCCGGAATTGGTGCTGGTGGTGGAGAGTGCTCTTCAACCCACAGGTGTTTACTGGGATCTTTGCCATGCTTTTAATTGCCATACTTTTAATTGCCATACTCCTCAAAACTCCTCAAAACACACAATGACCTTTCATTTAATCACTTTTTTTTCCCAGAAATAAATTAGGCTGGGATCCATGGCGCGCACATGACATTACAATTTAATGACGAGGAAAATGTTTTCGCAAATGCAAGTTACCCTGAATACATCTCTTAAAACGTTGACAATCTTAAAGTAATGTTGTTCACCTCGGTTACATTTTAATACATTACGTTACATATTCGTGGTAGGAAAGCAGAGAGTGTTCGTTTCCATGGGTACTGCTTCTGTTGGGAAAATATTGTTCATGTTTTAATTTAAGGCATGGAATTTTAATTATGCATTTAGCATTTTAATATACATCTGTGAAAGTACATTTTAATATTTTCCTATATGGATTTAATGCTGCTCTGTTAGATCATGTGACAGATCATGTGACACGTTGACTGTATATAGGCACATTTATTTAACTAATCATTTGACTTCTGAAGGTATTTGGAGCCACCAGATCGTATAGGGATTATACCAAAGGTGGCGAATAGCCGCTTTTCCGATTTTGTTTTACTTTTTTTTTTCATTTCTCTTCACCAACTTGACTACTCTGTTGAGGTAAATTACATAAAAAAACAATAATGTAAGACAAAAAAACGCGAGAGAGGTTATTACATGTACAAAGCAAATTCAAAACTGGCACAACTCTTTTCACTCACAACTCATTTACATTTCAAATTCACTTTAAATTGTGTAATATAATTTTTTGATATTTTAAAGTGTTCTACAAGAGTCTGAGAATAAAACCCTTTTCCAATAGTTAAGTATAGAAAACAATATGCTGTCTCTGTCCATTTGAGTCAATATCATCTCGTCAATATAGCAACTTGCAGTTTCAAGAATTGACCCTCGGCCACTAGGAGGCAGTGCCAGACACACAATGACCTATAGCTGTAGCTGTTATGGCTGTGCAGACCTAGGGGAACATTAGCATTCATTATAATATGTATGTTCACCTTATGAAGGCTCTTTTAGCTCAGTGTCGGTCTCTCTCAACACGGGAGCTATTATTTGCTCTATTATTCTAAATGTCCACTGAAGTGATGGTTTTCTGTATTTTCAGCACTACAAGATATCCCTTTCTTAAAGCACATGTTTTTGATTCAGTGGTATACCTTTTAGCACCAAGCTCCCCTTTTCTACAAGAAATATATGTTGCTTCTCAAAATCAATCTACTTTTAAAAACAACATCTAAATATCCTTAACATGTCTGTATTTTACATGCTGTAATCCAATTTTAAATATGCTTCCCTGTTAATATATGGGAAATATATATCAGGAAAAAAGCGTACATGTATTCAAGAGTTATGCATCCATAATGCATGTGAAATGTATTGTTGTGTAGTAAATATTTTCAGATAGTGTCCAGATCTTTTTTCCAGCTCTTCATATACAAAAACAACTCTTTGCTCGATGAATAAATGAGGCGATGTCTTTTGACAGAATGTTTCATATTTTAGTATTTTCCAACCGATTCTGGTTCATTACACTCTATTCCTCACCGATACACTTGTTTATGAACACTTTTACAGAGTTGCACTCTAACATCTGGCCTTCTTAGGCACCCATTGCATGCAGAATGCATAAACACACAAAGTAGGTCACCTTGATGTGTGATGCTGAGCTCAGTTTGTGTACCTGTGTGTATGTGTTAAGCCTTGTGAATTGTGTGTTGTCCTCTTGTGTTCCTCTCGGTGTCCTTCTGGCCCCATAGTGAGTCTAGTCATTATCCTGGCTGTAAGTCCCTTAGCCACAACTCTAATTCAATTGCAAGACCTGCAGTCAGATGCACTTACAGTCATGTCACATTCCATATTGATATATGTTGAACGAGGCTGAAAGAGCTGAACACCCACAGATATACTGAGAACATGATGGAGGGGTGTAAAAAAATATGCATGGTCTATCATGCAAATCCATGTTTTAATTTACATAAAGACATCAACAGTGATGAATAGAGCACTACAAATCTATTTATGGACCATGCAAGGACACACGTGAAACATCTAAACAATCCGTCCTGCAGGAAGGATGAGCGAAGGCCAACACGCAGGTCGAGGATTCACACAAAGACAAACAGAAACACATGTTATATTTCCACACAAATAAATCTGCATTATCCATTTTGATGATAACTTGAAAGTTCTTCACTGCCTTGACATTCCTGTGACCTGTTCTAAACAGAACACGGAGTAATAGTATGCAGCGTTTGGCCCAGCCCCAAATAACTACGGGGAAAGGAAACGACGATGACGACAGCGCGTACGTCGATCGGCAGCTGGAAGAGGTGCCCTCGTTACGCGGTTTGAACACAGCCTGCCAGAACGATTCCAGGTGACTCCAAAGACACCAGAAAGCTTTGATTGATGGATCGGAAAGGGATATTACCCAATGTCTCTCTCACCATCTCCACGGTGTGAATATTTAAAAGAAGCGGTGCAGCTTGGGACATCCTCACATATTTGCAGCGAGTTAAACTACGCCGGATAGTCAGACCGATTTGAAACCAAGTAAAAGTACCAAAGGAGACAGAGCAGTTGATTCATTGAAAATGCCTACGACGCACATTAGCTCCCCGGCGCCCAACCTGAGCCACCTTTCCACGGCCACTTACGAGAAGACAGACGTCCCCTTGGAGGTGGAGAGGCAAATCCACCCGGTCATTTTCGGCTTGTGCGTAATCTTCGCCGCTGCCACCTTTGTCGGAGGTGTGTATTCGCTGCTCTCTCTCCTCCGGATGAGGAGGATAACCTCCCTGTGTCTTATTGTGGCTTCCATGTCGGTGGACGACCTGCTCAGTGTGGTCCCTCTCTCCCTGTTCATGCTCTTACAGTGGGAGACAGCTGGAGGGTCCGGCAGCCTGTGCACCTTATCTGGACTTCTGTACGTGTTCCAGGGTGTTTCGAGCAATATGAAGGCTTGCCTCATAGCCGCCGACACTTTTTATGTGACCAAGAGATTTGGAGTTCTTCAATCGGTCCGCCGGCCCCTGAGAGTGATGTGGGCCATCGCCGCTGTGTGGGCGGTCAGCCTTGCCGTTAGCGTGTTACCTCTGTGCGGATGGGGCAGCTTTAAGCCGCTCTCTCTCGGGTGTTTCCCAGACAGCGAGAGTTTTTACACGCTCCTGCTCTTCTCTTTATATTCCCTGTGTTTCTGCGGCTTGTTGTTTTTCTTTATCTCCCTCACCTACCAGCTGATGTGCTCCCGGGAGCCCCAGAGGACTGTACTGTACCCCAGCTACTTGGATATGGCGAGGGGACTGAGTGGCTCCGCTCCCCTCTGTGATCTTCCTTCCTTCTCCCGGGACAGTCTGACTAATAGTGTCGGTGCCTACAAGGAGCTGAGCCCAAGTTCATGCGGGACGGTGCTGTCCCCGGTGTCGGTCAGCGGACAGAGGACATCAGCTGTCGGGGACACGCCAGTCGTTTTTGCGCAAAAGCGCTTCTCCATGATCCTCGCGGTTGTCCGAGTTATTTTATGGATGCCAATGATGGTGAGCAGCGTGAAAACACATTTTAACAACAGCAACGTTCAGCATATCCAATAGTCTTTAAATGATGTGTGTGTTTGTTCACATATTGTTTTTGTAATCATTTCAAACTTGTTGAAAAGTGTTATTTAGTTTTAAATGGTCGACCCTATTTTGTACTGAAAGAAAATCCACAAAACTACAAACTAAACAAGTGGTGTTTCATTATTGACTATATCTTACATTACAATCACTTTAACCTTAACCTCTTGTTGCACTCGCTTACATTCAACTGAATTTTATATATTCTATATGTAATCAGACAATGGTGACACAGCGCTGCGTACTATATTCTTTTCAACCAAAATGCTTTGCATTGGTCAAAAATGTTCACATGTGGGACATCATTGACATTTCTTTTGAGAACCACTGTTTTAGTCAATACGGGCAGCAATCATTGGTTTGCATTGTGAAATACTTTTTATTATTGCCTCACAATGAGTGCCACTGTTACGACAATAATTGTCGTTGATACATGCTGTGCCTTGGATATGATTAGCAAAGAAAATGTCAACATTTTACTGATGCAGGAATACAACTTCAACATCCCAAATGAGTTTATTGAAACAAACATGTCAACCTAAGATCTGTCTTTATATATTTTTCATTTATATATTTATCTCCACAATTCCTCATTCATGTTGAATCACAGACTCCTCCGTGGATTAATTTCCCCTCCCCCTTCATTCACAGACCTTGATGCTGGTAAACCACACAGTGAATGCACGCAGCGACTCCCTGGAGACGCTGAGCTTTTTCCTCACGCTGCTTGCCCCCATGGTCACTCCATTATTCGTGCTGTCTGAGCATTGGATCCACATGCCTTGTGGCTGCTTCATTAACTGCAAGCGAGATCCAACGCAGGAACCCTCAGGTAAAAAATTAAGTAATAGAAACGTACTAACAATTCATCATCAAGTGTGTTTCTACATAATGAATCCCTAAAAAAGTTACCCATTGTTTTATGGAGGAAGAGGGTACTAAAGGTGTGACTAAATTATTCTCAATAACCTTTTTCACAGTGACGAAAAGAAAATTTGAATTCAACCTTTCCCTCCAACAAGGCTATGGAGTGTACAAGTTGTCACACGCCACCGTGTCTCATAGCAGTCCACCCCTTGAGAAGCCTGCCTATCACAGCCTCTTTAACTGTGACTTCCCTGTTACCGGCCTTGATGTACGAGAAAGTGGTGGACCCTCCAGCCTGGGGCCTAGTTTTGACTTCAGCCCCACCTGCCCTATGGACAGCTCCTCTCATGCAGCCCTATCGTTGGAAGTTGTGGCCAGTGAAGAGGTGCTGGCTGATTGTTCACTCCTTCGTGAGAACCAAGGAGATAAGGACCACTTCCGCTGTGCCTCTTCGCTTCCTTCTCATCACCCGGAGCGAGATCACAATCTCACGGATACATTGTCTGTGCTCGAGGGCCCGGAAAGGAGGCTGTCACATGAGGGGTGTCGGAAAATCGAGCTGACAGACTGGGAGTGGTGCAGGAGTAAATCAGAGAGGACTCCCAGACAGGTACGCCACTGTTAGTTTATTTGTCTCACGTTGAACCGTTCAATTGTTGTAATTTTGATCTGACATTCTGTGATTTATGGCATAACTTGATTTTCCACACTCACACTCTACTGCTTTCTAAAACTAGTCAAACAACTGAAGCATTCGCATGCAACGTGATGCACTCTAGATCGTTCAATTGCCCGTTTTTCAATCTCTATTTCTGTGTTTCCATTTTGTTCAAAGGGGGAAATAAATGCAGTGTTAATAAAAAAGAAAGAAAGAAATGTACACTTTTATTTATCCCTGTGGAGAGATTCTTCTCTGCATTTGACCCATCTTTAGTTATTAATGAGCAGTGGACTGCAGTGAAGGGCCCGGGGAGCAGCTGTGGGTTCAGTGCCTTGCTCAAGGACACTTCGCCATGCAACTATGGGGAGAGCGGGGATGGAACCGGGTACCTTGTGGTTACGGGATGACCGCTCTCCCCATGAACTACAGCCGACACAGATACAGAGATGCACAGCTGTTGGGCTAGACTTCAGTCTTTACGTAACTAGGCTTTATAGAAGTGTGTACATATTTGTTCGTTTTTGACTGCTTGAATGCCTCTCTGACTCTCTCATTGGTGGTCTGTATCTCTGTGGAGGGTAGGGGAGGAATAAGTCTCTTTGTAAGCAATCTGACCGACTGGGAGCTTTGCATTTGAACAAGTTAAAACGGCTAAAGTCCCCTCCTCCCGAGTCTCTCTCCTCCTCTCATCTCTCTGCCTATCATTGTTAGTGCTAAGCATCAATGCCTTTTGACTAATAGAGTAATTGATAAAGTTACTATCAGCATTATGCCACTCGTAACAAATGTCAAATTGTTCTTTCGAAACAAAGTATGCATTCATTAAAAATAAAATCAGATCAACTCTCAAAGGCTCCACTCAGTTCATTCATTTAGTATTTTGGTTTCCTGGGGATTAAAGACCGTGTTTACAATTTTAAGATTAGTATTAATGAGCTCCACTTCTTTTTAACCCTGCTGTTACGTTCGTTTCTTACATACAGCCGTGATGTTTCCGGGTCAATTTGACCCGGTGAATGTTGAATCATCCAAAGGTTGTCAGAAACCAAACAATCCTAATATTTATAGTTTGTACCTCATCACCAAAACCATCAGTAACAATTCAATCAGTTTTTAGTGACCCCTCCATAGATCAGAGTTCAATCAGGATAACTCACTCGTTTTAATGAAAAATACATGCTCAAACTATTTTGTAGGTCACATTGGAGGAATCTAGATATAAATTACATTAGTCTACCATAACGTGTATTTTCTATTAAATTGTATTTGCATTTTGTAACCTTTTTTTTTACGGGGTGATGTAGATAAATAGAGATGAGACACCTGTGCTGTTCAGGGTCAAATTGACCAGCTCACTCAAAATAAAGCCAAATGAGTCACAAACTTTAGTTATGTTTATTACCTTCGCATTGAAAATGCGGAAGGTTATGTTTTGATCGCCGTGTATTTATTTATTTATTTATTTGTATGCGTGTTATTCGCATAACAAAAAAAGTTTTAAACCGAATCGCATGAAATTTGGTGGGATGATTGGTTATTATCCGGGGACCATTTGATGAGATTTTGGGATCGATCGGGTCAAAGATCAAGGTCATGAAAAGGTCAACATCCTCTTGAATCGCATGAAATTTGGTGGGATGATTGGTTATTATCCGGGGACCATTTGATTAGATTTTGGGATCAATCGGGTCAAAGGTCAAGGTCAAGGTTGTGGAGAGGTCAAAATCTTCTTGTTACCATAGCACGGTCAATTTCTATCCAATTGGCATGCAACTAATGCCAAAATGTTCATAATTCAATGCCCAATCTTGTGATATGCGAAGGTATGCGCTCTACCGAGTGCCCATTCTAGTTTATAGTGTTAAGATACATGAATTATATTATATAAGATGACCAAAGGCCAGCACACAGTCATCCTCATGGTGCAGTTGTATGGATCTGCAGAGTATAATGTTGTAGGACTTCTCAGAAACCATTTTGTATGTTTGGCCCCTCACATGATACATGTGGGTGGAGTTTTGCCAAAGGGAAAAATAAAGGTTCCCGTCAAAATAGTATCTGTATGTCTCGCACAGGTGGGGTCGTGAGAAAGAGAGTGTGTTTGTGTTTGAGATTGGGATGAAACAGGGTGTGTGTCTCTCTCAGTCACACAGTCTATTAGAAGTACTATAGTACATGTTTATTAGGAGAGACATGAAAGAAACCCTTACATTAGTGTCCCATGTCCAATGAAGGTTTTATTTAGAGGGAACGTGAGAAGATGAGAAACATTGTTTAGTCTGGAAAGTGTGCTTCTTGTGTAGGGTGATGGGCACATAGCAGGATAGAGATGGTTCCCATAACAAACACCTGGTTCTTTTGTTTGAAGTTTGAAATGTGTACAACTTTATATATGGGGCTTTGAACAGGTGTGTATGTGCGCTGATGTGTGTGTGTGTGTGTGTGTGTATTTGGGTGTGTTTGAAGGTGTGTGTGTGTGGGGGGGGGGGGGGGGGGGGTGAGAAATGTGTTGAAACTTGGTGGAGGGAGTAAGAAAGACTGTCCCACATTTACAAAGAATGAAATGGTCTAAACGTGACACTTCTGACCTCTTGTAGCCTCCACTTTTGGAATTGTAAAATCCAGACCCAGATGAGAGGGCTGCCTCACTCTACTCCAGAGAAACCGCAGAGAAGCCACATTCATAACCTTTTTAAACAACATGACAACATAGTAATCGGGTCTTTTAGAGCAATGTCACTATGAGATGGTTTAAAAACTAACTGGAACAGGAACAGATGATGAAAACATGTGTGCACACGTGCATACGCACAATTACACTCATTATCTCTGTCTCTCTTCCTCTCCATCTCTGCTCTACTTATCATTCTAAAATGGGTTGGTTTGAAAATCACTGTCTGTCCCCCCTTGCAAACACAGATGTGTACACATCCAGTACGCACCAAGCCAAAAGAGAGAGGAAAGCCAAGCATAAAGAGTTTGGGATTCATCTCGCTTCCTGGCCTGTTCCTCGTTAGCAGCCCAGATGTCATTACCCAGCGTCTATCCTCCTTACTGTCAGCCCTTACGGCCTTCAGCATCCACAGGGGGAGGTGGAATTAGAGCTTAAAGACATCTTTACCCTCTCTGTGACTTTATGCTCTCTGCTATAGCAAGCACAGACCGGGGGCACGATCAGAAGACCTCTCTCAGAGGGGAAACAGAGATATATTGTACATTCAAATGTAGCGAACTGAAACCCATTCTCCCCTTTCTCATAGCGCATCCCAAACTGTAAATGAATGTTGTCACCAATAAAAGGTGGAGAAATAAAACAAAACAACTATTGAATGGAATTAAAATATGAAAATAACACAGCAAGAATCGTGGTGGCAGTGTGTTTGTTGATGTTGGACAGGAACACACCACCGGACGGCTCTGACTGAAAGAAACAGCGGTAGACTTTTACTTTGCATCTATCAAGCGTTTTATTCAGAAATCAGGATACAAGTAGACATCATGCATGGACCCCCCTCAGCCCGATACCTATTGTATTCAGACCAGAGAGAGGCGCTCTAGCAGAGGGCGCGACGGTTTAAATAGTCATCAAGAACAGTTCTGATTGGTCCAGCGAAGAGAGGGCGGTATCTTCTCATTGGTTCTTTGTCTCTCTGCTTCCATCGCTGTCGCTCATTCATTGGTCCTTCTCAGCCCGCCAATGAGAGCATATGTTGTGAAAAAGTGTGGGAAGAGAAAGATACAATTCACTTGTTGCTTTCTTTGAAGCTTCTTCCACTGAGCTCGGGAGTTTTCTAAGATAATCTTATCTCTTCCGAAGTGGGATGCGCTGCGTCTAGAAGGTCGTTTATAAAAAGGGGCCTCTTCACGTGTGTGTGTGTGGGTCAGAGAGAAAGCATGTGTGTGTGTGTGTGTGTGTGTGAATCCGGATAATAATTGCCATAGCTTGGACCGTTCCTTATCTTATCTGCGCTTAGTAAATGTCTCCAGTTGCCTTCTCCTGCTCTGAGAGTATATAGAGCTCTTTGTTCTATTCAAATCTAGGGTGAGCGTGGTGCATAAAGTTTCTTTCGTGTGTCACTGTTATCTTCTTTGATCAGTTCAGGCGCCGGAATGCCCTGCTGAAGCTTCTAACCTTCCAGTGATTTTCCACTTTACACATAACATTTTTGCAAACCACACTAGGCTATGCTAAGCTATAATATATATTATTTACATGTTCATACTTTGTTATTCATGCGTCGAAATATAGGCAAAAAAAGAGTCCACAGCCATGACAGCAGCTGTCTGAGATGTATTTAAGCAGATCGGTGCTTTCAACTACATTCTAAATTTAGCCAGCTCACAGGTATAGCACAATTAATATTTTCTTTGTTCATCCTTTTTGTTTCATGGGTTAGCATATTAGCATTAAACACAATGTCCAGCTGAGACGAATGGGAATGTCCTTAGTTTGGCAAGTGGTCATACATTACACATTTGACAGGATTTTGGGACTGGATGAAAGAAGGATCACCAACCTTATTACAATGAACCCTGAGGAAAACATGACTGTCATTTTATACAGCATTTCC
This sequence comes from Pseudoliparis swirei, assembly GCF_029220125.1. NCBI lineage: Eukaryota > Metazoa > Chordata > Actinopteri > Perciformes > Liparidae > Pseudoliparis > Pseudoliparis swirei. The sequence continues at coordinate 19,766,889 of NC_079407.1, forward strand.
ATCTTAAAATTGACCATCCTATTGTATGATTGTGTATCCTCTGAATATACCCTGAAACCAGAAAGAAAAAAAACACACACACATGAACGCGCGCACACACACACACAATCACACACACACGTCAATGCACTTCCAACATTGATCCTCAAAGGATGATTTTATTTACTGGTCGTGTCTCTTACTCTCTCTCTCTCTCTCTCGCTCACTCTCTCTCTCTCCTTAAACAGACAGGGAGGACAAAGGATTGACGTCCTTTGTGTTTCTATTCTGCATCATAGTTATAATCAGATCATTACATTGAACTAATCAAAATAATTTGGTCGGCTGAATGAGACCCGCCACTCTGTTCCCCGTGACAGCAATATGCATTTTATTAAAGATCAATCACGTTGACAGAGGCTCACTATGATGTACTGTGTGATGAATTAATCTCTTGAAAGATAATATTTAAATATGACCATGAAATCTGATAACAAATTGAGAGTGATTAAAAACAGCCCTGTAATTGAAAAATGATGACAGTGTGATAAGAAACACACAAGGTTTTACACACTAAAATTGTATTATTCATAACACATTTTAAAATAGAAAAAATATTCCAACAGCTAAATAGCTCATAGATCATATGCGCCTTTTTTCTGTGAGCCTAAAAAGTATCTGGTTGCTTATATCATGGAACTCTGACTCTCTCATATAACCGTGCTGTTGGCAGCGCTCTTATGTTTAAGCCTCAATACCTGTTGGGATAGAAATGGTTGGTTAACACATTCATCTCCTTGCCCCTGACAAGTTGACATCATGGTCTAAGCACAATACGTTTGAACTAAAGGGCTTTGTATTCAATAATATGATGAGCAATTCAATTTATATATTTAATAATCTCAAGAAATCAGTCCTGCCAGGTCACTACACAAATAGAAATGTTGTGGTGGATGTTGACTGAACTTTATTTTGCTCTTTTGGTCTTCCTATGCAGCGGTCATCAGTTGGTCTGTCAATCCCCCTGTGCGCCTTCCAGGGCACCGTATCTCTGCAAGACCCCACTGGGAAAACCCTCTCTTTCTCCACCTACGAAGTGAGCAGTGGCGGACTCAAAATCTCACCCAACAATACAAGGAAGGTAATAGCTCTCGGCGCAATCTTTTCTCACATTTTAGGGTTCAATTCCTGTTGATTATAGGCTTATGACTTGGGAATTACTTATGCATTATACTTTCTTTTTGAGAGTTAAAGGCAGAGAATTATATCACTCTCATGTCTGTGAATGGATGAAGCTCAGTGACTTAAAAAAAAGACTGTAAACAGCTCAATCCAGAACAAAAGAACTACAAGTTGTATATCTATATATATATATATTTATATATTCAATCATAACTCTCAGACAAAAAAGTGTAATTACTGTCAAAAACAACAAGTTCACATAGACTTTGTCAATGTCCCATTGTATGTAGCAAGAATAAGTTGAGAGTAGAGAGACATTAAATAGCCCGATAACAAATCTGTGGGATGATTTGAAATAGGACATGAAGTGACGTGTATCCACTCAAAAAAGACGTTCTTGTATTTCAAGATGACTAACAATGATCCATGAGTGAGCCCTGTGATGGAATTGGGTTAATTGAACTCGGACCATTTCTAAGATTCAGAAAAAAAAGACTGGTTTTGAATAACTTGAATTATAAATCTCCCTCTGCTTCAAAGGTGGAAGTGTATCGCTCAAAATCAGTTGGCCACGAGCCCAGTGCAGACAACCCGGCACCAGGAGGCCAACCTGAAGACGTGAATGTCAGCAGCGTGGGGATGGGCATGGAGATCGGAATGGGGATGGGTACGGGAGCTGGTGTGTGGGACACCAATGTCAAAATTCACATAGAGGTTCTTGAGATTTGTGACAACGAAGATAACATGGACAGTATCTCCATCATCTCCAACATCAGCCAGTCCTCCACCCACGCCCGCTCGCCGTCGCTGCGTTACTCTCGAAGGGAGAACCGATTTGTCTCCTGTGATCTGGGTGAGACGGCCTCCTACTCTCTGCTCATCCCAAGCGGTGGCAACCCAGAGGCAGAGACCATCAATATCACGATACCTGACACTCTGGAGGCCCACCGGCAGAACAGCCGGCGGCAGACGCAGGAGAGCTCGGGGTATCGTGAGGAGATACAGATGCTGAACGAGGCCTATCGAAAGCAGGCTGGGGAGATGGAGGAGTGAAAACACGGGATGCCGAGAAGGCGTCTCTTAGGAAGAGGTTGAAAGACATTAAGGGATGAAAGAAAAAATGCCCATCACCAATTTCCGATCACCACCCCAAGAACTGAGAGGTGACCCAAATATAAATGTTGCTGTTACACAAATCTGTTTGCTCACTGCTGTACTTCCTCTTCAGGTCGCATCATGAGAGCACATACATCACTTATCTGTAGAATACATCGAGATAGATTCGTCTGAAAAAGAAGAGCTATAACTGTGAATTAGGGTAAACACAAGAGAGAGATAGAGAGAGAGAGAGAATATTCCAGCATCTGTATTCCTTGATGGTTTCAACATACGACAGCCTGTCACATATCTAAAATAGATACAGCAAAGAGATACAGCAAAGAGCCAAGTAAAGCCAGTAAAAGAGGGGCCAAAGTCTAGTCACACGTCTGATATGAAGCTACGTCACACATGACTCAGTGGTGAGGGGAGGGGTCACCTGACCCATGGATTTGACTCATCCTTGTGTGTCGTCGTGCATTCGTGTGTGTGAGAAGGAGCCTTGCTGGAAACGAATAGGAAAGACATATTAGAGTAATGGTTTGTCATGTCAGCGATTAAAAGTATTCACACGTTTCCTTCATATGAATGTGCTTATTCTACATAATATGTATTTGTACTGTGGTGCATTTTCCTTTGCGTCCAAGTGCTATAACCATCATGTATTTTCACAAATAATGTCGCCACTATCAAATGAGAAAGAGACCGCCATTCCATGCTGAAAATCAGGAAAGATTAAAGGAGAGGTCAAGTGTATGAGGGAGAGTTCAAGTGGTTATATAGAAGAAGAGGTTAATGTGATGCTTATGCAGAGGCGTTTTCTACCTCTTGCACATTTAGTGCTATTTAAATGAGTAACAGTGTGCATATTTTACTACAGTAGGCAGCATATGAATGTATATTTCAGAGCCACTTATGGGGCTCATCTGCCCATCCAATCAGTGAGCCACCGGGCCTCTCCCTCTCGATTGATTGCATGCAAAAATTCATGCAATTTTCATATAAAGTCTTGACATAAGCCTATTTCAGCATTGTTTTTGAATGGTCACTGTGCACATCTGTCAGAAGCATATACATCTTTATTCTCTTTCCTGAATAATGTTGACATATACATGTACATTTGTGTGTATTTAATCGTATAGAAACTAATATATATTTATTCAAGTTTGTTTTATTTTGGTGTCTTTTATATGTCAGCCATTTTGTCGCATGCTCTTCAACATAACATTGTTACTTTGTGGACATTATTTCCAGATGTTTAAATTGTCCTTGAACAAGTCTACTTCATCAGCTGCAGTATTTCCCATCCTCCAGAAGAATGTTGTCAAAAAAGATTCATACTCAAAAATTGCCTCCAACTGGATTGTAATGTCAAGTGCTCCCAGGCATATTGTAACAAAAATAATGTACAGGCGTATGAATCCTACTGAATGTTACGTTGTTATCAATATTAACCATTTGTGCATAACTTCATCTCCACAGCCTCACCGAGTGGAAGTCATTTGATCATCTGCTTATTATCACTTTCAGAAAGAACAACACCTCAGCTTCTGTTCTCATCGATCCTTGTGATCAATAAACCTGCTATTTGCTTTGTTTGTGAGCGACCTGCATATTAGCTGAACAAGTGCATGTTTAACTCAGTCATGTCAACCATCTGAACGGATTATGTAACACAACGTACTCAAATGTGATTCTTTATGACAGAATAAAAGCAAATGGTTAATGCAGTGATTAAAGAGACTGACCTAGATAGTTAGCCATCATCATTGTGTTCACAACTGCTTTTAATGTGTGATTGTGTGCTCTACGTTCTTATTGTTTGTATCTATTGTTTTTATTGTAATTTTAGTTATTTATATTGTATAGCTTCTAGGATATTTTATTTATGTGATGTAATGTATCTTTGAGTACTTCGGAAAGCGCTATACAAATGTAATGCATTATTATTATTATTATTATTATTGTGATTGGTTGTTTGGTTGTTATGGCCCTAGGCAGATTTAGCAAATTCTATTTCATCCATGAGTTTGTGCACACACACACACACCTATATATATATACAGGACTGTCTCAGAAAATTAGAATATTGTGATAAAGTTCTTTATTTTCTGTAATGCAATTAAAAAAACAAAAATGTCATGCATTCTGGATTCATTACAAATCAACTGAAATATTGCAAGCCTTTTATTCTTTTAATATTGCTGATTATGGCTTACAGCTTAAGAAAACTCTAAAATCCTATCTCATAAAATTTTAATATTTCCTCAGACCAAGTAAAAAAAAAGATTTATAACAGCTGAGTGTTTGTCAAGGCTCAGGAAACCCTTGCAGGTGTTTCGAGTTAATTAGACAATTCAAGTGATTTGTTTAATACCCTACTAGTATACTTTTTCATGATATTCTAATATTTAGAGATAGGATATTTGAGTTTTCTTAAGCTGTAAGCCATAATCAGCAATAAATCAGAATAAAAGGCTTGCAATATTTCAGTTGATTTGTAATGAATCCAGAATGCATGACATTTTTGTTTTTTTAATTGCATTACAGAAAATAAAGAACTTCATCACAATATTCTAATTTTCTGAGACAGTCCTGTATATCTTTCCTTCCCTCTCTTTGTGGAAGGAGAGTAAAGTGAAAGATCCCAGAAAGCAAATAGTTGAGAAGGGGGCACATGGCAGCAAAAGCAAAAAGTTAAATGTAACTAAAAACGCACTTATGAAAAGCATTAGCCAGCAGCGATCCCTAAATTATCTTAATTTCTCTCTGAAGGACGTTCACCTCCTACTCAAAACCTGTGATTATTCTAAACGCCATAAGGTGGAGGTAAACCTGCATCACTATGTAGCATCAGTGGCACAGCTTGAGACCTCTCGCTCAACACATGCACCCTGAGGGTAACAGGGTGTGGAGAATAATCTGCAAACGAGGAATAGGGGGAGGGGGTCATACGAAACAGTCCGTTCTTACATCATATCTTTTTGTTATTACATCGTCTCCCTCCACAACGTCTTTCTGGTATTTCTTCCTCACCCCATACATCTCACATTCACTCTCATCATGTTCCTTTACACATAAGTTTCTCACTATTTTTCTGCTTTGCTTATTCTCTGACTTATTTTCAATCCATCATATGTTTCTCTCAGAGCTGAGATATTGATTTTGTATTTCAAAATAATGACACAGATGAAAATATTGGCAGCAACTGCTAATTCAAACAAAGTTTTGCAGATGACAGTTGATTTTATTTTTATGTTTCAAACTGAGCCCTGCTCGAAGACAAGACTGACTCTATTTCTGTCAAAGTTTAAAAACAGAGCCAAATATTGAATTAATGTGAGATAGAAGATGAAACATACTCGTCACAACAATTGCCAATAAAATAATTCATGTCATCCATAAATGATCTTCTTGCACTGTATTTGGTTGTTTGTGTGTGTAGTTGCATTTTCTTTAATTACAAAATGGTTGATGACAGCATGAATGTGGACAAACTGCATACATTATTCATTTCACAGATTATAAAATCAAACATTTTCCATGTTAGAATGTATCACTGCTATGATAACGACAGAATAGGAGAGTGCGTCAGGATGATAAGTTGATTTCAAAGTGGCGATGCATGATAATTTATGTCAGTGACACACAACTCGAGGGTGGGTGGTATAGGCTACAGCCTCTCATGTGCATTATGCACAAACCCCATGCAGGCCACTCATAGGTCCTTTTATTCCTCTTGCATATCCTCTTGTCTCTGCCATGGGCACTAATTGGGTTAATATTGCTTTAGAAAAAATACAGAAAGAGAGACATGTATAGATAGATAGTTAGTTAGAGAAAAAAACACATATTTCACTCATTCGAGTTTTCAGCTAATTAAACAAGCCAATGTTTAGTCCTATTCAAGACATCTGGGAATAAATAACTATATATTCTTTTGTTTGTATGTACCGGAGTCAAACAGGCACCACAATACAGTAGGTTAATACAATACACAAGAGAAACATGCCGGATAGAACATCCATGTACCCGGAAGATACAATACAATATGGAATGACATAACACATTGGATACTGGGGACTAATCCAAATATGTTTCCAAGGAAATTCAATTCAATACATTTTGTATAGCCCAAACAATAAATAATGTTGTTATTTGTTGGGGGTTTGTCAGACAATGTCTTTTTTTTTTTAAAAGTCAAAACATGTTTTACAAAAGAGATTATGATCGATGACAAATCTCTGAGTGCACTCAGTTGCCTATATTTTTTGGATGAAAAGGTAATAACAGACATCTGGTTGTCATTGTGTTAATGTCAACACACAGTTTTCTGATGGAGCCGTTCAACCAACACAGCAGCGATCTTGTTATTAAACTGCCATCACGGTTGTAGTTACATTTGTAACCATAACGTAAAACTAGACCCGAAGAGTAAAATAACCTTCAACATCTAAAGCAAATGTCTAAAAACAAGATTTGTTTATAATTTGAGCAGAATTGAACATAAACGTTGCATTGCTCAGTAAAAAAACATGGTAAAACTAGAACGGGCACTCGGTAGAGCGCATACCTTCGCATATCACAAGATTGGGCATTGAATTATGAACATTTTGGCATTAGTTGCATGCCAATTGGACAAAAATGTATCGTGCTATGGTAAAAAAAAGTTGTTGACCTTTCCATGACCTTGACATTGACCTTTGACCCGATTGATCCCAAAATCTAATCAAATGGTCCCCGGATAATAACCAATCATCCCACCAAATTCCATGTGATTCAAGAAGATTTGACCTGTTCGTGACCTTTGACCCGATCGATCCCAAAATCTAATCAACTGGTCCCCGGATAATAAACAATCATCCCACCAAATTTCATGCGATTCGGTTCAATACTTTTAGAGTTCTGCGAAATATTTTGACCTGTTCATGACCTTTGACCTTAACCTTTGACCCGATCGATCCCAAAATCTAATCAACTGGTCCCCGGATAATAAACAATCATCCCACCAAATTTCATGCGATTCGGTTCAATACTTTTTGAGTTTTGCGAATAACACGCATACAAATAAATAAATAAATAAATACACGGCGATCAAAACATAACCTTCCGGCATTTTCAATGCGAAGGTAAAAAAACAGCAACCACCACCTCCACCAAACACAATTCGAACAACCAATCACAGAGCGCTGCCACATCTCTGACGTCAATTCTACGCGACATGCCGATGAGCCCGAACAAGCGCCATACGAAGGGTTGCCTACTGACAGCATCATTTGATTGTTGCTGTTTATATCTGTGAACTAGTGGGCCATCATTTAAAACTGTACTTGCACCGTCAGCAACCAATGAATGTACTACGTATCTTTAACCTCCGTCTCTGAGCCACAAGTCCATTCAACACATCTAATGTAGCGAAGCAAGCCCGGATCTTTGCTACGTTAGCATTAGCGAGCAGCTAACGCTACAATATACCTTTACCTAGAGTTACTGGTAAACTAATATTCTTCCAGCGTTTTTTTGGTCAGTGGTGTTACCACCGCTTGTTTCTGACGGCGGTATGAGTTCTGGACATGGTGGTCGAGGAGAGAGAAGAGGCAGGAGAGGAGGTCGAGGACACAGAGATGGAAGCAGAGACCGATGGGACAGAGGAGGTGGATCTGGTTCGAGTGGACAACGGTCCGACTTGGACCAGGACCCAGGAGGAGGTGGACAACGGGACCGTCCTCCTCCTCACCTGAAGGGACGTGAGATTGGAATGTGGTACGCACGATACGGAGTCGCGAGGAGGAAGCAGGGTGACCGCAGATCGGTATGGATTTTGTTTGGTAGAATGCATATTGTGTCTAGCGGGGCCGGTTGTCACTTCGTTAGAAACAGAGATCATCACCTGTGTGATTTCGAGGCACTTTATGACACGTGACAGTTCCCTCCATATGATGTGTCAACCCCTGTAGTAGACACCTGAGTTCAGAGTGCCTACTTCAGAGTGAGTAATTCACAAGCAAAGTGTGGAGCATATGCTGATTACATTAGAACATGTTTAAAAGCACAAAGTCAATGTGCAGAAATGTGCACCCTCATCAGTCTGCAACATCCTGCTGATAGGTGGCACGCCTCCTTTTAGTGGGTACACAATGGCTGAAACAATAGAGACGTCTTCCCTGAATATTTGTAAACTTTTAGTCATACAACTGCTTTTATGTTACATTACATGTCATTTAGCAGACGCTTTTATCCAAAGCGACTTACAATAAGTGCATTTCAACCTAGAGTACAAACTAAGAACAACAAGAATACAGGAAGTAACATTTCCTCAACATAGTCGAACTACAAAAGTACCATAATAAGAGCTATTTAAGTGCCACTGAAGTGCAAATCTGTGTTTTAATCCAGATATAGTCGGAAAAGGTGTGTTTTCAGTCTCCGGCGGAAGATGTAGAGACTTTCTGCTGTCCTGTCCTTTGTTATCGGAGCCAAAGAGACTTATTTTTAATTACATTTATTATTGTGTTTGGAATGGGCATCGGAAGTCTCAGGGAGACATCATTGGTTTCAACCCTGAAAGCAAGTCAACCATATTCACTGTACACGGAAGTTACAGTAGAAGCTGCATGGTGCTAAAAGAGCAAATAATCCTTCAGTTATCACTGAAATGCAAAAATAATGTAACGATGTATATCACTCTTACGTGGATTGTATTATTCACTGGGATCTTTCAAGCGGTACAAAACTAATAACATTGCTAGTTCAAACCAAACGCTGTTGTAACATTTGTCCAAGTTAACTGCAATGTTATGACTGTATTTTTCCCTTTACCTGTTCTTGTGCAGCGGGCGGTCGTCCAGATGGATGAGGCCAGAGAACAGCATATTACCAAGCTGCTTCGCTCCGTCCAAAATGATTTCCCTGGTCGTGGGAGGGATTGGAGTGCAAGAGCCTCTACGTCTAACAGCTGCCAGCCAGGTGCAAATAGCAGTGGTCATTGGTAAGAACAGCTTATGCAGCTATTCTGTTCGAGACTTGCCCAGTGTAATGTTGAGCTTATGATAAAGAAAATGAAGAATAGTAGATAGGATCAAAGTGTCTGGAGTGTCAAATATTTTTTCAGCTGTGAGTGCTGAGAAATATGTCACTCTGTGTGCCTGTAGCTACTTCGATGGGGAAATGTCTGAAGAGGAAAAACTGAAGATTGAGTTCAAATCTGAGGAAGAGGAGGAAGATGTTACTCCAGGCCAGAAGAAAGCAACTCTCAAATCACAACGGTAACTTTGAAAGCAAATATGACGCATTTCACATACAATATTGTTTAATATTTGATGGCGCTCCATGCCACAATCCCAGAACAATCTGGGGTCGTATTGTGGATATTTACACACTTTAATGTTTTTCCGTTCAGTTACTTCTCCCCTGCAGTCGTTAAAGATGAGCCTCCAGACACGTGGGATGACGAAGAGCAGCAGGAAAAGGAGAAGGAGAAGGGGAAGGAGGAGAAAGAGACACTGAGAAGGAAGGACAGGGACCTGGAGTTCTTAATCCAGGAAGTAGCCAGAGACGGTTCACTTGATGACCGCTTGAAAAGAGATCTGCAGAGCAAGAAATCAGAATCGAAGTACAAAGAAATGCTGGTGAGAATACAGATTACTATCAAGTTTGTGATGTTGAATGTCTTTTTTTTCATTTGTCAAAATGTCCACTGCACCAGACTTGCATTATTGATTTGATGCCCAAACTAATTGATATTATTTTAGATGTGATGCATACCATTCAATTAAAAATAGTTGCATGGTTATTTCTGTGGGGAAGATTGGTTTACTAAAGTAGTGGAGTCAAAATAACCAACGCTACAACAACAGAATAATTGAAGATGGAATGAATAATTAGTAAAAACCTGCCAGTTAATTTGCAAGAATTCTTCGGCTCGTTTTGTACTCTGGGATTTACAAGTCGACCGATGTTTATGTTTTCTATAAGACACATGGTGAGGGTGGGGAGTTTGTATATCACAGGAATACATGATTCCACATGTAGAATATTGGTAAATGTAACAAAAAAAAATTCATAGAGCAGATTAGTCACAGTATCACAATATTGTAATGTCACATTATTATTGTGAATATTGAGGAATTAATTAATCATTAATTAAGACTTTGGTTTGTAAGATTTAAATACGATATGTTTTGGTATGTAGAAGCTGTACCCATCATTTAGTTATAAAGAGAGAAAGTCTTCATTTTATTGATTTTGTTCAGGCTTAACAAATGTTTCAAAACATGTTTGCCTTCAGAAATTCCGGGAAAGACTACCATCTTATGCCAAACAAGAGGTACGTTTTTGATTCCACTAACTCTTCAACATTGTTTATTCTGCTAAATTAAATATTCTCCTCTATTACCGTCTATTATCGATGACTGTATGTCCTCATCTCATGATCTTTTCTCTCATCTGCTTCCATCTTTCTCTACTCAGGAGCTGGTTGAGCTAATCAACTCAAACCGTGTCCTGGTGGTGAGTGGGGAAACAGGGTGTGGAAAGACCACTCAGGTTCCCCAGTTCATCCTCGACGACTACATCAACAGAGGCGTGGGCTCAATGTGTCGTGTGGTCTGCACGCAGCCTCGTCGCATCAGTGCCATCTCGGTATGTACGCTTCGTTTTTCAGCTCTGTGTTGGATTGTATGCGCACACCGAGGACAGATGCGGTTACTAAGTTGTGTGATGTTGTGTTTATTTATGGGCTGCATATGTCATGTCCTGTATCTGTCGTGACATTTAGATGGATGATCTTGCACAATGCTGATTGTGTCCTAAAACGTTGTGTCCATGCTCCCTCTCAGGTAGCAGAGCGTGTCGCAGCAGAGAGGGCAGAAAGTGTAGGAAATGCAAATTCTTGTGGTTACCAAATCCGTCTGCAGAGGTAAGGACGTCTGTTCAAACATATGTTGTTTACAATTATTGGCATACCTCATGCTATAGCAGCATCTACACCAGGGGTCGGGAACCTATGGCTCGAGAGCCATACATGGCTCCCAGACAATTTTGAGTTGAAAAAGAAAAATCTCCGCCCGCCACCCTGTAATTTTCTCTATCGCGCCAGATTACAGCAGAAGTAATTTAAGGTCCCTTTTCTTAAAGACGTCTTTGTTCTTTTATTAAACTAAACGTCTGTTATTGATCGTCTCTACACAACAGCATGTCATTTCTGTCTCTACGTGTCGTTAACACTTCTCGCGGAGCAAAAATAAGTCACTTGCAACCCCCCCCCCCCCCCCCGTAGCATCATGCAGCACCAGAAGTCGCATTAAAAGCAAGACCTATTTTATTTATTATACGTTAAAAATACTATCTGGCTCTCAATGAAATATATTTAGAAATATTTGGCTTTTATGGCTCTCCCAGTGAAAAGGTTCCTGACCCCTGATCTACACTAACCTCTTCAGGAACCACCGTTGTTGTTTAGAACCGACAGTCGCCTCTCTGTCTTGCACACACCGAAGCCACGCCCGTAGCTGCCAGTAGCTCCTCCCCCCATAGTAACCCTTTACTAGCAATGCTAGCTCGTGCACACCGTTTCACAAACAGGTGAATTGAAGACAGTCTGCTGCTTTAGCTCCGCCTACCCTCTGTTGAGGAACAACACCTGATTGAAAATGTGTCACAAATGGTGCGTTCACACCAAAAGGGTTGCCAATTGTTCACACGAGTAGATCCCATGCAAAGTCAACAGACAGACGCGATTGGTTGCAATAGACGCGAAATTTCGCTGGGCGACGCGTTTGACGAGAATTCAGACACTCACTGCCTCATTATAAGTTTATGTCGGCACACAGAGACACAAACACACGTCGACCGTGTGGAAGTTCATAAGTGTGCCTAATAAAAGACATAAAGCATGATTTGTCACAATTGAAAGACCCAAAAAGGCAGTTTAGGACAACCTTTAAAACCATTCTGATGTTGTGTTGTAGTTCATTCACATACATGCTGCTGAGAGTAGTGTCATCAACACTACTCTCTAACTAGCAGTGATTGCCATCTTTTTTCGTACTCGTCAAATAACCACAGAAAAACAAAACGGTTTAACATATTCAGGATCATACCTCTGTCCACAATAAGATATCATGCATCAAAAACTCCAAATTGTAAACAGTAAAAGACAACATTGTCCATCTTATATGTACATCTTCCTTTACCGAATGACGATATATATATATTTCCACTACTGTTCAAAAGTTTGAGGTCACTTAGAAATGTCTTTATTTTTCAAAGAAAAGCACTGTTTTTTCAATAAAGATAACATTAATCAAAAATACACTCTATACATTGTTAATGTGGTAAATGACTATTCTAGGTGGAAACGTCTGGTTTCTAATGAAATATCTCCATAGGTGTATAGAGGCCCATTTCCATCAACTATCACTCCAGTGTTCTAATGGTACATTGTGTTTGCTAATCGCCTTAGAAGACTAATATCTGATTCGAAAACCCTTGTGCAATTATGTTAGCACAGCTGAAAACAGTTATGCTGGTGATATAAGCTATAACTGGCCTTCCTTTGAGCTTGAAGTTTGAAGAACAAAATTAATACTTCAAATATTAATCATTATTTCTTACCTTGTCAATGTCTTGACTATGTTCTATTCAATTTTCAATTAATTTGATAAATAAAAGTGAGTTTTCATGGAAGACACAAAATTGTCTGGATGACCCCAAACTTTTGAACGGTAGTGTATATATACACACACACACACGTTTGGGCTTAACATAAAGTCATCATTTCAATATTGCTATTTAATGGAGAAACCTTTATTCTCTAAAACGTGTGCTATGAAGATAGTGGGTTGAACACAAGCGCCTATTGCAACCAATTAGAATATTTATTAGAAAGCGTTTTCTGTATCAACAAACATTTTTTAGCAACATCAATCTCAGCTTTTTTGAGTATCACTATCAATATATTGCTGCTTTGAAATAGTCTTTGAGCAGAACACTTTTTAAAAGTGTGTGGAATCCTGAACTGGAAAAGGAAGATGTACATATAAGATGGACAAGGTTGTTTTTTACAGTTGAAACAAATGTAGGTAAATTAACAGAGAAACCTGAGATTCTGTCCTAATATTTTGTCTTCGCTTTATACTCGTCTGCATTTGTGTCACTTGGGAAATGTTAAGTTTTTTTTTTGTGCTTCTATATCTCAGCCGGTTGCCACGGAAACAAGGCTCGATCCTGTACTGTACAACAGGCATCATTCTTCAGTGGCTGCGTACAGACCCGTAAGTCCCCCCCGGCCTGCTTCCTCATCCTCATCTTCACTCTGCATTTGTTCGTCCTACATGCTCTTCCTCTTTGTGTCTTTGTTGCAGTGTCCTTCCTCCAGTCTTTTATTCCATCTGCCACACACACACACACACACACACACACACACACACACACACACACACACACACACACACTCACACACCTCTACCTTCTGTTGACTCATCCCTGCTTTCTGAGTGTCTTCATTTTTCTTTTAAACAAGACTTATGCTGCGTTCACCTTCACACCCAAAAACCTTTTGGTGTGAACGCAGCACAAGTGGGAGTGCCAGTTTTTCTCGTCGTCTTGCTTCATGGTCTTTTCAGAATTGGTATAGCTCTTGTGAGTCAATTAGGAATACAGTTGTCTGGCAGAAATGCTGCACATGTTTGGGCAGTTGTCTGGACTGCAGCTCAAACTTGTCAGTTTTTGTCTCCAGCCATCAATTGATGCATTTATATTTCAAGTCCAACATAGTCTTTTGAGTCATCATTAAACTACAAGCACACAGATAAGCACACAACTCAATTCTTGTTAAAAAGATCACATATATGTAATATACCTTTTTTAGATCGCAAAAGATTAGATGCAGCATTTGAAAAGTAAGTAAAAAACAGTATTTAACTAGAACGGGCACTCGGTAGAGCGCATACCTTCGCATATCACAAGATTGGGCATTGAATTATGAACATGTTGGCATTAGTTGCATGCCAATTGGATATAAATTGACTGCGCTATGGTAAAAAGAAGATGTTGACCTTTTCATGACCTTGACCGTGACCTTTGACCCAATCAATCCCAAAATCTAATCAAATGGTCCCCGGATAATAACCAATCATCCCACCAAATTTCATGCGATTCGGTTTAATCCTTTTTGTGTTATGCGAGTAACACGCATACAAATAAATAAATAAATACACGGCGATCAAAACATAACCTTCCGCATTTTCAATGCGAAGGTAATTAAGCAATAAGGTGCGAGAGGCAGTACTTCGTCGTCAATAATATCCGCTTCAAGGGTGTTGTTAAGCCCGTCGCGCAGTGGAGGGCTGGGAAACCTTTGAAAAGGACATTATTGATGACAAAGTCCTGCCTCGAGTAGCTTATTGCTTTTATATTACGGTTGCGTGCAACATCATAAATAGTCAGCTGCCTCTCAGCACAAAATAGTTGTCGCCACCAAACGTTGTGCATGCATTTCAGTAGCCGACAGAAAATAGTCCCCGTGTGTGGGTCTGTTGCTGTCGACAGACTTTTCTAACGAGACCCTCTTTCTTATCTCTGGTGGCATGACATCTACCTGAAGTTTCCTTTCCGCTAACCACTCATTTAAAGTCATTCCCCCCAAATATTAAAGTTCACACAGAACATGTTTGTAGCCGTCAAGCTTGAACTGACAACTAACGGTCGTGCAAAATCGACCGTTATTGTTATTTTGAGTGCGCACTGATATGGAACGCTCAGATAAATGTAAACAGCTGAAGGAAATCATAGCTGAATAATAGAAAGACATACTGCATCTGCCCTCACAGTTGTTGTTGTTGTGTTGCATGTATGCCTTAAATTGGGACTTTGTCATAACAATGCACCTTGAACTATGACCCCCTTGCTCATATACCTGCTATGCAGAGGAATGTGGGTCAGAATAATCAGAAAAGCATGCTGGCTAGCATCCTGCAAAATGCGACTGGATGCAGTTAGACTTCATGGTATTTATGGCATATTGCATTTATCATGCTAAAGAGCTGGGCATACTAAATAGTATCGTCGTCGGGGTATTGGAATGCCCAGATTAACCCAACCCACAATGAACCATCTTCCTTATTTTTCTGTGTATGTTTCAGATTATTGTCCACCATCAGCCACCTGGTGTTGGATGAGATCCACGAAAGGAACCTGCAGTCTGACGTTTTGCTCGTCATTGTGAAGAACATACTCACCCTTCGAGATGACCTTAAGATCATCCTCATGAGCGCCACGCTCAACGCAGAGAAGTTTTCTAGATATTTTGGTATGCGGCCGACCAAATGACATCCCGCAGGTGAATTGTTTTGGATTGTTCCTCCTCCTCATGTCCCCGTTTCCCCGCATCAAACCTTCAGACAACTGTGAGATCATTCACATCCCCGGTTTGACGTTCCCAGTCGAAGAGTTCCTACTTGAGGACGTTGTGGAGTTAACCAGGTAGAGCGACACAGCTCCCAAACATACACAAAGACATACACGCACACAAACACAAAGATACAAACCACACCCCTTCTGTGTGATTGGGGTCTTCTATAAACTGGTTGGTGTGTCTGCCAGTTATCGTTGCCAGAATCTGGACCGTCGCCCCGCAAGGAAGAGAGGCTTCATGCAGGGGAGGAACTCCAGGCCTGAGAAGGAGGCGAAAGAGGCTGAATACAAGGAGAATTGGCCCAGTTACGCACGCACACTGCAGGACAGGTGAGTTGGGGAGAATGTTAAAGCAGCTGCCAGGTGATACATGCGGCAGTTTTAAAATGAATATCTCCTTTCCGTCGCGAATTTGAGTGTTTGAGAGCTAAACGTAGAGCAGGGGAAGTGCTTCGGAACGCTCGACCCGAAAAATAATGTAAACGGAAGAGTGAATATACCTGCGTTGAAGTGTTGTACCCACGCCTTTGGTCGCTGAAGCACGGAAACGACAATGTTGTCGCCTCTTCAGGAAACTCTATGCATCGGTAACATACATATATACGAACACTGCAACAGCTGTAGTTTACATACTTTCTTACTTTTTTCATTCAACAACTGCCTCAACATGTGTGAGGGGACGAGCTTCACTTCTCAATACAACTCAGCAACCACCCTTCTTCTTTTATTACAGCTGTTTGCAGCGCAGTCTCTTTTTTCTTTGCCGAGTCGATGCAACAGAACATAGATGTGATTTCTTCGCCGTCTGAACGCACAACCCGACAATCCTGTCATGACATTGAATGGGCAGAGCTCTTGGCAAAGCCATCTGTCACTCACTACGCTGTATGCAGGTGCAATATGTCCCGAGTCGGTATAACTCACAAATGGCAAATCAAGGGCAGAGCCTATTTCACACTCCATAGCTGTGACTTGAAACAGCAGTCAGGTGCCCATTTATATATTTAAAATATTTTTCCTACATACTGGTGATCATTCCTCCTGTCCGCACTGAAGCTTCAGTCATGGGGTTATTAGACACATCAAGTATGTTCAAGATTCAAGAGACGTATTTGTCATTTGCAACTTGAAAAGTATTGGTCCATTTAAAAGGAAAACTAGAAAAAGGCAAATAGAAAAATGGAAATAGCAGGGTTTATACAGTGAATACACAATAACTAAATGCATAAACATGGTAACTATTGAGTTTGGTACCTCGTAAAGTTTGTCTTTTTAAAACAAAACCCCCCATTTGCGCTTTGTTGCTAAGCTGCAGTGCAATGTGTAACCATGTTAAAGCACAGCAGATGGATGTTTGTCTATTTATTAACTGTCTGTGCCCCATGTTTTATAGATACTCCGACAACACCATTGAGACGCTGGAGATGTTGGACAATGACGACAAGATTGACCTGGAGCTGATCGTGACACTGATTCGCCATATTGTGCTCAAGGAGGAGGTGATTTTTTTTCTTTGTGGTTTCAGGGCAGCCGTCTGTCTGAACGTGGCTACATTGTGGTGGCTTGAATTCAATGTCTATTTACATACTCCATTTGATGGAAATGGGATTCCAGGGAGTTTGTTGCATGGGTCGAAACAGCTGAAACGCCCTGAGTGCCGATGTCACGGACGCTTGTCCTGGAGATTTTAACCCTCGTGATGTCCTCCCGTTGGCCATACACCTTTTGTCCTCTGGGGTCAAAAATGACCCCGACTGGTTTGACCGTTATTTAAGGCATATCGTATAAATTGTCAATTAATTCTGTTTTACACCTTTAGTCTTACTTCAGTCTAACCCATTATCACACATGTTTCTCTTTGTTTCGGGAATTTAGGGCCAATAGACCTTGTGTATGAAAAAGTTTTCCCTGTTTTTGAACGGAAATGAAATGTACATTATTTATTTTTTTACTTTATATTATTTTGACTATTTGAATTATTACAGAGCGGTACATGTCAACGTTTAGTGAGGATGCCGTTTTTGAATCATTTACATTTTTCTAATTGCAGCACATAATCACACCTGTTGTCCTCTGGGGTCAAAAATGACCCCGTCTGGTTTGCCTGTTATTTAATGAATATAAAGTGGATACTTCCCCCAATTTTGTGTTACACCTTAATAACAGCTTCATTTGAACACAAGCACAGCATTTCTTTATTCCATTTTAAATTTAAGGCAAATAATACCTCATTTACATGAACTTTTACTTCTTTTTTTTTTGTAAAAATAAATACAATGATCAATTATTCTGACTATAGTTAACGATCAGAGTCTTTTGTGTTGATAGATCATCACAGACTGGTCGATGTCAAAGTTTAGTGAGGATGCTGATTTTAAGATTTTTTTTTTCTTGGACTTGATTGTAGACGGTTGGACAGAGCAGTGCTTCATTAGGAACATGGTTTAAAAATCAAATACTAGTGAATAGTTGACAGCGATAGATGTTCAGTACATTCCCAGGGAGAGCAGATGGAAGGAACAGGAGGGCTCGCTTCCAAACATGAAGCGGCATTCGATCAGAAGGAATATCCCACAATCGATACAAGCAGAGCTAGTGAGGGATCAAACGGATGCACTCCCAATGCACATTCATCTTTTCTTTTTTTCAATCTTGTTAAACTCTATTCTTTTCTTTTCAGTGTTCAGCTCAGACTTTGGTAACGTGGAGTATAATTCACAGTCAGATCAGACGTCTCTTTTTTTTTCCTTCACGTGACGCTTTTAGTCGTATCTATAGCTGAACAAGCAGTCAGCGTGGGCTTAAAAGTCCCTGTTAAAAGGGAGACAACAATGGTGAGGACAACTTATGAAATGTGCCGGAATGGAAGGAAAACAATCGATACTGCTCTCGCTTTTCCTGTATTTTTCCAAACGAAGTGAAACTAGTTCAACTCGTTCGTTAGTTTGTGTTGCATAGGAGAGAGAAACGGGAAAAAGAGACAGGCCTAGAATGAGATGTGACTAACACAGTCAGACAGAATAATTATCCCCTCCCCCGTGAAGCCATATCGCGATCAGTCACGGCCATCCTGATTGGCTGTGGCTTTGTCCAGCGGTCGAGAGGGAACTGCTTGATTCTCTGTGACGACGTTCTGAACCGAGGAAACGGGACGTCTACCTGGCTTTTTACTGTGATGGTTAATTTAATTATGTTGCAGGAGTTTGTGATTAGACACCTAGATGTGTGCGTGTGTGTGTGTCCACTCAGGGAGTTGATTATGTTATGCTTGTGTGTGAACATGTGTTTTTTTCCGGTTGCGCACACCGCCTGCAAGGACATTAATACACACACGTCTAGTCCCAAGTGGGTGACAGTGAAGTGTTCAAGACCCAGAAGCTATTTTCTTTTATGTCTGTTCTTTCTCTCTCCTTTCTCTTTAGGAAATGAAAAGTCCTTTTTAAAGACTTGTTTAATTTCAGGTGTTTAATTTAAAAAGATTTGTGCTGGTTTCCGAGGTTTAGAGCATCTAACATTTTTATTTGTCTTCAGTTAAAAAAAAGTGTTTGGAGCGACCATAATCGTGGTTAGGTTTGGTTTAGTCTCCTAAAATCTGGAAATGAGGAACATCTGCTAACTTCAGACAGTGTTTCATTGTTGTAATCTCAAAGGTGTTCTTCATGTTCATTTACAACTGTTTATGAAGAGAAACCTGATGATGAAAATTCAAATATAAGCATTTATAACATATAATAATGACAAATATTTGCCATATTTTGAAAACAGCAGACCATGGACATTTTCTGACACATTTATTGATTTAAAAAAAGACAAAAGGACCAGGCAGCCTGTCATCATTACAGATGTAAACGGGTTAAATAATGTAAAAAAACTTAAATGGCCGCTTAAGGTCAGGTGACATTAAACACTAATGCATTGAGATGTTTGGCATTTTGTGAAAGGAAAAAGCAAGTTTATATTCCTCAAAAGTGAATTGTAATCTCTAAATCTTGATTATTTGCTTTATTCTGTGTCCTGATTCTTGCTGCTACAATAATACAATTGCTCCTCATCACTAATTCATACTGTCATTTATCCATCGCAGCATTATGTGAAGTAGTTGTTATGTTTGAGGGGCTGATACCTACTTTGCGTTTCGTGGCCGTCCATCCCATTTGCACCGGAACACCTCCGACTTAATGAGTTACCGCTGATGTTTTCTCAGATTGCATTTGTGTTGCCTCTATATTTTCCAGGTGATGAATTGGTTTACCTCTTTTTTTTCTTTGCTGTGTTGAGAGTCCATCCCTGTGGTAATGTGAAGCAGAGGGCTGCCCTGTGGTGGGAAGATGATGATGTCATTATGATGTTGGCAGGCGATGTCCGGGCCCATTGTCTGGCCGAATGTGGGGGCTTCGAGCTCTGGGCAAGTCGGCTCCTCCGAGGACACGAAACCTCGCTCACTTGGCCTAGTTGTTGCCGAGGCTCCTCCGGATAATGACTATTTGTTTCTTGTTGTGTTTTCTCTTCTGAATCCGCTCTCTTTTATTGCGTGTTGTGTCTTGTCGGACAGGATGGAGCCATCTTGGTCTTCCTTCCTGGCTGGGACAACATCAGCGGTCTCAACGACCTGCTCGTGGCTCAGCAGATGTTCCGATCAGGTACACGCGAGGAAACACACACGTTCTAGTGACGTCGGGGTCGATATGTTTCAGAGGAGATCGTTATTCACGTACGTTGGGGCTGTGTGATGCATTTGAAGTCCTTCGCCACTCTTGTTATCTACTTATTGTCGACTCAAAGGCAGTTTCAACATGCAGGTTGGAGGGAGAAACCCTTCTCTGTGCCCAGCTTAAATATGGTATATTATACGTTGGAGCATGATTATGTTACTTGTTTGGATCATGTTCAATATTACCTTCAGAAGTGTCGAGAGCTGGAACAATTAATCCACTGGAAATTAATTGGATTTTAGAAAATCGATATTTTCTGATATTAAAACTTTAAAAAACGTAAGTGCGCATATATTCAGAAGAAATATTGTACTCTGTTGTTAAAACCATACATCATTTTTCTTTTGAAGGAGGAGTAGCTATAAATGTAAGATTATTCTTTTTTTTTCTAAAACATTACTGATGGGGATTTTTTAAATATACTTGATTACATCTCGTGTGTTTTCTGTTTTTATCTAATAACAATATAAGTTGTGTTGCCAAAGATGAACAAATGGTGAGAAGTTGTTGCATTCTTGATATTGACCAGGATATTTCTCAACATCATTTGTAAGCCTCCCACACGACGAGCAGCGCTTCTTTGTTTGATTGTTCTTCGGTGTCCTGTTGTGTTTCAGACCGGTTCGTTATCATCCCTCTGCACTCGCTCATGCCCACCGTAAACCAGACGCAGGTTAGCATTCTTCTGTTTCTCTCTCTGTCCACTTGTCCTTCTTTACTCCTCTTCGATATCAGAAAAGTCCAATCTTATGTTCTTATGTTTCTATGTTCCCCCCGACTCTTCTCAGGTGTTCAAAAGGCCTCCTCCTGGAATTCGAAAGATTGTGATTGCTACCAATATAGCTGAGACCAGGTAAGTGTGTGTGTGTGTGTGTCAGATGGAATAAAAGACTGGAGGAAGGACACTGCAACAAAGACACAAAGAGGAAGAGCATGTAGGAAGAACAAATGCAGAGTGAAGATGAGGATGAGGAAGCAAGCCGGGGGGGACTTACGGGTCTGTACGCAGCCACTGAAGAATGATGCCTGTTGTACAGGACCGAGCCTTGTTTCCGTGGCAACCGGCTGAGATATAGAAGCAGAAAAAAAACTTAACATTTCACAAATGCAGACGAGTATAAAGCGAAGACAAAATATTAGGACAGAATCTCAGGTTTCTCTGTTAATTTACCTACATTTGTTTCAACTGTAAAAGACAGCCTTGTCCATCTTATATGTACATCTTCCTTTTCCAGTTCAGGATTCTACACACACACACACACACACACGTGTGGGGGTGTGTGTGTGTGCAAACACAAACTGAGCAATTTAAGAATCTGCATGCACTCTCCTCACATCACGACTAAATATAGACTTTAAAGTTTAAATCTACCAGAGGGCGATATTTAATTTTTTATATTCTGATTTTGGTCTTTTTTCTGTCTCTCCCTCTTCTTCTTCTTCTCTCTCCACTCTTCCTCACAGCATCACTATAGATGATGTTGTCTATGTGATCGATGGAGGCAAGATTAAGGAGACCCACTTTGACACCAGCAACAACATCAGCACCATGACGGCAGAGTGGGTCAGCCTGGCCAACGCCAAACAGAGGAAAGGACGTGCCGGCAGGTGTGTGTGCGTCGGTGTAACGAGGGACCGCCGCATCAGTGCCTCTGGCTATGCGATGCTCCTCCGGATGCATTATGTCGCCTTCTCCTTGTCATCGCGGCCTTCTGTCGGTCGTTCCCTTCAGCCCACTCCTTCCTTGCTACAAAGCAAAGTGTAGTCACTCCCAGGTTGTTTCCAGTCTGTTCTGTTCACTCGCCCTGACATCAAAGTGCAGCGAGGTCCAATTAGCAGGAGCTGCTGACCGAGTGAAGTTTCATCCTGTTGACTTTTTTTCGATGAAGCTCTTATCACGGGACTGATGTAACACGCAACCTCTTCTTTCTCTCTCTCGCCCCTCTCTGTCTCGCTCTCTTCTCCTGTGCATCCATGCAGAGTGTGTCCGGGGAAGTGCTATCATCTGTACAACGGTCTCAGGGCCAGCCTGCTGGACGCGTATCAATTACCTGAAATCATGAGGACTCCACTGGAGGAGCTCTGCCTGCAAATCAAGGTTGTCTCTGAGGAGAGAACGACCGAGACGGACACACAGGTGTCGCCTCGGGAGTTCAGACGAAGACGAGATTGCCGCGAATGGGTTTAGTGAATGCAGAAGGGGGAACGAGGACGCAAGCGGAACAAAGGAATCCACGCGCTCCACTCAGAAATGTTTCAAACCATGCGAATGGAACATGAAGCCAAGGTTCACTGAGATCTAGTGTGTGCAGTGGTTGTTCCCACCAGGCTTTAGTGTGTGTGTGTGTGTGTGTGTGTGTGTGTGTGTGTGTGTGTGTGTGTGTGTGTGTGTGTGTGTGTGTGTGTGTGTGTGTGTGTGTGTGTGTGTGAGTGTGTGTGTGTGTGTGTGTGTCCCCATTGATGTGTTTTTTGAAGCTCGTGGGTGAGAGAAACACGAACAACGCGCTAACCCCGAGGTTACTCTCTCAACACCGACCTCTGAGTCAGACATAGAAATGTGGTCGCTTCCTTACTCCTTCATTTCACACCGGTAGATGTTTGGTGTATTTTTAAAAACTCTATTTAATGTGGAAGTGAATACATATTGTGAGCGTCATCTTTTGTCCTCATCATCACATTGTGTGCTCAGCACCTGGCTGTTGCTCGACACGACACTGCCCACAATGCACTGCTGCACACTACAGGCAATTAGACACAAGTGAGTGGAATTTCATGTACAAATAATGACACGCTTTTTCTGATAAGTGTGTTGTGTGCTGCCTAGATTTTGAATCTGGGGTCGATAGCTGAATTCCTGGAGAAATCCCTGGACCCTCCCACTACAATCGCCATCAACCTCGCCATCAAGAACCTCGTAGACCTGGTAAGAAAGAGTTAAGATCATTCAATTATATTAAAAGATCGGTTAAGAACAAAAACAATAAGATCTAATCTGAAATAACAAGACAGTGGAGACAAAGATTTGATGTAGCAACCCAGCGGGACTGTATTAATGAGCACAAGGCAACATCCAACAAGTGAACAAATCTTTTTAGCATCTTTAGCAGATATTTGTAATGTATATTTAGCCCCTCCCATCAGACCTTTTAACTAATCACATCAATTATTTGAAGAGCCGGGCACATGATTTACTCTGGTTGGATCACAAGGGATCGTAGTCCGCAGTCAGGAGAACATCTGTTAAACTAGAACGGGCACTCGGTAGAGCATACTACATAATCACAAGATTGGGGGCATTGAGTTATAAACATTTTTTATTATTTGCAGGCCAATTGGAAAAATTGACCGTGCTATGGTGGAAAAGAAGATTTTGACTTTTCTTTGACCGACCTTTTTTGATCGATCAAAAAAAATCTTATCAAATGTCCCCTCATATAATAACCAATCCCACCACAAAATGTGTCATTCAGAGGATGGATGTTTTTGACCTTTGATGACTTGACACCTTATCAAAGATCCTCCTCTAATCTAATTCCCTGAATCACCATCCATCTCAAATCATTTCATGCGATTAATTTCAAAAACTTTTTTTTAAAAATTTTTTAATAATACATAATATAAATATAAAATAATAAAATAAATAATCAAAAACACATTAATCCGCATTAATAACCGAGTATCATAGCAAGGTACATCATTATTTATGCTGGCTGACTCTAAGGAGTTCAACCAAGGTTATATGATTTTCCCCAACAACAGCCGCAACTAACAATTCGTTACATTATCAATTCATCGGACTCATTGTGTCAGCGTTAATTCAGCTATTTTTTCCGGCAAAGAAAATGTACCAAAGTCATTTTTCTCCTGTCTGGAAGCATCCGCTAGTTCCAGGGAGGCTCGTCCTCTCGTAAAGAAATGAGGACTAAATGATAAATCAGAACTCATTCAAAGGGTTTCAGAAGATAAAGGGAGAACAAGATTCTCACAAGGTTAAAACACTTTTATTTCTGAAAGTTTTTTTTAATATTCATGTGTTTATTTACACAGTAGAATAAACATTTATATGCATATTTATTCTTTGAATCCAACTTGTCTCATTTATTTGTGTCATTTAAGGTTTATACTCGTGTACACACCGAGATTTCACAAAATGATTGGTCATGGAAATTTGGTTTAAAGTCGTGGAAATCCATCGGTCGACATGTGTATGAACCCTGATATTATTTTCCTGGATAGAAAATATGTGTCGAGCTGGAGATGACCAAAGATGTTTGATTTTCTTCTGGGTTTTGTGACAGAATGCCCTGGACTGCTCGGAGAATCTGACCGCGTTGGGTTTCCACCTGGCTCGCCTGCCTGTGCAGCCGCACATCGGCAAACTCATTCTGTTTGGAGCTCTGTTGGGATCCCTGGACCCCGTACTCACCATCGCAGCCTCACTCAGCTTCAAAGACCCTTTCTTCATACCCCTGGTAGGACACTGAGTTCACACACATGAAAGCGTGTGCCAGCAGTGACACAACACATTGCTGCACTCCTTCTTCAGTTCAGTTTGTATAGCTCATTATCACAAATTACAAATTAGCCTCAGACGTGAAGTCACAAAGACTCCGTGGAGGAAGCAGAGTTAGTAATGTGCAATGGAGAGATGTAAATGTATCCATAAGGAGAGAGAGAAGAGGAGAGAGGTGCTCAGTGTATCCTAAACGTCCCCCAGCAGCCTATAAGCCGATAGCAGCATCTCTAGGGGCTGGACCAGGTCAACCTGATTCAGCCCGAAAACTATAAGACCGTCAAAGAGGAAAGTCTTCAGTCTCCTCTACACGAGGTGACTGTGTCTGCCTCTCGGACTGAAGGTGGAAGCTGGATCCATAAAAGAGGAGCTTGATAACTGAAGGCTCTGGCTCCCATCCTACTTTTTCTTCTTCCATTGCAAAGTCGGTCTTTACGGAATAAATCCATGTGTCTGTCTCAGGGTAAAGAGAAGATGGCAGACATGAGGAGAAGGACCCTGTCCAGAAACTCCAAGAGTGACCACCTCACTATTGTCAATGCCTTCCAGGTAAGACGGCGCACATCTCTCACGTCTGTCTTTAATCTCTGGCCGCTGTGTGACTCTGTTGTCATGTGTTTGATTGAGCAGGGCTGGGAGGACGCCAAACACCGAGGCGCCAGGTATGAAAGGGAGTACTGCTGGGACAACTTCCTGTCTGCCAACACACTCCAGGTGAGCCAGTCTGATTATGAGTGTTGTGTCTGATGTGCTTTGAGAAGAAAACCTCATCACATGTTCAAGTTGACTGCTGCCTGGGCAGAGAATGACATGCAGTTCCTATTGAGAAGCAATGTGCCCTTTGCTTTTCAGATGCTGCACAATATGAAAGGCCAGTTTGCTGAGCATCTGATGAATACAGGCTTCGTCAGCAGCAGGGACCCCAAAGACCCCGCATCCAATGTCAACTCGGGTAAATAAGAGTCACCGATTGGTTCTCTTTCTTATGAATCTTAAAACCAGACCGTGACATATCACGCAACAGGCACATCTTATTGTATTTCTCTAACTCCCATTTCCTTTACCAGACAATGAGAAGTTGATCAAGGCGGTGATTGTAGCTGGTCTGTACCCGAAGGTGGCCACCATCAGACCGTCGGGCAGCAAGAAGAGGCCCGGGTGAGTCCGCGATGATCAAAGACAGACGGGGGAAGGGATGTTCTCGTTCAAGTTCTGACATGACAAGTGGCCTCCGCACTAATAGAGGATTTGCAGACCGCATCACTCGTCTTCGGTGCCCTCCGTGCTACAATGGAACGAGGCATTGTTTCATATTAACGAGCCAAAGGCACCTGGTGGGTTGTTTCTAGAACTAATTCATAAAAAAGGAGATTTGACACCAAACGACTTCGTACTAGAAGTCGTTGCCAGTGTAGCGCACGGCGGCCATCCATAGAGGAATTTCCTGCGATCGTCCAGCTACGCAGTCATGAGAAATGTTTAATTTAAAATGAATAGTTTGAACCATTGTGCGTGACCCTGACGCCCAGACGCACTCTAATCCTCTCTCTCTCAGGGTGAAGGCGTACACTCAGGCTGACGGGAAGGTGTGCATCCACCCCAAATCCGTCAATGCGGAAGAGACGAACTTCAACTACTCCTGGCTCATCTACCACCTCAAGATGAGAACGAGCAGCGTGAGTAGGCGAGGGGGGGGGGGGGGGACGACGGACCACCACCTGTGTTTCAACTGATGCATGGATGTCGTTACACTCGAGTGTGTTTTGCTTTTGTCGTGTTGATCCTGTACGTGACCCCTGATGTGAGGGGAAAGGGGGAGGCGTGGTTTATTCCAGCTTTCCTCTGAATGAATATTTTATTCAAACGTTTCCTTTCAACTCGCCCTCAAAGGCTCTCGTGCTTCAAAGCGTCCAGACACAATGCAAGAGGTGGTGGGGAAACGGTCAGCGCGGCTCCCGACTGTCACCCGACGGTCACCCCCTCTCCTCTCCTGCTCTTTTTTTTCTTCTCGTCTTTTATAATTGCTCTTCTTCACGCTCCAATTTCCGCCTCCTTTGCATCCGTCGTTCCTCGTTATTCCCGTGCCGTCTCTCTTTGTGAACGCTCCCCTTCAGCCGGAAAGCACCTTTCATGTCCTCTGATTTCTGCCCCTCACTTTGTCCTCTTCGGTCTTCATGAGGAAAAGTGTTTTGCTGGATTTCACTATTATTATTGCCGCCATTAAATGTTTTTTTCTTTTTCCCCGCCGTCTTTAAGTGGTTTCCTGCACGATGCTCTGCATCTGTGTCCGTTGTCGAAGTAAAGTGTTCAGAGAGGTCAAGCTTGGCCAGGTCATTTGTGTTAAGTTCTAGAAAAGGAAGGATAGTGAGTGATGACGTGAAGCTTTAGCTCCGCTGACGCACTTGCTCCCGGCGGCCGCGTGACATTACGCCCTCACGGGACACACGGCGCTCTCTCCCGCTCTTTGCTTATCCGTTTTCTCTTCGTCTGCCACCCACTCCCCCGACCTTCCTCTGATGCTCATGTTCAACACTTCTCTCCGTTACCTTCAAGGCTGAAATATAAATATCTCTATATTAGGCCAAGCATACGGGGTACGTGTGTGCAGAGTGCATTCAATAGAGCATCACGAATATGTTTTGTCTAAATCGTTCACATTTTCAATTATATGTGAACCGTATTGACCTACTTAGTCATTTCTTTACAAACAGATGCTGTTTTGTATCTGTGCGTCAATAGTGACGCTGCTCCGCATGAACAGCTGTTCAGCTGAGCACAGGAAAGGAAAGAGTGGAACACATTTGTGAAATTCACAGACGGGGCGAGACGACATTTCTCTCATTCTCTTGACGCTCGAGGCACTGAACCACATTTGTAACTCTCACCGCCGCTCTCCATCCCTCCACTAATGGGACCCCGTCAGCCCGCGGCGGCGTGTCATCGCGATCCTTTCTCCGACTGAGTGAGTTTGACTTCGTCCTCAGATCTTCCTCTACGATTGCACCGAGGTGTCCCCGTTCTCGCTGCTGTTCTTCGGCGGGGACATCACAATCCAGAAAGACGAGGACCAGGAGACCATCGCCGTGGACCAGTGGATCGTCTTCAGGTCCCCGGCACGCATCGCTCATCTCGTCAAAGTAAGCAAAAGGACGCGCGCGCAAACAAAGCCGACGAGGAGATGCGTTCCACTGACCTGGCGTCTCCCCGTCTTCCCCACAGAGCTTAAAGAGAGAGCTGGACTCTCTGTTCGAGGAGAAGATCCGTCACCCGGCTCCCGTGGACTGGCAGAACCGTCAGTCCAAAGACTGCGCCGTCATCACGGCCATCATCGACCTCATCACCACCCAGGAGAAGCCAACAGGCGTCGGCGGGCGGGGCTACGAAAAGCCGTGGGCGTCGGCCCCCCCGAGGGGACAACACAGACAATTCAATGACGACGACGACGATTAGGTGTGGCCGGCTTTGAGGAGAAATGACCCGTAGCCACAGAGGTTAGTTTAGATATGTCTGACCACCAGCTGGCCTCCCTGGTGGCGCTTCTGAAAGCCAGCATGCGATAGTATTGTAAAATGTTGAACACTTGAATGACTCGCTTTGTTTTTTGCCGTTTCTGTTATTTAGCAACGACCAATCCACGTTCTCATCCACACTCTGTAGCCGTTGTGTTTGGTTTGGATAGATCTCGCTCGTCTTGAAGCAATGCCACGGCGCAATAAAGAAAGGATCAATACATTAAAACCCGGCTGGCGTGGCTTCACCTGCTCGACTCGGATGAAATGTAGGAATTCAAAAACAAAGTGATCACCATCACGCCAAAATATTGCAGGCGTTATGGGAAAGGACCATTTATTCAGAGCCTTGAGGGAGCAATCACGAAAACCACCTGCGTTGTATTCGGATACATTGAACATCTGCATGGATCTCATCTCTGATATCTGAACCGTGCTGCTGGCCAAAGGCTTTCTGAACATTCCTGATGAGTCTGCACTGAATACCGACAACAAACGGCCAATTTATTGTTCAAAATGTTACCGGAGGGGTAAAAGTCTTATTCTTTGATATCGCTAGCAGGGATCCTCAAAGCACATTCCATATTGATGAAGAGGACACGACCGGCTCCAGGCAATTAAGCTTTTATTTGAAATATTAAAAAGGTTGTCTGCAGTTTCCGCAATATAAATCTGTATTTTGGCAAACATATATGTTACAATTCAGGCTGATTTACATATTTACATGAACACCGATGATTTACAATAGTTACAAGTTCAGGAAGTGATTGAAATAAAGAGAAGTTCATGCTTATGTGTGGTGTTGCAGAGGTCATGTTCCCTGAGTGCAAGAGCAACGCTTTGTCTGGATACCCCCGTCCTTCCTGCTGGGTGCTCCGCCCGCTACATGTAGCTCAAGTTGTCCTTTGGGTCAGCGCGGTGGGCCTGATGGACGGTGTCTTCACCACTCTGACCACGCCATCCATCTCCTTTGGCGGGCCACGGCGACACTAAAAAAAGAAAGAAGCAGGGGGCGAGCTTCTCTTCCGGTCTCCCCATCAGCAGCACACACTAATTCATTCTGCTTCCCTCCGTAACATCACAGGTATAAATCCTGAGGGGGGCGTGTCTTTATTTACAACCCCGGCTGCGATCGAAGGTGATGATATTTCAGGCCGTCCCAATTATTGAGCGGACGGAGAGAAAAATAGGATCCGTGACACATGTAGAGTTTGAGTCACGGCGGTGGAGGACGGATACTTCTCCTTCAGCCGTGGACGTCACGACATTACACCTGGAACTCAAATTCTCATTCAATGAATGACACCACGTTTCATGGACTTCAGACGGTTAGCATTCATGGTTTTACTGCAGATCTGAGTTTACTTGTAAATATCATTCTACAAGTTTGACTTGTTCAGAAACACGAGTTCTCCACTAACCAACACTGTAAAGAAGCTGCCCCCCCCCCGCCTTATTATCTCACAGCCAACATCGTCATCGTGACATTGTCACTGACGAAGATCCTAATGACTTGATGATCCTCATCATCGGGCTGCTGTCGTCCTCACAGTCTTTGGTCTATTTCACCTCAATTATTACAGCGCACATCTGTCACTCAATAAATGTTTGGAGAGAAAAAAACAGAAAAAGTTCACATTCAAAGGCTTTGAAGGACGTGACTGGCAGGACGTGATGAATGAATGTAAAGGATCCCAATCGCATGGGGACCAATCGGCAATTAAGGAAATCGAAATTGTTGAACTCTCGGAGCTGAAGTCTTAAGAACCACGGCTTGACCTTTAACCCGCTGTGGACAGTCGGGCCGCCGGCCACTGATGCGGTGACTGAACTCGTTTGTTCTTACAAAGGAAAGGTCGCTGTTGAGTCACAGGCTGCCAGCTGAGCGGCGCCCTCTGGTTTGAAGCGCCGGGCTCATACGTTGGTCTCCAACCCCTGGAGGCGGTCCATCCTCTGCATGTTGCGCTCGATGGTGGCCTGGCACGTGATTGGTTCGGCACACTCGGCGAGGAACCACCCCCTTTCCCCGTCGCGCAGTCGCTCGCCTTCGTACCAGCCTGGGAGGACAAATTGCACCGATGCATGAGAACTGAAGCGCGTGCTGCGTTTCCAGACGCGGTCTGTTCTTTAGAAAGGGAAGACTGTTGCTATGGTGATCAAAAGGGAAAGGACTCTTGTACTATATACCACAAGAGGTGCACGGTCCATTATATAATTAGACGGATTGGTACTAAGAAAAACAGTTTATGAACGTGCATGATATAATGGGGAAGGTGAATGAGGGGAACCCTGAAGAGGTTGAGTGCAGCTAGAGAGAGAGAGAGAGAGAGAGCATACCGTCCTCCACAGTCTGCGAGACCAGCACCACATCAGCCACCTGCAGGGACAACTCATCTGGCTGCTTGGCGGTGTAGGTTCTGATCACCTCCACCTGCATGACGTCTACAACACAAACAGACATATATAAAGCACTTGAGATAAGTGACACCAGCCTTATTGGAATGCATCTAAATGAACTCCACAAGACAATTGTTGTGAAATATTTTTTTTTTAAAGAGACGGTTCTTCAAGTGACCACAAGGTGGAGCCACAGGCCAAAAGGAGAGTTCAGGGAGCCCCGTTCAGAGAGTACTCACTGGTTCGGTCCTGACTCTTGTTGTTGTTGACGTTCTGGCCCAGGCCGCTGATCCAGCGAGCGCGCTCATTCCTAAAAGCACACATGTCAGCACATCAAATCTCTGCCACTGACGTCGTGATGAACACGAGAGGAAGTGGTGTTCACTTCACGGCTCCAAACACCCGACACCTGTGAGAGCTGCACAACGTGACCGTGCTTGAGGGGAGTTTAACTCTCATGGGCTTCCATCAGCGATGTGTCACATGCTTCGTCACAGACGGTTTGAGACGACAAGCAGCTCTTCAAAAAAAAAGATCCGTCACAAGCTGACAAGCAACGGAGGCTAATGCATGAGGCTGCACAGCAAGTTTGGCCTCCTCCCTCCTCAGTCCCCTCCTCTCGGTGTCCCCTCCTCTCTGTGTCCCCTCCTCTCTGTGTCCCCTCCTCTCGGTGTCCCCTCCTCTCGGTGTCCCCTCCTCTCGGTCCCCTCCTCTCTGTGTCCCCTCCTCTCTGTCCCCTCCTCTCTGTGTCCCCTCCTCTCTGTGTCCCCTCCTCTCTGTGTCCCCTCCTCTCGGTCCCCTCCTCTGTGTCCCCTCCTCTCGGTCCCCTCCTCTGTGTCTCCTCCTCTGTGTCCCCTCCTCTGTGTCCCCTCCTCTCTGTGTCCCCTCCTCTCGGTCCCCTCCTCTCTGTGTCCCCTCCTCTCGGTCCCCTCCTCTCTGTGTCCCCTCCTCTCGGTCCCCTCCTCTCGGTCCCCTCCTCTCGGTCCCCTCCTCTGTGTGTCCCCTCCTCTCTGTCCCCTCCTCTCGGTCCCCTCCTCTCTGTGTCCCCTCCTCTCGGTCCCCTCCTCTCTGTGTCCCCTCCTCTCGGTCCCCTCCTCTCTGTGTCCCCTCCTCTCGGTCCCCTCCTCTCTGTGTCCCCTCCTCTCTGTCCCCTCCTCTCTGTGTCCCCTCCTCTCGGTCCCCGTTCAACGAGAGAACAGAGGTATGTTTTCAGTCAGAGAACTGAGGAGAACGAGCACAAGGCCGATTCCCAGGAGCACACAGAGCTGCTGCTGCTGCTTTCCCTCTCGTGTGTTTCATGGGAAAAGAACGAGTGGGTGGAGTCGCACAGGTCAAGTTCCACGAAACTCTCCCATTTCACCTGTTCTCATAGACTACTGAAGGGGGGGGGGAGAGATAAAGGGGGTTTAGGAAATGAACCTGACTCAGCGCTGTTGGCTTGAATCATGCAGATGGATGCGACATGCCCAGAGAATCCCACACAGGGCGGGACCCTCTTCCCAGGGGCCCAGATGGACCCCCGGGTCCCGTGAGTCAGACCTCAGTGTTGTGTTCCCGTTGTTCACATGCGGCTTTGATCCTGTACCGGACACACAAGCTCTAACAAACGGGGTCACGGCAGCTTTCCACAACTCATTGGGACCGTATGACATCACCGTAAACCTTGAAATCAAAGTAGTAACTTCAAGGCGTCTTTGTGCCCCCACAATGCAATATCATGACCAACACAACGGTGACCTTTAGAGTCCAATAATACAGTTTACAATCTCAAAATCAACAGCCATCATGACAATCATCTCTCCTTGCTACCCTCTGCCACATGTCATCATTTACCTGTCGTTTTGAATATTGCCTGGTGTAGTCCAAAGTACGAGTCGTTAAATATTTATAATGTGGTGTCAATCATTCTTCATTATGAATATTTGGTGGCCATATTTTAAATTGGTCCTCATGCGAGTCGTCGCCTTGAGGACAAACGAGTGTCGCTTCATTCCTGGAAGCGAGTGTCTCTGAAGCGGAGCTGAGGCGGCTCGGCTCACGTCAGCTCCAGCATGCCGACAATGACGTGCGGAGAACTGGCAGCTACCATGTGGGACGTGTCATCGCGGCAGTCTGAGCTCCTCGTGCTACCACGCGATGTCATCAACTTTTAGTCGTGAGCCAAAGTATGAGCTGTAATTTGGACCTGATGATGAGGAGAGATAAAAAAAAATAAAAAAAGTGCAATTCATGCCGACAGTAGCGAGACTGTCTGGACAGAATTCCATGGGAATCCGTCCGATAGCTGTTGGGAAATTTGACCACAGATGTGAACCTGCTGGTGGCGCGAGAGGAAAACAAAATGCAGCCCTCCTCCCGTCTGTTAGATGCTGCATTTACCAGCTGAACACATGCCGACAGATTCATGTGCACAAACGCTCTCGGATGCGTGAACATCCGAAATCCTTTAGGAAAACCGTGAATGCACACGTACTCAATATATCGAGCTCAGGCGACCGCGTGTGTTTGAGAAGCACTTCATGGTTATCTGTGGAATGCGAGACGCATACCAAAGAGTTCAGGTTAAAAAAAAAAAGAGAAGTGAAACAGCTGTTGAACTGTGCCAGTGTGTGTGTGTGTGTGTGTGTGTTGCTTGCCCTCTTCTCTCAATGACGACGAGCCTGTTGGGAGGAGAGTGCAGTGAAGCTCCCTCTGCCTTCAGCCATTCATCCCACCGTGCATGGGAATGCCAAGAATCATAAATCTATTGTCAACGGTTCCCGCTTACCCTCTGAAAAGGAGACTGCGCTATAAAACCTCTGAAACTAAAGAGCGCCGACGGCCTCTTTCTAACCTCAGCCAACTTCAAATCACCACCAGGCCTCCGGTCTCCACGCCGCGGCCTTCCGCTCACTTCTATCCGATAGTTTACTCTCCGCCTTAGCGCCTGGCTTGTTTCCACTTCACCACGGGTCAGGACGATACTCGGGTACAATTTCTTCTCCTCGGACAAAAGCATGACATCTCTCTGATCGGAGCTTTCCAGGCAGAGAGAATAATTCCCGTTAGCAACACTCTCGTTATCACATAAGCAAAAGCAGACTCTGTAAGATATTAAAAAAAACATAAACTTCATTAATTGAAAGCAGAAAATAATAATGAAAGTACTTCCAAAGTGTGCAACAGAAGTACCCCCTCCCCCCCGGTGCTGCTTTGTGTTATCGCTGCGTGTCTGACCAACAGAACGGTTGGGCTGCAGACTGCTGGAGCTGCTGTGTTCCAGTCACATAGAAGTGCAGTTCACTGACCGGACAGGGTCAGACACGCCGACATGTGCACGCCGAACAAAAGGGTACAGAGAGGAGGAGGAGGAGGAGGAGGACAGAGAGGAAGGCGATCGCAGGCGTCCGTGTCCCATCTCCGATCCAGCCGTCTGCATTCTTGATGCGCGGCGTCTCGGCCCCGGGGTCAACGGCCGTCTTTTGCAGCGGTTCTCAGATGGGGGTGTGTGAAGGCACTCCAAGTAAGATTAAAAACATACATGTTTAAAATGAGCATCCCCTTAAAAAAATGTGATTAATTAAATATATTTAATACAATATAAGTGTAAGTTCATTCAGGGAATGCAACCTATTCCATATTAAATCATACATTGATGGCACAGCGCTGTGTATTTTATATTCTTTTCAACCAAAAATGCGTTGCACTGATCAGGGGGGACTTGGAAGAAAAAACATATTTCACACGGGGTGAATCAGTGAAAAAAGATTGAGAACCACTGGTCTGTTTGTATGCAGCTTCTTAGAGCTCACACACACACACACACAGACACACACAGACACACACACACAGCATCGGCAGTACAAACGCCCCACTGACCAACGAGAGGAGAAGAAGTCCAGATCTGCAATTTCAATCCCCCCCCCCCCCCACACTAAAAAAAGCTAATATCTGTCTATGGTCAGAATGTGCAGAATTTCATATTGCACTAAAATTCAGTGGCTAGGTAAACAATAAGTGTACGGAATAAAGCCGCTATTTGTTCCTAAAAATATGCATCTAGTTGTCAATAATTAACAGAGGAGCCGTGCACAAAATAGTTGCCTTTGTGTACTGACAACAACAACAAACCCGGAGGTGTTGTCACAAACAATGTCAATTTGACACCTACAATCAAAATAAGCAATTTGACACCTACACTTTTTTTCCTCTTTTTTAACAGATGATTATATAATAAAATAGATAAGTTGACTATCTACCTGACTGTTACTCAATCAAAATAAGCAATTTGAGGTTGTCATTCTGGGCTCTTGGAACTTGTTTTACTATTTTCTGACATTTTATACAATTAAGGAGTATTTAAAAAAAAATTCCATCGTGAAAATATTCATTGGTGGCAGCCCTATTCTCCAATAGAAATGATGTAGCCTCAATACTAGTATTGTCCTCGCTTCCTCATTTCACTTGTAGAAGCCCGAAACAGGCGGGCTACTGTAACACCACTTCCACGCGTCGCCCTGGGTTACATCACTAATTTGTGATGGATGGCCAGAACCAGGAGGAAGTTATTCTGGTCATCAAAAACAAAAGCGCAGACACTGGCTGCCGTCTAAAAGATGAGACACGGGGCTGTGAAGAAGAAGAGGGGAGAGTGGGGGTCGTCGTGGGAAACAGCCCACTTAACAATAGGTCGCTGATAGGCAACAGCTGAAACAATGCCTAGCAACGGCCGGAACAATGGCCGGTTGCCAAGATCGTCTCTCTGCGGCTCATTCAGCGCGACAGTGAGCGGATCAGGTTTCACTGGGAGGCGGCACGGGGCTGACATCAGTGGACCAAACTGTTATTCAGCAATGTCACGCCCCGTCCCCCTGACCCCGATCAACCGCAGAAGACACCTTAAAAACATGGGATGTGTTCACATGAAGACGTCCGAACAGGAAAACGACATACTAGGTGGAGCGGCGGACCAGCAGCCCCCCCCCCCCCCGTCAGAGGCCCCTCCCCTCTGCTGCTGCAACAGGAGCTTTTACACTCGTCCTCGCCAGGCCAGGTGCACCTTGTGGAGCAATGCAGCACAGCTGGGCAGAGCCACACCAGAGCCACCAGAGCCAACCCAGAGCCACACCAGAGCCACACCAGAGCCACACCAGAGCCACACCAGAGCCACACCAGAGCCAACCCAGTCGAGTCTTTTTAAGAAGAAATATCAGAATATCAGAACTCGTCTATGAAATCATTTATTCCTTACGCAGAGAAGAGGCCCCGTTACACAGTCACTATGAGTCTGCTAACGATACTGTAGAGTGAGATAGATATAGTCTGGCCTGTGTACACAGAGAGGAGAGGTGGGGGTTGTGACGGGACATAAGGGTTCAGACTGTAGCAAACAAAGGGGTTGGATCAGTGTGGGAATCAAAACCGCCAGAGGTCTACGTCCTGTCCCTAATTTATGACCTGTCCGCTTAAGTATTTGATTACTCGACACTTGGGACGGGGCGATGTGTGCCATTTGCTTCACAACCCCCGATACAGGAGAAGAGACAGTTTGTACACATACGGTTGCCAACCACAGGAGGAAGGGGAGGAGTTACAAGTGATCACAAATCATTAAATGAAATTTTCTGACTTTTTCGCCATCTTGCGCTTTTTAAAATTGTATCTTTCCCTCCTCTGAACGAAACGGTGACACGCAACCTTTTCCGAGCGGTCGCTAGGAGACATGGATGAACGAAGGCAGAGCGGCTGGGCACAGCTGCAGTGGGCGCTGAAGGGTTAACACGACGTGGTTTGCTGATGTGAAAATTTTAAAAGCTGCGACGACTTGTAACTTGTTTCTCTTCGTCACCGTGACATGTTCAGGAGTTAGAAGCATGTTTATTTAACATTGATTGGATCCTTTCTACAACCTTTAACAATGTAAATGTTTACTGCAAGTAAAATAGTCGTATTGGGGAACATTCAGCTGATGCAAAAAACAAAAAAACAAAAAAAGAGTTAACAGACATTGAAAAGCGGAGTCGTGTACAACGGTGAAACTGGAAACCACTCCTTATGTCATGGCAATACGGAAGAGATTCAAGAACTACACAGGAATGAGGAGGAACCGGCCCGGTGCGTATGAAAACACTCTTTAACTAGAATGGGCACTCGGTAGAGCGCATACCTTCGCATATCACAAGATTGGGCATTGAATTATGAACATTTTGGCATTAGTTGCATGCCAATTGGACAAAATATATCGTGCTATGGTAAAAAAAAGAGTTTGACCTTTCCATGACCTTGACCCGATTGATCCCAAAATCTAATCAAATGGTCCCCGGATAATAACCAATCATCCCACCAAATTTCATGCGATTCAAGAACATTTTGACCTGTTCATGACCTTTGACCTTGACCTTTGACCCGATCGATCCCAAAATCTAGTCAACTGGTCCCCGGATAATAAACAATCATCCCACCAAATTTCATGTGATTCGGTTCAATACTTTGAGTTCTGCGAAAGATTTTGACCTGTTCATGACCTTTGACCCGATCGATCCCAAAATCTAATCAACTGGTCCCCGGATAATAAACAATCATCCCACCAAATTTCATGCGATTCGGTTCAATACTTTTTGAGTTCTGCGAAAGATTTTTACCTGTTCATGACCTTTGACCCGATCAATCCCAAAATCTAATCAACTGGTCCCCGGATAATAAACAATCATCCCACCAAATTTCATGCGATTCGGTTCAATACTTTTTGAGATTTGCGAATAACACGCATACAAATAAATAAATAAATAAATGAATAAATAAACTAGAACGGGCACTCGGTAGAGCGCATACCTTCGCATATCACAAGATTGGGCATTGAATTATGAACATGTTGGCATTAGTTGCATGCCAATTGGACAAAAATGTATCGTGCTCTGGTAAAAAAAAATGTTGACCTTTCCATGACCTTGACCTTTGACCCGATTGATCCGAAAATCTAATCAAATGGTCCCCGGATAATAACCAATCATCCCACCAAATTCCATGTGATTCAAGAAGATTTGACCTGTTAATGACCTTTGACCTTGACCTTTGACCCGATCGATCCCAAAATCTAATCAACTGGTCCCCGGATAATAAACAATCATCCCACCAAATTTCATGTGATTCGGTTCAATACTTTTTGAGTTTTGCGAATAACACGCATACAAATAAATAAATAAATAAATAAATACACGGCGATCAAAACATAACCTTCCGGCATTTTCAATGCGAAGGTAATAAATACACGGCGATCAAAACATAACCTTCCGGCATTTTCAATGCGAAGGTAATAAATAAATAAATACACGGCAATCAAAACATAACCTTCCGGCATTTTCAATGCGAAGGTAACAAAGCCTTCAACCACAGAAAATAATTAGTGAAAACTGCGTGTGTGTGTGTGTGCGCGTGTGTACGTACAGATTTGCTTGCACATTTGTGTACGTGTGTGCACACGAACATATAATAATATATATATCTATATATATAATATAATAACAGATAT
The DNA here is from genome assembly GCF_029220125.1 of Pseudoliparis swirei. NCBI lineage: Eukaryota > Metazoa > Chordata > Actinopteri > Perciformes > Liparidae > Pseudoliparis > Pseudoliparis swirei. Next base: position 19,805,199 of record NC_079407.1, read on the forward strand.
ATATATATATCTCTATATATATAATATAATAACAGATATATATCTATATATATAATAACAGATATATATATAATATAATAACAGATATATACCTATATATCTCTATATATATAATATAATAACATATAAATATCTCTATATATAATATAATAACATATATATATATATCTATATATATAATATAATAACAGATATATATCTATATATATAATATAATAACAGATATATATATATACACACACAACAGATCCTCTTAGTTTGTGCAGGTTATATAATCTACGGAAACAAACTCTTGATTCGCCGTACAAAGAGAGACAACACGGCGGCAGAATATCGAGGAAGCTCAAAGCAGCCGACGGGATTCTAAGTCGGATGTGTGAGTCATCGTTTACGCTGCTCATGCGAAAAAATGTCGACTACAACCAGCTGCCTTTTACACAAAGAGAGGCAGTTTGCCCCAAAATAGATGTTTGGGGTTAGAAGAAGCTCAGTCTCCGGGCCAGCCGGGCCGCGTTACAGGGCGACAGGGCGACTGATAAACTTCCCTTTCCTCGGCCACATAAACAACCAGCAGTCGGGCTCCGGAGAATAGATGTAACTAAATATCCCTGGGACTTGATTTGGTCCTAAAAGAGATTAAGAAATAAGAGCTAATGAGAGAGGAGAATGGAGAGTGGAATGTTCTTTCTTAAAAGCATAGTGGAGAACATAAAGGAAAGAGAAGGGAGTAGGAGGAGTGTTTGAGGGAGAAGACAAGGAGCTAGAGACAGGAAGCCAAACCAAACCGTGTCCTCGGACCTCCTCCTGTGCACGCCGGTGATTCACCTGCTGGACATCAGGACTCTGGAGCACGAGTGAAGAGGGACAACGGTAACAACGTAAAGCACTCACAGCAGCTCCGTGCCCAGCACCATGGGCACCTTTTCGCCGGAGTGGTTGCTACGGAAACGCAGACGGAAGAGATGGTTGGCGCCGGCTTGCCGTGAACTCAGCATGCCGCCGCCGCTTCGGACCGGCGACAGGTTGAGATCCTCGGGCTGGCAGGACCCCACCCAGATGTGGTCCCTCAGAGCGTAGTCGATCACGGTGTAGCTCTCCTCGCTGAAAGACACGGAGCTCCAGTTAGAATTCACTAACTTAACTTCATTCAGGCGAGGGACATTCATGTGAGACGTTTTGGTGATGGAGGAGTTGACTCGTGTCAATTGAACTCTCAAACATTTTCATTTGTTTGCCTGAAACTAAATCCCACGAGTTATAGTTGTATATGAATGATACAAAAAATAATATAAGACATTAGGACATTTTTCAACGAGAATGGGCACTCGGTAGAGCGCATACCTTCGCATATCACAAGATTGGGCATTGAATTATGAACATTTTGGCATTAGTTGCATGCCAATTGGATACAAATTGACCGCGCTATGGTAAAAAGAAGATTTTGACCTTTTCATGACCTTGACCTTTGACCCGATCGATCCCAAAATCTAATCAAATGGTCCCCGGATAATAACCAATCATCCCACCAAATTTCATGCGATTCAAGAAGACGTTGACCTTTTTCATGACCTTGACCTTTGACCGATCGATCCCAAAATCTAATCAAATGGTCCCCGGATAATCACCAATCATCCCACTAAATTTCATGCGATTCGGTTTAATACTTTTTTACTTATGCGAATAACACGCACGCACGCATACAAATACACGGCGATCAAAACATTACCTTCTGCATTTTCAATGCGAAGGTAATTAATTATCTCAAGATAAACTGGTGACGGTGTTGACTTTGAGCAGATATTCAGAGACTCTTCCAGCAGGTTGGTATTCAAACAGATGTGGATTATTCTGCTTTACTCACCTTTTTAGGTTTAGACAAACTTTTTGTGTCATTGAACAAAAAAGTTTGGGACTTTTATCCAATCACTTCTTTGTGTTTGAGGCGGTTTGCCGAAAGCCTTAATCCACAATTACCATAAAGAGCCCTTCATCCTTGAATGTTGAGGTCTGCTCTCGAGTTTAAGCCCCGACATGAAGAGGATACAACAACCAACTGGAGCTGTGACACAAATGGACTATGCGGTGTTACTTTATTACATCACATCACAATGTGTATACACAGATCAGAGGGTTTAAAGAATGAATCCGTCATGGCAACGTTGTTCTTTTTTCTTATCGTCTAGTTAATTTGGAGAAATTACAATAAATATAATTTAAATTTTTTTTTAAACCAAAGCAAGTACTTGTGCTACAATAATAACTGACAGCAAAATTGAATTTAATAAAATATAATAATAGCCGATTGTTTAGTCACCATCAGCCCACGTCGTCTTGCACATTGCAGCTTATTGCTTTTAGTAGAGATCTGGTTTCATGGTACTTCAGTGACTCATCCCCTGAGTGGTTGGAGACCGGAGTTAGTGAAATTCACTTGGATTCGTAAATCAGCTCTCACATTCTCTACCGATGAGAAGTCCAAACTCTCACCCGTCTACATGTCCTTACACTAAATCTGCCGCCCTCTGGCTTCTTGAGGACATTTCCCACGAGGACCTTCACCAGGACCCCGTGTCTAGCGGCACAGAAAGTGAGTACAAACATCTGGAGCCGGTCGTGAAACATGGTACCTCCAGTCCGGCACTGAACCTGGACAATAAGTGTGCGCTTGTGTTTTCATAGTGCTCTGAAGAACTAGAGCTTTAAGTCCAGCCCACACGCGGTTCATCCTCCCAAGACTGGAACACAGCTGAGAAGCTGCTGGACACGGCTAACTCTTCACAGGCCAATTCAATTCAATTCAGTTTATTTGTATAGCCCAATTTCACAAATTACAAATTTGTCTCGGAGTGCTTTACAATCTGTACACATAGACATCCCTGCCCCAAAACCTCGCATCGGATCAGGAAAAACTCCCAAATAACTCTTCAGGGGGAAAAAAGGGAAGGCCAGCATGCCCATAAATGTGCTGAACACACACAAGATGGACAAAGGTAGGGTTAAACAAGCAGCATCTGGCTGACTCTTTCACGTACACACACACACACACACACTCTGGGGTCATGACTGGTTGGACAATCCAGTCACGGCCGGGAGGCTCTATACAAGGTTTAACTGTCACCCATCAGCCCGAATTGTCCGCCAGTAGATCAATAAAAGCCTGTTGCCCTCAACCAATTAGACTTCTTGAAGAGGAGAAAGAGTTCAAGGAGAGAGGGATCAGATACAAACCGGAGGAGTGGATGGGAAAGCTGCATCCAACTGTAACCACAAGCTGCTCCCTGCATCAGCCACACTGACCCGGAGCGTCACAGACGACCGTGGCATCTTTGGAAATACACTTATTTACTCGACTAACGATTCAAAAAGATGAGTCAAGATTTATTTTGTATCGCTCGCATGTTTTATTTTCATTAGCTTTACAGTATATTTTGGTTCAACAATTGTTGAATTAATCTAACCGGACCAAATGATTCCCCGTTTTATCTTCAAATCCAGTAAAATATAATAGAAATATAATAAGGATGTAATAAAGGTTATTTTGTATGTGATTTGAGATGGATAACATAATGAATGTATGGGTTATAGGCACCGTTTAAGTTATTTTGAAAGAGTACAAATTATGCACTTAAATTTGTTTCAACTGCCCTGAAAACATCCATTAAATGTATATCTTAAAAAGGGCTCTACTTTTTACATTGAATTGTTGGTTTATAAAAAGTAATTATCAATTATTTCATTTCCATATTTGGCGTTATTCATGTTCACCTGAAACATTTCTGACCTTTATGTGAACCAAAATGCTAATGATCCCATCTAAAATAAAACAAACACACCCTGTTCATGGTCGCATAAGAACAGAGTGTCTTCTGGGTCGTCACCATGTGAGCTCCCGAAAGAAGAAAGGGACACTTATTGACAGGCACGTGCACAGACATTTTGGGGGGCAGGTGCTCAAACCAAAAAAAAAGGGCACCCATCGGCAAAATGATTTTTATATTGATTGCTGTAACTAGAAATTAGCAAGTAATTGAAACACATTGTGTCGTGAGAAGACATGAGAGCTAAACAAAATGAAATTGTTTTCTATTAACAATTACAATTAGTTTTTATTTACAAAATGATAGGAGCGAAAAATGCCATATAATAAACAACTTACTAACCTCGACCATCGGTCATGCCGGGACATATCAAACCTCTGTAAAAGTAGTAGTTATTACAAGTGTTGTTTACCTTCGCATTGAAAATGCGGAAGGTAATGTTTTGATCGCTGTGTATTTATTTGTATTTGTGTGTGTGTTTGTGTGTGTGTTATTCGCATAACTCAAAAAGTATTAAACCGAATCGCATGAAATTTGGTGGGATGATTGGTTATTATCCGGGGACCATTTGATTAGATTTTGGGATCGATCGGGTCAAAGGTCAAGGTCATGAAAAGGTCAAAATCTTCTTTTTTCCATAGCGCGGTCAATCAGTGCGGTTACATGCAATCGAATTATTGGCTTAGTCGGACTGAAATCGAATTATCCGTTTCATGTAAACACCTTAGTCGGACTATGTGCGGTCCTCGGTCCCCGGTCCGATTAACACCCTGGAGGGTCCCCCCAGTTGATAGTCGACTCTCATGACATGTAACTCTTCTGAATTATTCACTAACTGGACTTCGTCATTCGAGATACTCGAGATCCCTCCTCTCCTCCTCCCTCCGTCACGACCCGGAAAAGAGAAGAGACGAAAAATTTCCGTCCGTACCTTTGGCGCGTTCTCTCTTCTCCCATATCAACAAAGCTCATAGCGCATTGCATTGCGCTGTACCAAAAATATACCATGGAAAAGAGTAGAGGGATGTAGCCTCGCTTCGTTTCTCCATCTTTCTCATCTTGTTGTTGTTGGTTGTTGTTGGTGGTGGTGAAAAAAATGGTTGTAATGGTAGTATCCAAAACAGTTATATTATAACAGCGCGGATATCGCATCATGGAATGAATGAATTACTCACTGCTTGAATGTATACACTGCTAGATAGCAATCCCCATAGATAGCATAGTCCAAAAGATAAATTAATCATAGTAAAGCATCATGTAATTATACTGAATTTTTATCCAATTGGCCTGCAACTAATGCCAACATGTTCACATGATATCAAGCTCCCCACACTCTCATGCCAAGTAGAGCTGCGGCGAAGTATGCGCTCTACCGAGTGCCCGTTCTAGTTTTTCTTGCGTTTACTCTTTTCACCCTCTGCAATGCTAATACAAGATTGATTTTTGTAAAACTGGAACAGACAAAACAAAGAGAAACATACCACATAAAACAATGTGGTACAAGGATAGCAATCATAGTTTAGCTGCAATTTTGTAGCTGTGAATTCTTGTGACATTTATAAAATGAATTAATAAGTTCAACATACTTTCGAAATTGTCTCAATAGCATTTATACAACACAAATAAGATGCCTGCCTGGATATCTCTCCCTCTCTCTGTTCACATGACGTCAGTAAACAGCTGGACAAGGCTGTGAAACCACGGATTTCGTGAGTTTTTTGTTTATTTTCTTCGGACCAGTTGCGACGTCATGTTTTTAGCAGCGCTAATGTCGACGGGGTTAATTTATCACCAAACAGCGTCAGGGGACAAACACCGTCATGACCTGTGTGTCTGATGCTGCTGGTCAGAGGAGAAGGAGGTGCACCCGTTTAGCGTGGCGCGAGGAGCACTGCGCGAGCACTAAGTGAAGGAGGAGGAGGAGGGGGGGCTCGTGAGCGGCGCGGAGCATGTCGGGGTGAAATTATCACAAGAACTCAAATAAATGCCCCGTCGGATATCAAAACACATTTGGGGGGACTTGATGACAGAGAGTCATTTTTATTCTTAAATACTGATGAATACAAAAAAAGGGGGCTCCAGCAAAAAGGGCACTTTTCTCATCCAGGGCAAAAGGGCTGGTGCTTGAGCACCACTAGGGCTCTATCTGTGCACGTGCCTGCTTATTGATATCGTGGGGAAATTCTTCTCTGCATTTGACCCATCTGTAGTTATTAATGAGCAGGGGAGCTACTGGGGGTTCAGTGCCTTGCTCAAGGACACTTTGACATGCAACTATGGCGAGAGCGGGGATGGAACCGAGTACCTTGTGGTTACGGGACGACCGCTCTCCCCCATGAACGACAGCCGATCGCTCCATCGTTTCAAAATTCCATGAACATGACGCTGTGGGATGGGAGGGGGAGGGGGGGGGGAGGGGCGTCCTCACGCTTGTGGGGTGGAAATACAGTGTTGGAATATTGCTACGTAGAGGAATGAAGGTGGGAAACTAGGGATGCACTGATCTGATCGGCGCCGATCCATATCGGCCGATATTCCCATTATCGGTTTTGATCGGCGTTCTCAAAACGGCGTTCTCAAAACGGCCGATCAGATGACGTAACATCTGCGAGAACTATCAGACGTTTCAATCGCCGCGCACCGCAACGGAGACGATGCGCCCGGCGAGGGCCGCAGAGTGAGAGGTCCACGAGGGGATCCTCACCACCGAGCGGCGTCCCCGTCCCCCGAGTTGAATCTCTGGGTCAACTCAGCCGACTCTCACATGTCTGCCCCTATAGACTGATGCTCACGGTAAACACATTCCATCCGGAGCGCGCGAGGGTTTTGATAAAGTTAGCGGAAGGATTTAAGTGACAACTTCCGGTTTTGCAAAGTTAGCGGAAAGAACCACGTGAAACAACATCCGTTTATCAAAATAAGATGACAACAAATCATACACGAACATATAAAAGTAAACAATTAACTGATTTTGTATCTTTATAGATCGTTTCTGAGATTTAGCTTAAATTATGCTAACATTAAAACATTTTTACTGTACCAAGGAAGAGTTTATAAAAACAAGTCAGACTTTCGTATGTTAAAAAAAGTCCTGTAAATAGATTTCCCCAAGAGTTCCAGGAAATGAATAATGCAGACGTGTTCCATACATATCTGAAATCCCCTATAATAGCAATCAAACAATTTTAATGTATCAATTAGGACATTTTTCAAAGTAAAAGTCCTAAATGTTTAAAGAAATCGGTAATTTCTTTAATGTTTGAGGTGCTTTATATATGTATTTCCTCATAGTCCTAGGCAATACTGCTACACAATAAATAGAATGCTTCAATCGACACCGTGATCGGTATTACCGGTGATCGGCAGATACTGATTTCAGTGATCGGCACCAAAAACCTGATCGGTGCATCTCTATGGGAAACGGTTTAAATATCCGATGTGGGAGGGAGTTAGAAACTGAAATAACAGAATACAGCAAAAGAATACAAAATAATCAAGCCATTGTTTGGCCTCCTCATAAGCCGAGTACACAGAAACAAACCAGCTGGAATGAAAATCCCTCTGCCGCCAGAGAGCGCACAGACATCTACAAAGCGACACACACACACACACACACACACACACACACACACACACACACACACACACACACACACACACACACACACACACACACACACACACACACACACACACACACACACACACACACACACACACACACACACACACACACACACACACACACACACACACACACACACACACAGTGTTGCGACTAGGAAATAGTCAAACAATGAAGGGAGGAAAAAAGGAGACCAGAAAGTGTTGGGATAATAGGCGTGCATGCATACACACGCACACACACACACGCACTCAAACACAAGACCATGACTCCCCAAGAAAAGGGAACGGACAGTGTGAGAAAAACAAGAGAGAGTTCGATGTATTTTACTTGTGTCTGTATTTGATTATATTTAATGTGTTGTACTGTCTGGACCTTGAGTCTGAAATAAAAGTTTGATTGAATACCAGAATAATACTGAATGTTGAGATGATGGCCAGCATCCCACAGGAAGACGGGGGGAAGTGGAGGCGAGAGGAGCCAGCTGGTGTGGACTCGGTGTTACGTAAGTGTCCCTGCGAGCCAGAGAGCACAGATCAGAGCCGTCGCCGTGGCCCAGTCCGACATGGGCTCGCTCTCCAAGAGCCAGTTTCCTTTTGGATCCAGTTTGAAGTTGATCAAATTAGCAGATTTGACACCATTTAACATTCTGAACATCTTATTGAAACCTTTAGCTTCTACATAACAAAATAAGTTAGGTGACAAAACCTTATGGTTTTAAACTTGTATCAATATTGTAGTATTGTTGACTAATCTCATACTATATTCTCGAGTAATCTATTGTTTGGTCTACAGAACATCCCCAAAAAATGTTTTTAAAAAATACATCACTTTCCTCAAAATGTCGAAGTGGAACTATATTAGATTATGACTACGTAGTTTTTCATTCGTGCTTTAAACTCATCAATGGATTATCTAAATAGTTGCCGTTTGACTGACTGTCAAATGACAGATTGTTTTATTATTTTTTTAGCTCAAACCTTATGAAACTGTATCAAAACATATTCAACCAGAGATTTGAAAGAATTTAGAATTGTAAGATTTCAGATTCGATTAGCTAATACTAGATCCATTTTTAGTTATATGCCATTGAACCGTAACTAATGACAGCATATTGAGCCTAAGAATCCCAGAACAAATAACAGGCTCACACACTCCTTCTTGTATCGTCCTGTAAGCCTGAAGGCAGCCTCAGGTCAGAGGGATGTTTCGTCTCTCCTGTGTAAGTGCCGTGGCTTCGACCTTTGCCCACGTCCTTCTGGTGTTCACGGTTCAACTTGAAACTTATGCTTAAGAAAAATGAGACGAGAAGCAGCCGGGGGCATTCCAGCACACGACATTATTGCATTTGGCAACAGCGTTCGGTTAGCTGATTGTAACACACCCGCAGTCATAATGACAAGGAAAGAGCCATTACACCATTATGTCTGTGAGCCTGCTGTGCCTGACTCGCCCTCTGGTACCCCCGGTGTGTTATTGTTTTGATTACTGCAGATGGAGTGCAGTAGAGTAGCGTGCCACAGCGCAAACCAATATTATAACGGCGCGTCCCATTCAAACAAAAATTCCAAACCGGGATTCCAAATCCAGGCCCGACACCACACACTGCTGCAATATATGCCGTCCTGGATCAGGTTGCCAGAAAAATAGCCCATGGAATGTTTTCTTTCCACTTTTTATGATTCTTCGGAAATCAGTTTTTTGCGAGTGTGCAGGACAATTGGTTCCAGACCCAGAGGGATTTTTTTTTTTTGTTGGCACAAGTAGACGCACTTGCGTAAGACCCACACTTGCACGCACACCAATGAAAACCACACTATTTCAAGGAAGTCCTCTTTGTGGCTGCTTTTATGGCGTTGCCTAAAAACTCGAGAAAACGGAGGAGACGTCACCAACACGGCTGACAACGAGCACCAGGACATGTTGAGACCGTGACAACATTCAGGAAAACCGGCTCGGATTCATGATGCCAAGTCACAGCAGGTTCAGGTAACTGCACCTGTTCAGCTTCATAAACAACACACCCAAAAAGCAGGGTGGGGGGGCAACGTGGGACATCAGTCTGATTGTAGAGTGCATCTGAGGGTGCTAATCCTGTTTAAAATCTTCCTCAACACTGTTGATAATGTCTTCACACTATGACTGACACATCTGTTGTTGTCGTTGTTTTTGTCATAGCTTTTCTTTCAATTGTTTATTTTTCTTTCCAGCATGGACCTTATTGTTCTTTTTGAGAACATGCCAATATCACAAAACCAGTTAAAACACGAGGATGCACTTCGGGTCTTGGCCGTAGGCGGTCCATGCACGCTCACACAGAGGAAGCCACAGGTTTATGGTGACACGTCAGAACAGGTGAGTTATGGGAAGAGCCAGCACACCAGCTCCATCGAACACAGGGCCACGCTCACCTCTTCTTCCTCGTGACAATGAAGACGTCATTGAAGAGGAAGAAATAGACCTGTTGCCGCGACTTCCGCTTGAGGAAGATGCCGTTGTCCTCCACAAATGCAGTCAGTTCTCCTCTCTTTACCATCCACCTGGAGGATGAGACCAGGGGGAAGGGCTGGCGGGGGGGGGGGGGGGGGGGGAATGAGAAAGGGAATGTGAATAACCGGAAAAAAGCAATACATCGATCGATATAAAGTATTTCATAAACGGTCTGAAATGGTGAATCTGTGTTTGCCTGCGTGAACAGCTGGCTATGCATAATGAGAATATGTTCACGAGACGTCTGTGAATCCCAAATGTACCAACAGCCACTTTCCCACACTAGACACACGTCAACCTTCCAAGCAATGTGGGCATCATAAGTAAAGACGTGGCGTGTTGCATGCAAGTGCATGCCCGCAAAGCCCATGTGTCATCTTCACCGGCCGCCACAGGCAGTTCATTAACACTAAATATATTCGGTCTTATCTTCATATCAACAATGTCTTGTGTCACTCTCGTACATAAGATGCGTCAACGGATTTTATCACCTCTTAATTATAAGCTAACTGAAAAATATATATACACTACCGTTCAAAAGTTTGGGATCACTTAGAAATGACTTTATTTTTCAAAGAAAAGCACTGTTTTTTCAATAAAGATAACATTAAATTAATCAGAAATACACTCTCTACATTGTTAATGTGGTAAATGACTATTCTAGGTGGAAACGTCTGGTTTCTAATGAAATATCTCCATAGGTGTATAGAGGCCCATTTCCATCAACTATCACTCCAGTGTTCTAATGGTACATTGTGTTTGCTAATCGCCTTAGAAGACTAATGGATGATTAGAAAACCCGTGCAATTATGTTAGCACAGCTGAAAACAGTTATGCTGGTGATATAAGCTATACAACTGGCCTTCCTTTGAGCTTGAAGTTTGTAGAACAAAATTAATATTTCAAATATTAATCATTATTTCTAACCTTGTCAATGTCTTGACTATATTTTATATTCATTTGATAAATAAAAGTGTGATTTTTCATGGAAGACACGAAATTGTCTGGGTGATCCCAAACTTTTGAACGGTAGTGTATGTATTTGTATCTTCTCTTCTGACTCTCGGTAAGATACAGAATAAGCAGATTCCCAAAGATGTCCAACTATTCTGTTAACTGGAATACTACCCAGGATGCAAGTGTGTAACAATGTGTGTCCATACCTTGATCTTGAATTCCAGCTGAGAGTTGATGGTATACATCATCTCTGTTCTCTCCATTGTGCGAGCGCCCTCGTTACACTTTCTTACCACCTGCTCACACAAACACACACACACACACACACAGTGTTTATTAATCACAATTCATTCTACTTTTCAACTTGTAGATATTAATTTAATAAAAAACAGAAAATCCAGACTGCTTAACATTAGTAGTCGACCCTTTAAAGCCACGCACCTTACTGACTGCTTGTAAAGCCTTCTTACACTCTTCGTATTGAGCCGAGTCGCTAGGCGTCTTCTGACAAATTGTCTGCAACACAGAGAGTCAGGGCTAAAATCAGTTATACAACTTTATGATGGAATAAAGTAGCTGGCCACGGCGGCACACAGACTTTGGCACATTTATGACAACGGAACAGAAAGTATGAGGCTTGAAATAAGTGCAGATGCTCTTGAGACGATCGCTCACAAAATCCTTCGAACACTCAGCCAGACCAAACGAAGCGCCATCGAAAGTGGCGTGATCGACCCGTGGAAAGGAAGAAAAGAGAAAAGGACTAAGCAGCAGCGACTGACGTTTATCCCCAGCCTGCTCCTAGCTAATGTCTGGTTGATGGAAAACGAGATGGATGAATAAAGACCAAGAGATCCGAAACTCTTGTGCACAGATCTTAACGGAAAACATGGCTTCATCATAACATCACGGAACAAGCACTTGACGGACGAACTTCGCAGTGACAGACTCCGGTAAGAAGAGGGGAGGCAGTTCGTGGGTTTACATCAATGATTGGTGCTTGAACGTCGTCAAAGTCGATGGGTCAATGTTCTTCTGATGTCGAATTTTTAATGCTCTGACGTCGGACATATTTTCTGCCCAGAGAATTCACCAGTGTTATTTGTTGGTGAAGTTTAAATTCCCCCCTCCCGATGCATATACTCCTAAATACCTGGGATCTGTTATACGTAAATTCCACCAGCATGTCCACATGTCCACCAGAGGGTATGGGACACCAGACCATGTTAACACACATTTTTGTGTTTAACCCTTGTGTTGCCTTCGGGTCAATTTGACCCGATTCAATGTTTCACCCTCCTGTCGCCTTCGGGTCAATATGACCCGATTCAATGTTTAACCCTCCTGTTACCTTTATATTTACTTACATATTTTACCCTTGAGGTCAATATGACCCCAGCTATTAAAATCTCCAGAAAATTATTAGAATTAATATTGTTTTCCAAGTTTAAGTGTGAGGTACTTTATGTTTGTTTGTTGACTCCCGAAAGAACACCGACATTAAACATTGAATCGGGTCAAATTGACCCGAAGGCGACAGGAGGGTTAAATATTGAATCGGGTCAAAATGACCCGAAGGCAACACAAGGGTTAACACCGGAGCCCCACAAGGCTATGTGCTCAGCCCCCTCCTATTCACGCTGTACACCCAAAGCATGAAGAGAATCTAGCAGCTTGGCAGATGACACGAGCTTCATCTGCCGGACTACAACAATGAGACTATATATAGAGAGGAAATAAACAAACTTGCAGAGTGGTGCTCGGAACAATGTACTGCTCATCGTCAGTATAAACCAGGAGAAGACGACGCCCAAAGCTCATGGACGGTTGTGGCAAAATTCCTTTGCAAAGTTTATTAAACAGGACCAATAGAAAGCATCCTGACTGCAAACATTACAAAGTGTCATGGGGTGTGTACACTGGCTCTGCAGCGGTGATCAAAACCAACCAGAACATCATTGGCACCAATCTACTAAGCATCAGTGATACTGGTGAGAAGAGGAGCCTGCGAAGAGCTAAAGGGATATTCAAAGACAACCCCCCCAGCCACAACCCGGTCACCGAAGAGATACAGAAGTATCAGCTGCCGAACCACCAGACTTCAAAACAGCTTCTTCACTGTGGCTGTGAGAAGCCTTAATTCATCATCCACCTTCCATATTTAATAGAGTTTTGTTGTTGTTTGTTTATATTCCTTTGTAACAAATTGGTAATGGAATCCACATGTAGTTGTGGAACCCTATCGCACAATGACAAAAATGCACAAAAACACAAAGAACTAGAATGGGCACTCGGTAGAGCGCATACCTTCGCATATCACAACATTGGGCATTGAATTATGAACATTTTGGCATTAGTTGCATGCCAATTGGATAAAAATTGACCGTGCTATGGTAAAAAGAAGATTTTGACCTATCCATGACCTTGACCTTTGACCCGATTGATCCCAAAATCTAATCAAATGGTCCCTGGATAATAACCAATCATCCCACCAAATGTCATGCGATTCAAGAAGATGTTGACCTTTTCATGACCTTGACCTTTGACCCGATCGGTCCCAAAATCTAATCAAATGCTCCCCGGATAATAACCAATCATCCCACCAAATTTCATGCGATTCGGTTTAAACTTTTTTTGTTATGCAAATAACACGCATACAAACAAATAAATAAATAAATACACGTCGATCAAAACATAACCTTCCGCATTTTCAATGCGAAGGTAACAATAAATGTGCATTCATGCACACCACTATCAGACACTTGAAACAATAGGAATGCATAAAGAAAGCTTTGGAGAGCAATGAATTAAAACCAAACTTTCTCAGGTTCCAAAAGCATAAACCCCATAGTCCCTATGGAGACACTAAGGGGGGATGGGAGAGAGGGGGATGAACATAGAGCTAGGAGGAGGAAGAGAGAGAAAGGCACACTAGGGACATAACATGGCGCCAAAGGGAGCAGAAAAAGAAAAAAAACATTAAACGAAAGAGGGGAAGGTTAGGTAAACATTACGATTGCGATTTTCGAGGAATGACGTAGGGTCACACAAACATCTTTGAGGTTAGAACACACCTCATGTAGAATTAGTCAGGCTGGTATGAATAAATAAACACTCACATCCATGAGGAGAGGGAGGCGAGTAATCCTCTGCATGGGCAGGATCAGGAAGGAGATCATGGGGAGGTTTTTACAATCTGGGTGGCTCTCTATCCTGGTCAGCACCTCCTTAAAAACTGGATTCTTGGACCTGCAAGAGAGGACGGAAGGAGGGAGTTCAGAGGGAGGTTCGACTGATACAAGAAGAGAAAGATGGGGACAAAATGAGCCAGGAGGAAGAGCAAACCCCCCTGGTCCACAGTGTCAGAATAGTCACTCACACCAGCCTCTGCAGGGTTCTTTGCTGGTAGACCTCATTGGAGCAATATGTGACAAAGGGATCAAAGTTGGACTGAGCATGCTTGTCAACGATGTCGCTGATGCCATCGATCACAATGTTCTGTTGGTGTCTCTCCTCCAATTCCTTAAAGAATCTGAGTACAGGATGAATACAAGGTTAGTATGCCAGGGATTCAGAGCGTACATGGCAACAGCTCGAGTCACAGGCATCCAATCGAGAGTCACCCCACACGGGAGTAAATAGAGGAGACAATGACAGATATAAAGTCAGGACGGCAGGAAGCAGAGACACCACCTTTCTGTTAAACCCGCTGGAAGATCACAAAAGAGGATGTTCCCGCCTCTTAATATAGACACAGCCTACCATTAACCATAACAGAGGCTTTTCCTCTTCCTGAGCGCCACCAGATGGTCCGTCTAATGGCACACCACATGACCAACTTCAAGAGAACAAGTGTTTTTGCATGCACGATCCAAGGTGACAAACAGGAAGGTGTCACGCGACACAGGACGCTGACCTTGACCAGTTGGACAGAGTTGGAGCTCATCTGCAAAACCACCTCTCGTGCCCCCTCCTATACCAGTCTGCTCCACACACTGCGCTATGACTAGCTTGTGTCCGTGACTGACCCCGAACACTTGGAACTATGACTTTTCCAACTAGGGCATGAGCACACAGGATCACCGAGAACAAAAGTAGGTTCCCCTGCCCTCTGGCCCTCATCCAAAAGGTGCATTCAGGGCTCGAGCAGGTCAAGGCTGTTCATGTTCGGGCAGCGCTCCATCCTGGGGCCAAAGTAACCGGCTTGCCTCAAAAGCAATGAATGTGGTATGTCATATTCTAGGGCTGCAAGTGAAATACAATCAAGAACACACCAGCGTATAAAATACTCAACAGCCCTCCCACTCACAATCACACAGACTACACAGACTGCAGGTAGAGAGAGATTTCTGCTACTTTCTTTGAGAGGCTAAACTCAAAGCCTGACTACCCGTTCCAAATCAAACATGTTCCCGATTCAGTGCGACTGACAAACTTGAATCTGAAGAGATGCCGTCCCTTCGTCTCCATGCTCTGCTCTCGGCTCCCGAGGCCCATGCAGGTCTCCATATTTAGGGGGGAGGGTAAAGTATCGCATTAATGTGGGTGGTCTGTGGATCGGAAGGAGGAAGGGGAGCGGGATGGGCTGCAGCACGTCCGAACACAGGGAGGAATTGTTGAGGCATTTACAGATGCCACCATTCATGCGGAGTGGGAACCAGGAGTGATTAAATGTGCACGTCAATCCACATGTGCTTAACAATAAGCTGCAGAAAGCAACACGTATCTCGTGTGGAAGCCGTTTTGCCTTCACGGTTTATCGTACGCAAAGAGGAAATCTCTCTCTCTGAGGAGGGGGCCGCTACCCCGACATGGAGCCCTTGAGCAAATGTCGTGAACAGTTGCAGAGGCGAGGCAGTGAATGCTCAGAGTAAACTTACGACCTCGGCAACAGTTGAAGCCGAGCTTAACCTCCTTCCACGCTCAGATGTATTAACCCACATTATTGAGAATAACGGCGGAAAGCTTGGAAGAGCTTGTTGGCAGAGTCGGTGCAGTAAACATGTGGCTCCGGTAACGTGGAGAGACTGAACACCTTGGAAGGATTGTGGAGTCTTAGCAGACTTGTTGAATGCTAGGAGACTGCTGCTGGTGAACAGTGACTTCAGACCTTTCATGGACTCGGAAATGCAAAAACTGGCAATGCAGTCTACAGAGTGAACTTTCACTCAATGTACACAACATCATGTGACCACACAAACACAATGCCGGGCGCCGCCTACCTATAATCCCGTAGACACAACTGGAAACAACTCGGGTTGAAGCTTCAGCGTCAGACACACAGTAAACAGTGGCAACAGACACACCCCTGCGGTCTGTTTGAATAAGTAAATCATCAAACTCATTAACAAAACCACACACCACAAACACTGAGAGAAGTGCTGGGAACATGCAAGAGCAGCCGAAAATCACCAGCCTGCACATAAGAAACACAAACTCATAAGTCCTTGAGGCCAAAAGAGTTGTGGAAACAGACACCGCGTGATGCACACATGGCAACAAACGGCAATAACACGGCTGAAGATAATTCCGTCTACAAAAGCGATAGACATTACAACACAACCGTGCGGCCACCGCGCACTTACTTTTTGCTGGCCTCACAGACGTCCGTGATGTTGGAGAAGAGGTGGTGGTGTTCGGTCTTGGTTATGGCCTCGCTGAGCTGCGCAGAGCTCTTGAACATGCGGATCAGGATCTCCAGACTGTGGAGGTACGAGTGCTCCGACGAGATCACCTCAAAAATGGACTATTTGAGGGGCAGGGAACAGAAAAGACTCATGTTTGTGTTTTTATTTCCATAACAGTTAGATACACACAGTAGTGACGACGCTTGCTTCTGTGACCTCATGAGGCCCCGACTCACTCCCTGCTGTACGAGATGGGCTCAGTCAGGAACATGCTCGACATACCTACGCCTCGCAATCACGTTGGTATGCCAATGAAAAATGTCATTACCGATGTGGGCACCAATATGTAATGTTTAAACTCATTCGCCTTGTCATTCTTAGTACGACGGTGATTGAGGAAAATACATCTGTCCTCCTCCTCCCAATTACAAAGCATGTGCTTCAATTATAAAATAGTCCTTAATTCGTGTGCTTTTTTAATAGCTTTTTAATTTTTTTTATTAAAGGCTGGAGTTTACAGAGACCAAATGGGCAGACATCCTCCTCCCGGCGCTGAGTAACTTTTAAAATAGCATGCAATTTGTATTTTTCTCACTCTGAACCCAAACGTCGAAGTGTGAAACGTGACTCCTTACCTCTTGTCTTTTGCGTTCCTCCTGACTCAGCCGCTCTGAAAGACCACTTCTCTTCACCTTAAGAAAAAATAAATCAAGAAAGATTTTAAATACAAAGTCACACTTGTTTGACGACTCTGGTTTTTTTCAGGGCAGCGGCCCTTTGCATTTGTAGCAGGGGTGTGTGCCATGGGTGTGCGTGTGTTTGTGTGCCACTGTTGTCCTCACACACAAAGACAGGAGCACTTTGCATACCTTACTGAATAGAGAGGCAATGAAGAAGGAAGGAAGAGGAAGTTCTTCACTGAATAAAGAGACAAGTGTAGAAAGAGGAATATGTGTTGAAAGCAAAAAAAACCTCTTGGAATAAAATGTAATTTGGCCGGAGACACGTGGTTGAAAAGGAAAGTGTGTGTGTGTGTGCGCGTGTGTTGCTGTGTGGGTGGTGAGATTTGGTCTAGAAATATTTGACTAAGCTTGAAACAAAGCAATCTTTTGGAATTAACTGGGTGCAGAGTGCTGTTGAATTATTCAGCCTGTGGCTGAAGGTAAGCTCGAGTAAAAAGCATGCCTCCATATCCCGATTCACCAGATACAACCGCGATGAGCTGGGGCACATTCACCTCTCCATTAGCGTCTCATACGCTTTTGAACAAACAAACCCACAGCACACCAAACACCTCGTGTGGTTCTTTCTTTACACTCCTTTCGCACATACATCAGTTTCCCTTCTGTCAAACCTTCAACACCATAACGAGCTTTCAATATGAGGCGGTTTTAATAAGCGAGCAACCGTGCTCCATGTCATCTGCACTTTCCCTGGGTGTGTGACTGAAACACATTCAATTAGGTCTCCTCTCGCTCTTTTTGAAAGCTTCAATAGATCGCAGCTTCCAATGAAGCTCCACCTTCTGGAGCGACAAAGGGTGATTCTTGGAATGGCATAAATCCAATGATGTGACATTTCACCAAACCCTAATCGGCGAGAGGTGCCAGGATTAGAGAGGGGAGGAGTCGAGTGAGATGAGACTTGTTGGAAAGGCAAGACTCGCACGATGACATCTTGTAGATCTGGTTTCCGGCTTTACTGGAACTAAATGTATCTCCCGACGAACACTGAAAGTGCCGTGCCAGCATCCTGAACAGCTGTAAAGCAGTGTGTGTGTGTGTGTGTGTGTTGGTCAGCATTGAAGCGTCAACCCACTCCACCCCCTGTGTCTCACTGGTATCCACAGGAACAAAAACGACACAACATTTTAAACTTTCAATCCAATCTCCCATGCATGAGATTCGGAGTGCAGGTCATTCTCTGCTCAGCAATTTCAGAACTTATCCTAATTGCCTCCTCCTACGTCGTCGCCGGTTTTCACTCCCACATTTTCCCTCCTCAACAAGTAAACAAACTGATGGGAATGTCCAAGTCCAAAACCAAATTAGCTCCTCGGTATTCCTCTATCCGTCCATTCCAATCCCAAACTCTATTGCGTAATGTAAAGCCGCCGCACTTCTCTCTAGACTAGAGGAAACATTTTAAGCATATTTGCAGTCTGACAAATATGTAGAGTTTGCCAGAACTCTGGCATTAGGCCCACCAGTGCTTGGAAGGCTTCCTGCGAGTCTGGCTGGCTGTCTGCCTCCCTGCCAGCCCCAAGTCCTCAAAGAAATGCGCCGGCCCTCTCTGATAAACAGAGTGCGGGACAGAGGAAGACAGAAGCAGTGGGAGGATGGGAACGGACTGGGGCCAAACTGGATATGACAGCATTCTACAGAACACCAGCATTCCAACACTCCATAGCCACAGCACTGCAGTGGAGACTGCAGGTTTGTCTATATACTGGATGCAGAGAAAGAGTAAGGATGATATGAGAAGAATGGAGGCTGCCATGTGTGTGTGTGTGTGTGTGTGTGTGTGTGTGTGTGTGTGTGTGTGTGTGCGTGTGATGTCTGACCACAGTGAGCTGGCTCCAGGAGGTGCGTATAGGTCTGTACTGCACCACAATGCCGTCATCAGGTTTGGGTTCTCTGGAATCGGCATCCTCATCAGAGTCATTGTGTAAAGCCTTCTCCTTGTAGTTCTGGTACAGCTCCTCTTCTGAAACAGATATTTGTTTTGTCGAGAAGTTTTAAAAAGGGACGATGAGTTTTGGTGAAGAGAGAAACAGAAAAGGCAACAAAGAAAAAATTACATTAAAAGTAGTTAAATTAGAGGGAAAGTGTGCTGCAAACAATGTTCTCTCACCCTCACTGTCAAACGTCCGCTGATTGGTTAAAACTTTCTTCTTGTCTGGACTCTGAAAGAAAGAAAAGCAACACAATTGTCATGAAGCAGCCACACACGTTAAAGGAAATTGGCCTCTGTATCTCCGTCACCTGTCTGTGACCTTTCTGCTGACCTTCTTTATTGACCCCTGTCTATATACAGAGCCATTGTGTGCACTACGTGTGTACGTGTGGCATGGTGTCACGTTACGTCATGTCTGCCAACAACCACATTAATTGTTTCCTTATTGTACACCTCGTCTGACATGCTGCTGAGTTTGTCCCACAGTACTCCGTCTGTGATGTCATTTTATGGTTAGGACTGCACCCCACAATACTGGAGTCCATATCAATGCCACATGCTGGATTATGATTAACTAAATAAAAAAAAATCATAATCTGTGTCAAAACAAAGGAAAATGTATTACATTACATTACATGTCATTTGGCTGACGCTTTTATCCAAAGCGACTTACAATACTGTTACATTCATTCACCGTAGACACAGCTACAGGGAGCAACTCAGGGTTAAGTGTCTTGCTCAAGGACACATCGACTAGGGTGGGGATTGAACCTCCAACCCCTTGATTGAAAGACGGACCTGCTACCCACTCACCCATAGTCGCCCCATGTATGTGTGCACCGACAGTTCCGCAATAGGCATTTGCCTTGCAGATTGATGCCAACATTGATTTCTTTCTGCATTCATTATTTTTAAGCTAGTCAGGTTTATAAATCTTGTTTCTCTCGCGCTGGTCAGGAATGGCGTATCAGAAAAGTCCATCCAAACATGTAAACCAACAGCAAACCTTAAAGACACAATGAGTAGGATTTGCTGGATGAAAGCCAACCTCACAGATTCACTCTGGTTTGGAGCAAGCTTTGTCCGCTTGGCATTTTGCCCATCAATATTTGCATTATTTCACCTGGACGCCACGTTTTCATAGGAGGTTGAAACCCTGAAAGATTCCAAACACAGAAAGTTCCAAAGAAAATAGAAAATACAGCCGGAGGGCCGGGTGATTGTAGAAACATACACCGCCTCACGTAAAGTGATGATTGAGAAGGATTATTTTAGTACGAGTATATACATTGTTTTAAGGGAACATCCTATTTAAATGTGCCTTGGACCACATTGAGGTTAAAAGCCCTTTAGTTTGTAATGGTCTTAATAGCTTTTTATGGTAACCTCCAAATTACTCCTGCTCCCAAAAGGTGATTTTTTTTTGGTGTATTGGGTAAGATTTCAAACTCTTTTTTCTTCATGAAAAGCACACCCACCTTGTTTTCCCCTGTGCTGGTAGGCTTTGACATCCTGTGGAAGGCTAGTTTAGGTGTCCCAGGGCTCGTAGGTTTGGTTGTCCTGGGGCTCGTAGGTTTAATTGTCCCGGGTCTCATAAGTTTGGGTGACCCGGGGCTTGGAGGTTTGGGTATACCAGATCTCAGAAGTTTGGGTGTCCCGGGGCTCGGAAGTTTGGGTGTCCCGGGGCTGACGGGCTTTGCAGTTCCAGGACTTGCTGGGCTGACTGGTGAATCCATCTTATCCTCAACTAGCCATCTCAAGACAGGCTGGGACAATCGATGGGCCTTTGAATTTACCGATGGGACCTCCAAGTCGACTCCAATCACGACTGCCCTCCTGTAGGAAGTACTCCTCAGGCCTCTTTTTATTGTCCCCGGGCTCTCGGTCTCCCCATCTGTCCCCTCAGCTTGACCCCCTCCTGTAGAAAAGTAGGATCCCGTTTCTACCATGCTGAGGGCTTTCAATGCACGCTTGGAATGATCCAGCCCCAGCATCCCTGTTAAACCCTGGCCCTGCGGCTCAGGGGGAGGCCCCTTGCTCTGCCGAACATCGGATGCTAAGCCCTTGGGAATGAGCTGCTGGGTGCCCATCTTCAGGGCAGCGAGGCTGTGGGTGCTGAGGACGATGGAGGTGGAGGGAGAGATAGATGGGGAAAGTGAGGGAGAAAGTGAGGTGGAGGAGATGGAAGAAGAGAAAGACGCATGCCTGGTGTCCTGCGAGGACGAGGACGGTCCGAGGAGCGCGTGTCCTCGGTCGGATGGCGACGGGGAGCGTGGGGTCGGTGGGTCTGAGGAGGTAAGGGAAGAAAGGGAGGGGATGCTGGAGGTGGAGCTGTGGGAAGGGGTGGGGGTACGCCGTGCCGGAGGAGAGGGGCTGGATGCGGACGAAAGGGAGGAGAGTTCTTGAGAATTGTAGTTGTTGTTGTTGTTGTTAGAAGTGCGTGGAGATAGGACAGGAGAGGAGTTAAGAACAGCTTCAGATGAGGGTGAGCTCATCTCAAATGGCTTCGGGTCTTTCCATGAGCGCCCGCATTTCTGGGGGTCCTGGAGATGCTTTTCCTGCAATACCGTGTGTCCATTATTGGTTTTCTGCCGGTCTACATTACACACTCTATTGTCCAGTGAGGTGGATCTGCTATCCTCGGACCGAAACTTGGTCAGCGAGAAGAGTCCGTTGGAGAGGTGCCCGATGCTAATGCTTCGGACCACTCTGGATTTCTTGGAGGGTTTGTGCAGAACATGCTTCAACACCACAGTGTTCTTGCCCCAACTCGGGGGAGTGACCGCCAGCCTCTCAGCAGGTTGGCTCAATGTGAAGGAACACTTGTTGTCCTCCACTGGGAAGTCCGTCGTCATGACCCCATTAATATGGTAACTAAGGGGTCGCGGTTTCCTTGAGTCCTGGGGGGGGTTATAATTGCCTGTACGGCGCCTCCACAATGGGGTGATGTTTTTATTGGACAGATCCACATCGTTGCCGATGTCCATGGTGCTAGAGCGTCGGTGACCTCTTCGCTATCCCGTGTCCAGACCTCCAAGTCACAGTGCAAACACTGCAGCCCTGTCCCAAACGGATCTCACCCTAAGAGTCAACAAAAAGAAGAGGAGCTAAGTTCAGTGTCGAATTTCACTAAGATTACTCATTAACAGGTATTCAGTGCAGATAGTGGGAGCCAAACTTCAACACACGAGTGAAGAAGTTTTTGAGCAGTGCAAAACAGAAGCCGCCAGTGAAGGCAGCCGAATACATCCTTTTGTGTATATTTACTGCAGTGGAATATATGCCCTTATTAGGCACAAAGCCGACAGCTGGGAGCAATCACTGCAATATTCCAAAAGGGAAACAGTCGGCGACAACAGTGAGTTCAGAAAGTATTACTGTTATCATGAGTTGTTTATGTCATTTGTCCCTTAAACTCCAGACGCTCACATACATGTTGGTGTGCATAAACATCCCAACATAAACATGATGCTGCCGTTATGTACTGCAGAGAGACTCAGGTGGAGAGCAACGGTCCCGTCATCGTGAGGTGGTGGTGCGTTCAGGGTTCAGCTTACCTCTAGTGGTGGCTCCGCTGCAGACCGCGGTCATCGTAACTTCTCTGGCCGAACCGCACTGGTCGGTGGGCTTAATCCTGCGTGGTACCGACGCCAAATGATGTTTGTGAATCTAAAGTTAGAGCCGCAAAAAAAGTCTCTGAGGTTTGTGTGGTCGACTGGAAACTCGCGAGCGCGTCTGAAGCGCGCTGCACCGAATGAGCAGGAGGAGGAGGAGGAGGAGGAAGAGGAGGAGGGGTCCTGAACAGAAGCGAGAGACAACAAAACTCCCAAATTCACTCGCCTCCGTTGCGACTTAAAGGCGTGGTTATGGTTGGATATGATGTCCACTTATTTTAATAAAGCTTCACAATGAGACGACATGATTATCGATGTATTATATTATCATAAATGCATTAACCCTAATATCAAACCACAAAAGTACAATGCTGTCATTTGTTTCGTCATTTCCTGTAGCCTCTAGTTAATAGAGATCGTTCTCTGTATGTTCTATGATATTTTATTATATTCACATTTATTTATTCACATTTCATATTTAATTTGATAAGCATTAGGCTACTTATTTATTTAAGTTTAACACTGAGCGTTTTAATATAATTATACACCGTTTTGGCTCCACCAGGAAATCACTAATCTGCACTATCCTTGTAGGTTTAGATAAATCCACGTTTAAAAGATCGATTTTAATACAACTGCACAGAATCATTCATAATTTGATAGCAAACTGACCCGTTGCTGTTGTGCGCCTGCGCCATCTTGTGTTTTGTGACGTAATTGCAACAAGCGTTTCACAAACATGTCCCAAAGTAGCCAGCTGGGTATAGCGCTGGTACTGAGGCCGGAAACAGCATTCACACAGTGTTTGGACACTAATGAATAAACAACAACAATACTCCATACAGATGTACGGTCTGTCTAGTCATGATTTAAGCTCCTCTCAGAGGCTAGTATCATTCAATATCCCTGGATATTGTGTTTTTGATTTGTAGTGACAATGGCAGGTGCTTTAACATAGTAAATAGTGATGGTCTGGGAGGATTTATATTTGTTCATTCCCGCTCCAATTAAAACAAATCCAACTTGAGGCTGGTTAATTCATGCGTCACTGAAAAGTTGAGATGACAAAACTATGTTCTCGATGTAGAAACACTTTTTCATTTTCAAAAACACAAAGACACAGCTTATTTATAGAAACGTAAACGTGTATGTTAACTTTTAAACATTTTAAAACTGGTATTAACTGATCATGCTGACGATAATGTCATTATAGTTGTATATGGATGGTGCCCCACCGCGTGGCTCTTGTGCACCAGTATTTCATCCATTTGACCGCTAGATGGCGCCACTGTCATGTTTACTGCAAAGAGGGGTCAGATATCATTCTACAAAGCAGTTTACGTGTTTCATTTAACTGCAAATGATTTATAAATGGTCCCACGTATTGCTCTCTGATTGCATTGCAGTGACAGACCATACAATGTATTCTCAATTTGCATAAACATGTGTGAATCAAGAGTGGCATGTGTGTGTGTTGAAGCGATAAGGTGTGTAAAGGCAGTCAAAGCACAGGATTTGTCAACTGTCACCTACATTAGAAGCGTACAGACACAATAACAGAGAGCGAGGAAGCGATCTTTACACAGACTTGTAGAGGGGAGGGAAACGTTCATGAATAGACAAACAGGTCAAGAACATACTGTTTCCTGTGTATAGTGATGCATTCTGTTTATAAAGGAATAAAACATCATTATGACAGCATGGCCTTCTTCCTTCTCGATGTTTATCACTTATGTATGCACCATGCCAAATTACTCCGCAATAAATCCACAGCCATATCAATGGCATTGCCAGAAACATTATCCTTGCTGCTTTAATCACATTTAAATAATCGTATTCATCATAATTATCATGAAGTTCCACAAATGTAGTGCCATGCTAACATTGGTCACAGACCCCGTGTGGTGTGACAGTCCTCATGATGTTCTATAGAGGAAGTGCAGCTGCCTCTCCTGATGTATTGTTGGAAGGAGCTATATGTTTCCTTGTGTTGTTTTGGTTCCTCTGCCATCGGACATGACACTCGCCTCCAAATGGAAGGCCCCAAAGTCCCCTGAGCCAGAGAGCATCCGCCCCGATGAAAAGTTAATGAGTGAGACAGGGAATTTCCACATTGTTCTGACCAGGACTCGATGTCAGGGGGCAAAAAAAAAATAACTTGCTTTTTTGTGGATCAGTGAAGTGTGACAATGGGGGGTAAAATGGTATCTCAGGAGCAAGCATTGGTATCTTCTCCAATCGACCATTTAAAGAAGCTACACAGCAGGCATGCTTTGTTCGTGCAGACTGAGATCACACCTTTAGATAACTGTCTTTATTCTTCCACACTGAAGACTGATAAGGCGAGAGCAGCAGCGTTGTCTGTCTGTGTGGGCTTTTGTTTTTCTAAACAAAGTCTGCTTCAAGACAATTTGGAGCAGCAAAGTTAAACTGAATAGAACTATGGTGAAAGTAGTTGAAGGCATAAGACGGCACGGCATGAAAGCACGGCAATAATATGATCAATACACCAGAAAAGATCCTCAAAAGGCCATCCATCCAATCGAGAAAGTCTGATTGCTGTGAAAGTGAAGTGGAAGATTGTGGAGGAGTTCGCAGGCAATCAACAACAAATTGATCATGTGAGTAACTGAGGTACTGTTGTTTGTGGAGCATGGTGGGGATTGAGGGCTTTCGTCACATCGTTTCCAGAGTGGTGAGTTACATTTTGATTTAAAGCCACGGTTTGTTTGCGCTGCTAGGAAGGTGGAAGTTAAACCCCCGTGGTCAGGGCGGATAAACCAGTTTTTCTGGTGGAGTTATGTTTATGAGGAAAAGACAAAAAAGAGAAGAAGAAAAAACCCACCATTGTGACCCCTCCCACTTGTCCTTTTATGAAGGAATCTATCTATCTATCTATCTAGTGGTCTAGTTTATCTTCAAATGAGTCATCAACGCTCTCTACTTGTATAAACATGGTAAAGTAGTGTCCCTTCTGACCCTCTCTCAATAATCCAGCGTTCCCTGCAGGTTTCCGCTCTAAGGCCGCTCTGCTCCAATGATAACACTCACTGAGTTCATGAAGTTCATCCTATACGATACTCAGAAAAGATATGAATTATTATGTTTTTCTTAAATATTGCACACATTCAAAAGAAGCCGATTCAGATCCAGATTCTTTTTGAAAGAGAAAAATAGGTTAATGCTAAAAATAAATTTAAAAAAGATATAAAAATACTGACACATAAAATGTTTGACAGGTTTTATAAAGCGCAAATAGCTAAATGTAATTTACATTACAGGAAGTGACTACTTCCCTGAGTATTTACGCTGCTTAACCTGCTGGGTTTATTTTAAAGGTGTGAAATATGTAAATTGACCCCTCTGAAAAGACGAGAGTGTTGTGTTTTGAATTGTTTTTTAGATGCATGATCTATTGGACCTACTTTAGGTTAAGATAGACTTGCTTCATGATTTTCTTAATATACAGTCCTCTGATTTATTTAGATATATGTATCACCACGTGTGTGTTATGCATTTGTCTCCATTTCTTCTGGACTGTTAAAGAGGCATTTCACCCAACATGCAAAAACAAACAAACTAAAACAATATAATCTCTGGTTTTCTGGGAGGTTTTCGAGATATTTGTTTCTGTTGTTTCTGCTTCTGCGGCAGAACAAAGAAGATGGATGGAATTACATCCTTGCAGGCTTGAAAAAAACACACAATTAGCGGCAAGACCAGCAACCCACGAAACACACACATGTTGTTTTAGGGTCTATTTCTTTGGATAAAAAAATGCTGGGTCACAAAAAGGGTCACTGGGGTACAGAGACATTGTCTCTGACGTTTTAAGTGTAAATTAAATCCTATACATCTCTATTGTATGGTTCTGGAGGCAGAAATCTCAGATTTGGATATACCTACACTTGATATTTACATTCCTAAATACTTATCCCACCTACAGAATACATTGCAGGGATTACAATCTGACCATTAATGCAAATACATGAGTAAAGCTCTTGATGTGTGATGCCATCTGATCTTGATGGTGTTGTGGTCAGCTGTGGATATGAACAGCTGGGATGACTGTGGTGTGTGTTTTTCCTGCTGGCTGTGCAGTGCAGTGTAGCATATAATTCAATCACAAACAATGTGAATAACATCATCGTGTGTAGCCCTGGGAGTCGGGAATGCAGGGGTCAGATGATTCCTCGGCAAGATGTTGGCGTGGAACAAATACATCTGTGTTTGGGAAAGCAGGAGGGACACATAAATAAATGTCTCCTCCTTTGTATTCTAGGAGGAGGAATGTATTGCTGTACATCGTTTAATACATTTTCATGGAGCCCCCCCTCTGTCTCTCTCCTCTGTTCATCGTGAGTCCCCACGCAGCCGAAGTGTAATGCCAGATATTATCATTAAAGCCTTGAAACTGAGAGATGGTTGGAGCACAACGTCCCTGAGCTTTTTTCGTCTTCTGGCTTTTTTTCTTCTTCTTTTCATTTAAAAGCCCTCCACATTGACCTTTTCTCAGCGTACCTATTTCTTTCTCTCATTCCTCTCTCCTCTTCTTCCTCTGACTCACAGCCCATATAGTCCTTCTGCTCAGCGGTGCTGTTTGCTCGCTGTCCTCGCCTCCTCGCCTCCTCGTCCCCTCACCCCTTCACTGCCATGCACCTACACGCCTCCTCACTCATCCTCTTCGAGAACAATACAGAGGAGAGCAAACGACTGCAATTAGCACAGCAAAGGGCTCAGGAAAAGAAGCATGTGTCATACATGTACGGATGCAGGAGCACTATGTTATAAAAGTAGTATAAACTAGGTATAAACAACTCGTTGTTGTTTATGAGTTTGCCTCAGTGTCCAGTGATAACTGTTGGCCAGCGTTATTACAATGACCCGAGATCGACTCTCCCCCCCGTGGGTTCTCATTGGCTGTTTTCCCCGCGATAATGATGTCATCACGTGTGCCACGTTGCAGAAGATGTGTCATTGGGATATGCACGACTGGGCATGGATGGAGAAAATAAAATTAGATCATAGCTAGTGGTGATGGCAGTTTTTTTAGCTTCCTGACAGTAGATGTCAGAGAGCCGATGATGCATCACAGACTTGTTACAGTGGCTTTTTGTTTTGATCAGATAGAAGGAAAGAGAAGATAGAGAGATCATTGTGAGAGAAATATACGTACCGATGCTTTAATTGACACTTTGTTTCATAACTTTTTCACATTTGAATAAGCCATTTCCACCAAACATTCCTGTCACAACTTATTGTTGGCGGAAATCACAAGTTTTTCAGCCCATCTGATCTTTAATTAATGTCTATTTACACCTAGACTATGCTTCATTATGCATGAGGTACACACAATAATCCCGGCTGTGGCTTCACTGGTCTTATTAGAGCAATCAGCTGCTTCCAGAGTCAACACGCTGCACTCATTGATCAGCTGGGTTCCCGAGATCAATAAAACACACCAGACATTTGTTCGAAAGCTACTTTATAGAAATATAAATTAAGTTTTGACTGCGTTGCATCTTGTGAATGACAATCTGAAGGGGATATTGCTATGAGAACCTGTGGTGCTTATTATGGTGCGGTGAAGTTTGCAATTCGAACAGTAAATGTGATAATAAGACTCTATGGAATCTTAAGATAATAACACAAGAGTAATGCATCAGTGGACAAAGAACCAGTACAATTATATATATATATATATATATATGTGTGTGTATTTGTGTATTGTTCAATTAAATGGGCTAACATAACATGAAATCATTTATTGGCCGTGTGTGTGTGTGTGCACATATATGGAAATTGACTCCGGTCACACATTGTTCTCGTAGTACATTATGTACATATGATATAGAAATAAACAAGAGAAATATAAAAAAATATATTAAAAACAAGCATAACACAGAAACTAAGCATCAACATTAACAAATTAACTAGTATGTACAGTTTAAATATATATCGAATAATATATATATACTTCCTGAGCTGGCACAGGAAGTACAACCTCTTCTTGGTCTTTTTCCGGATGGTGTTGATGTTGGAGGCCCACTTCAGGTCCTGGCAGAACGTGGATCCTGGAAACCTGAAGGTCTCCACCACAGACTTAGTGCTGTTGAGTATCTTCCTAAAGTCCACTGTCATCTGGGCTTGTTCAGCTCCAGGTTGTTCTGACCACACCAGAGGACCAGCGGTTCAACCTCCCATCTGTACGCAGACTCATCAGCTTTCCAGATGAGGCCGATGACCGCTGTGTCGTCTGAATGCTGAGTTGAAGTCCACGAACAGAACCATTGCATCTGTGCCTGGGGGGGGGGGGGGGGTCAAGGTGTTACAGACGACAGGGCGACGGGCCTGTAGTCATTTCATCCTGTGATGGAGGATGTCTTGGGGACCAGGATGACCATATGTACACATACTCCACATACACACATCAGGAGGACCAACAAATACGACTCCAACAGGAAGTGGCGATAGCGTCACTTCCTCCCCCGGGAGAGTTGAGAAGTTCAGTTGACAGTGGGAAAGACATTGTGAATGTTTCACTTGGCTTTGCAGTTTCTTCACATCTCTGGACGGACTGAGGGTGACATCGAGCTTCACCAGAACTTCACATTGAATATTCTTTATATATACTGTATATAGACTACCGTTCAAAAGTTTGGGGTCATCCAGACAATTTTGTGTCTTCCATGAAAACTCACTTTTATTTATCAAATGAATTGAAAATTGAATAGAAAATATAGTCAAGACATTGATTGGTTAGAAATAATGATTAATATTTGAAGTATAAATTTTGTTCTTCAAACTTCAAGCTCAAAGGAAGGCCAGTTGTATAGCTTATATCACCAGCATAACTGTTTTCAGCTGTGCTAACATAATTGCACAAGGGTTTTCGAATCAGATATTAGTCTTCTAAGGCGATTAGCAAACACAATGTACCATTAGAACACTGGAGTGATAGTTGCTGGAAATGGGCCTCTATACACCTATGGAGATATTTCATTAGAAACCAGACGTTTCCACCTAGAATAGTCATTTACCACATTAACAATGTATAGTGTGGATTTTTAATTAATGTTATCTTTATTGAAAAAGCAGTGATTTTCTTTGAAAAATAAAGACATTTCTAAGTGACCCCGAACTTTTGAACGGTAGTGTATATATATTCATGCAATGTAAAAACTGATGAACCAATGCACCCTGATACTTCTCCCTCTGTGATTTCCCCCTGCAGCTCCTGACTCATCACTGCAATTTAGAGGTAAATAGCTGTAACAACGGAGACACATTAGCAATCCGTTGGCTGTAATAATGGATGACCTTTGAGATTTCCAACAAGACACAAGGCCAGAGGCTCGCACCTCTCTGACTTCCCACTTACAAACACACACGCAACAACAGACTTGCCATTTACCGGCTGCAGCGTCTGGAGGCAGAACGTCTCATATTGGAACAGAAGCAAAGCAAAAAGGACAGATTGTGATATGGAAGCAGGGAGAAGAAGAAGAAGCTCTTGAGGTGCGAATCACACCAGAACTTTTACTATGTGGGAAGTGTGAAAAGAGACGCAGACTGCAGGAATATAGGGATCTTGTTAAGTGATTGTGTGTGTGTGTGTGTGTGTGTGTGTGTGAGTGTCTGAATAGGTCACCAAACAGTCACTGCAATTTAACCTTAGATATGAACAAACAAAACATCTTTGTTAAGTTTCCTCACCAGCTGACAGGTAAATCTGAGGAGACGCTGTCATGAAACCTATTTCCTCCAAACTGCATGATAAGCGTTATCTTTGTAGTGGAGATAAACAAAGAAACATCTACACATCGCATACAAGCAAGAACACACACACACACACACACACACACACACACACACACACACACACACACACACACACACACACACACACACAGAGGGCCACATCTCTGTCCCTCTGCAATTAAACTCTTAGTCATACTGCAGCAAAGGCTATTTCAGTCTTCTTCCAGCCCAGTTTCCCCAGGCATCTTCATCGCGTGTTTAAAAACAAAAACCTCCTTCTGTCTCTTTTGCTTGATGACAAGTTTGTGAGTCGGTCTATTGATGCTGATCTTTATTGACGCACGTTAGAAGACCAATCGTAACACACAAAGCCGAAAATTTCTGTGTGTGTATTTCGAGGGTCAGTAGAAATTGCTCTTTTCATTCGTGTGACAGCACACACACACACACACACACACAAATATATACATATGTACAGAAAAAAACCATCTGCTTGACGTGACACACTGAAAGTCCCTCTACATCCCGTGGATGCTCAGGCCTCTCACGCGCCTCACTGTCCTGCCACTCAGTCACAACACAAAGAGGCTCCGTGGACAGATCCCTCTGCTCCGGCTCTCGTCTTCCCTCCCAAAACTTCCCAGTTCGCCGTAGATCCCAGAATACGGCCGAATGACGGTTCAGCCGAACATGCCACGTCCGCTGACAGATTTGGCAGCATCCCTTTTCTCTGTCATCTCTCAAGCTACATTTCTGTCTCTGTATTGCGCAGCTTGTTTTCATTGTGCACACCCCTCTTTCGAGACGCGCTGATGTCAATTTGGCCCCGAACCTTTTTTTTTGGTGTCGCCCGTTGCCAATGGCGATGTTGCAAAAGTGCACACATGTGTTGTGTCACATGAACCGTGTGACAAGCAGCTGGAGGAGAGACATGACACTCAACACTGGGAGGGAGTTTTTTAAATTTATTATACGTGCTACAAGTGCTGGGAAGCAGTGGCACGGCATGAAAGCCCCCCCCAATGGAAATGTTCTCTCTGTCCTCCTCTAGATGCGAGTCTTTGGGAAATACCCTGCGGGATGTATTGAAGCAGCTCACACTCGGAGATATCAAGTCAATGTCTAACAATCAAAGCCGGCAGGGCGAAGATATCTACAATAAATGATTTAAGATGTCTTGCCTCCACAAAAGCAATGACATCAGGGCATACAGACTGACATCACTGACACATTCACGCCCTCCACTGCAGCGTGACCAAAACGACAGTGGGAAATCTCTGAGGGTGAATGGTTGAGATTTTAAGTCACCATGGCGAGAAACAGGGAGAGTTTTTTTGACTGAGTGAAAAAAGACACTGCAGCATGAGCTCACCGGGGGAAAGAAGTGAGCTCATGTCTGAGGGCACGATCACACCAGACGCGACTGTAAAAAACACGTCGCTAGCAAAACTATTGATTCCCGATGCTACAGCGCGCCTTTCAGATGCGCCTTATAAATGCCGCGCGGCGCGCTTAAAAGTTTAAAGATTCTCAACTTTAAGCGCGAGGCGCGGAGGAGCACCGCCCATCAATGTCACAGTCGGCCAAGGCAGCCAATCGGATCAAGCAGGAGGCGGGCTTTCCTTACGGTTTTCGTGTGGTTTGAACGGCATTTTTGAAAACTAATGGAAAACTCGGACGCAACATTTATATTAGCGATATTTAATTATGACGAACTTTACAATTCAAAGTCTAAAAATGACTCTAATTCAATTCGGCGGACGCATGCGTGGAACTGTGAGAGCAGCCAGGTGAATCTCTCTGGTGGGTATAATGCCGTTTCTAAAATAAACGTCTTTTTATAATAGACTAGCGAGCTTAACTGGCTAGTTAGCCGTGGGACAGTTCTACGGGAAAGGTGAGTTCAGGAGATTAGCGATAGATAGATAGATACTTTCCGAGGGACATTAAGTGTGTGTGTGTGTGTGTAGTATGTGATTGCAAAAAGAAATGGAAGTATTTTAAGGACAAGTACATCAAGGAGAGGAGAGAGGAGAGGTCCCCAAGAAGTGGTGCAATTTGGGAAGTCCCAGATTTTCAATCTCTGGTTGTCGGTACTGGCATGTACTCAAGGCTGTGATCACGCAATGCACAATACCAACCACCGTAGAACAGCCGAGAAATTAAGTTTTATCGCCCGGTTGCGCACGCAGGTCCTCTCTCGAGGCGCACCGCTCTGTTTTCCCTGCGCGTTTTTGCCAGGGCGTTTTTGACGCGGCTGCGCATCTGGTGTGATGGCGCCCTTCATGTTTTCTTTTTCCACCCACCTCGACATACTGGAAGCCCGTGCACGATGAAGTTAGCAGAGGGCCGGAGTCCCTGTGAGAACAACTCTGCCACGATGAACCAGGGGATGGGACCCGGTCCCATCGAGAAGAATGCCACGAAGGAGAAGATGGCCACGATATACCACATCCACTTGAGCTGGTCCTGCAAGAGCAGAGGGCCAGAGGGAGGTTACACACTGGTATTCACTGGGTGGGAATCCTGACAACCGCATGAGAGAAACCTCGTAAAGAGTGAGTTGTGATGGGGCCCCTCGCGCTCGATGGAAATCAGGACTAGGATGCAATGAATCAAATTTAACAGTATTTAATGGCAAGGAGTAGAAACGAAAGTTTAACAAATAATCAAAAGCTCACGATCGTGGATTCCGTGGCGGTGCAGGGCTCCGCAGGTACAATGTTCCAAGGAGAAACCAGTGTTGCTGCCTAACCAGCATCAGAACGAAAGAACGAGTTCCCCAGTACATCGTGTGTTAGTTGCATATCAGCCAATCAGCTACTCTCAAAGGTTAGGCAAACCCTTAACACCTTCTCGTTGCTTCAAAGTCCCGCTAGAACAATGAGGGGTCGAATGTCACTGAACCCCGGGTCAAAAACGTCACTTCCGGTCGAGTCGCTAAACAAGTATTTTCACAATATATGTCCCATCTATTATTGTCTGCATTAAAGTCACTTTCACAATAAAAGTCCCGTCACGCTGCACTCAAAGAAATGACTCATTGGATGAACTCAATTAAATTGTTGGCAGGTTTTCCATCCAATAATTATATGCAACTCCAACTCAAATGTAGCACATCAGTGCAATAAAATGTAATTAAGTTAGTCCAACTCATTTGTATCAAATACATCTCAAATAAAATAACGATATTCATTAAATTAAATTAATTTGTGTTTGTCCAACTAAAAATATAAACTAACTAACTAACAAAATATGGAAACTCCACACAGAAGGAAAGCCCCGACTGGGAATTGAACCCACGGCCCTCTGGCTTTGAGGCGACAGTGCTAGCCACTACACCACCGTACAGCCCTGAAAGTGTCCTCACCTCATGTAAACAACTGATTTTCAGCTGGCGCATGCGCAAAGGGTAGTCCTCAATGAAACACATTTATTTTGAGTTGATATGCACACCATCTAACCTAAATAAATCTAATAAATGAAAGTATTCATACATTTTGTGTTACACCCATTAAATATAAACATCTATTTTTGTAATTAATTTATTTAAATGTATCAAACAATATTTAAATGTGTCACCTCTAAGAAGGGCTTGAATCGTTTTTTTGAGTGCAGCAGGAGAGAGGCAGAGGCAGGGAAGCAGAAAACACACATTTAGATAGAAAGATGGATGGATGGTGGAAGATGACAGAGAGACAGAGAGGCAGACAGACACATAGACACATAGATACATAGATATACAGGACTGTCTCAGAAAATTAGAATATTGTGATGAAGTTCTTTATTTTCTGCAATGCAATTAAAAAAACAAAAATGTCATGCATTCTGGATTCATTACAAATCAACTGAAATATTGCAAGCCTTTTATTCTTTTAATATTGCTGATTATGGCTTACAGCTTAAGAAAACTCAAATATCCTATCTCTAAATATTAGAATATCATGAAAAAGTATACTAGTAGGGTATTAAACAAATCACTTGAATTGTCTAATTAACTCGAAACACCTGCAAGGGTTTCCTGAGCCTTGACAAACACTCAGCTGTTATAAATCTTTTTTTTTACTTGGTCTGAGGAAATATTAAAATTTTATGAGATAGGATTTTAGAGTTTTCTTAAGCTGTAAACCATAATCAGCAATATTAAAAGAATAAAAGGCTTGCAATATTTCAGTTGATTTGTAATGAATCCAGAATGCATGACATTTTTGTTTTTTTAATTGCATTACAGAAAATAAAGAACTTCATCACAATATTCTAATTTTCTGAGACAGTCCTGTATATATATATATATATAGAGAGAGAGAGATACATAGATAGATCAGATGTCTTTTAGCTGTCACGTTGCGCCGAGAAACAGTCTTTGTTTTTGCACCTTTCTTTCACTCGTACAAGATAAATAAGAGATAAAATAAAAAGCCTGAGGGTCCAGAGGACTCTAATCTATTTTTCCTGCACCTACACATGGTGAGTCATCCTTTTCTCCCTCTCTCTGAGGATGGCACATTGGAAGAGAGCCTCCTCTCCCAGACGGGCTGTTTGACTGTGACCCCCACAGACTAATGGAACACTTCACTATAACACCCTTTCATATCTAATCCCGAAGTAAACAACACAGGCTTATTTGTTTAACTTTGAGTTATAATTAATGTGGTCTGATGATTTGCAATGCATTCATTGGATATGTGGAACAACACTTGACCTTCTATCCTGTGAGTATTCGGCTTTCCCTCAGTCCTTGAAATTATTATTGTATCCCTACATGCAACACAAGTGGTTCTCTGAGAAACCCCAATCGATACACTCTCCAGCAGATGTTCCCAAAGTCAGAGGAGATTTTATTTGGGTTGCCAAATCATTTTGCAGAGGAGACCTTCAATTATGCACAAATGTAATCTTCATGTTTTATAGAACGGGGAACTGGGTCATTTTCAAAAAGTGAGTCCCAATAATTTTTTTTGGGGGGGAAACATTGATCCAGAGTGACTCAGACATCTGTTTTCTTATCTGACACCTTTTTCTGTTAGACGGTATTCATCTGTCACAGATTACTGTTGAAAAGAAAATGTGTGACAAGGGTTAGTGAAATATTCTATTCCCTAAACACACAAGCCTATCCATAAGTGTATCACACGTACTAGATGTGAAGTTCTCGTTTTCACACTTGTTACATTAGCACGTGAAATATAATAATCCCGTATATCATTAATACTTCACAATGCCGCACTTGAACCCAGTGACTTGGGTAGAAAACAGAGCGAGGTCAGTCTGTGTGGGTCCATGACAGGGCCTTCATTCACAAGGATACAATAGTACCAGCCAGTACAGTCACCCCACTGTCCCGTCTGGTGGCCACATGGCAGAATGCAGACTGACCTGCAGTTTGGCTCCTCTCTCTCTCTCTCTCTCTCTCTCTTTCTAATCTTTCTAATCTTTTTGGGGCAGACGCCTTCATTCACGCAGAGCACAAGAGCCCACTCAGCCCATGAGTGAGACGAGGCATTCATCCAGGGAAAACAGTATATTTGGGAAACCATTTGACCAGCGTTTGACAGGAGGGGAGAGGGCAAAGGTTCACTCAAGCACAACACACACACACACACACACACACACACACACAGACAGACAGATACCAACAGGCATGTAGATTTGGAGCCGCACCATCCCACCCTGTTTCAGTTTCCTGTCAACGACTACAATAGTATCTGCCTGCAAGCTGTGCAACCCAACCCTATCTTATCAACTGCAGGCTCAGACACAGCCACAATACTCTGCAGTGTGTGTGTGTGTGTGTGTGTGTTCCCGAGGAGGTGTGGGGAATGAATTCACTTCACAGGAATGCACAGCTGAGTCTTGATGTGTTTACATCAAAACCCCTCCCATATGTTTTGGATGAACGATTCCTTTCCCCTCATTTCTCTATAAACGCTTGTGTTTTCTCGACCTCACGATAGCTACCGTGCTGTTTTGGCGTCCTCACATTGTTGAACATTTTTCACCTTTTTGGGGCTGAATTATGTCTCGGAATATTAAGGACAATAAATTCAAATCATATTCGTGAGCAATTTTCCTGAAATCCTTATGTAAGTATCAAGGTGCTGAAAACAGATGTATGAAGGTTTCAGTTGTGTCTTTCATGAGCTATACAAGAATAACCTATAGCTTAGCTTGTTGTTTGTTGTTTGTTTACATACAGGCTTGTTTCCTCCTATACAGTGCGTGGTTGAACAGTAATTAGACGTGCTTATTGTCCTTCTGCATGTACATCGATGTCACTGCAGCTGTTACATTAAAATCAGAACATCTCATCTTGTCCTGACTTGAATGATCGCTCCTAACCGCCTACAGTTCTCTGAAAATAGAAGAAAAAAAATGTGTGGGGGGGGGGGGGGGGGCCTGAGAGACACATTCAGAGCTCTGCACCTTTTCCATTTGCCGAGCACGGCACTCACTTTTCCCGAATGTTTTGTGCACGCCCATGAACGGCTATTACACACAATACTGAAATACAGAGTAATGATTAGACGGAGGCTGAACACGAGCAAAATATCAAAATCAAATACACAGTTTTCTGTTTTAAGCTCTCCAGACTTGGATTGTGTGCAAAAGCCTGGAGTCAGACCTGTGCATCACATCACTTACTTAAGCACGCAAGTCCTGACCTGAAAGACAGCTAATTGCTTATAACACTGGTATATACACTGGTATATTCACTAGGAGTTACTAGGAGTTAAATAGTATGAGTGATACAAATGTGACACTCATTCTCTCACAAAACCAGGACTAATCCTCGCTAGGTTACACAGAACCTGAGTATCTTTCTCACAATCAGCCCCGTCTGATCTGACTTCCCAAGAAGCCTGTGTTGATTTCTATCCCTTATCATCTAACGACTCATCTACTAACTCGGATTTCCCTCAAAAGAGCTCTCACAAAGCACCCCTACATCTTTAAACACTGTCTGGTACAAGAAACATCTAATTCAGCACGTACTGTACAGGCATTATATTCCTCTTTGCACATAATGGTTAGTTATCGTTCACATGCGACAGTATAGCTTTACAAACCAAACATAATAATATATACCATATCGCAGGCATGTCTGTGCTTCTACATGATAACCACAAATCACAGTGTAATTACTGTACACAGAGGGAGCTGGATGGAGATACAACAGGCAAGTGTAGACAGCGCCAATTAAATGCTGGTTTAAGTGTGTTGTTGTCATGGTGACTAAGCCAGGAGGTTACCTCTGAAATTCAGTTTCATATTAAATGCTGTTGCTTTTGTTCCTGGGCCTGTCTCTTTATCCTTCTCTTTCCTCTGCGTGTGACTGTCTCTCACTTCCTCCGTCTGAAAAACATACAAAATAGTCAAAAGCAGTCGCAGTCAACTGGCATCAAACCCCCTCGTCTCATCCTCCGCCCCTCTCTTTGTACGTCTTTCCATCTCTCCTCCAGCTGCGCCCTCATCCGTGTTACCACGTTCGACAGTCAGCAGCCATTGTGGCATAAGATGCAGCGGGGGTGGAGGGTTTGTGCCACAGGGGAGGGGGAGGTTACAATCTTTCTCCCCCGCATTCCTAAAGAAAACGCCACGTCGTTGATGGTTTATCTCGGTGTTATGAGATAGCGAGGTAAATGGTTTTATGTGATCTGCCTAATTGGAGAGAGAGAGCCTGACTAGAGGAGAAGCGTGGGAGCTTTAGAGGGCTTTGATTCCAGTGACCTTCCCTTTTCATGCAGTCTGACTCAGCTGCAAGTCTGCGCAGGTAGAAAACAACGACAAGCAAACATAGAACATATTCAGGGATGATTGCAGTGCTTTTTCAAGTGTGGGCGTCTGACATACAGTCACCATCTCCTTGCTTCACAGCCACCTCCAATTATTCATGAAAATAAATAATTATTCATGAAACCCAGACAGAAAGCTTGCTTCAGATGTGTCATCTATCACAGTGTAGAGTAAGTCCACTATTTATTATAGCTACATTATTGCCGTGTATGTACGCAGTGCCGAATTTTCAAATCAATTCAACTTAAAAATAATGTTTTGTTTATTACAAATTATGATATTTTATTATATATATACTCGAACACAAACAACAGTTTAGTCCGATTATTTGAACCACTTTATTTTGAGGTTCAACAGAAGCAAATTAATGTATGTGACATCAAAGTTGGACCCAAGAAATCAGTCTGTAAACTGTGAATGATGTTTGCGAAGCACAGTTTGAGTAATAATTGAACCTTTTTCTTTTCTTCCCCTCTACCGAATACATATAACATGTCCGATTGTGTCAAGGGCAACTGGACTAGATTCTTGAAGCAGTTTTCTCTCATCCGAAAGGCTCCCTCAGTTTGGTCTGATTGTTGAACTGCTTGTGTTTATTGCCACGATGAGATCAGGTTGAAATAATACCCCAAACATTTGAACCAAAGAAATTAAGAAGGAGAAAGAAAAAAAACGAGTGAGAAAGTACAGCTCGCTGAACCGACAACCTCCCGTACGGCGGCGGGTTGGACGTGTGGGAAGTAGGTGAGTTGACTTGTGTGTTATGGCTCAGGAAAGGCCCGATGTCTCAGGATGGCCGGGGGCAAGATGGAAAGCTTGAGATGTAGACAAGTATAGGCAGGTGGGTTGAAAGCGAATCAGCGGAGGAGGAGGAGGAGGAGGAGGGACGACAGCAACAGCGAGGGGAGCAGAGAGACTGACAGATGAACACAAGAAAGGCATGTTGGGTATTTTTGTTATACAACAACAAACGTGAAGGTATCGACATTACAATGCACAATACAAGTGCATGATACTATATATTATACATTGAAATAATTGTGTGTGTAAAATAATTGTGCGTGTGTGTGTGTGTGGCTCTGCTGCCTTTGCATGCAGGATTTATCTTTGCCCAGTAGGCAGTCTCATACCATATGGTCCACAGAGAAGATATTCCTCAAAACAACACACATGCACTCACTCAGACACAAAGCCACCTCGGCTCTGACATGAACACAGACATGTGCACATGAAAAAAAAAGTGATGGAGAGAAGAAGAAGAAAAAGAAGAAAGAAGAAACAACAGAGATTCATTTGTGAGCAAGATACAGCCATCTGCCCACCCTGGAGCTCCACTGATCACAAACCAAATGATAATTACTTTCGCATTAAAATGATCGCCGTGTATTTATTTATTTATTTATTTGTATGCGTGTTATTCGCATAACAAAAAAAGTTTTAAACCGAATCGCTTGAAATTTGGTGGGATGATTGATTATTATCCGGGGACCATTTGATTAGATTTTGGGATCAATCGGGTCAAAGATCAAGGTCATGAAAAGGTCAACATCTTCTTAAATCGCATGAAATTTGGTGGGATGATTGGTTATTATCCGGGGACCATTTGATTAGATTTTGGGATCAATCGAGTCAAAGGTCAAGGTCAAGGATAGGTCAAAATCTTCTTTTTACCATAGCACGGTCAATTTGTATCCAATTGGCATGCAACTAATGCCAAAATGTTCATAATTCAATGCCCAATCTTGTGATATGCGAAGGTATGCGCTCTACCAAGTGCCCATTCTAGTTCCACAATAATCGAATGCTGTACTGATTAAAGCAATGAATATTATATTTGTTTATGAACATGCAAATCGTTCGGGCTTAAAACAAATTAGGCAGGCGGGCGAAAGAGATGGGGAAAGCAAAATAAGACAACTTAATGATAAACCCTTCTTTCTTCTCCAAACAGGAAGTATGAAACAACTGAAAAGATGACACCATGCCCCCTGAATCCCCCTCACGCAGCAGGCCCACCAAGCCCCTTTGAGCCCATATGGTCCGGAGGCGTACGGACCCTGAGATGACATGAGAAGGCGAGACCAGAGGCGGACACAAGGTGCAGGAAGAAGAAACAGGGCGTTCAGAGACGAGTGCTGTGCGACACACTCGAGGAAAGGTGTCATCTGTGTGAGCCCATGAGCATGTTCGGGTTAGCGTGTGTCTGGGGGGAAATATATGGGCTCAAATCAACTAGAACGGGCACTCGGTAGAGCGCATACCTTCGCATATCACAAGATTGGGCATTGAATTATGAACATTTTGGCATTAGTTGCATGCCAATTGGATATAAATTGGATATGGTAAAAAGAAGATTTTGACCTTTTCATGACCTTGACCTTTGACCCAATCGATCCCAAATCGAATCAAATGGTCCCCGGATAATAACCAATCATCCCACCAAATTTCATGCGATTCAAGAAGATGTTGACCTTTTTCATGACCTTGACCTTTGATCCGATCGATCCCAAAATCTAATCAAATGGTCCCCGGATAATAACCAATCATCCCACCAAATTTCATGCGATTCGGTTTAATACTTTTGGATTTATGCGAATAACACGCACGCATACAAATACACGGCGATCAAAACATTACCTTCTGCATTTTCAATGCGAAGGTAATAATTGCAAATGCACACAGAGACTCACAAATGCAAACACACAGATTCACAAATATATTCGATTTATAAATGCACACAGAAGGATTTACAAATAAATAATCTCCGTGGCTTGAATGTGGCTATTCTCGTAGCGCTAGAAAGCGGCGGTCATTCAGACGTAGTCGGCGAAAGTCACCGAGCTGCGTGAGCCTACGGGTGATGTGATGAGCCCAAACACCAGGGCGCTAGATGTTCGGAAGATGGCGGAAAAGTTAACCGTTTCCACGGATTCAAACCACGGAGATAAGCCACGCCCCTCTAAGGCGGGAATGAAGCGAATGCCACTCATGTGATTGGTTGAAAATGACGGCGACATCTGATTAGCGACAGATAGGTCTATGTTGAAAAAAACGCCTTTTGCGAATTCATCCACGGCAGGGGAGTCTCAAAAACCCACAAACAAATGCAGTGCGATCGATAAACAAACCAATCGTGCATTGGAATGTATTTGCGAATCGTTCTGTGTGCATTTGTGAGTCTAATTTATTTGTAAATCCTTCTGCGTGCATTTGTAAATCGAATATATTTGTGAATTGTTCTGTGCGCATTTGTGAATCAGTGTGTTTGCATTTGTAATGATTGAGACTGATCTGACCCCATAAAACTAACTCTACAGGATGTGTGACATGCTGGAATGTGTGTGTGTGCGTGTGTCAGGGAAAATGAGCAAAGAGCTATAATGACTGTCATATGATCCGCCTGCACGGTAACACGAACCACATTCCCCCCGATGAGAGACCTGCAGTCCGGCCTCCTCTTGCCCGCCGTGTCTCCGTTTCCTCTCCTCTGTCGAACACTTTCCCCTCTCCAGCACTCATCTGTTCAATGTTGTTTATTGATTTGTTTTAGATTGTTTTAGACACACTGCTGCTGTAATGACCCATCCTTTTAATTGGATGGCATCTCAATACAGATGAACAGACTCAGAGATACACAACCCAGATATCAATCTGTATTACGACAGTCAACTCGCCGTTCCAAATTGTAAGAGGGTGAAGGGAAGACATTAAGATACTGAAGATGTGATGTGCCTGTCGGAGTAATTATACGAAGACTACAAAGGGGTTTGTTGTTTTTGAGTCAGATTTGAACACATACTGGATAATGAATTAGCTTTTGGAGTCTTTTTAAACTAAGACAGAACACACATTAAAGGAATAGTTTTCCTTTTGTTTTCTTATCGCTTTTCTCGAGAGTGATTAGATTAAAAAAGGCATATATATATATATTTACATGTCTATATATATACAAATATATATTTTTTATCTAATCACTCTCGGCAAGAAAATAAAGGAAAACTATTCCTTTAATTTGTGTTCTGTCTTAGTTTAACAAGAATCTCTCTCTCTCTATTATATATATATACAGATATATATAGCTATATGTATATATCTTGCTGGTCAATATAATGTAATTGTCCAACCCAGCTAAAACAGTAATTGAAGAAAAAATGTGTGAGAGAAGTAATTGAAGATAGTCTTCGGGGCATGATCTGGGGCAGGGAGGAAAAGAAGAGTGAAGGGAAAAGGAAAAGGAAAAGAACAGCACAAGGACCGACACTGAGTGGGACAGGAAGTCTTAAATGGAGACACCCTTCCTTCCTGTCAGCGCAGTGATCACTAACTCTAGACACCATTCAGTCTCATAACCCACGACACGTGTGACACATATTGTGGTGGACAGCTTTGTGCGTTGCATTTTGTGCAGTTTATTCAGAGCTGTACTCACGACTGTGTGTTGCCCATGGTAACTTGTTTCAGTCAAACTGCAGCTGCTGCCAGTGTGAAATCTTTTCAGGGAACCGTAGGTTTTTTCCCCACCTTCTGCTTTTCATTTCAGTGC
Organism: Pseudoliparis swirei; assembly: GCF_029220125.1. NCBI lineage: Eukaryota > Metazoa > Chordata > Actinopteri > Perciformes > Liparidae > Pseudoliparis > Pseudoliparis swirei. Next base: position 19,848,104 of record NC_079407.1, read on the forward strand.
CTGTGATGATCAAAGATTGATCTCCCCGGGGTGTATACTTCATCTATTCTAGTGTTTTCTGTTGGTAAAAGCCCACAGGCACCAGGATTAGGACCCACTGAAATCTCAGCAGCCAGACAGTGAATTTGAGCTCACCCATTGATCAGCAAATTACTTTGTAACGAAGCACAACATGCCAAAGGCAGAAAGGAGCAGAGAGCTCCAGATTTACATGCAGCTCCCATCTGTTAACACACTTTTCACTTCTTTTTGTGCCTGTAGCCCAGCAAGATATTTGCATATGAGCACAAACAGACTGCAAATATAATTTTGACACCTTTAAAAAAAAAAAAAAACAGTGAGCAGAACTGCGTGTCATTTTCACAGGGAGACACTGGATAAGTTATATCACACCAGTAAGACGCTGGTCTGTTATAATGGGGGAACATTGACAAATAGCTAAAATGGTCTCCGATTGGATCCTCTACCATTGCTCAACTATTGGACCCAATATGGCTGGAGATTTTGGCACTCAAGTACTCCAATTGACTTTGAGGGTTATACCTCATTCACATCACACTGTTCAGATCATGACATACAACCCAGTGTCCTGTGAGATGCTATTTTGCACACAAGCAGCCAAATGTACATGAGCATGCAGGTGACAGGTCCATGCTACTGCAGTGATGGAAACAATGATGGAAATGCCCCAAAAAAACACATGGATGCATGAAAAGAGTTGCTTGCTTGATATTCAAAACATATGTGATTTTATGAGAAACACCGTATATCAACAGAACTGTTGCAACTCCACAGGGTACCTTTACGTATAACTGCACCGACATATTAACGAGACATGTTCTCCAATTGATGACATCAGAATTATGACTTCAAATGTCCATGGGCCATAACGTATATACTTTAACACGGCAGAGCAATCGTGCTGGTGGCCAAAGGGCAGCAGGATCCAGAGCCCAGTGATGTGGGTCAGTAGACTGGAGATTCCCAGTGTCACAGGAGACTTCCTCTTCCAGCTCCACACAGGATATGACCAATTTCCTCTGCGCCTATAGCGTCGCTAGAATTCCCAGAAATAAATTCAATGGAACGGGTCATTTCTTGGGAATCTACGACATTATAGAACAGTTTCATGCAGGATCTTTATGCTCGTGAGTATATGAACAATGAGGACAATGCAGGTGTCATTGCACATACACACACTGAAACATCACAGTGGTTTTGGAGAAAATGAACAGGACCAATGTGTGACTCATTACTTCGTAAGTTGGTGTTGACACTGATTTGGCTGTAGAGGATTGCGTGTTTGCTTCCGATTACTGCGCTGTCACGCTCACGGTTGCTGTATGAGGCAGAGACTCTGGCATTCGGGGTGTGGCTCCAGAGTCATTCTTCCAACTAAACTAAGTAAACATATTCGGAAAATGTTTCCCGAAAAGGTCAATAAACAGGCTCCGATACCTCGGCTGTCGTGTAACTTTAGACAATAATAACTAGAATACACCGTCAAGATAAAGAAGAAGAAAAGAGGAAAAGTAAAATTGATTTTTTTTAAAAGGACCTTTTGTCCAAGAAACCAACGTTTGTGTCCTGTGCAAAACTCAAAGTTAACATCGACATTGTGTCACCTGAGATGCTAGTCACATGACTTGTTTGTCAGTCGCTGGTGATGTGAGACGATAGGAACTACACTACCGTTCAAAAGTTTGGGATCACTTAGAAATGACTTTATTTTTCAAAGAAAAGCACTGTTTTTTCAATAAAGATAACATTAAATTAATCAGAAATACACTCTCTACATTGTTAATGTGGTAAATGACTATTCTAGGTGGAAGTGTCTGGTTTCTAATGAAATATCTCCGTAGGTGTATAGAGGCCCATTTCCATCAACTATCACTCCAGTGTTCTAATGGTACATTGTGTTTGCTAATCGCCTTAGAAGACTAATGTCTGATTAGAAAACCTGTGCAATTATGTTAGCACAGCTGAAAACAGTTATGCTGATATAAGCTATACAACTGGCCTTCCTTTGAGCTTGAAGTTTGTAGAACAAAATTAATATTTCAAATATTAATCATTATTTCTAACCTTGTCAATGTCTTGACTATATTTTATATTCATTTGATAAATAAAAGTGTGATTTTTCATGGAAGACACAAAATTGTCGGTGATCCCAAACTTTTGAACGGTAGTGTATGTGACATCACTGCTTTTTAACCTCCTGTGAAGATGGAAGTTTATTTTGAAAGGAAACAATGCATGTAACGACATGTCGCCCCGACACGTTGACGCGGAGCCATTTGATAAGAATGTGTTGCCGTCGTTCTCCATATTTCACAATATCTTTACATCGCAACTAGTTGTTTGCTGTTGTATTAATTCTCTGAATCCCACAAATAACTTTTTAAAGACATCCGGCTGGTTTTAACGGTATCTGAAAAGCCACAGAGATGGTTGGAGGCCAGTGGGTGTTTTACTGTGTGGACGGGCTGATTTATTGTTTTTGGTAAACTTATGAACGTGACATCTTGACATTGTTAGGGCTATTATTCCCACAATATGTTGTGTTGGAGGTATCCATACTGACTGTCCCTATAAAGACGATGGCAAACAAATATACCGTCAGAACTCAGAAGTCATCTCAACAAGGCATCTCACACGCACTTCTCACTAAACATGACGTCAGCTATTCCTTCTGTTGCATAACCCTGTTGGATGATGAAGGTGGACAGAGACTGACGAAGAGTGCATATAGGCATTAGACAGTAACATGGTACCGATATATAAAAAACCCTCTTCGTTTCTCACAAAGTGGAACATTCCTAGAATGGAATAACAAACCAAATTGTCAGAAAAAGGTATTTACGAAATGACAGAATACAGAGAATTGATGACAATGGTCAGAAGAGGAAGGAGAGAAAATAGATGATGGAATGAGAAAATTAAACGAGATTGCAAATGAGTGAGAAAGGTCTCAGATGTCTCCGCCTGTTAGTCTGAATGCTCATGTTGCTGCCAGCGTGGTGGGAGGCAGTCACATGACCCAAGAGCAGGAGGATGCCACAAACCCTCTTCTGACCACAGCTCTACCAGATGGAAAGGAAAAGAGGACAGGGAGATGAAGCCGATTGCAAAGTGTACGTGTAAAAGTTTAACGGGAAGTGGAATAACGTGAGTGGAGTTGAGTGAAGACATATTTATTTTACCAGAAGGCCAGAGTTCAGACCCCATTGACATCCAGCATCCTGTCGGGCCACAGTGTCCACAGCTCAATGTTGGAGTAACTGTGGAGACTGGGTGGAGATTTCAGCATCACAAAAACGTTTACGAGTGATTTAAACTCCTCAGCTATTGTGTGAATGTTTTGTAAAGATAACTGAACCAACTGGCAATAGTTTTAGCTTCAAAATGTTTCGATCGAAGTGTAATATCTGGCCTTGAATGACAAAACATACGGTCAATATAAAATAAAAAGGTAGATAAACATATTTCCCACTGATTTTTGAATGAATACTCTGAAAAACACTTTACCGCATGTGTGCGTGAATGAAAGATAACACACCAAGTACTACCCACAGTTTCAAAGTATTTGTTTTAAGTTGTAGTTATTATTAAAGTAAGTATTTACAACTGCTCAGGATGCTCCAGTGACTTCATTGGATGGCGTTTCAGATTAGCTTTTTTTATTATTAAAAAGATAATATATATACTTTTTTTGAAGATGTAATAGGATTTAGTAGACCAATTGTTTGATTACCAAGCACTTTACACACAAACTGTGGAATTGATTTTAAAATGGCAGGCTTAACCCAACCCAGATATGCTTTTGTGTTGCTGACCTCAGATATCCTTATGGTGAGGGTGCAGAATTATTATATCCCACCAGAAACCCCCCCGAGGGCATTATTACAACCAATAGTTCCCAACGTCTAACTTCCCTCTTCGGTGGTTTTACAAACAAAAAATCACAAATCAAACAATTCACATCGTGGGGTCAACATGATGTTATTTTCCTTTCTCTAAATGTGACCTAATGCATCACTTCTAAACATCTTATGAAGGCCTACGATCAAACACAAAGCACCAGGATGTATTCAAGGCTCATAAATCCTCTAGCAGAGGAGCCAGCGTGTCATTCAAGTAAAAGAAAAAACCACACCGACCGCAGGAGGAGCTCCAGCTGAGGCCGACTGGGGAGCCAAGTGACTGACGCCGTGCTCAGTCGGGCCAACGGTAACAACGCGGTCACCGAGATGTTATTGAACGCCTCATACCCTAAATTCTCGAGAATTATACAATTAATTATACCTCCTGAAAGATCAAATTGCACACAAATGGAATGACCTACTTTCCACCTTCACCATAATTAAAAACACTGACTTCCACTGTACTCAATTACGAATCATGTCTTTAAGCATTCCTCGTCCTTGAAGAAAAGTTCTTTATCCAAACTGCGAGCAACTCGTGCCGTCTAGCTCATTTGGCCTAGTTTCCTCTGTCAGACGGAGCTCTGGTGTGAACTAAGGGTCTTGTGCTATGATTATCTAAAGATGAGTATAAAGAGCATTTGGACTTCATGCCCAGTGGGATCCATCTTGTGACACAGTGGGCGGTATCCGGAGGCCCGCGGACGGACCCTGCACTTTCTAACTAAAAGCTGGGGACCAACAAGGAGGAGTCAATTCCAATCGGACTCGAGAGGGCAGCAGCCCTGAGATGAACCATAAAGTAACCGTAAACAACTCCTCGTCACATCCCGACCCATCGCTCGCTCCGCCGAAGACATGTTCAGACATTACAGTTGAAGGAATGACAAGAATGAGAGGAATTCCGGGGCATTCCCATCTCAACATCGTCCGCTGTGAATGCGAAGGCCGCTCCCGGATTTATAGGTTAGAGAGATCTCACCGAATAATCAATCACGAGTCACGACCCCTTGTTATGTTTCCTCAGTCCAGAAAAAACTACTTTACACCATCAAGCCCTCGTCTAAACTATTGTGATCGACAAATCTTTCTCTCGCAAAAATATATACACACATATTTGAAGACTGCTCACAATCTACCGTCAATCTTGCAGTATGGTGACAGACCATGATAGTCACATGGCCAAAGTAATAACTGGGTGATAAGGAAAAGGGAACCAGTTACAGGAGGAGGAGAGCGATGCCTCTGCTGCTCGTGTCTGGACTACGTTTTGGTGTTGGAATGCAGCCGGAATCTAAACTGCAGTGCGTTTCAATGTGAACAATGTGAGTTAACTGCAGTGTGTGTGTCTGAAAGAGAGCAAAAACAAAGCTCATTCAACCTTCGAGGCGAAGACAAGTCAGGAGCCAATGGTTATCCATGTGTTGTCATGGTAATGCTACGTAGAAGAAGAAAAAAAAGAGTGTGACGCAAACTACTAAATAAACTACGCTGCTTACAACTAAAATGCAAAACGCTGTCGAACGCATTTATTGATGAATTCTATGTCAGGCGATGTGTCGGAGTGAACAATGTGTTGAAAAGGAGAGGCTAAAGGAGTCGGAGGGATTCGCCGACGCGGTACGCAGCGGCCACGTCTGCCAAGAGGACCGGGAGAACACAACAGAGCCTCAGAAATAGCACCATGACGCCGGGAGAGAGAGAGAGAGAGAGAGAGAGAGAGCAGTCTGTAATTCAGCTCGGAGCCTATATAGTGATTAAGTCCCATGTAGAAAATGCAAACACACCACCCACTCCCACTGGCTGTCGCAACACTTCCTGTCAGAGCGACTGCTACCGACAGCAACGTCAAAGCGTCGGCTCTGTGCCGCAAACAACACATCATTTGACTTTTAACCCTCCTGTTACCTTTACATTTACTAACATATGTTTACCCTCGGGGTCAATTTGACCACAGCAATTAAAACCTACAGAAAATTATTAGAATTAATATTGTTTCCCAAGTTTAAGTGTGAGGTACTTTATGTTTGTTTGTTGACTACCTAAATAGCCCTTTAAATATATAAAAAAGTTGATATTTCTTATATGTTTGACACAGTGAAAAACAGCCTGGGGTCAAATTGACCCCAAAGAACACCGACATTAAACATTGAATGGGGTCAAATTGACCCTAAAGGTAACAGGAGGGTTAAGGATCTATAATATAGATCCTTAACCCTACTACCCTACTCTATATTTTGTTCATTGCAACCGAGGAAGGGAACATATGCGTCTCATGCTGTTGAACATCGACACATGTCGTGACATAGCAAACAGTAAAAACACTCTTCCCGTCATGAGCACAGAAAATATGTGTTTCTGGAAACTCAAGCGGGAGACGCTCCAACAGGCCGACACCCTTCTTCTCTTACAGTCACCAGACCCGCAGTGGCTGAACTTCCATAGGTCACGAGGCCGCCCACCCCGAGCTGCCACATCCCAACCCCCCCTTAACCATGGCAACCGCATCACATGACCATCTCCCATGACAAGCTGGGTCATCAGTAGGACTGAACACAACTGATCTTATAAAGGCGGCGTCGCACTTCAGCTCTGTTCACGTCTAATGGAACGATCCGAGTTTGGGCTTTACAGAGATAACACAGCTGTGTAGCTGGAGCTGGTGGTGCTTGTGAGGGAGACGTGAGAGCGGCAGCACCACCCAGACCCTTCTGCAGAGGGCACCGACGCCTCATATCAGGCTGTCGTTCAGCTTTAGAGTGAGAAGAATACACAGTCTGCACATGGTTGTGTACTCACACAGGTAATATCTGCAAATACTATACAAAGATTGTCGTTTACGCCGTAGGCCTGGGCCGTATCAGTGTGTATCGTCTTTCGCTTAAACAGCTTTGTGATGATATGGATGTGGTGTAAAGGATGCACACATCCACCTCAGACAGACGGAGCTCCGTGTGATGCTCGGGGGGGGGGGGTCATCCTTGTTACCGGCCTCTCCACATCACAACGCGACACCCCCACACACACACACACACACTGTACCTGGGCTGAAGCTCTGGGCTGAAGCACGACGACACCCACGCAGTCAAAGGAGACATTTCTCTGGAGCAGCCCGGCCTCCACTCCGTCTGCACGCTAGATATCGGCGAGCAGACGGAGGCGTTTTTCATCTCCATGACATTTCGTTGGTGAATACGGCCGAGGTTCATCAGAGGCAGGAATAACACATCTCAGGTACTTAACAACTATCTTCACACATTCGTGACGTTGAGGCGCATTTGCGTGAGCTCCGACAGCCTGACAGTAACCACGCTGAGGTTGTCACGTAAACACGGCAGCAGACCAACAGAGGCGACTTACCGACCACGTCGAGGTCTGCTTCCCATCAGCTCGGGATTCTGTACATTCATCAGTCTGAATCACGCATAAGCGGATACAAATTGTTTTAAGTAAAAACAATCTGTGGGGCAAACGGCGTTCATGTCAACAGTAATGCGGTAAAGTTAAATCCGTCAACATGAAACTCAAACACATTGAATGTTCCTATTGTACGTCGACCACATGTTACCTTGTGGGTTAACCTCAACTATCAAGGACCTCTTGTAAATTTGGGTTAAGTTATGTCCTGTAAATTATACAAACAACTGAATACTTACTTTTTGTAGTAATTAAGTTATTTGTGTGTATTCAAACGTACTAATCTGGGGATTAAGCAATGATGAACTCCAAACGGCTCACAACAACTTTGTTTAGGATCAGGAAACTGGAAATGAGTCATTGTGGTAACACGTTGAAGTGGACCATGTCAACAAGAGAGAAAACACAGACTGGGTTCTTTACAAAAAAAATGCAATTTGTATTAAAAGTCTTTTTTTTTTTTAAAACAGACATCCAATTGTTAAAGGGCTCGTCTGAACTTAAAGTTACAATCAGGTTAGATTCGTCAACGATACATCATCACATTTCCTGTTAAAAACAACAAAATAAACATGAACAGAATTGGATTTAAGTGGTCTGGAAGGTAAGCGTTGTTGTTTTCACGTCGAGGAAGATTCCAGTACCTGCGCATTTCAAGAGATGGGTTTGGCCAGACTAAGTACATTTCAAAATGAACACCGTAGACTTTAAAAAGGCCAACGTAAAACATACAGAAAATCGCCATACCATTAGCAAAAAGCCTATTGTAGTTAATTCTCAGCCTCCACCCCTACATGATTATCCAGAAGAACATTTCACTAAATTGTGGATTGCCATATCGAAGGGTTCTTTCGTTGATACATGTAGGTTGGCACTAAATCTGAACAGATGACTTGTTTTGGAAAGGCACTCGACGCGAGGGCGATGGGGTCACCGTCCCCATGTCTCTTAAAGTTACGGTCCTCTCTGGCACAAGAGAAGATGGACGAAAAAAAGTGGCACTCATCACGTTTACTCCACCAGCAGACAAGGGGTGTCATCTTTTTTGGATTTTTTGGAGAAGAAAATGTTTTTTTAAAAAGGTTTTGGAGTGTTGTGGAGCATCGCGCCAAAACGGATTAGGCAGAGACATCACTCAAATCTTCACCAGCCCTAGAATGTGCAGTTTCTTTAACAAAATATACTCTCTCTTTCTCTCTCTGTCTCCTTATACAGAAATATCCATTTATGAGTGTCTAAGTGTTGCCCTCCATATCTTTTCCATTGGGGTTTAGTTCCAGTGTTGAGTACAGTTGGAACTGGTGAGGGGGTGTTGCTGAAACTCTGGATGGCACAACGTGTTGACATCAATGGTGGACACTGATCGTGCATCAAAGATACTCCAACCCAGCAGAATTCCTGAAGAGTGGACCCCTCCCTCTGAGTCTCAGTTGCTGCTCCCCTCCTCCTCCTCCTCCTCCTCTCGTCCCCCTGCAGCATTCTTCTCTGTATTTTCCTCCAAGGCCAGGGTGAGACACGAAGAAGAGCTCAACAGTACAGACTTGCTGCAACACACTGGCACAAACAAGAGATAAGAAGAGTTATGAACGGACGACAACAACCTCTGACCAAAGATAAAGCACAATAAAACGAGGCTAATTCTGGGCTTGGCTCATCAGAAACCAAGTTGCTGAGCCCCGAATGAAGGCCACACAAGAACACTGGAATCTCCTGACTGGGAAAACAAGAACAAAAACAACAAGAACAAAAACAAAAAGACATTTAATCAGATGTTTGGAAACTTCAAACTGTGTGTGTGTACGGATTCAATCACTAACTTTGTAAACCTATGCAAGTCCCTCATAGCTTGCTCCTCTCGTGTGAGTCAGACACTTCCCCAAATCTGCTGAGCAAAACCAGAGCCTGCTCGTGTCTTCCTGTCCGTTACCAGTGGAGACCAGCGGTGGGATTTGAGGAACGAGAACTAACAATAAACTAGATAATAAAAGACTCATCTTTGAAATAAAGCTGAGCATATACTGCTGTCCACCACCATGTATACTGACTGTGGACGTGTGCCAAGCGAGGAGGTCAATAAGGTGCACACCAGGTTCATATCACGCGTTACATGTCCAGTGGGTGGTGCGTTCACTTACCATTGCAAACTTAAAACCGAGCAAAGAATAACACTTTATGGTGGTTCTCGTTGTTAAAGGATGACACATGACGAGCAGCACTGGTCGTCGCCATTTGGTGTCGCGGCATAGTTCATCTGTCGGACGATCTCCGCGAACAGTTCGTCCACCGACGTTTTATTTTTGGCGGAAGCTTCAATGAACGGGCAGTTCCACTCGTCGGCCAGCGCCTTCCCTTCGGCGGACGACACCTCCCGCTCGCCCTCGAGGTCCACTTTGTTTCCGACCAGAATCATCGGCACCCTCTCGTACCGCTTCACCCGGATGATCTGGTCCCTCATCGGCTTGATGTCCTGGAAGCTCTGCTGGTTCACCAGGCTGTAGACCAGGATGAAGCCCTGTCCGTTCTTGATGTACAGGTCTCGCATGGAGGCGAACTGCTCGGTCCCCGCCGTGTCCAGGATCTCCAGGACGGAGGGAGAGGAGTCCACCTCGATCTCCTTCCTGTAGAAATCCTCTATCGTGGGGTCGTATTTCTCTATGAAGGAGCCCGTCACGAACTGGACGGTTAACGCGGATTTACCGACCCCTCCGGACCCGAGAACCACTACTTTGTACTCTCTCATGGTTCCCAAACCAGCCGACACTCCGCCGTGAGCCCGCTAGCCGCCCTGCTGGGTTTCAAACCGCGCACCGTCGCGTCTCCGCCAGCAGTTTTGTCCGGGCTCCGCTCGGTGGGCTCGGGGCGTGGCTGTCAACTATCGCCGCTCCGGGGCTGAATCCGCGTGTTTCGGACCCACACTCAGCATTTGTAAAGAGGCATGTTGAAGCCAAGCCGGTTCTTGAGCGAGCTTCCCCTGTTTTCGTACAAGTAGCCACCGTGCGCCCGTTTCTGTCTGTTAGAGTCAAGTCCAACGTAACTAAAGGCGTCTACTTCCGGCGGGACCTTTCAAAATAAAGGTGCAACAGCCAAAACGTGTCCCGCGAAATCAACCCACTTACGGTCTCGTGACCTGTTGACAAACAACCATTCACAAATTATCTCGCTAAGATTGTTGTTTTCTTGCGCCTTCTTCTAGCTAATGATCACTTTATGGAATAACTATAGCATTCCGTCTTTGAACGAGGGCCATTTATTTTCCGGTATAGTCCTTTCTAACTCACGCTAACTTGACGACGTGAGCTCTCTGCGCTTCCAGCCCACACTCAGCACGCAGTCTGCGTCCCACGTCACTCAATAAATACTCCAGTGTTTAGTTAAAGGTGCAGTGCGGCTGCAATCGCACAGTCAGCGCTGCTGCACACGAGCTACCCACGCAGATCTTGCCACACCTTAGTTTCGACATCACTGATCCTTTGGCTTACTACCGCTTGACTCATGCTCACATCATTTACCGGAGGTCTATTGCAATATGTGTAGTCCTCTTATTGCTTAATCCCCAAACACAATATGGGACTTTGGGTTTCTTCATGTCTCTTAAACTTTGCGTCCATCACATTCATTTCAAAATATTAAAGGGAACCCCAAGAGTAGTTTACAAACCTGCAAACCTGAATGGCAGTAAAGTGGAAGTGACTCACTTTATCATGGGAAGAATGACCCCAACTATTCCACATTTTAGCATTGTTGTCATACATGTGTGGAGATTTAGTTTTTTTTGTTGCAACCCATTAGGTTACCAGATTAATCTCCACCTCTTTGTTCACTGACTCATGCCTTTGAGCCTGTTTTCTGTTATCTGTTAAATCAATATTGGATCCAAGTGCTGACCGATCAAGAAGGAACGTTGTTTTTTTCTCCTGGTTGTTTCTCAAACTATTATGAATCTGGAATTTATTCCTGACTCATGAATTGTGGTGTGATCTAAAGTTTAATCCATGTGACCACCACATATATGTGTAATACAATAAATAATTGAAGTCATCACATTTCTCTGTATGTGTGCTGGGTGTGTATAAACCCATTATTCCATCCTTGTGAAACTACAACTGTTTCCAATCAATTCCCGTCAGTGCAGCACAGTGATGATTAAACCACAGTCATGACCTCATCACCTCGAGGGATGGCTGGGAAAACTCTGCCGGATCAATAGCATTTGAATTAATCCGCATGTTCACCAACAGCAATACAACACACACTCATGCAGTGCTCTTAGACCCGTAAATGGGGAAGTACATCTGTGAGTCAGTGCATCACTGTGGTTGTTGGAGCTCAAACAACATGTCATGGTGTTCATATGCAGACGGTTGAGATTTCCTTAAACCAACACACACATGTCGATTAACCCGTCATGTGTGCTTTTCAAGTGCTCTGTCGCCGGACCCCTCCCCAAATCCTGTTAACAAACAATAAGTCAACGCCTGAAGACAAGCAGCACTCTGCCCCATGGGGAGTGAGGGGAGCCACAGCCTTGTGATGTGGATTGGCACATCTGTGAGAGGGATCACCGTGAATGTAAGAGTGTCAGAGTTTATTTTCACACATCACTGATAATTAGATAGACATATCCCTTCATCAGTTAATGGTATATCCCACATGTGGTTCATGTATTTCAACAAAGAACTGGGTTATGGGTTATGGCTTTTGGCTTGAATTCACATTTACTGCGAGCTATTTGATGATGATGTTATAAAGTGTTTTTTATGTTGGAACACATCGATGAGTGCCAGACTACGAGGTCAGTGTTTGTTTATACTGCATCTTTACAGAATACTCAACTTGGTATTTTTGCATTGCTCTTTTTCCACATGTTTCAGCTTTTATTACAGTTTCTTATCACCTCGACCGAGGGGTCCGGACTCCTTGCCCGTGACTCAATACCACTTGCATCTCATATCATCCCCAGCAGGCTCTAATGGAAACAGCCTGAAATATTCTGATGACTAACTCTGTGTAATCTATTTAGCAAGTGGTGATGGTCTACAACACACTAAGATATACAGCAACAGGTTTTTAATCCGCACTCCTTGTTCTGTGAGAGTGACATCAGACTATTTAAAATGTCTCAGACCACAGAGCTAATTCATGACAGAGACAAGTCCCCTGCAGGGTGTGCATGCCACAGGGATTCAGAGGCCTTGCAAACTAATTTCAGGCTCTAATTTCAAAAGAAAAAGACTGCTGGCAACATTGTTGTACTTTGTTTGAAACCTCCTGGCCTTGAACACTTTCCCTATTTTCATAGTTTCTATTTCCACTTATCCTCTGTGGCAATATGTGTGTTTTTAAATGTGAATGATTCAGATGGCGGGAGATGCCCGCTCATCATTCCAGTAACATCAGATCACTGTGTGAATAAAATGCTTTCCAAAGCCATTTTGTGATTAGACTGCATACACTTTAAAAGCCACAGGTATGGGCAGGAAGTGGCAGCTGTAGATCTGACATTAGGGTTTTAAAGTGTTACTCATGACACAAATAAAGTAAATTAAGGGTTGTTATGTAAATTGTTTCCTGTGTTTTATTGACTCCTCTTGCATGTGTAATAACCTGAGACATTCAGCATGTTGTCTTCACATGTCCCATCATCGTGTCCATGTTTTACATCGTTTCATCAACGTCTTATTTCGGGACTTTTCCTAATTTTATGAACATTGCTAATATACATTATTCCTGTTTGGGGTCTCAAAAGCCCCAGCTTGTGAAACAAACACAGTGGATACTAAACAACTATTTGTCAAAAAGTAACGCTTTAGACGCCCTGCAATTTAATTGACCACAAACTTATTATAAAATCAGTATAATTCTTAACTCACTGTGGATTTACTATTTGGTTTGTGAATGACTTATTGGTCTCCAATAGCAACTTGTACATGTGTAGGCCTTACAACACATGAAAGCTAACGCAAACCTACTTTAAAGAATATTTCATGAGCTTCATTTTGTTCACTTACTCCTAAAAATAAATGTGAACGACTGAGACGAGTGACAGCTCAAACCAAGCCTATAACAGTTGTGAGGATTCTGGATTAATCGGAGGGCAAAAAGAAGGAACAAAAAAATGCTCTGATGAAGTTCATTTGTTTGTTTTTATGTTGGCTAAAAAGTTTGGGAAGACTAGACCAGAGGAGTTCTTCATCTGCAGTGAGGCACTTTGTCCAGTTGAGGGCAGCAGACCTACATCCAATAATATGAGAGCACCGGCAGTTCCTCAAATGTTGTTTTCATATCTCAGGTGAGCTCCACACAGAGGTGAGAGTGCTATGGAATGTGCAGGACATGTGTCATTTATACACAGAACAATAGTTTATAGTACATTTATGGGAATGCATAAGAATGCTATGATATTTGGATTTGTGTCAGAACATGTTTTATTGCATTAATATGTAGCATAGCTTCACACTTCTGAAAGGGACATGCATATAATGCACACATACAGCAGGGAGGGGATTTCCTGTCGATGAATGAGAATTCATTATTGTTCAAACTGAAGGAATGAAGACAAAAGGCTGTTGTCTCGCGTCAAATGCCATTATACTCGCAGAGAAAGTGGGAGCAGCCTGGAGAGGATCTGATAGACAATGTGGCCGACACTTTTTCAACCAAACTGATTACAAAATGAATAATACAATTTAAAAAAGCAGAGGAAGAGAACACATGATGTTACAGACAAGGCAGAAAACAGAAAGAAGAAGTAGAAAATAAAAATAAACTGGGTGACAGCGATAGAGAGTCGAAGACACAGGGTCTTTCATCAAGCCCATAATGCCAGCCTTTCATGCGTGGAATTTGGCCATCATTAATAATACATACAGCTCTAGCCAGTGCGGTACGGTTGACTGCTGGGGGTTAATGTTTAGGGTGGAGAGTCACAGTAACCATCATCCTCACAGACAATAGCCTTCCATCCTCACTGAAGCTGATTGAGGGTACTTCATAATAATGAGAACTGCTGCAAGCCAGTGTGTTGTCGTCACGGTTTGGAGCTCGAAAGGTTGCCTCGGGAGGCTGCGTCAGTTTTGTAAAGTCCTCAGGCAGATGTGAATATTCTTGTCGGACTCGGAGGAGTGTGATGTCCACAGTTCAGTGTTGGGTCCAAAGAGAAATGGCAGAATCCCAGCAGCAATGTAATTACTGCTGCTGCGAACACAATGGGAGCAATTCATCCATAAAAAAGGAGGTGTGTGCATGTGCGTGTCTGTGTGTGCAGTCATCCCTCAACCACAAAGTCTCACATTATCATGCTAAATAGGAAATGGAATTGGAAAGACTCTGAGTTCCACTGGGGTTTTCACGGAAGACCCAAAATTGACTCAAATAAAGTGTCTGACTTCTCGCATTATCTCTCAGCCTGTCATCGCAGGAAGCGCTTGGGTGACACATTTGGGTGTTGAAGGATGTCGGTTCACACGAACACTTGCTTTATTGAGCTGTTTCCTTTGGCCACACTCCATTCTTTGAACTCGTTTTGAGCGAAAGGACGTGGTAAACATGTATGCCTGTTTGATTTATTGCAGTCAGTTAAAAAGATCAACAACACTCGAGTGTCTGTGCATTAAAAAGGACGTTACAGAGATCGATTAAATTAGCATACAGGCTGAAAGCAAATGGACACAGTCCGTATTAATAAGAACAAATCCACATTCCACCACCTCTAAAAGCTCATTAATTACCACAGTATGTCTAATATCAAAGTGTATAAATGACGATTCAGTGTTACAGGGGATTTTGAAACAGACTATTGATTGGCTGGGCGCAGTGAGACCCTGGAGTGTTGTCTTTGAGGTTCATATACTAATCTAAAACAGTTCTGGCTCCAGCTGTATACTGAAGGGATTAATAGTGTCAAACTTCTTATCTCACTCTAAGCAAGAATCTAATATACGTGTCGATCCCAAAACTTTAATGTGAGTAAAACACAAAATAGTCATTACAATCCTAACTCAAAGACTTCCCAGCCATTTGAGAAGGTATTAACTTTGTTAAATGGTCTTCATCAGTGGTTATATAGTTTGCACATAGTTGTCATGGAAAAGCATTGAGAGCTTTATTCATAGCACTTTTAGGACTTCTGCCCAGATATAGCTTACAAGTTATTTATTAAAGGGGATTCTTGATCTTGAGGATAGTAGTTTGATAAAGTAATCCACATCTCAGGGTCCGAGGCTCATAACCCTTTACCATCGACTTCATCATGAAGATTGTGTGAAAAAAGTACATTACCGCTATCATCGCCATGAAAGAATGAAAGACTCTGATTGTGTCGTAGCTTTGTCGACGTTGAGTTGCAGTTATCTTACAATAGTCCTTTTCACAGCAGATATTTTGACTTAACCCTCCTGTTACCTTGAGGGTCAATTTGACCCCATTCAATGTTTAATGTCGGTGTTCTTTGGGGTCAATTTGACCCCAGGCTGTTTTTCACTGTGTCAAACATATAAGAAATATCAACTTTTTTATATATTTAAAGGGCTATTTAGGTAGTCAACAAACAAACATAAAGCACCTCACACTTAAACTTTGAAAACAATATTAATTCTAATAATTTTCTGGAGGTTTTAATTACTGGGGTCAAATTGACCCAGAGGGTAAAATATGTTAGTAAATGTAAAGGTAACAGGAGGGTTAAGAAAAGCATAGATGTTTAATTTCTCTCTGTTCTATTCAATTCAATTAATTTCATTTCATTTCAGTAAATACAAAAAAAATGCTTCATTCAAATGGTGTCTACATTAGAGAGGATATGACCTTAAACCCGCCGCCAGCCCACAGAACCGGGCATCAGGGATTCACCGTGCAGCCACCCACCGCTGCCTCCAGCTGGATCAATATTCATTTGATCTGTAAGTTCATGTTGTGTGAGATCAGCGGGCTGCAGCAACAGGTATACTCAGAAAAGAGAGGGCTCGGCTCGCCAAAGACCTCCTCAGTGAACCCTGCGGATGACCACTCAATCATGACCACCGTCAGCTAAGTTTAGCACGGAATCCAGGACACGGGGATCAGCTTACAGACACACAGTATTAAAACACACACACACACACACACACATATGCATGATCCCAGAAGGGAATCCCAAAAAGAGGAATCAAAAGTTGGGTAGAAAAGTTTTACGGGCTAAGTGTTCTCTGAAGCAGTTTTTCTCTGAACCGTCACACTGTGTGTGCTCAGGAGGGTGAAGCTCTTGGTCAGCAGCAAGCTTTCACAATTACAGAATGTTTCCCTCCAATGATGCAAAGAATCGCTTCCTCTTCATTTTTACCACGTCCCCATATCACTTCTCGGTCGAACACAGTGCATTGAGTGAGACACAAGCCCTACAGACTATATATCATGGACACCTGCACAAGGTGAGTGTGTGCATGTGTGTGTATGTGTGTGTGTGTGTGTCATTTTTCACCTCGCCTAACACAGACCATTAATCATCTGCAGGCATTCGGTAGCCTCTCCACTCTCACACAGGCACCACTTTTAGTCCTCGCCGACATCTACACACACACACACACACACACATTGTCAAACACACACTGAACTGCTCAGATGAAAAGTGTGAGGCAACCAAGCAGGAGAGGATAATAGAATCTAAACCACGAGGCAGAAGAGGAAGCGAAAAGGAGAAATGGGAAGACGAGGTGTCTGGAGAGAGAGACGACTTATCACTGCAGGAGGTCGGGGAAGGTCAAGTTCATTTATAGGGGCGAGGTCCAGATGAAATCGGAAACGCAAAGTACGTTTTTAATTAAAAAATATATATTTTTTAATTTTGTCCAGCTGTGTTTTTGTTTCAAGTTTAGATCAACCCTCACGCTCTAGGTGTGCTTAGGTGTCGGTGCAGCAATTTTAGAGAGAGGCAAAATGTGTTGTCAGCTATTTTCCTGAGAGGAGAATGCACTCCGCTGCTGATCATGGCGTTCTACTAATGGATAAGGGAGCAGTGTGTCCACGTACGGCGTGCGGATCCATCGGTGTGGGCTCGTCAATATTCGTGAACGCTTGTCTGCGTTTCAGCAGAATTAAAAGAAAGTTGCCAACGGTTCACATCGAGAAAGGAAAATCTTATATATGAAAATATATATTTTTGTTTACGTTATAAACCATTTTCTAATTTACTGGCTTGTATTATTTCTGTACCAGGAAGCTGTCACAATCGTATCTTGATGTGGATTTAATGGGAGATGATTAGCCCTTCCTTTGGTACATTTCACACTCCAAACATACCTAAAGCAACAATGGAGCAGCACTTAAATAAGCAGACAGTGGGAAGGTCACCTGCTAAGCATGCGAGGTGTATCTGAGTTTTGATAACGCAGCTTTACCTGCAGTGGATCATTGACACGCACATGTTCTGCCTGTCCTTAAATGTTGGTCTTCAGAGACTTGTCTTCCCCCCTGCAGCAGGATAGCAGGCAGACTGACGGGTTGCCAGTTAATAAAACCATTGGACATTTGGCGGAGTGCATAGCTCGATCCTCACCCTTCCAAGTACTTTTATAGCTTGCAGACGAGCTGCAGGCGGAGAGGAGCTCCAAACGAAGGATGTTTCTTCATACTTTTGGAACGATGTTGTCTTCAAAGCCATGGTATTAATGTATATTTTATTGTAACTTAAATGTTGGTGGATCTTGTGTCATGAAGTATTATATAAAATGACATCATAAATGACCCTCGTTCTTTCACTTTGACTGCAGACGCATGTGCAGTAATTGGTGATCTGCTTAACCTGCCACATTGAGGTTTGTTTGGACCTTCACGTCAAAAAAATGTCTCTGTATTTATCATTGTGACCTTGATGTATTTTTCTTCTTCCCGCATCCTTCACTAACACTGTATACTCTGTATATATATACTGCACAGAACAGCATGTGCCCGTTTATTTTGAGCTCTACTCTCAACTCTCCTTTCTTACTTTATTTCTCTCGCAGCTTTTTTAATATGCCGACAGCACATTTGGTGTTGCCGTTCTCAGCCTCTTGTTCTCACACATATCTCGTCCCTTTCCTCTCAAGTTTAAATTTAACCTTGGTTCCTTTCAGAGCTCCACTTCCTATGATAACTTGTATCAAGTCAGGCAGCCTGTCTGTGCTTCGTCTGGCGAAGCCATTCTGATAGTCAACAGCAAAAAGCATCAGCATTACTTAAAGCATATAGAGTCATACATTCAACACCAACCAATACAAAACACTTTTAGATGTTAACACATTTTCCTCTCAGTTCCAGGTCAAACAGTTTCATTTGATAATTGTAATCCCATTCGAATCAAAGACAGAGGTCTGTGGTTGTCGGCCAGTCAGCCAATCATTCAAGTTGATCGACGATGAAGCCTAGAAGCGGCAGAAAATCAACAGAAAGCCAGACGGGAGTGGCTGCAGAGATATTGATCATAAATCTCATGACAGACGAAATATGACAGCTCCTGCTCTCTCTCACACACGCTCTCCGCTGCTTGGGCGACCAGTCCCATCTAATCCTTATCTTGAATACAATGCCAGTCTAATATTGTTTCTGGTAGCAGCCCAAAAATAAACATGACTTTACAGCAACCCATAAGAGTGGATAATGATGATGGTTCTTGTGCCTGGTTATGCTTACATCTGTAAAGTGAAAGAGCAAGGAGTGTGTGTGTGTGTGTGTGTGTGTGTGTGTGCATGTGTTTTATTGTGTTCCCTTATCAAAACCAGTCTGAGAGGATCACAGTCTAATTTTAGCTTTAATGGCCAAAGATGTGCAGTGTCTGACAACATAATGAACATGAAGTAATCATTTAATGCGGTCAGCACCTAAGGTGATGGTTAAAATATTGCCCTGAAGACAATCCATCTCATTTAAAATGGGTTCTTCTGTCAAGAGCAGCCACACCTCAGGTTAATATCATTGATGCGGCATATGTATATATATACTGTATATGTTGGCAGTATCATTATGGATGCAGGCGGGCAAACAAAAGGAAGGATGGTCATCATTAAAAAACTCCAGGACTGTTTTTGTGGTATTTTTGTTTGTTTAATTACATTATGCTGCACTTGTGTTTGTTTGATATTTCATGTTAGATGTTTTTGTTCAAAGCTAAGGGCTATAAATAAATCTTATTTCCTTACACAGTAGTATTTAGATTCCTTAGTAAAAGTAAAAATAGCAAGATCACAATATTAACATTATCTGCTCAGGTTTTGAGAGCAGGGCACCATTCCTCGTATGTGGCCGATTAAATGTCCTATTAGCCAACTTAAATTAACCCGATGTTTGAAATCTCAGTTTCTTAAAGGCTGATACGCGCTCAAAATCGTGTTAATTCAAACCAGACTTCAAAAATCAGGATAGTTGCGCATGCCCGTCCTACTTCCAGGGCCAGAGAGCGATTTGATGGCTCGAAAAGGTCTGTAAATAAAAGATTGCTTTTGGGCAGATTGGATAGCGCTCATATAGGAAGTCATCATGGTGTGATAAGAACGCTCTCTATAAAAAGCTCATCTAACTAATATCACTCCTTCGTCAATGAGATCACTGAGGAAAAGAGCTGCAAGCGTATCAAGCTAACTTAAGTTAGCCTGCGCTGGGGCAGGTACAACTTTTTGGATGTGTTGCTATGGCGATTTTGCCAAACTTGCTTTGTGGAAACAAAAAGCCTGACTTATCCTAACAAGTATCTGGTAGTGTTGTTACGAGATGTGCCGACGCTTCGAAGCGTGTGTCGAGTAATGGAGGGGGCGTTTCCTCGAAGCGCGTATCGAGGCTTGCTTCATTTAGGGGAGGAGCCAAAAATGATGACGTCCGAAGCCTCGCTGCCCGGCTGTACCACGTGACTGCTTCGGGAAGTGGTTCAGATATAAACCCCTCAGGCTCCATTCAACATGTGGGTTGTTGGTTGAGAGTTTGGAGAGTTTAGAGAGAGAGATAGTTTGGAGAGTGAGGAGAGAAGGAGAGGCGATAAGATGGAACTGTTGAGAAACTTATTTCTGAATAAAAATGAATAAAATGTCCCCTGTCCTGTACATCACTGTCCAAGTTACACACACATATTCAGTCCCCTCTTCCTAGTTACACACACACTGTCCTCTGCCTGCTTAAGCCCATGCCATTTTCCTAAAGTGACATAATAACATTATTACACAACCTGCCATATCATATGATACTACCATTTTGGGAACATTTACACACACAGAATACATTCACAAAATATTTTATTATGCACATATGTGATAATGTATGTACAGAAATGATTTGGTCATACATTTTTGTAATTCATAGTCATTCCCAACAGCCATAACAGACACACAAATGCAATGCATCACATTATGTGGTTCAGATACAGCTGCCTTGGATGTGCACTTGGCTATGGGGGTTTTACCAATTGGCTGAAGTGGTTCGATGCCTCATGAGGCTTCATCCTGAAAAGTATCTGGCTAACTGAGTTAGCCGTGTGCAAGGAACAGGGCCACAGAAAGGCAGGATGCAGACCCCAAAAAGGGCAGAAACAAATGTATTAATGTATAAATATTGAGTTTAATAAAGGACACAGTCCAAACGGCAGAGTGGCAGAACACAGGCAGACCAATAGTCTATACAGCAACAACAGCTAACTATCAAAGACCAAAGGAACTGGTATACATAGTAAGTGACTAATGGGGAAGTGGGACCAGGTGAGCTTGAGGTCTGTTGATTGCAAGGCTAACGAGGGTCAGGTGAAACTCATTAGACACAAAGACATGAAGTGAAGTGATCTGAGACAGTGGAGGTGAGTAACAAAATAAAACAGGAAAGATACCTGACTGAATAAATGCCATGAGTCAAAGATATTTAAATAAAAGGAAAAAGAAAAAAACTAAAGCAGGGCCCATGTGATGATACAAAACCCACAATTTCTTCAGCAAAATGTTCTAAAAGTATACAAATTAAAAGATACTTACAATGCAATGGTAGCCTATCCATCATCTGGGAACCTGATGATTAATTTGAGATAAAGCTTAGCAGTGTGTGTCATGCTTCAAATAGTAAATCAGATATAAAGATTCATTTATTCATTTAAATAGACCATTTTCAATTAGGCAAACATATTATCCTGCATTATAAATAATTACTACTGCATTATGCCAAAAACTGCATAGTTTAAGCCAAATTGATTTGCCATAAAGTGGGCATGTCTGTACAGTAGAGAGTCAAAGATACCTGTGAGGTGAGAGGTCATGGAACCGCTGTGAAAATTGCCATTCCAGGTTTTCCTTTTGCCAGAGTTTAGCCTAACTTTAGTGCGTTATTTAGCCCCGTTCTCGACAAGCTAGCATGACGTGGTACCAATGAATTCATTTGGTCATCCAGCTTCATATGATACCAATGCATAGCTTCAGATTGAGCTGTCCCTCAATGTATAATGGCCGAGATATAGTATCTTAGTATAAAAATGTATTGTATTTCATATGCTCACATGTTTTATACCAAATAGATGTAGTGGAGTAAAATGTATATTATTCAACCCTGAAATGAAAAAAGCAGAAAATCGAAATACTTGCATTTGAATTTTTCTCAACTAGGGTACTTGAGTACACACACAATAACCACATTCTTGGTTATGGATACATATTCATCTGTATGTTTATGAAACACGACGGGTCATCCCACCTCTACTCATTGACAGTCAGGTTCAGCAGCGATAATGTGCTGAGTGCCTGCCTGCCTGGAAGCTTCATCAAATCTGCTAAACTATGTTATGAATCTGTTTGACTATTCATGTGTGTGTGTGTGTGTGTGTGTGTGTGTGAGAGTGTGCGCAACTGCATGCAGGTTGGTGCCTGATCACAGCAAGTAAACACATGTTACCATAAGAGTGTTTCAGTACCAGTGTTGTAACCAAGACACTGAACACACATTTTTCCTGAAGTGTTTACTTAATTGTTATTGTCGGAAAAACATATACCTCAAGTGTTATGATAAATGTAAAATACGTAACTAAAGCCTGATAGGGTTACAGGTTATTGCAGGATTCATAATGCTGCCGTAACAATATGGGAACTTTATATTTCCTCAAGTGACCTTTGCAGCATTGTCTCATGGTGTCAATGGAAGTCGCTAAATTGTGCAGCATAATCCCAGCACACCACTCATGCTATCATATAATTGTTTGTATCATGGGTTGCATACCAACGATCAAACGCTGAAATTTGGATCATGTTTGGGTTTGGTGTGGCTTGTTTTTTGGCTCAAGCCGCCGCCTGTGAGGAAAGTAGGTGTGCCAGCTCCCATTGTAAATCTCTAGACACAAGGCTGAGTCTTTTAGTTGAGCTGTCCTGACTGATTAGTGATTACCCAGCGAGCCCCCCCTGCCACCAACAGTGTCCTCGGGAGAAACATGCGGACATTTTGTTCTCCACAACTGCCATGACTCTTCACTCTCAACTCGTCCCTCTGTTTCTTCCCAGCACCTATTCAAACAGTAATCCACTGAAGGTAGTGAAATGCAGTGAAGGAAAGGCCTTTTTCTAATTCTAGATTGAGCATGAAGAACAAAGCATGTGAGAGGAAAGAGGTGAAAGTTGGTTGAGAAGGGAGGGAGGAGATACTGGCAAGCATCCCAACTTTCTACAAGTCAAGATTTGACACTAAAAAGCACTGGTGTTGGCCCGAGCTCTGGCGCAAGCTGAATCTAACCTTGCTTTGATCTGATCAAGTGTGACCGAGCACAGCGGATATACATTCTACAAATAAACACATATACATGCATATTAACCTCTCCACTTGCATGTCACAGAGCCTTTGGACGATGAAATCTCCACCAATTGTCAACAAACAGATATAATGGCAATAACAGCCACCTACCCACGTAA
The DNA here is from genome assembly GCF_029220125.1 of Pseudoliparis swirei. NCBI lineage: Eukaryota > Metazoa > Chordata > Actinopteri > Perciformes > Liparidae > Pseudoliparis > Pseudoliparis swirei. The sequence goes on from NC_079407.1 coordinate 19,871,313, forward strand.
GTTCTCCATTGCCTTAAGGCTCCCTAACACAGAGACACACACACCTCTACACACACACGCACACACACTTGTTTGCCAAGTCCAGCGATGCAGTTTGCGCCTCAGAGCCAGGAAATCAAACGCCGTTTGTATTCATGGGCCCTGTTTGGAGGAAGAGGGTTGGTCGGCTTCCTGTGCCCACAACAGCACGCAGCCCCGGGGTCCTGGCGACAGCCTCACACCCCCGTCTGCATCAATAACTCCACACCATTGTGACGGGCACAAAAGCTGGAGAAAAAGGTGTTTTGTATTCCTCCCTCGTCCCCTCGCTTCCTCCTGGCAGTGTTGGGCAACATATTCAACAGCAGCGCGGAGGAAGAGGAGGAGGAGCATCGAGAGGACGGAGCTCTGTAGGAACGCTCCACCACCGACATTGTTCGTTCACTCAGCGTCACCGTGCACCCGTTCTGCTTAGGACACGTGGAGTGGGCACTAAGAAGGAGACATAGAAGCTACAAATCACACTCAAAATGACCCACAATCTCGAAAGAATGTATGCAAGTCGTATTACATCGTCTGGCATGTTTTAAATATAAAAATTTATTGACATAGATACACGTGGCGACACATATCCTGTACAGTTAAGTCACTTCCCTTCTTAACAGCAGCTGACCACATTACGTATTAACAAATGTATTAGTACCGACATCAAACACCGACAGAGTCCAGGGTCCACGATCATTTCTCCACAGTGATCAACCACAGACGCAACAGAGACATGATTATCTGTCAAAACACAGACATAGTGCAGTATTTACTTTGATATATCTCATACAAAACAAGTCTTCAATATGTTGGAGTCACAAAGCAGGTGACAGAGTGTGTGTCAGTTATGCTCATTTAAAAGACATTATTTATTCCTCATGCCGCATTAAACACGAGATTAGGTCCAACCTCCTGCGGTTAGTGTTTCACTGATGACATTTTATTCGTGACACGAGGGTCTGGATTAGTGACACCGAACCAGTTAACAACACATATTGATTTGGAACGACACACAATCCTGTACAGCCCAACCCTCAAAACAAACAATCATCATAGTATCATATTCACACAAACACTGTATGGAGTATCTTCTTTTTTTCTGTCAGTAACATGGTAACAAGGAGAGAAAAGGTTGTGGGATCAGAGCCCCGGCAGACCTTCACCTCAGAGCTGTCAAAATGAAAAACGAGTCGACCACATTTCTCGCCCAGTCGGGACTAGATGGAGAAAGAAATGAGGAGTTATAGGTCGCCCTCTGAGCAGAGAGTCCCCGGTCCTAGTGCATTACAATGTCTGCACGGCACATCCATGCAGCAATCTCAGGTTCAGTGCATTTACTTTTTACTCGAAAAGCCATCGCAGGTACACACCCTCAACCACCAGCGTTCCTCCTTAATAGCTCTGGATTAAGTCTCAGCTCGGTGGCTCCAGGAGGTGCAATCCCTTCTCAGGCCCATTTTTTTTCCAGAACAAATTGATCGACGGGACATCACAGCTTGTAGGGACACCTATTTCCTCCGGCTTGCCCGACCGTAATGTTAATGTTATCTAAGCATCTCCGGCTACTCGATAAGAAAGAAGAGCGGTTGGCTCTCAGGTTTAGAGTACAATACGTGTCCACGACGATACAGTACGATAGCTTATCAACAACGGCGGGCTGCCATGGTTATCACGGGGGTTAAATGAACAGTTTTATAAGCCATCACACATTACGTTTCACACACAGCCTTCAGTCCACACAATGCGCTCATTCAACCAAGACTAAAGTCCATCATGGTTTCTAAAGCCGACAGCGTTCCGCTCCAGTGACCAGGAGGTGCACAGAGGTGGCCGGTCACAGCCTCCGGTCTCCATTCTCTACTTACTCTGCCAGGCTGTTGAGCGCCGTCTCCTCGCTTTTGGACTGCAGGACATTGTCCCCCTTCCTGGAGGGCTTTTTAGTGGCCCGCGACAGCTTCCTCCTGAAGTTGTCTCCAGCCAGCAAGTAAAGAATAGGATCCACACAGCTATTGAGGCTGGCCAGCCCCCGGGTCACCTGGTAGGTGGCGTAGACGCGGTTATTGAAATCACACATGTCAGGGCCCTGGAAGTACAGCCTGGCCCGCATGTTGAGGTTCTTCATCACGTGGAAGGGCAGGTAGGACAAGGCGAAGACCGCCAGCACGATGATAACCAGGTAAATGGATTTCTGCCGCAGCGGCGCGTTGTTCATATCATTGCAGATCAACGCTTTGACAATCATGCCATAGCAACAAAATATGATAATGAAGGGAATGCAGAACCCAAACACAGTCAACGTCATGCTGTAGATAAAATAACCAGGTAACTCATCCTGAGTGGTGGTGTCATAACAAGTGGTAGCGTTGCGCTTCAAGCCAGTCCTGGAATAATACAAGATGGGGGAAATAGCTATAACAACCACCGCCCACACCAACGCGCTGGTAATAACCGCATTTTTCTTCTTCAGTCTGCCCAGAGACTTGAGCGGGTGCACGACCCCGGTGTACCTGTGAACACTGATGCAGGTCAGAAAGAGAATACTCCCGTAAAGATTCACATGGAATATAAAGCGCTGCAGTCGGCACAGGACATCCCCGAATATCCAGTCCGTTTTGTTGAAGTAGTAGAAGATGAGGAAGGGCAGCGAGAGCACGTAGCAGAAGTCGGCCAGCGCCAGGTTAAACATGTAGACGGAGATGCTGCTCCAGGGTCTCATGTGGCACACGAACATCCAAATGGCCAGGCTGTTGCCCACCAGCCCCGTGATGAAGACCATGATGTACACAATGGGCAGGTAGTAGAACTGGAAACCGGTCCTGGTGAGGGAGCATCCTCTTGTCTGATTGTGAAGATCGGTTATATTCAGCAGGGAGGTCAAGTTCAGGTCCGTGGTCATGGCGTCAGGGGCACAGGCGGGTCCTTTTACTGCGTGAGAGGGATGGACAGATGAGGACATATTTCACGTCCAAGCTTATATTTGCTATTACATTACAAACACAACAATATAGGTTCAATATAGAAGTGACCTGTTGCTACAATAAAATAAAAAAACGTTGTGCAAAGACTCGAGCTGCAAACTTAATGTGTGCACACTGCATCCACAGTAGTCCGACCGACACTAACACACACACACACACACACACACACACACACACACACACACTGAGAGAGAGAGAAGGGGAGAAAGAGGCATGTCCACCGTATTACAACACTCACCGCTGAGATAGACTTGTATTCCACATTCCTGTAGCCGTCACAGATGCAAAGATGTCAGTCACCACGCAGCTGGGGCGTTACGAGCTGTCTGGTGTCTTCATTCAGACCCCCCCCCCCACCCCCCCTCCCTCTCCCTCTTCCCCCCCACCCCGTCCAACTGTGTTTTGGGAAAGTGTTTTTAAAGTTGTCGATATCCGTCAGGTTTGCGCCGGCACGTCCAGGGGAGGAAAAGAGTACAAAGTCTGCCGTCCGGGGGCGACGCGTGGGACGCGCGAGAGAAAGAGAGAGAGAGAGAGAGAGAGAGAGAGAGAGAGAGAGAGAGAGAGAGAGAGAGAGAGAGAGACAGCTGCAGACTTTGGCATGGATTGCAGGCTCTGTGAAGCAAGAGGAAGCTGTGCGCGCTCTGGAGAGGGGAGGTGCGCGCTCTGGAGAGGGGAGGGGCGCACTACGCAAACCACCGAGCTGCTTCTTCCCGACTCCAAGCGCGCTCTTTCTGTCCCTCCCTCCTCTCATTAGACCAGGATCAGATCTGACCCGCCAGCACGAGCGGGATGTGTGTATAGAAATGTCCTCGTATATGTACTCATGCTCATGTGTTCTCTGGTTATAGAGAGTAAATATGATTTAAAATGTCTGAAGCGCTATTTCATTCAAGCTGTGTGGATTGTGTTATATATATAATATTTGGATGTGTTCTTATATTCCTTGTTCTTATATTCTTATATACTTGTTATATTAAAGCTCTCATCTGCCTTTGGCCTGCAGGAAGCTCATGGTTATAAAAACAAAGAACTGAGTTCAGTTTTGGGTCAGACAGGTGATTTATTTAGGGTTATCTAGGAGCGGGAGAGCTCACGTGCACTCAAAGAAATGACTCATTGGATGAACTCAATTAAATTGTTGGCAGGTTTTCCATCCAATAATTATATGCAACTCCAACTCAAATTTAGCACATCAGTGCAATACAATGTAATTAAGTTAGTCCAACTCATTTGTATCAAATACATCTAAAATAAAATAACAATATTCATTAAATTAAATTAATTTGTGTTTGTCCAACTCAAAATATAAACTAACTAACTAACTAAGAAAATATGCAAACTTCACACAGAAGGAAAGCACCAACTGGGAATTGAACCCACAGGCCTTTGGCTTTGAGGCGACGGTGCTAGCCACTACACCACCATACAGCCCTCAAGGTGTGTTCACCTCATTTAAACAACTGATTTTCAGAAAGCGCATGCGCAAAGGGTCGTCCTCAATGAAACACATTTATTTTGAGTTGATATGCACACCATCTAACCTAAATAAATCTAATAAATGAAAGAATTCATACATTTTGTGTTCCACCCATTAAATATAAATATCTATTTTTGTAATTGATTTATTTAAATGTATCAAACAATATTTAAATGTCACCTCGAAGAAGGGCTTGAATCGTTTTTGTGAGTGTAACCTAAATAAATCAAATAAATGAAAGTATTCATACATTTTGTGTTACACCCATTCAAAATAAATATCTTCGTTTTGTAATTGATTTATTTAAATGTATCAAACAATATTTAAATGTGTCACCTCTAAGAAGGGCTTGAATCGTTTTTTTGAGTGTATTTGTCAGACTTTCACTTCAACCTATGAGTTGAATAGAACTTCTCATCTTGCAATTGCTGTGCCGACACTTTGCCTGTGGCCAGAACAAAAAAAATTCAACTTAAACTTATTGTTTGACCGTTATTATACACCAAAAGGCTTCCAATCCTTGATTACGCTTTTAAAGTAATGATATTAAGCCTATAATGTACATATTTTGTAAGAAATGACAAGGAAAACGGATCACATATTTACCCAAATCCCAGTGAGAATAATTATTTAAAAATACTGCGTGAGTTTTACAGCAATGTAATGTGGGGAAAACCCCAATATGATCATTTAAAAGGTAAGTGGGCAGAGCTGTAAGGGACTAACACAGATGTGTGATGGTTATCGGGTCATCATTGCAATTCATTAAATACCCTCTGACAATAATGACGATTTTAGAGGAGTGATAATAATAAAAAAACGCAAAGGGTTAGCCAGGGCCGAAGCATAACACATTACATTACTTTTATCTCCATCAAATGGTCATTTGTGTCCCCTAAAAAGCTAAGACAACTGGATGTGTCGGACACAGCCAAGGGCAAAGCAGACTGCAGCCGTCAGAGGGAGCATAGTGATGATGATGAAGAATAGCGGGCAGTAGAGAGAGAGAAAGAGAGACAAAGGTTAAGTTAATTATGATGTGATGCCAAACATTTAAATAGTCTAGAAAGAGCAGTTGGACAAGAGCAATAATATAATGGAGGATATTAATGGTCAGGGAATTATTGTCCACCATGAGCCATGAACGTTTCTTAATATTAAGAAGCTGTTCCATAACAATTCTTTCTTAAAAAGGTTTCTGGAGAGGATGTGTAATACTATAGGGGAAATGGGTGCAGCATTCTTGCTGACTTTCAATCATTAACGTTTTAGGAAAGCTCTTGTGGAAATCCTTAAATTCTAAGAAACTATAAATCTATATATTGTTGACTCCTTAAAGCACGTTTTCGGCATGTGCTGCCTGACCAGCGTCTTACCAGCGCAAAACATTCACAGCTGACAAAGCATGGTAAGTTGCGTGATTACAACACAACATTGTATGCTTTGTGAGCTCAATAGTTTCTCACAGTAAAGATTAGTACTGGGCACTCAGCCAACAAAACACCGATGGGAAAACTATTCCACCACAAACTCATCTACACAGTCAATTCCCCAGTGTAAAAAAATCAGCGTTAAAGTATATTGACTCTTCCAGAGTTATGACACCACTGGAGCAAATAGCCCTCAGTGTTGGGGTCAATATTCAGAGGTAAACATGTATGTGTAAAATAAACAGGTGTGTGAAGTGTGAATAGGGTGATCTTGGTGAAACAGGTGAGAGAGGAAGGACGATAAGGACCAGTACAAGTATCCAAATCAATACTACAACATGTGACTCAAATACATTTCAGACACCTCTTTAAAGTTGGAAAGCTAGATTAATAAGCACTAAAATACTGTTTGCCTGATTCACGTGACAGCGACAGCCTTGCTGGGTCTGTGGAGACCAGTAGCCTAAGGTGACTGGTGCTGGAAAGCTTTCGGTAAATATCACACAGTGAGTTTGTATGACTCTTGTTTACTTATATGTTAAGTTTGACCATGTACCATTAACAAGTAACTGTCACAACATTGGCATAACATTTAAGATGTGACACTGCTACTAATAGAGACAAATCCGAAGACAATGAAGTCGATGAACAAAACACTCTGTCAAACTGCTGCATGTCAATATCATGTTTGCATAAAGACAGCACGGCTTTCACTTGCTGTGCGCTCACTGCCACACATATTGGTGAGTCAAGTGTTGCCAGTCAGAACCAATCCACGAGGCAGCGGCTTTGCTTTGCACATGGCTGCAGGTGTGAAGTCAGATCAGGACAAAGTTTAAAATTTCCTTCTGCAGCTCCCATCTCCTCACTCAGTGTGGCTTACGGATCACTGCCTTCCTATCCGAAACACCCAAACCACTTCCTCATTAGGTCTCAAGTGTGAAAAGAGCAAACACAATACACAGAGAAGTGTGACATAAATCCAGACACTTTATTACAGGAATTACGTGAGAGTTGCACCTGAAATGCTTGAGAGGGCGATTGGATCCTGGAGATTTTCAGTGGATTTAGTCCCATTGCCAGAAGTCACTAAACTCTCTTCATGTCCCGGATGTAATCGTGATGACAAAGCACAGAAGGGTTTACTATTTGTCTCAAGCTCTGACCTGTATTTCTTTGCATCCTGCTCCCCTGCTCCTCTGATCAGCATCAGAGGCCAATAGTGTGTCCTGCTGGTGTCATTCTCATTAACTGTGGCTGTACCGACTCTCTGCAGCGACACTGAGCAATGAAAATCAGGTCCAAAGCTATTATATATATATATATATACATATATATGTGTATATACAATATATAATACATTATATATATATATATATATATACTGTATACATATATAAATATATATATATTTAGACCAGCATGCATCTGTCAACATTTTTTTAACTTATAACAGTATGTATATATAAACAAATATATATATATATATACTGTATATAATACATAATAATATATATATATAGTATGTATTATATACAGTATATATATACTGTATATAATACACAATAATGTATATATATACTATATATATATATATATATACATACATACATATAAATATATATATATTTAGACCAGCCTGCATTCTTCAAAAAAACATTTAACAAATTAGTAGACTTAGTCTTTTTCCTCTTTAAAATCCTGTGTATCTCCAGAGCCCCATTTTATATTCCGCTCCATTAATCCATTCATCTCCATTCGTCTGCCCCGTTCATCTTTTTGTTTTCTTTCTGTGCCTTTGTGACCATCTCGAGTTTCCTTTTTTCTATTAAATTGGTTGGTTGCTTCACTTTGTTTCTTCCAGTTCCAGGCTCATCACGTGCCCTTTAGAAGGCCAACGCACACGTGATTCTGATGAGCATCTCTGCTGGTATTGATCTCTCTTATCAGCTGTCAGACAGACCAACTGGAACATAATACATTATTTTCTTCTCTTTCTCTGTCACTCAAAAAACACTCTACCATTCAGTTTCTTTTTGTAATCCCTCTTTTATGTTTCTCTTTATCTCCCTTCTATTCATCCTTCTTTTCAGATGAACATCCACCCGCCTCACTCTCTCCCCTGAATGAACATCTGAAAATGTGAGCTGACTTGAATTTAGCATTGACAGCTTTACCCACGTGGAAACTCTCAGTAGCCTGTATTTTCCTGTTCTGTGTTTCCAGCCTAAACACCAATTACCACTCAAGGCCTGGGAAAGTGAAATATTTAGCCACATTTTCCAGTAATAGCATGTCTGATAGCCTGGCTGACTTTTTCCCTGTGGGACTCTCGGTCTAATGACAGTGCATGGCTCACTTGGTAACACACTTGGCACCGACCACTGTGTGATCACATTGCAGCTGCTTTCAAACAGGTCCATGTTGTGTTTGTAGAACCGAGCCGTGTGCAACAGAACCCAGATCAGTGTCGACAGTCTCTCATCGTGCACATTTGGAATCAAATTATAATATTCTCACATTATTTGAAGACAGGCTTTTTGTGTGTTTATGTTGGCCTGGCATGAAATATGACATTTGAAAAAACCCAATGTACACTTGTGAATAAACAGTCTGCAGTCTTAACAGTGGTATTTAATCCACATGACTGTAAACTCACTATATAATGTCCATTGTAATCAGGTTAGAGCACGCAGTATAACTGCATTTCAATCAGGAGAGACGGGTATTTAGAGTTTAACAATAATTTACTACAATTGCATAATGAAATAGTGCAAAGTCTTTGGCAATTGGACTCCATCCTGAATTAGGATAAGCAAGGGGTAGAGATGCTGATATCTGCGAAGGCAGAATCCCCCCGTGGCGTCCAGACACTGGCGGTGGTGTAGAAGAAGAGTAGCTGTGACGCTGATTGGACGAGCCCGGGTTGGAGGAGGGTCACATCGGTTTGAGCTGGAACGACAACTGACAGCAGCAGAGAGGAGAACATGGTTAAAAGATTGCCAACAACGCTGTGATTGGCTTACAGAACTGCGCTGTCTCTGATTGGTTCATTCAGAGACTGCTTATGAATGAAAAGAGTGTCTTCCTGACTGAACTTATGCTTGAGCTACATGAAGACGACCATGATTCTTATTCGTGGGGTGAGCAGTGTGTTTATTGTGAAAGAGATCTCTCATCATTAGATTCATTGGACTGCTTTGTAATAACAGAAAGGAACAGTTTACCCAAAGCTGCTGTAGTCAATATTGTTGTCGGAACAATCGATCAAATGGTTCAGTCATATGGTCTCGGCACCACTGTTCCTCTCAGCGCTACGGAGCGTTGTAGCGTCTTGTCGCGATGTCTTTTCAGTAAAAGAAACGGATAGAGACAGATACCTCTCAAGTTAGTGGAGTTTGTCTCATAGGGTCCATTGGACCTGGCTGGGTCTGATGCCATGGCCCTGCTGATGCCCCGCCCACTCCTCCTCTACCTCCATCTGCCTGATGGATCATGGAGGTCTGGATCGTGGTCCATGCCTACTACTAACTATTTATACACTCTGTCATACTCATTGCATGTGTTGTAACTCTGTAATTAATCCTTCTGGTCACATGACATCTATTGCTTCTGTCCATCCTGGAGAGGGATCCTCCTCTTTCGCACTCCTGAAGGTTTATTCTCTTTTTTCCCTGTGAAAGTTTTTTTTCCTATTTTTTGGGAGTTTTTCCTGATCCGATGTGCGGTCCTGGGACAGGGATGTCGTATGTGTACAGATTGTAAAGCCCTCTGAGGCTAATTTGTAATTTGTGAAAATGAGTTATACAAAATAAACTGAGTTGAATTGATTGAATAGATCAAATCTGAACTAAAAGGAGAATGTAAGTTGGACTTTTGCTCGATGGTCAGAAACAGAACTCCAATTGAAGGCCGATGTTGCCATATGCCGAATGTGCAAGGAGGCCCAAGTGGACACAAATAATATGTTAATTAGATTTATCCAGACAGATTTATGGGCACACTGTAATGTTCCTTGCAAACATCATCATCGCATTAACTTTTAAAGGACACTTATAAGTCATCTAAAGTACAACGCTCTACTACTTTCCACATTGCAGAGAACTAACGGTGACATGAAATGGCCCTTAAAAGATAGGTCAGTAAAGTAAGGTGCACTCTTTAGTTTACAGTAAAACTCACACACACACACACACACACACACACACACACACACACACAAAGGTCAGCTGCTTCCTGGGGTTCCTCGGACTGCAACTGTGATCAACAGGCTGAACCGTATGACCAAACCCACATGCAGCCATATACTCCATCCGTACTTTGTTTCGTTTATCTTCCTTCTCCATACTTTCCTATTACTGTATCCGGATTTTTCAAATCCACAATCAGTCTATCTTGACCAAATGGCAAGGTGTCATATACTTTAGTTGATCCACATTTAGAAACTGACTCTTCTATAATCTGATCAATGCAGCTGAATGTCACAGAGATGTTCTCTCAAGCCGAGAGAAGGTCAGTGTGTCTGCTCGGTGTCAATACCAACGTGATGGAGCCGCCACACCGCCATTCTGCCGGGCCGTTGACGGAGGAGTGATCGTTGGGCATATTTGCAAGGCAACCGTTACGTGAAAACAGTTTAATGTTTTTTCCCCCCAGAGAGTCTGAGTTTTGACAAAAGCGGCCAGCGGTTTTCTTGTGAAGTGGTGATGATCAATCACAATCTCACAATCTGTCAAATCTGACTCTTTTTTTACAGCAGTAATTGTACATTTCAAACTGTTACTGTACTAATCCCACTTTCATGATTTGTAATCATGTTCCCATTGGAGCTTCTTCTCATGTTCCCAGGGGGTCACAAACACAAAAAAGGAACACTTTGTGATCCAGTCAATCAGCTTTTCAAAGGCTATTGACATTTGTTGGAAGACTTGCCAGTTTGATGGATTTTTACCATTGCATTCTGGTTCAATGTTTTCCTTTTCTTCTTTTTTTCCCCACCCCTGACACAAACTATTTAAACTCCTCCCCTCTGGTAGACGCTACATATCCCTGTTCGTCAAAACCTCCAGACACAAAAACAGTTTCTTCCTCCTCGCCGGCTCACTACTCAGCAGCTAACTCACTGTTGCATATATATATTTATATATTTATCCCTGCACTTCTTGCACTCTCGCACTTGTATATACTTTCTTAAGTCATTTTCTTAAACGTTTGTTTTGTACTGCACTGTTGTTTTGTTTTGTGTTGTATTGTGTTGTAATGTATATTTTGTGTAAGCACACAGTCACTTTACCAAGTCAAATTCCTTATCTGTGCAAACTTACTTGGCCAATAAAACTGATTCTGAACCATTTTTATTTCATCACACGACATAAAGTCACATGAGACTCTCCTGAACCTCAAACAAACAAAGTTCATGTTTATGTCACCAAATCAACACACATTCCATACAGTGAGTCCTTTCCTTTCACTTTCAATTATAAGTAGGCTACATGTACTACACTTGAGTATTTCCAATTCATGCAACTGTATACTCTTCATTTTCAGAGAGAACTGGAAATGAAGTGGAGTAAAAGGATCAGGTTACAGCCCATCATATATGAGGTTTTACAGAACATAGTTCAGTTGGGGAGACCACGCCCCTCATTCAGCCAATCATTCGAGCCGACGGTACTTAAACACGTCACACCTATTCACACCCTCTTCGTCTCAGCGGCGACATCCCTCCCTCCCGACCCCGTTCTTGTCTTCCCATTTCTCTACTACAGGACTACGGGAACAACGGGGGACTCTGCACCGCCAGAGCTTCAGAAGAGACAACTCCCACCCACGAGTCTCCACCTCCGCCGTTCCCTCTAACCACCAGACGTCACCAGTCTCCAATAGCACCCCTCCAACCCGCTCTTCACGACCCTTCTCGTTCCAGACATAATCATCCCTTCATTCATTTATTTCACAATAAACTAACTGTAAACATGTGGTCTTCCTTGGTGAAATCCCTTAATACAGCCGTATTGACTTCAGATTCAGTGAGTTCCCGTTTGAGAGAATGTCCTCATGCAAACATCTGGAACATCATAATCATGATGATTTATTCCCATATTTATTGAAATAGCCTAATAGTTGTATTAACGTCTGTGTGTCGTCAACACACAGACGTTAATACAGTCGGATTTAAAATTTAACTGGATGAATTGTAATGATGCATACTTTAATAATATATACATGTTTTTCTCTCATTTTAAGTCAGATAAGATGTGGATTAAAATACAAAAAAAATACAAAACCGAAAACTTTTGAAAAATGTCAGTGAAATTATTCTCATTGTCTAAAAAGAAAAACTTTGTTTGCAGGAAACACTTTTTTGCAGCTTGGTTTACATCATCGTTGGGAAGTAATACAAATGTGATAAGAATCTGATCATATTGGGCTCAGACCTTTCTATGCCTTCATTTTGGATGTACTGTGTGTATGTTTACTCAAAAGATGTGTGCTTTGCCTCTATTATCATTACGATCTCTGAACAAACTGATTTTGAACTGCTTGTGGGAAGAATGAACATGGAAGAGTCCGTCTTTCCTTGGTCAAAGGCTCTGGTTAAGCTCTCCCATTTGAAATAACTTCTCTGACTCACATATTTCTCCAACTATTGGTTGTCTCCCCGTTTCTCTCATGCACTCGAGTCGAGGGCAACGCTTATCGGAATACACATATTCGATTGGCAGAGTAGCATCACATGATGTGGTTTACAACACATGTCCTTTGTTGGTGTGTTTCATAGACCGTTGAACGAGTGCCCTAAACCTAAAAGGGTAGGAACAAAATAGGTTAAAATAGAAGCACTACGTGTTTTTTAAATATTTTAAAATATATTTTTATAGTTCCAGGTCCTGAGACAACGAGGTCTGGGTCCGAACACGGACTAACGTCAGACTATTCGTGACCCTTCCCCTAATAGCTCCCTATGACACTGATCCTCGACGGATTGACTACATCCATAACATATAACACTAGTTTAAAGGTGCAAGACCTGAGATTGGGAGCACTTTGATTGCTTCTCAACAGCTCTCAACATGTCAGCTAGCGTTGCCATCGAAGACGAGCTAACTCACCTATTGAGCTAACGGTGTTTCAATCAGAAGGTGGGAGCTACGCTTCATTCGGGATGGCGATATCAGCTGTAACCGCCATATGAAGGCAGTACAGAGCGGCGGCTGTGAGCGAACCAGTGGGTTGACTCACATGCGCTAATATGCACTCAAAGCACACGCGGCCAACGGGCCAGCCCAGCGCGACGACCACAATTCTGACACATTTTTAAAGGACATAAAAAATGTCGGTATACTTTAAAAAAAATAACGTGTTCATTGGGGGCAATATTGATAACAAATACGTTTTGTGAATTATGTAAACTGGATACATTTTTTTTTTAAGAGCATGGAATGACTGACTAGACACATTAAAATTTTAAACGGCTGTCATTACAATCAAATAAATCCCTGAACCATAAATGATTTGCCTTATGGTAGCAAAAAACATAATAGTGAAAAAAATTAGGTAAGGTCACCTGGATCCTAATACCTTGAAACGTAAAGTGTTTTCCATTATCGGATCACTGAGTCACAGTACTTAAAAAATGGTTCTGCTTATAGCTTGATGCCAACGTAAATGACCAAACAAGGAAATGTTGAACTGAATTTGGAACGGTGAAGAAGTAAACAGGCTGAAACCACTCACTTAGAGAGGAGTCGGGTTTAATGACGAAAACATTTCTAAAGTGGAGGGTTTTAAGTGTTCACATTTGAGGAATGTGGAGGGCTGGATGGAGAGGATTGCAGGATCGAGATGTTGCTTAATGGAGCGGTTTCTTTTTTATTCAATAGTTCGGTTGCCCCTATGCTGGAAACAAGGATGCTGAAATGCTGAGATGCTCAGAGCAAAGTGGGAGTGCAGGAGTTAGGGCTAATGGTGGATATTAATGTGAAGCTCTTTGCTCATATAGTGGGGAGATTGAGACTCACAGGAGCTTGGTGAGACGTACATGATGCACATTAGCCCCACATCGATCTACACTGATATGATGATATTACCACACAACTACACAAACACAAATGTTGTGAAATATTACCTGAATTACTTCCATCTTTACCCAACACAACTATAGTACGTGTCTGTAAGATTCCGTAAAAAGGTGTGTACATTTGTATAAGCGGGTAAATGCATTGAAGAAACATCCTATTTTGTATGCAAGAAGATAAAGGGGTAAATTAATGATGTCATCTGAATGTATAGTCCTGAGCATAATCATAATTGCGCTGATTCACAAAATCCTTAAAGGAATAAAGCCTGATGATGAAAGAAAGTGTTGACAAATGGAAGAGCGGGAGAAAAGAGAAATGACTGTCAAACCTTTCCCAAGGAAGTTGTGCATTTCATGAACCGTTTGACAAAGTACAAATGTGCATATGTTTGCTGTATTTGAGGCAAAGCAAAACCTGAGCAGCACATCATGTTTTAGACTGGGGACCTACTGTATGTGTGTGTAAACATGCAAGTTTAAACATGCTAAGGAGTGTTGCTACACATTTGACAGGCATTAGAGAGGAAGAAAAAAAGAAAAGAAAAGATGGTTAATAAGAGGGTAATAGGTAGTAATTGCATGATGAAACAAGTTCATACTCTCTCATTCTCTGTGTCTCTCTCTTTGTCTCTCACACACACACACGCACACACACACACACTTGAATCTATCCATGCCAAAAACGTCTACAATCTATTCACCCACGTCATGTTATTGTTTCTTCATTGATTCACACCACTGCCTTGGCATGGAGAAACAGTTAATGGAAGTGGTTGTACACAAACTAATGTTCAAAAGTTTTAATGATAAAATGTCATGCTTAAGTGAAGCCACAAGACAGCTTGCCAATTCAGACCAGTCGCAAGTCAATGTCGAAGAAATACAAAGAGAACCTGAAGTGCTCTGTGGAGGTTTTTCAGAAGCTGTTAAGGACTCTCCTTGTCAGATTGCTGCTTATCAATATTCTACCCGGATACCGGAGAGGAAGAGAGAGATGGATGAAACGCATGGAGGGAGGAAGACTTAAAAGGCTGCTGAAGGGACGGCACACAGAGAGAAGAGAGATGTGACAACGGGAAGCGTAAGTGACAGAGAGGGGGGCCAAAGGGTGAATGAATAAAAGAGAAGCAGAGAGGGAGAGGGCGAGGGGGGAAGACTACACGTAGAGCTGAAAACAGAGGGAGAACAGATATGAGAAGAGGAAGGGAGCAACAGAGGGTTACATCTGGGAGAGAAGGGAGCGCCAAGACTGAAAACAATCCGTCCTTTCTTGTTATAGGAGGCGAAGAAATGGACAGGAAGGCAGCAGTGCACCATGGGAGTTCTGAGGCATTTAATTGGAAGACGAAGACAAGAGAAGCAAGAGCCAGGTTCAAACGGAGAAGCACAGAAGAAAATCATTTGACGTTGAGAGCAAACTGTCAACTACACAGAGCAAGATGCCACAGTCACTGAGTTGAATTTACTTTGTAAACATGCACTTAGAGGGAAATGGATCTCATCTCACAATTCTATTTGTAGATTTCTTTCGAATTTCTTAAAGAAATGTTACTTTCTGGATTCTTGTTGTTCTGAGTTTGTACTCTTGGTTGAATGCACTTATTGTAAGTCGCTTTGGATAAAAGCATCAGCTAAATGACATGTAATGTAGTGTAAAGAAGCAGGGTCATTTTCTCATAGACTTCTAGACCATCTGACTCTGGTCTTTCATCAACTAAAAATGTATATTTGCCCAATAATTAGATTCAACCAATACACGTAGATGGTGATTATGTAAAAATAAATAAAAGCTTAATCGTGATAACTTCCGCATTAGGCACCACTGGTACAGAGCTGCTAGCATCATTGTATGAGACAAAATCATTCAATGTAATTGTTTCAGGCATTAGCTGGCTTATAATGAACATCATTTTCCATATTAAGCCCACGGCCATCTCAGGAAAAATTGACAAGTCAAATCCATATTTCTTCAGCCCATTCATGAGATGTTACAGAAGCCAGTGGAACAGCAGCTCATCAGGTCATAAACATATCTGTAATGTCTGTCCTGTCCACCCTGACCGGATGCGGCCACTGCTACTTACTGCATATTAAACTCGCCTATATAACTTTCTCCCTCTATCCTCCTTCCCCCATTGTTCAGTTACCCGCTCCTTCTTTCTCAGACGCATCTATATGAAGCTTTTTTCATCTTCATATTAGATAGCTGGTCTGGTGAGCCCCATGTTCCAAGCTGAATAAAATGAAAGAAAGGATTACAAGAGCAACTTCCAACACTTTGCAGCCTCAGTGTTTTAATACCAGAACGGCAAACACAGATTAGTCAATCTATGATTAACCTTAAAATAGAAAGTGGTGTCACAGCTCAGGCAGTGTGAAGAGCCCAGAGCAGCTGTTTGCTCTTCTGTGATGAAGTGTCTGAGAGTCATTCACACACGGGTTCATGAGAAACCGCCTGCCTCAGCTTCGGCTGCCGACATGAGCACAATGAAGGTCACATGGAGGAACGCGGTGGTGGGTTGGGCAGAGGGGCAGGAAATAACAGCGAGATTAGACCGATTGGCCCTTAATAAAACCGCAAGTCTCTATTTCCCAACATCTCAACAAGCAGGTTTTTTAAATACAATTCAGGAGTGTGATGATAGCTTCAACCTGATAAGACCTAATTTCCCAGAAAAACAGCAGCCTGTGCTGTGTGGGGCTAGGGATGAATAAAAAGAGACTCATCTCAGCAAAGGAGCCTGTGGCAAAGTACATCTTCTGCACTGCGATGTATATCTTTTATATAAATAGCACACATTGTCACGACGGGATTAGGGTGGACCCAAATGCACGACTCAGGAGACAGATAATTCAAATAAAGAATATTTACTGAAGGCGTTTGTCAAGCTCGGAACAGACAGAATAATCAGAACTATGGAACGCTTGAGGGCTTGGCCGGAAAACACAAGACAATCTGGCAGAGGACAAGTGGAAGTGAGGGAGCTAAATAGTGAGGGACTAATGAGGGGATGGGCTGCAGGTGAGAAGGGCGTGAGGACCAGGTGAAGGGAATGAGGGACTAACGAGGTGATCAGAGGCAGGTGAGGGGAGTTGGACTGACGAGATGGGAAGCAGGATCTGGAATGACATGATAGTGAGTGACAGGATGAAAACAACTTTGACAAAAAGGAAGGCGTGGAGCTAAACTGTTACACACATATTTCCTGTTTCATGAAAGTTTAAAAAAAAGACACAATGCCCACACATCAGGAAGCTTTTGTCCTAACGTGAGGTGTGAGGGGCTGGATGAATGAAACGATATTTAATATTTAGAGATATTTAGACATTTTGCGTAGACGCCACTCTCAAATCTGTTGGTTCCATGTCAAGGAGCTCTGACAGTGAGCAGTTGCCACTGTTTCTGATGCACGATGACGTTAATGTTCTGTATTTTGAAAACCAGTGCACAAGCTTCCGACTGGGAACCTCAGCGATGGATACATCCAACTCTGTAATAACCTTTACTACGTGTTAGTGGACAAAGACTTTCTTTAGTCAAGGAATGCCCTTAAAATAAGGAAACAGAGTCCAAAGTGAATCTGTTAATCTGGATAGAAAACAATAGTTTTACTCTCCAGGGCTAGTTGGTAACCAGCATCTGGCTCCATATTGAACAGGCAGACATGGTGGTGTCAATCGTCTGATCCAACTCTCAGCAAGAAAGCAAACTAAACTATTGTAATACATCACATAATGCAACCACGAGAGATGAGGTGTCTGTAAAACTGTCGTGCGATGAAACATCCGGGGCAAAATAACTGAAAGAGGGGAAGAGCTGCATCGATCCTCTGTGCCAAACTGCTGGTCTCAGCACCAGGCCCCTCTCACTCCTCCTAACTCCCTGGGAATTAATTACACCAATGGGGATTTAGATTCCAACCACTTTGGCCTGTTGATAGTCTCGCTGAACAGACTGCTTTTTGAGATAAACATGGACAGAGAGGAGCAGTTGAGTAATGAGAGGGAAGGATTCGCATACACACATTTACACCAGCGGCGTACTGATTTGTCCTCTGCCAACCACAAAGTGATGATTTATATTAACCCTTGTGTTGCCTTCGGGTCATTTTGACCCAATTCAATATTTAAAGCTCGACATAATCTCTCTTTTGACTGGTCCCTAACCCCTCTCCGCCCACACACAAACACACACACACACACACACACACCACCTTCACATGCTTGGGGCGAGGCTGTGAACGAGTTGACTTGAATCCTTTTGGCTCCCCGCTCATGTGGCTGTTCACTTCATCCTCCTGGCTGTCCTCAGAGCCCGCGCACAAAGATGAAGTTGAGCCTCCACCACAGCTGTTTTTTTCTTCTTTTTTTCTCCCTTCCTTTCCTCCTGTGAGCTCTATGTTGTGTAACAGCGCAATCTTTCTTTGGGCTTTGTTTCTCCGGCATCAGATTTCCTCACTGCTCCTTCGCTTGTCCTCGAATAGCGTCACAGTCCAGTTCTGACAGACGATTGGCTAATTGTCTCTCGGATATTACACAGCATATTAATAGGAGTTTGACGTGCCTTCCCTGACCTCCTCTCTCTTGCTTTATTACTGTCTTTGTGTGCGACACGTAAAACGCAGAGGGACATCCTGTCACCATGTGAATAGTGGCCGTTCATATCTGGGTCCAGCTGTGCCCTCAGTGCCCTCTTTGTATGACCCAGAATCTGCTGGCAAAATGCCCTGCCGGTTGTTGTGTAACCTTGGACTTGTCCTACTTCTGCTATCTAAGACCCAAAGTATTCAGTAGACTGAAAGATCTGCCACTGCAGTTTGGTAGAGGCTTGAGATCATAACATCTTCCTAAATATGACATGCGGCGTTCTGGTTGTAGTTTGAGGGTTGAAGTTCTATTCAACGCCTCATTGCATTTCCATTGCAGGCTTTCCAAGTCTCCTGCAGTCTGGTGCGAACAAACCAGAAGCAGGACTGAGCCGGGCCCGGCGGTCGGACCCTGCTGCAGGCAAATACAAAGACTCCTAAAAGGAATCTGGTGCTCAGAAACACTTTGTCCAGAAACACCACAAAATTAACACCAAACTCATCGCAGTGGCTTTAAATCGTGTTTATTAGGTCTGGGGTTTAATCTCATGGTGTATGATGTTCTGTCAATGTGGCATTCAACTCACAGGCTTCGACGACCTAAGTCTGTTTTCTTTTATTGTATACTACAACCATACTTGTGACAACATGTTCCCAAGCGAGAGGCTCCCTCCTTTTGAAGGATCCTAAAGCCCTTCTAGGACTGCTATTTACATCACTTATTCAGGCAGTTCTCTTTAAACCTTTTTTTTAAAACACTTATTTTTGAGGCCTCCGCTCGAAAATAACATACCCAAACTAAAAAGGGTGTATGTCTTACCAGAAAGGCCATTTGAAATAATGTCGGTGTTAAAGTAAAGGCAACACATGTAAGCTTTGGTTCAGATGTGTAAATATTAGTATACATGTTACTGGTTAAGAGTAAATAAAGATGAAACACGGCAGAAATAGAAGTTTACGGTTTGCACTTTCAGGATGATTATCTCTTGGATGGTCTGGAAATTCTCTCTGCAAAGTTTGACTTTGATAAAGTGAAACGGAACAATAGCTGGAGACTTTTTAGTCAAGAGAATTTAGGCCAGGTCTCCAAAATGTGCATTTGGGCACATTTGGACACCATATATGCAATATGAAGGTACCAAACCATATATTTCACTTGTATATTACTTATGGTGTTCAATACATCCAAATACAACAGTCTTTGTTTTTAAAAATAAATACATATATATATATATATATATATATATATATATAAATCATATAGAAAAGTAGGGTGGAAAAAGCAGAATTTTGTTCCGTTCCATTCATGTTGCTGTGTTCTTTGGCTCATAGCTCAGTGATGCTTTGGTGCCGAATGATTTTGCGAAGATTTTTAGAATCTGTGTTATCCATCTGCACCAAGCGACAGGTCGCTAGTTACGGAAACATGCTGAGTGGGCTGATTTCTGACAAAATTATGATTATTATATTCCACTAATTATTTTAGTTAGTGTTTAAGTTGTATTGAAATGGCTTAATGATTCTTGTAGCCCAGGTTCTGTTGTTAAATTTGATTTCTAACAATATATTTGCTCATATTTATTGTCATGTTTTACATATAGTAATTTCACCCCATATGAGGGGCAAGGTTTTGAAAAGGTTTTAAGATAATAAAGTTGACAATGTCCAACTTAACCACCAGGGAGTTGCCCTGACATTGTCAGCAAAGTGTACGGGCACTCGGGAGAGCGCATACCTTCGCATATCACAAGATTGGGCATTGAATTATGAACATTTTGGCATTAGTTGCATGCCAATTGGATAAAAAGAAGATTTTGACCTTTCCATGACCTTGAATGCGAAGGTAACAAGGGATTCAGTTACATGACTCCCAGCAAAACACAACAGCCCTGTTATTGGCAGCCGGTTGGTGTTACATTCTCTGATGGACTGCAACCGGCCCAATCGATACCGCTCCTCATCCAGGAGGAGATGCCATTAGACTAACCTGCTTCTCCCACTCCCTTTTCTCCATCAGCACAGGAAGAAACTCTCACGCTTACCGTAAACACATACATACACAAACACACTTACCGTAATCAAATACACCTGGATGCATGCACACACACACACACACACAGACACACACACAAACACTCACACATGAACCCTGGAGAAAATTGGATGTTTAAGTCGTGCTCCAAGTGGCACTCTGTGAGAGTCGGGGGGGCGACTCAGCAGACAGACTGGAGGGAGGGAGAGACAGCAACAGGGTGTAGGTCCAGGTGGGGAGGATGGAGCGCACTTTGGAGTCACGGTGGCAAAGAGTGAAGATGATGATCCAAGCTGATCGTCGTGCATCGACCCTGGGATTACCTGTCTCTTTTTGTTTGCACATAAAACCCTTTATGAGTCCTTTTCTCTCTGATCTGTTGTGTATCTCTGATCTCAAAGGAAACACTTTGTCACTATTCCGTTATACTTAGTACCATCCAATACTCAGCGAAGATTCACTTCCTCTTCGAGCTTCACTTTGGCTTCTCCTGTTCTTTTTTTCTTTCCCTTGTTTTCTAGCTCTCTTCCCCTCCCTCCCTCATTTCTCATTATTGCCTCCATGATGACGTCAGAGCATTAGTTCATCGTGGGGTCACGTTATAAAAAAAGAAACACTATCAAACCACTTAATTTAACAGACATTCAGAAAACCTCATCACTGTATTGCCTCTTTCTATAATTCAGAAATTAAATGTTGAACATTTTAATTGTATTTCTCAGTGTTGTATTTCTCTCCGCTGAGAGGTCATTCATTAATTGACATTTATTGTGTATTAATGGTAGTTACGGCTGAGTGTTCGTATTGCAGATGTATTTCCGACATGACAACTTGGGTGCAATCTTTTTATCCACGCGCACCAAGAATCACACACACACTCACACACTATTCAGCCTCCTTTGTCGTTACAAAAATAGCCTCATTGAAAAACTGGGCATGTTGAGGGGGTCAGTGGTAAGTGAGATTCATGGTGCGTCGCGAACATAATGGTGTACACCATACTTTGTGAGGCGGGCGACAGAAGCTGCAATTATTGGATCAGCAGTGCTTCATTAAGTCTCCACACGACACAGTCTGCCGCTCACGCCTGTGGACAGAGAGATGGAGAGAGACGACTGAGGAGGAGAGTTAGAGGACAAGAGCTGCAGAGGAAGAGATGGAAGGAAAGAGACAAGGAAAAAGGAGCTGGAGTGGACAGGAGAGTGTGGAAGATAACGTGTGTTGTATTGTGTGCTGCCACAACATTTAGAGGAAAGTGTGTTCTACTTGTGCATAGTTTTATATTCGGCTTAAATTACAACTGCAAAGAGGACTTAGGGCGCACACACACATCTCTCTTCTGGACACGAGCTACAAGAACGGCAGACGGAGAGAGACCCAGCGGCCTTGTGCTGGTCCAGTATTAACCGGTAGAGAGGAGACTGTAGAGCGAGGACCGGGATGCTCAGACAAAATAACGATAAGAGAAGTGACGAGGGGGGAGACGTCAGCAAGAACCGCCACATTCCTTAAAGTAACCGGCTTGAACCGGTGCAGGGGGGTAAACTGAGTGACGAGACATATGTAATGAGGGAGGCGGCACCTGCATTGAGTATGATGGTATAAATAATATGTCACGGTGTTTGTTCGGGAAGTTGGGAAAGACAGATGTGGAGGGAGGTCGTTGTCTTTGATACTGGACCCAACTGAAAACTGAAACTGTTGGTTACAAATAAATCTACGTGAATTGAACTCTGATCCAAACTCTGTGTGTCCTGTGTGTGTTTGATTACTGAGTTCCAGTGTGTGAGTATCCTGTGGCGTCTGACCCGCAGAGAGGAGATAGACACACGTTGATATGATCAAGTTCAGAGATGAGTCAGCATCGATCAAAAAGGAGGAAATCTAGCCACCACAAGAGAGACAAAATAATTGTGCAAGGAGAAAGGGAAAGGAGAGTGAGCTCGAACGTGATCAAAAGGAAACAGTCATGGCATTGTTATGTGACTCGAGGACATTTGAGGATTACTTTTCAGGGAGATAATCTCACATATAAATCGGCGAGTAAGGAAACAATGCATTAGCGATAATGGCCTGCAGCTTCCTGTTAAGGCTGGCTGAGTCAACATTTCCACAACAACTCAATCAGTGGGTTGGCAAATCCCCCCCATCAGCTTCCAGCATCCAAGTCGAAGGGGATCATTTCCATCCAACTATCTGTCCGCCTCCTTTTCCCTGACAACTGTCGCTATTATTTAATTGTGGAATGATCAAAGGAAGATAAGACAACAGGGAGAATAACGCCAGCCTTTTCAAAGACTTCTATAATTAAATATATGCAGCGCTCAGATGATGGACGATGTGATTGGAGATTCTGACACCGTGCAGTCACTGCGGGGCCGCTGAAACGACAACGAGATGGCGCCATCTGGCGGCGGTTCTGTGCATCACATCTTTGAACTGGCAGCATGCTTATGATTTTGCTTAAAGAAAAGGACAACACTGTGACTGGTTTCTCAATTAAACATTCAACTATAAAGTCCCTGCAAACTGCAAGCAGATATTTGGGCTAGTTAGATATCTTATCAGGACTGTGCAGACTATTCAAATCAGCCTCTTTAACGGAAAACACCTGTGTTAGTGAACCAGGGATAGTAATAACAACAATAATAATAATAACAATAATCATAATAATGATACTAATAATAATGATACTAATAATAATAATCATAATAATCATAATAATAATGATACTAATACTAATAATAATCATTATAATAATGATAATAATAATAATATTGATAATACTACTAATAATAATAATATGATAATAATCATAATAAAAAAAAAAAAAATTATAATCATAATAATAATACAAAATTTATTTATATAGCACCTTTATAAACAGTGTTTACAAAGGGCTCTACAGAGAATAAAGGCCAAACAAATAGAATGGTAAGATACAAATATAAAATAAAAAACAACAGAAAAATTAAATTAAAAGGACGACATCACTTAAAAGCTGTTCTTTAAAAATGGCTTTTATGAAGTGATTTAAAAGAAGTTACTGTTTCTGCGAGCCTTACCCCCTCTGGTGGGTCGTTCCAAAGTGGGGTCGAGTTGGTGGGACCAGCTGACGGAGGTCAGCAAGGTAGATGTGGGAGAGCAGCGGTGATGGCAGGAGAGTCCTGGAGAAGAGCGTGTGAGGTGGTGTGGCAGCAGGAGGGTCATGTGGAGCGGTGTGTGTGGTGATGATGGCAAGAGGGTCCAGAAGTGGCAAGGTAGCAGCAAACAGAGCAGAATGAAGAGGCCCGAGCCCTGGAGAACCAACTGAAACAGTGCTGTCAGAATTGTCCTGCATTTTGGATTGCTCCCTTAAAAATGGCATTTCGCTGGGTTAGCAGCTTGATTTGGCCTTTCAGTTCGATAATGAGGTCTTGTAAGTTGTTGTTCTTGGTACATTTGGAGCAGAGGAGAACACTCATAGTAAAATCTTCTTCAGGGATCATGTCGCAGAGATCACATTACATTACCTTCATGTTGTCGCTCTCAGGGCCAGCCGGAGTCATGTTGAAAAATAAAATAAATGAAATAAATGAAATAAATGAAATAAATAAAATAAATAAATAAAATGAGATAAATTCCATTATCCAAACTGCTTATCCTTCTTTAGGGTCGCGGGGCGCTGGAGCCAATCCAAGCTGACATTGGGCGAGGGCAGGGTTCACACTGGACAGGTCGCCAGTCCATCTCAGGGCTCATTTACAGACAGACAACCATTCATGCTCACATTCACACATACGGGCAATTTACAGGTCAATTAACATGAGCTGCATGTCTTTGGATTGTGGGAGGAAGCCGGAGAACCCGGAGGGAACCCACGCTGCCACGGGGAGAACATGCAAACTCCACACAGAAGGACCGTCGAGACCGGGAATTGAACCCACGGCCCTCTTGCTGTGAGGCGACAGTGCTAGCCACTAAATAAAACAAATAAAAAATTAAATACAAAATAATAAAATACAAAATAATACCAAATAATAAATAATACATAAATAAATAAACTTGGGAAACACAGTGACGTTCCTGCGATGATGGAGCGCGTGTCGGAGCGCGTGACTATTCCGGTCCAGGCAGTGAATCCAGCGTCTCTCAGACAATAGGTCTGTGTGTGTGTGTGTGTGTGTGTGTGTGTGTGTGTGTGTGTGTGTGTGTGTGTAAATGGCTGGCTTGAGGGGTTTGGTCTTCCTGTCTATGGACAACATAATGTTTGAAATGCTAAAATGTTGACATGAAACGTGTCTCCTCCACAATGTGTGAACATGTCAGTAGAATACATCAAGGTATACTTCGCCCCACCTACTTAGTTTGCTTCTTTAATAAAAATGCATCTACATTAAATCACATTCAGATTGTATCTATTCATGTTTTGCAAAGAAATGAGGTTGATATCTCTATCTCAAATTAAAATCGCTGCTCCTAATCAGAAGCTTCAGTGGGCAGGACACAGCGATGCATTGTAATAGGATGTTAATGAATTGCAATATTGATTTGAAGTCACTTCAGTGCAATAAAAAACGTTAAAAAAATATCTGTAACAGGTCGGACAATGTTCACTCACTGAATATGAGTACATCTTTTATTGCAAATATACAATAATTACATGACAGAATTACAGCTAATGATATATTAAACAATAGAGTATCTTAAGAAATGTCTTTACGCTTTCTTGCTGAGATTAGAAGCTTTGGGTGGTTATGTCCAATTGTATTTCCGTTTCCTGTTGTTCTGCTGAGCTAATTAGCCAATGGGCTGCAGCTTCATGGACGATATGAGGGCGCCGTATACATTTTTCTAAAAAGTGGAACTAATACTTTAATTGGCCTGCACATCATTAAGCTAGGCAATTCATTTCTATGAAATAATGTAGTAAGACAATTCCTCAGTTCATTTGTACATTTTTATTACTTTTTTTGTTTTAATTCATAACAGCAATCATCAAATATAGCAATTCAGGCCCCGTGAAAAAATGTGCGAATAACTTTTTCTCTTTTAACCGAAGACATCCATCAAAGTTGGTACAGCACATCACAGGTTATATTAGCTACATTCATGACTTAAATTATGACAAGATGTTGTAGTTTATAAAACCCCAGCGAATATTATACCAGCTTCAGAAGGTACCGTTCCCTACCTCGATTTCACTTCTGATTTCCTCCCACACATTTTCTTCTGAGCAGCATATATTTTATGGCTTTAGATTGTGGCAATCAGGTGCTGGTATTTTAAAACATGTCACATCCTTTCAAGGGGCCTGGAGCAATAAAACAAGCAAAACAAATTGCAGCAGAAGACAGAATACATCATATTAGCACTACGAGCAGAGAAAACAAACAAGAAAAGAAAAGTTCAATTTACATTGTATCATAAACGTAAGCATGCGTGCTTGTAGGAGATGAGAGATGACAAAGATGATCAGGAGATCATTTCAAACGAACAACTCAATGACCATACCACAAAACAGTATTTCAATCTGAAATTATTCTTAAATTCCACCTGTTTGATCAGTTTCATCTACTAGAAGCACAGCTTACATAAACATAAAGAACATACTTATAGAAACTGTGTTTGTGTTGCATGTACTCTCCAACTTTAGTGAGTATTTTCTCAGGAATCTTTTTTTATTTTTTAACAAACCACTATTCTATTTTTGTATTATATATATATGTATATATATATATATATATATATTTATATACTGTATATATATATATATACAGTATATTATTCAATTACATTGATAGAAAATTGTATAGTGTGAATACATCTTTCTCTGTAACATATTTTCCTATTTAATATTACTGCTCCGAATCTTTTTAAGCGGTATATGTATTTCCTTTAACATGCATTCCTCTCTGAGTTAAGTAAGTAGACAGGATGTGTTGTGATTGGTTGGGCCTGGGAGGGCGTGGCCATGACGCCCAGACCTGTGAGTACAGGCCGGTTAGGGGACCAGACAAACCCAGTCAGGCCCTTAGCTAGAGGGTCGTGGACGCCTCCTCCGGAAGGTTACCTGGCAAACTACAAGCCGCTGACAGAAAAGAAGAGCAACACGTGGCCTTTTCTGAATCGGGTCGGAGCATGACAACTCAGTGCCCTTTTGATGCAAGCAATTTTGTTCAGCCTTTCAGAAGATTTTTTTTGTTTGTTATCCTAGCAAAATTCCGTGTCATATAGACATAATTTTTTTTATTCAAAATAAGATCTCAATATACATGAATCTCTCTTTTTTGACTATGTACAGAAGTGCAAAAAAGTCAACCTTTATCACCTTTTATCTCCTCTAACGTTCCCCATCCCCTCCCTTGTTGTTTGCAGTTGGCTAAGTAAGAGCCGGGTGTCCAGACTCTGTTCCCTGTCACCCTGCTCACCTGACCCCGCCAGCGACGCCCCAAAAAAGTGATCAAAGATGCAGCTTGTTTTCCAACATGGCCCAATTTCCAGGGAGAGTAAAAATATTAAAACAATATTTACTATTTGAAATGGATACAGTAGAAAATAACATCTTTACTCGAAACATCTAAGGAATTATATTTTTACAATTGTCTTTTTTTCTTCTTATATGACTAGTTACAAACCTTACAATCGTTAAAATATTACTCCATTATCGGTGATGGTTGCCACAGTGACAACTTAGCCTCTCTGTTCTATTATTTCATCACTGTTAGATACTCATATAAAACATCTCTGTTCAAAGAACACAAATAGACGAGAGAAATGAACAATATGCATAAAGTTCAACAATATGCATAACGTAGAAAATATTAAGTTTACAATCATAATCTTACTAAAAATTAACATTACATGGAATTTCAGGTAACTGTGCAAGACGACACACAACCACACTTTTCTTTTAACCTCATGTTTATCATAAGAAGGATAAATATAATGAGCAAAACTAAATAAAGTTAAATGCTCCTCATCTAAAGAAAAAAAACAATAACAGAGTGCTCTGTGTGTGTAAGTAAATATGGCGTGGGTTAGGCAACTGGATGGTTCAACATGGCGTGTTGCATTGTGCTGACCCGATGGTACATTCTAAGGCTTTGGATGAGTCATACAATCGTTTATATTCTTGCCACTTTCCCTGTACTATCCACCGAGAACACGACACAAACAAAGATTTCTAGAGATCTACTCTATGCACCTGATCCTACTGCGAGTTCGCGTGTGAGGCCCACACATCTTTTCAATTTAGTCCCACTAGCCTACCCACGATATCTAGTAACAGTGACACGAAAAGACTTTGGCTGACTATCTGAAAACAGCTCTCAGGTAGATGCATTCAACAAATATTGTTTTAAATATGTCAGACTATACATCCACTAAACTGAATCTACTTTGGCGAAATATGCACGACCATACGAATGAAGGACAAATGACGTCATACAAATCCATCGCCAGTTGCACCGTCGATCTGGACTTGGGTCTCACAGCAGTCGGGATACCAACTGATCGTGGTTTCAGAGCTAATCATCGCAACATCTTCATCAAAATGAGCTTTTGGTCTCCCCACAGAGACCCCGCGGAGAGATCCAGTCATTCCCTGTCCGAACAACTGACATCAACAACAAAGTCTGAGACACACACACAAAAAACCGATTCATTCAGGAGAAGATTTGAGTGAAGCAGTCAATCTGGAGCAGGTTATCGAGTCAGCGGTGGTGCTACTGGGACTCACAGAAAATAAAAGGGCACAATAATGTACACGACATGCTGTTCAAGAGACACAATCGACATATTAAAGGGAACTGTTGGGTTTAACGCTTCGTAGAACTGCTTTAATACCGTTCATGTGTTTTGAGATGTATGGTAGTCTCCAGGGAGGCCTGCTAGGGTGAAGGCATGTGCTTAAGATAGAGAAAGGTAGGCTACACGGGTTTGACAGACAACAGACAATCAGTTGCCATTTTGCCTCTGAGTGCACTCACGTGATTTCCCTCATCACAAAATAAAAAATAAAATCGCAAACAAAGTCATCGTACATGCGTGTGCGATTCAGTCGGATCATTCATTTCTTTGAACTCAAATTAAATGTGTAAACGAATGAACACATTTAGGTCAAACGAAAAAGCCACACGTCATGATTCTTCCAGCCGATGTGTGTTGACGACCGCTCCACTCTTTCGCCTCATGGTAACATTCAAAGTGTGTCCGGTGAATAAAGGTTAGTTGCCTCCACAGAGCGAGAAAAGGCCGTCTGTAATGTAAATGATGTTCTTTTTCTCTTTTGATGTAATAGTGTGCATGAAGTACACATTAAAACAATCCTTACAAACTGTGCCTCCTACATTAACATGCAGATATATCCCAAACCAATTTAGATCGGTTCTGAGTTTTGCTCTTAACGTTACAGGCGTGAAGGGTGCAGTTCCAGTTCCACCTGGAAAGAAGTTCACATGGAGAGAAAGAAAAACAGATGTGAAGCAAGAGCACAAGCTGTTTGGTTTAGATGTTTCTCATTGTCTTGAAATCTGACCACGATTAGGCAAATGATGTAGTTTTTGTAGGAATTAACATATAACATGTTAATGTGACCTTTCT
The DNA here is from genome assembly GCF_029220125.1 of Pseudoliparis swirei. NCBI lineage: Eukaryota > Metazoa > Chordata > Actinopteri > Perciformes > Liparidae > Pseudoliparis > Pseudoliparis swirei. The sequence continues at coordinate 19,900,503 of NC_079407.1, forward strand.
GGTCGGTGGGTTATGTTACATTTGGACGGAGTTAGCTGTGCCCACTGTTCCCGTCTAACTAAGCTACACTCAGAGGCTTCTGGCTGGAGCTGCATATTTAGTATTGTTTGAGAGCGCAATCAATCCTTGCATCTCACTTTGCAAGAAAACTAATTATTTGACATTACTTTCTTGTAAAAAGAAAGTAATGTCAAATATTACACATTAAAAAATCAATATAAACAATATCTTATAGATAAAACATAGCAAGCATAATAAATATTACATATATATACAAAAAAAACTAATCTAAGCCATATACATATCTATTTTAAATGACATCTTCATTATTCTCTTTATAACTTTGCAAAGTAGTTTGCGAGTAGAAATAATACCATAACAACAACAAGGATAATACCATATACTATTATTATTATTATTATTAATAATGATAATAATAATAATAACAATGGTAACCGCCAGAAAAAACAATGCAGTCGTGGCAAATGCTTTAAATAAAAGCGGGTTGAGATGTTAGAGGGAGGTGCAGTACATACTTTTCTGATTTAGATTCCTACATCTGGGTCACATATTTGTGACTAGTCAGATGGTCAGCAGATATTATTGGAATCTGATTGAGAGGAATAAAGAAAAATAAGAGAGGGGGAAAGGCAAAGATGGACAGACATAACCAGGGGGACAAAGCAGGAAGGAGACACACACATCAGTTGAAATGAGAACAAACAGCACTTCCACCTTCATTGATAATAAAGATAGGCATTGTAACTATCTAAATAATCCCTATCAGATAGTCTGATAAACTCACAGAAGAGCCATAGGCACCATTCATGCATTTTTTTATGACTAGGCAAATGTGAATCATAAGATTAAAAAGGAAAACTGTCAGAGTTCATCAGCAGGAATAAAACAAGAAGAAGGGAGAATGCAGAAATGGAGCAAACCTGATTGGCTGTTGCCGTTGCAAAGGGAACACTTGTGGCAGATGTGGCTGGATTAGCACCGTGCATCATGGGTACTGGGAGGGAAAGATGGCACAAAAAGTTGATCTGAAGCTCTTTTTTACATTAATACTTAAATTGTACTTGTGTCGACAGACTGTTGATAAAGCAAGGACATATGTTGGTAGTTTTAAATAGCTTTAAATCAAATATGTTCTTCTCGTAATCGTTACTTTTCTTTTTCACAGACAGTTACTCAACACATGAGAATAGAAACAGACGTGTTGTAGAAGGAAGAAAAAGAAACATCAGAGGAAATATTTAGGTTGCAAGGGAGCCAATTGGCTATTTTGAAGTGCAAAATATAATAATTCAGGTGGCAGTATCTTACATCCAGGCTTTCTATTTTAATACTGAACAGGCTTGTTTATTGGCTTTGGTTTTATCTTTCAAAAACACTTAATGTTTCTGTGGCATATACAACCAGACAGTGTAATGAGGTGCTCTATAGATTAAAAAGCTAAAAGTATAATGAAGCGGCGTCAGGGCACACACACACACACACTTGGTGTCAGACAGATTTGTGGCAGAGCAAAAAAAGGTTCATTCCATCCCACAGAAATGTAATGCAGAGCATAATAAAACATATAACTTCCAATTTAAATGACAAATACATTTAGGCTAATGTCAAAGTCTAATGTCAAAGTTTAAGTTTACAAAATGGAGAATGTGCTCACATTCTGTGATGAGTTGAATGACACGTGAGTGATTGCAATGGGATCAGAGAGAATCGGTAAGGAAAGCTGGTACCTACCAATACTTGTTGCAGGTGTCATGCACAATATCGAGCCTGCCCATCATGCATTTCAACAGGGAGTGGAGTGAATAGGGAGGAGAAAAAATCAAGAAAAGCCATTACAAGTGTTATAAAGTCAGACATATTGGATTTAACTGTACTCATTTAATGTTGGCCTGCTGGCTTTCTTCTTAAGGTGATATTGTGGATTATACGCTGAGTATTAATACTTACACTGCACAATAATAATCATTCCTTTGGAAACATATGAATTGCTGAAACCACACATACTTATGCATGAAATACAAAGCTCTAACACAAATAATACTGATAAAAACCGAACACAGACTATCGATACAAAGACCATGTTTAACACAATGTGAATTGTCTTAATTGATATACTAAACAACTATACATACAAAAAGAGCATAATATCTTAAAAGAACAATGTCTGCTACTCAACTTACACCCATGCTGTACATATATGCGCAATTAAGCCCATGCAAGTTGTTCCATCTTGTCACCAACAAGGAAATCACACAATCATTCAGCCATTCACTGCTGGCGCCAAAACACAAGCAGTTGTGAGGAAGATACAAACATGAGATCTGACAGCCAATAGCGACGAGGTCACTGCCACACATATGGTTTCAAACCAACTCGGGCTTTACCTGACGGTATGAAGGCAGCCTGCTGCTGAAACTGCATGTTGGCCAGGGCCTGTTGGTACTGGAACACACCAGCATTGAACATATGGGTGGCACCATTGGCTTTTTCAAGTGCAGGTCTCTTTGGTAAAGGAGGCAAGGGAGGGAGCCCCTGAAGAGGGGGCAACACCAAAATAAAAGGATGGGAGTGAGGGGAACACAAAGGATGGAAGCAGTGACATTCAAGACAGAGAGAAGAAATACTTACACTATAGATAACATTGCTCTTTTTTTAAAACAGCAAACACCAATGGCATTTGACATCATGAGATAATTGTGGATATAAAAGGAGATACAATTCACATGTTGAGATATTTCTGTCATGATAACTAATGACAGCTATAGCTGTTGTATTTGTTGTTGGTCCATCAACAACATGAATGGTGTAGTTAGGGGAAGCTGCACGATAAGAGTTACGCTGTAAGCCGCCTCTTCACATGTTTACATGCAATATGAGAAGTGACGGAATCATGCAGGGAGTACCAAACATTACTGGAAACCAAAATATTACATTTTAATGCCACAAATGGTTTTCTTTTGAGAAGCATTAAGGCGATGAACTGACCACTGTCAGTAAACACTGTCGGGGATTTTCTTTTTAAAGCGTTTTATTGTTTTGGTTTTGAGACAAGATTCAAATAGCATGCTACAAAATGAATCCGCCAGTTGTTCATCAGCCCTCAGTGTTTCACCATCACACACTTAGTTTGATAACTGCAACGGTATATCTGCTACACCACAGCTACATGCCAAGCCGAAAGCTGAAAGGTCATAGTTGCGTCGAGGGGTCGCTTCTGTGATAAGACAGCCGACTGAGTCTTGATAAGCAGGCAGCGAGCACATGATGGCAATGGGCCAATGGGGTTCAAGCGCATTCAAATAAACAGTAAGCAGAGGTGCATCATGGGGGCAGCAGTGCAGTGTGGGTTGGTGAAAAAATACACAAAAATAAAAATAAATCATTGGAATGCAATAGTCAACAATAACACGACTAAGACATGCACATTAATGGCTGTGGGGTTACTGACAAATAATGATGGCCCTTAACATAGTTTGTTCTCTTCTGTTTCATCAACGTTGAACCTATTGGTGTTTTGGTCCATCCAACTGAACACATTTGTTAAATTGTGTATAAATAAAGGAAACAAATACTTTTGTCCAAGTCTCTTGTGTTTTCACCAGCGAGGTAATTAAAATACCATACTAGCTGAATTAAAGGATTTAATCTGTTCGTAACATGTAACATTTAAAAACAAAAAGAAGCTTAAAAAGGGCAGATATTATTGACACTATTGTTCAAATACGTAGGCTTAGGTGATCGTATGCCTAATTTGGCTTTAAAGTGAAATCCAGCTTACCCTCCTTTATGGAACACCTGCTGCATAATATCATCTACAGAATTTGGCTGAGCAAAAACCTCAAAGTGGCCCTCGATATGTTGTAATTCACAGCTTCCCACTTTCAGCACAGATGTAACTATTGACTGCAAACAACAGCAACAATATACAATGAGCAAAGCAGCACAACAAGGAGGAGCAGGAGGAGGGAGCAGTAGCCTCAGTCAGTACTGCCATGCTCACTACAGCCTGCCGCCAATAAAGCACACAGTGCACATCGGGTCAGAGCTGAGGAGAGCAGAGGAGACTGGGACGTGCACTCGGAGGTTGGAAGGTGTTGTCAAATATCTACATCCATCAAATCAAGGCCCACTTCAGAGTGTCTCCAGTACACCTGATCGTATAAAACTGACTTATTGAAGGGATTGTTGTGTTCAAGTCCCTGCAAACTCAGAATAAACAGTATAGCAGATGGAATATGTGCCTGATAAGAAATATTATGTCTGCTTCTACCCTAGCTACTGCGCCTCACACCAACACACACACACACACACACACACACACACACACACACACATCATGTTGTTACAATGAGAGAGGGCAGTTTCAGCACACATGTTGAATGAACCCACATCAACATGAGAACACTTAATGATGCGTTGTAGGTAATCACATGAGAAACTAGAACGGGCACTCGGTAGAGCGCATACCTTCGCATATCACACGATTGGGCATTGAATTATGAACATGTTGGCATTAGTTGCATGCCAATTGGATACAAATTGACCGCGCTATGGTAAAAAGAAGATTTTGACCTTTTCATGACCTTGACCTTTGACCCGATCGATCCCAAAATCGAATCAAATGGTCCCCGGATAATAACCAATCATCCCACCAAATTTCATGTGATTCGGTTTAATACTTTTTTAGTTATGCGAGTAACACACATACAAATAAATAAATAAATAAATAAATAAATACACGGCGATCAAAACATAACCTTCCGCATTTTCAATGCGAAGGTAATCAAGCTCGACTTGTTGGAACAACTATATGAATTCTACTCTACTCACATTTGATTTAGTCTTCTCTGAAAAGGATTCCTTTGTCTGCTATGATACAGTGTGTGTTCTTTATTTTGAGTCCTCATTGGTGTGATCGCCCGTGGACAGAAACCTACCATGGCTGCAGCCGCCGCCGCCTGGTTGACTTGGTGTTGGGCGGCTTTGATCTTGGCCTGCAGGTGAGCCGGCGGGTGAAAGTACTTGCACTTCTCCCTGGAGCAGCGGCCCTTAATGTAGTCCATGCACACGGTGACTGTGTTGTCGTTGGTGTCGATCATCGTGCTATCGGAAGGGTGGGCGAAGCGACAGTCGCTCTCCCCGCGTGTGCAGTTACCCCGCTGGTATTCCCGACACACCTGGAGACAAATACACGCTTTATGCTCTTTTGTTTTTACTCAAGTCAACAATCCTGTAGAACGTCGTTTAGATTTTGAAAATGAGTTGTTCGTCAGGTCTGAAAAACAAAACACATTATGAAGTTACCGTTCACTTTTACTTCACTTTTGATGAAGTAGTAAATCTGTCCAGTCATTATAGAACTTGACAATCACTTTACCAGACAGAGCTAACCAATCTTAAGGACAGGTACGGCCATTACTGTTGATTGATAAGCAGACCAGATCGTAACCAGCGTGTGCAGACTCATCCATCACACGCCACTTATCCATTATTCAAATGAGCCGTGTAGTCGGCCTTCCGCATGGAGACAGAAGGGGGCGGCATCTGCGTGAACAGTTGGGAAACTGACTGCCTCTGTCTGAAAGTAGCCGTCTTCACGTGGCTCATGGGAAATATGAGGCTGGTTATCCTCAAGGGAGGTTGCAGCTGATGTAATCACCAGCCCACGCATAATAACACACCCACACACCCACACACACACACACACACACACAAGGTGAGTGCACATATAAATTGTGAGGCAGCATTTTTTCCCCAGAATAGAATATTAACATAAACATAGCTGTGCAGTAACTTAAGATCTCTGTGTAAGCACTGTCAGCCACCGCTGAGTCTCCATTGCACTCCTATCCTGCACCAAAGGAAATGTAATGTCACGGTACGGGGCATCGACCGATCAGTTATTGTAACAGAAAGAGCCCTTTACCAAATGTCTGTGTACCAGTCTCACTGTCTGCATGCATAATGGATTTGATTGGCGGGGGAACGGTGACAGACAAAAGGCCACCGACAGTGTCATCTACAAACTAACCCTGCTCCGTCTCCCGTCACGACCCCGCAATCACCGATCTGTTTGAGCGATGGGGCAGGATTCAGTTTGTCTGTCTGTGTGTGTCTGTGTGTATCTGTGTATGTGTGTGTGTGTGCGTGTGTGTGTGTGTCACTTCTTTTTTCGTGTGCACCAAGTCATTCATTCCCCACCACTGCCACAATCAACACTGCTGCTACTGGTCTTATTAATAGAAAAAATAAAATAAAATAAAAAGAGAGAGAGACTGGCTCGTTGTCAGGCAGATGTTGGAGAGGTGGGTGAGGGAGAGAGAGAGAGGGGAAACAAACGAGAGAGAGGGACATGTAAGAGTGGTTGATGAATGAAGAGTAAAGGACAGACAGATGAGGATCAAGGAGACAGAGTGAGAGTCTTTGGGATCGAGGGAGTGTGGCTGACATGGGAGAAAATGAAATGAATACGAAAAGGGAGACTAGATTGAAGCAATTCGATGTTCTCTGCACCAGGTATGCAGCAGTGTTTTTTTCTTCTTCTCATCAGTGGTTAATCATGCATTAGAGAGAGCAAAGTGCTTAGTTGCACCAACAAATAAAAGGCCTGTTAATCATATTTCTTTCCCTATGGTAACTATCCCTCTGACTGGGCCCTTTACATCACCACGGTTCCAGGTAAGCAACATTATGCCTGTATGCATGAGTAGCTCCATAAAAGATAGAGAGACAAGAGAGACTGACGGAAAATATTTCTCGGACAAACAGTCGGGGGCCTTATATTCTAAAATTTTAAAAACAATTTTTCTCTCAGCCTCATGGAGATAGCCTGTACCACATCTACTCACTGGTGTGTATGTAGGTCCACAGAATCCCAGCTATGAATATTTGGAACGACACACAGCTGGCCCTTCTCGCTATGTTATTTTTAGCAAACCTAGTTTCTGCTAAATTAGGCTAGTGTGTGATTTCTCCTAATAAAAACACAGCACGCTGACCACTGGGCCACTTATTGCATTTGGCTGGTAAATATTAAATATATGTTAACCGGACTATTCATCTTTTTTTCCGGGCAGTTGTTTCAATCACAATCTGAATCGAGAACTTTATAATAATAATAATAATAATAATAATACATTACATTTTTATAGCGCTTTTCAAAACACTCAGACGCTTTATGTTCTTTTTTTTGATCAACATCTTCTTGCCTCCAAATTCCCTCGACCTCAAGGAGCAGTCACGACTCCTTATGTTCAAACCACTCCCCTGATGACCACAACAGGTCTAACAATGGATGTATTCTCTACCCCTCCATCTCGTATTCCTCTTATTGACCCATTCCCTCGCTCTGCATGTCATCCACTCGTTCATCGGGCCGAGAGACTTCCTCAGCTTCACCTCAATTAATTACCTGGCCACTCAACGTTACAGTTTAAATGTAACCTTCCTGCCACTTGGGCAGGCCTCCTGCCCGCCTCCAACGATTCCCCAATTATTCCGCTGCGAGTGTTTCCTGAGCGGGGCTGCTTAATGCACGAGATGGATTTACTGTCCAATAAATGATTATCTGAACACAGCCAGAGGAGCGGCACTCATCAAGTTTCAAATGACTGATGGCCTTCACGGAAAAATCAAGATTTTCTTTTTTTGTACACACCGATACGATATAACTTGAGCTTGTGGCAAACAATGTTGTCTTCTGCCTGTTGACGGGATGCAACATCGACTATGATATTGTGTGGATACCCTTATTAACGCCTCTCTCTCTCTCTTTGCTTACGACTGGCTAATGACAGTGCGATGGTAATGGATGTAGTTACTGCAACAGAAACCGTTGAGGCAAGACTTTCCAACCAATGCATTTAATATTCAAATAGGCACAGACCACATTTCAAAGCCCAATCTGATTGCATAGCTGGGAGAAAAAAAAGAGCCTCATCTCACTGTTTACTAGAGTTTTGTTAATTCATCTTTTAATCTACGACTGACATGAAAGTGAATTTAAAAAATGAAATTATGCAAATGATCCCGTCTGTGTGGTCTATGGGCATGCTCGTGCATTCACATTTACCCCGCTCTTTGTCTCCGTCTGTGTGTGTGTGTGTGTGTGTGTTGCTCACCTCCAGCCTGTCTGTCCTCATGAGTTTCTGTGCAGCAACAGCAGCAGCAGCAGCTGGTATGGGGACGCTGTGGTTGCTGGTGACCAGTACGGGGCCACTGGGCAAGATGTCCGCGGACATCATGCCGGGCGACATCGGGCCAAGGTAGGGGTTAAATGCGGCTGCAGCGTTGATGTTGGTTGCAAGGCTGGGTGTGACTGAAAACATGGGCTGTGGGGCAAAAGCAAAAAAAAGACAGTTGGCCAAAATTGAGCAGAAGATTGAGCAAAACTATCTCACTCACATGCAAAAATCTGCCAGAAAACCTATTTCCATTCATGCTGAAGCTATATGCATTGAAGCTATATGATATATACTATATGTGAAATAAATATGCAATCAGCAATAGCCAAGGAGAGGACAGGAAGTGTGTTTCGGGATGTGGAGGCAAAGAAGATGTCAAAGATAAACAAGTATTGGGCCTACATCTGAGGGAAAACAATATGCCTTCTTCAATAGCCGTTTTCTTTCTTTTGAGACAACACTTAAGGGAGATGTGGTGTCAGCTCCTCCCTACGTGGATCAGATGCGATCGCACGCTTCACACACCAGGAGTAATGAAGCTCCAGCGGTAGCTCAGTCAAGGAGACTTCAGTTGTCATAGGCCTACATCCAGATGGTCCCTCCCCTCACTCATAATGTCATAGCCGTCATGGTTTTGGGCTGTCAATCACGCTTTATGCTCTTCTTATCTGCTGCTCGCTTCTTATTCAATAGCGGAGTGACCTTCCATCATTGTTAGCCTATCATCTGGCTGCTCTCTCTTTTTAAATATGCTTTAACCCTTGTGTTGCCTTAGGGTCATTTTGACCCGAATCAATATTACACCCTCCCCCCGCCTTTGGGTCATTTTGACCCGATTCAATGTTTCACCCTCCTGTTACCTTTATATTTACTAACATATTTTACACTTTGGGTTCAATTTGACGCCAGCAATTAAAACCTCCAGAAAATTATTAGAATTAATATTGTTTTCCAAGTTTAAGTGTGAGGCACTTTATGTTTGTTTGTTGACTACCGAAAGAACACCGACATTAAACATTGAATGGGGTCAAATTAATCCTAAGGCGGGGGGAGGGTGTAATATTGATTCGGGTCAAAATGACCCTAAGGCAACATAAGGGTTAAGTAGGCTTTGCTCATGCTGCTGTGACACGCGCTCGTTGTGTTTTTATGAACCGGCGCGAATGGTCCCCCCCCCGAATGGTCCCCCCCCCGAGTCTCTCGTTTACGGGACAGTTAGTGTCCGATTCCTCAGCCGAGGAGACGCCGTCTTGTACCACTCGTTTCCCTGCACAAGCAAGTGCACCGGTTACTGCAGGTTGACAACCGGATCGCCACCAGGGGGGAAAATCCAGCAGACGATCCATTCACGCCGCAGGCTGTGTCGTCACCAGCAGGCCTCCTGGTTTCAGCCGACGCATGAGCCTCGGATTCATTTACTCCAAGTCAAGCCGCTCCACAATCAAGGTGAAGACATACATTTAGGTTTATGCCATTCAATAATTGTGATCAGTCTTCTTTTTCAAAAGTGTCCAAGCGCTGTCCAACTTTAACATTGTTTAATTCACTCTGCGTCCCCTGTTTGATCATTTCATCATCATCCTCCAGTCTCAGCAGAATCATCACCTCCACCACCACCACCACCACCAGTGTCTGGACTCAATTACAAATTTCCCGGTGTGGTCGAAGTCCCAAAGACTTTGTCATGATTTGATCTGCACACATAATTTTGTTTCAAAATAATGAATAAACAATAATCTTTTCTTCATTTACTTGTCTCTCCTGATTGAGAATTAATCTGAGCGGCATCGAGCTGTGTGAGCACGTAAGGCGGAAGAAGGGCAACAATCCACTTCCTGTGTTTGTGTTTGAGTGGAGTTTAAAAAGCCAACGAGGCCTTCAGGAGCACGCTGACTCACGTAGCACAGCACAAGTTGTCCCTGCCCATTCCTGCCCTCAACCCCAGTCGGAGGATTGTCTCTTCAGCCCCTGCCAACAGGACACAGTGAGTAATAGAGCAGCGGCAGCCAGCGCTGTGGACAGCTACATTCCTCCCCAAACCTCCTGAGATGACTCAGAAAATCAAGAAGAAGAACGCAGACTATCTAAGTCTTTCAGTTCTCCTCTCTGTAATGCCTGAAAAATGATTTCCTATCACGAGGTACTCTGGAACAATAGATTTATCTCGCTGGAGGATCTCAGATATCCGAAGCTCAAGGTTTGAATGTTGTCAGTGAAAAGACTCACGAGGCTGTAACGATGCAGTGATGTCATCATGCAAGAATGTTCTGTTGTGAATATCTCTTCACTTGATGATTGGACATTGGAGATTATTGTGATAAATCACAACTACAACAGATTGAAAGCAGTGATGTCAAACCAAACGTACCCACGCAGTAACAACAGAAAACATCACACTGTCATGATCTGGAGTTTGTGTCTTGCGTCCTGTCTTATTTTGAAATCCCTGTCTGTCGTCTCCTCTGTTTCCCTGCGCTTCCTGTCCCTGTGATTGTCTGTCTTGTTCCTGTTTCCTCCTGTGTGATTATCTAGCCCCGCCCTCATTGTTTCCACCTGTGTCTCGTCCCCCAGTGTATTTAGCCTGTGTCTACTGCTTGTTCGTGGTCAGATTGTTTTTGTTTCCTCCTGTTGTCTGACTGTGGTTCTGCTCTCCTTGATTAAAACCTCTTTTTTCGACCTGAATCTCATCCTGTGTGCTGCTTTCGGGTCCACATTGTGCCCTCACCACGACACACACTACATGTCTCCTGTCAGGTAATCACAATGTTATGTGAGGACAGAATGCGATGAGGGTTTCCTCTGGTCTGGACCAGACAACTCAACTTGTCCTCGAAGAGTTAAATAGAAATATGCAAAGCATTGGGTTCAACTAGAGCTATTCCAATGTCCTTCTATGCCAACCAAGTATGGTATGTATTTTGTTTTACCATGTAATTTATATAAATAACATTTAGCTTGATAAATTGAGTGGATAAATGGCACAATCTCTAAAGTTGTTTAATAATCCTATTTACCACACATTGTTACATTGTAGCGCCGAGTTTGAGCAAACCGCTGCTCCTACGCTATTCTATAGAGATGTTGGTCAAATATGCAAAACGTCAACAAAACATTTCTTTTTAATAAAATTGAAAATAAGCTGAATTGCATGGTGATTTACATTGATTACAAATGAAAAATAATAAAAGGTTGGTCATGAAAAGTTATTAAAAAAAATACACAATATAAGAAAAGATGAGTGAAATAATAATTGTCTAAGACACATGAATTTGAAAATTGCAAACAAGTAAGATGAGCAAGTATTTTGCTGAAACGGGATAACTGTAAATATATTCTAACAGTAATGCAAGTAGAACACAGTTTATTAAATTCACAAGCTGAATTGATGTCATTGCACAGTTTAATGTATCCAATGTTTCCTCTATAAGCTAGAGGTGCCATACCCCGGCTGGAGCAGCAGACCTCTTGAGTGTGTTGAGTTGAGCAAGAATGTTGCTTATCATCTTGAACTGTTTGAAGGAGACATATTTGGGTTTGTTTTATTACTTTTTTAAGATCTGAATTTAAAATGTCACTGATTCTGAAAGTCTGTCCCAGACCATTTACTTTAAGTCCATTACATTTAATGATTTGGAAGAAACCTGACTTCAGATTTATTGGATTTCTATAGCACTGTATCTATACTGTGACACCCTTTGGGGCAACCATTTTAAACACTGGCCTTCCTTGTTGCCTTTGTGTGAGGCCCGGTACCTAAACATTGAGGGGCAGACACAATATGTCTTATCCGACACATATTGCACATTTGCTATGTGATGTTATTCTGAATTTGCAGGAGCTTGCAACACACCATTAAAATAAATAATTCAGATTGATATTAACAGACGGAAAAATTCACTCGTGGCTTTTTTGGTTTTAATTCATATATTTCAAAAGTGAGTGAGTGAAGTGCTATTGCAGATAGATATATTCATAACGTGGCCATCCGCTGATGTTGATTCTCTAATAAAAAGCACAATCAGTCACAGGCAGCTGTGGGGGCCTTAATTACTTCACCCTCTGCACAGCTCCATGCGTGAAATGAAAGCACTCTCCTATGCACATGGAGGGAGGGTTGCCGGCTATATATAAAAACAAAAAAAGTGTGAGAGCAGCAGATATAATTGGGTAGAGATACCAGTGGCAGGAAACTAAGCTAAGGGTGCAAGGGAAGGATGAAAATACAAAGTCTGTTTCCTGGAAAGACTATAGTACCCAATCATGTATTCCCTTTGCATCCAACATGGCTCTGTTTTCTTGACTTTTCTTCTTCGTGCAGGTCTAAAGCCATCTCTCCTCCCCGCTGTCGTCCTATCTCTTTCCCGTTACCGACCTGTCTCGACACTGTTCATATATCTCGGTCTGCCTCGCTCGGCCCTCCCTTTCTTCTTCAGCTGTGTCCTTCTCTGTCAGCCTGTCTCCCTCATCCTCTCTTCTCCTTACTTTATGGCCACCCGGGACATAAACAGAAAGGGAAGGCCTTGCAGTCCCAGAGAGATCTATTGATTCTTTAAATCCTGTCGTGGTTTCCTCTGTTCCTCTCAATGGGCCTCTCAATGTAGCCCCTCTTCCCGACGATAAGAGCGATAAGCCATCGGCAAAGTGTCCATGCGTGTGTGTGTGTGTGTGTGTGTGTGTGTCCAAGCAGCATCTGAAGCTCTTTTGAGACAAATTCACTCCACTGCTCTCACTTAAATATGAACGGACAGAGGAAAGACAGAGGAACTGACTCAAGCCTGACTGACGGAACCGATTCATTTGACTGATTGCAGCTCCGGCCATCCCCTTAAAGTTCTGTGGAGCATGCAACACATGCAGTCAGACATTTCTAATGCAATTGACTGCGTATGTATGTGTGGGTGTGCATGTATGTATGTGTGGCATGTGTTACACGATACTAATAGAATACTTTAGTGATCACAGTATGGAAATAATTCAGTGTCTGATGTCCGGGCCATGTTGTTCATTGATTTATTGATTAATAGGGGCTAACGTGATATGAATGAACTTGTGCTGAAACAATTAGTGAATTAATAAGTTCACCAATTGAGAGAAAATTAAATCGGCAAACAATTGTAATGACTGCTAAATCATTTAGAGGGAAGTTCGGCCCAAAGATTTCATTGTGGATTATTTTGAGACCCCAAGTCTGAATTTCTGGAAAAAGCGCTGTTGAATTTTGTATTTTGATTACCATAGGCCGAGAGCCAGATAGTCTCATTATATTTAGAGGACAAGGCAGACATTACATTGTTGGGTTCTTTTGTTGGTCAAGACCACATGCTAATTATTATGCTGTAATGCTGGCTCTTTAAAGCTGGAGGATAGATTTAGTCATTTTGGCTTGTAAGAACAAAAGCTACACAGTCCAATACATTTTTAGTTTTTCTATGGCTGGCCACAAGTTGATCATATGATTGCACTCATGTTTTGCCAGCATGTATTCATATCTTTGCCTTTTAACATATGCAATTAAATGAAACCCTAAAAGCCAATAAACCATGATACAGGCACTCTTAAACCAGTTTAAACTTCATATTTCCATCAACCTGTCAGAGTTCCGGAGTTCACTCAGCAATTTGACTTTAAACGAAAGAAATCAAACTAAAATGTCTTTATTGATAGAATTTTTTTGCGGTTGAATTTGTCTCTTTTGCTCCATGAATCACAAACAAACACAATTTGTATGTCATGTCTCTTCACAAATTGGATTTCATTATCTAGCATCTCTCCCTTCATTTGTATATAACTATAAAAACTATTTAAACAATTAATTAAAAACCATCAATTCAAAAAAATCCAGGTCTCTGAGCCCTCTGGCTCAAAAAAAACATTCCGCTCTAAACCATAATAACGTGTTTTTTTCCGAGCATCACAAATCCTCTGACTGGAATAAATAACTCCAGATATATTTTAAAAGAATGAAGGCATGTGTGTAGATAATGAGTGTAATCATGTGAGCTGCGTTTTGTTGTGTTTATGTCCACGTGTCCTCTCACCACTGGCTGTAGCTGTGTGCCCGGCATCATGGCGTTGGCGAGATGAATCTGCTGGGCCAGCATGGCCATGTTTTTCTGCTGGATGAGGTTGTTCCTTCCATTGATCTCCAGCTGGGTCTTTAGGTGGGGGGGAGGATGCAGGTACTTGCAGTTCTCCCTGGAACAGCGGCCCTGATTGGGTGAGAGAGGAGGAGGAAGTCGGAGGAGACAAGGAGGGCAAAAGAGAAGATGGGATAGGGAGGATAGAGACATGGAAAGAGGCCAATCAGAATAGTGTTTTCTTTAACTTGTGCCTAATGTAAAGAAGTAATGAGCCTTGACTCTGAATTAGCAGGCGTTGACCTCACATCTCTGTCTTCTGGGACTGCGACTGGCTTTGCCATAAAGACTGATCAGTTCTGCTTTCGTTTAACCCTTTGTGACCTGAGCTGTGCGCTTGATACTTTTCTGTTTTTTCTCTAGCTCCCATCTTGAGACAAATTAGCTTCAAGAGCAGAGATGACGAGCATTGGCGGAGGATTGATATGATTCTGCTAATACATCTTAATACTCTCACGATTATGATATGGCTACTTTTCATTATCCATCAAACTGTGGCTTATTTTTTTTATTTTATAGACAAAGTTATAGTTTTTTTTTGTGCTGTCAGAATTGTAAAATTTCAGAACATTTTATTTCTGCAATTTCTGAAAACTCAATTTGACATTTTTAAATTGCTTCTTTTGTCAGACCACCAGTCCAAAATATATTCATTTCACTTGAAATGATTCACTCATTCTTTGCAAAGTAGTTGCAGATAAATGTTCCTGCCGTTGGAATAACCAATCGTCCAATAATGTTCAGCTTCTGTTCAGCATGTGCTGTGCTTTTTCATTAAAAAAGACATTGTCTATTTTCAAACAAATGATATTTCGAGGAATAGAGGCACACCTTCAAAAAGGTCAAGAACACACTTTTTAAAAAAAAATCATTGATGAGTAGAAATATAGACAGAAAATTAAAAGGGAGACAAAAAGCTCGGAAACTGAACTTCTGCTGCACTGTTCTGCAAATTTTAATTAGCAAAGACCAGCGCTCCTGTCCGCCCTACCACCTTAGAAGCTGTCCCACTTGATGCTGGATGTTTTACATGACCCAGGGAATTACTATTGATGTCTTCCCAATTAAGACAAATGACATACGAGTTCATTTCAGAAAAAAAAACGTCTGGAGAAGTGACGCCAGATCGATATGAGACTCCTGTAACAATAACATAAACACATCACGGGACTTCATCTGATAATCTGTAAGCATCTACAGGCAATGCAGTGTGTGACTGGGTGCTCGGAGCTGTGGCTGAATATATTTCTCCGGCAGCCAAAGGAATGTAATTTACTCTCTCATAATGCCCGCTCCACTGAACACTCGCCCGGATAGGGGTACTATTTTAGATATCTCCCCTTCTTTTTTACTTCCCCTTTCTCCATCACTCCCTCCAGCCTAAATCTCCTGCACATCCCAAGCCCCATGCTGATATGTGTTCTCTTCATCATGAATACAGAACAGTTGCAGTGCAGAGGTGCTGCTGGGATAACGCAAACATATTCAGGTCTCTGTGCAGAATGTGCGACTGTTTACTCTTTTTTATCTTCCCTCGGCTCAACCTTTCCCCCTCAAAACACCTCCTCCATCCATATCCTCCCATTAGTCTTTTATATGAATCTATTTCCATGGGGACAGGGAGAACAGCCCTGCAACAACTCCACAGTACCACCTCCCATGGGGAATTAAAGGTTTGTTGTCATGCTCATCTCAGTGAGATTACCTGCACACTGACACCTGTATGCTTTCACAAGCTAACACATGCACTGTCCCGTTCTTCCTCCGACCTCCCCTCTTTCCCCTGTCTCGCTCTATCTCTCCATCTCTCCCTTGTATTTCCTCGAGCAGCCGGTTCTGCCTAGTTACTGCAGCAAAGCTACGTTGCATTGGAGAGCAGCAAAATGTCAGGAGTTCTTCCAGCATTTCCATTGGCTGAGAGGAATTGTATTCCCAGCCTGCCTATTGGCCTAGAGACCCACATTAGCAATGCTCTCCATCTAGCGTGACCCTGTGTGGCTGTGACTATTGATTAGTGCTAATTGGTTTATGTCTTTTGATTTTTAAGGCACATTAACCCTGCACA
Organism: Pseudoliparis swirei; assembly: GCF_029220125.1. NCBI lineage: Eukaryota > Metazoa > Chordata > Actinopteri > Perciformes > Liparidae > Pseudoliparis > Pseudoliparis swirei. The sequence continues at coordinate 19,916,909 of NC_079407.1, forward strand.
GACTCTGGCATGTTAACTCCAGCCGAGAGTGTGTGTGTGTGTGTGTGATTAACTGTGACAATGCAGAGCTTACATTAAATAACCCAAGCCCTCTTTAAAGGGAGTCTCTTTATTGGCTTACAATGGGCAGCAAAGGAAGCTTTACTCAAAATGTCGTATGTATATGTAATAGATCAAGTGTGTTTGTGTATTTTGAAGGGTGTCTCATTGTCAGGGCGGCTGTGGATTGGAAGTTCGATCTCTGGTTCCTCTAGTTTATGTTGATGTGTCCTTGAGCAAGATGCTGGATCCCAAATCGTGGAAGCTGAGATGTTGGTACATTTATTTACCATTTACCATTGTGACAAACTCTGCAGCTCTCTTAAGCGCTTTATTTCAGCACATTGTTGTTTTTTATCGCTTGCAACATATCTTTACCAGCAACTGTTCTAAAAAAAAGAAACTCTGCATCAAACAGCAGACAGTGAGTGACTAGTTGTGTGAGTGGAGAGCAAATGGGTATGAGTAGAACATTTACATTCATCAGGTGGCCAGAACATGACATCTAGTGAATGTTTGTCAATAAGAACGTTTTATACTATGCTATATATTTTTAATACAATTTATGTTTAACATTTTGTAGACAAACTGTAAAATTAAATTATAGGAAAATTCATCTCCATTGTTTGAAAAAGTGTATCAACAGAATACATCTTCTTTTCAGCTGCAAGGACATCTACAAAAAGAGATGGAGTGGAAGCACATCATTATGATGGGGCAAAAAAGCCTCGTTTAAGAATATCTCTTTCATTTTCCTAAATGTTAGTTCAGTGGCTTTTATGTTGTTATTTTCTCAATCAGTTGTTGTAACGCCCTGTTCCGTTTCTCCTCTGTCTCCTGTGTTTACTGTCTCTATGTCTCCCGTTTCTCCTCTGTGTCTCCTCTTTCTTGATTGGTTAATTCCCTTCACCTGCCCTCAGCCACTCCGCTGTCTCCCTGATTGCATCATGCCGTACACCTGTGTTTTTCCCCATATATATTGTGCCAGTTGGTTTGTTGTCTTTATCTCAGTCTCTTAGTGGCTCTGTTTGGATTTCTCACTCGCAGACTTTCTTCGCATGGTGATTCCTAGTGTTTTTTGTAGTCGCTTTCAAGCCATAGTTTTTTCATCTTTGACCATTTTCTGAAGTAAAGCGTTTTTTGTTTCACTCAAACCTGGAGTCCAGCCTGTCTCTCTGCACCTGATCCTCACCCCGTGACAAACCCGTTGTAGTTGGAGCAATACTACTGTTGGGGTGGAACCACTTATAATATAGTGCAATCTGATGTGTATAACTTTATGTGTAGCTTCATTAATAGTTTTTCTAAAGAGGTACTATTTAGTGCCTTGAAGATAGACAAGTGTGAACCCATTATCTCATGAGAAAAAAGACTAAATCATAATTGCTATGCTTGGCATGATGAGGATTTACACCACACATTTAAAAAGGTCAGCACCTTGAAGTCGTCCTACCCCTCTGTTTTAAATCCATAATCTATTGCTGTGTTTGAACTATTCAATCCTGCATGAAGTCCCCACCGATCACTGCCTGCGATGCTAATGTCTCTCCGGCCCCTTTTCCCTGCTGTTCCCCCCCACTGTGTACACAGTGTCGGAACAGGTTAATAATGAGTGTGTCTGATCCAAAGCAGTGCTCCCTCTGGCCTGGAGCGTATGGCCTCCAGACTCCACTCCTGTTACCTCTGTTCCTCCTTCACCTGTCTGCCAGTCCTCCGCTCCGACGCTAATATGCCGATTCCCCCCTCGTCTCCTATCCGTCTGTTTCACTCCCATCCTTCACCTTCCAGGTGATTTTCTGGACTGGACTGCTCTTACAGCCTTTGCAGTAAACAAATTATATTTGTTCTTCAATCCAAGCTACACAAACCCAATTTAACATGCCGGGGCAAGGTGTTGTTCAAGAAATTTGAACCAAATAGTTTTTGCCAAGCTTTGGATGTGGCAAAGCCTAGTTTGACTTTCTTTTAATTGGCAAGCCATTAAAAGAAAGTGAACCAGCTGTCACACACCCAATCTTAGGTGTATGTGTTTGCATGTACACGCTGGGGAATGGGGAATGAGGCATTTTATACTTATAAATCAACCTTGGCCTCATTACACCAGATAGCTTTCAGCCATCAATCAGCTCCTGGACACACATCCACACATTCACTCGTGTTAATTATTTTAGGAGGGTATGACACAAATGTAGGGGTTTCTGAATGTGTTTAAAGCTTATTAATTCATCAGTATAATGGGAACTATACAGCCTCATTATTTCCCAGGTGCCTACATATACATGGCATATGCACATACGTGTCCTCACCTTGAGTTTCTTCAATTCCCACTGCAGCATTTTGACTGCAGTCTCACGTATCGCACATGCGGCGGGTTCTGACCTCGGCAACAACAGGGTTTTAATCAGGATCACATAACCCTCTACGATGAGGTTACATCAACGAGGCTGTCCATAGAAACAACAGTATGGCAGGACAGTGGGCTCTGTGTTTCATTAACCCTTTAATTTCCACCCCCCTGGACCCGCTACATTTAAAGCAGCTCAGATCAGTATTTTCACATTAGTAAGGAATCAAATGACTAATGTGTGAGGAGAGGGTCTTCTGCTAAACAGAGCATTTGAATGTGTCTTTCAGCGTATTACTTTAGTCTCAACACTCATCAACCTTAAGCTCTTTCAAACCCACAGAACTCGACCTGCCAAACGTACGGGCAGGTAGAGAAATGTGTACGGCTCTGGTAGTGGTAGTGACCTGTCAATCACAGTGAGCCCTCCCTAAAGCATACTTCGCTTTATGGTCTTGTTTTACTCGAAGTGGAACCGCAATTTTACGAAATGAAATAATGCCGTATTGAAGAAGACTTGAAACGTGCGATTGAGACCATACACTCATGTTTACAATGTTCACTGAGGTGATGAATCAAGTGAGAAGAAGGGGCTGTTTTCTCATTAACTGTTCTACGACCAGAGGAGTTACCCTCTGGTGGACATTAGAGAGAATGCGTGTTTAAGACATCTCCACATTGGCTTCACTCTTCAAAACCTGAAGTTGCCGCCTGCGAAAGAGCGAGATATTTTCCACAAGAGTTTGTGTAGATAGAGCGAAAAGTCGACCAAATATTGGATTTGACTTGACCAGAAACCCAACTCTGAATGATTGATCATTTTGCACCTTATGTTCTAGATGTATGAATAGGCAACTGCTTGCTAGCACGTTCTTGAGCAAAACATATGAAGCATTAACAGTCAATGCTATGTTTACAGTTTGTTTTTGCTGCCACAAAGTGGTCAAAAAAGTTATGATCACAGTTATACGGTTTCAGTTATAATACAATGTATTTTCACAAAAGGCACAATTATCAAAGACCCATCAATACAATTATTTTATGCATTACATGTAACATCTTTGAATAATACTCTTGGTATGTTCGCAGAGCATTGCGTGGGGAAAATTATGAGGGATTCATTGTCTGTAATTGTACATAATGCCTTTCAAGAAACAAACCACAGTTGTGGTTAAGATATGATTAAATTCTTCTGGGTTAGATGAGGAGACACCATAAACTTAGAGATTAAGTTTAATGCTGAAAATACTGTGAGAGCAAATATTAACATGTTTATGATGTTATAAATGCAGGTCATTATGGTGATTGTGTCACCCATTTATCCATCTATTCTCTTTCTTTGTTTCGTCCTCATACCTAGACCTACAAAAAGCATAACATTGTTTCTAAACTTTACCCTTTAAGTTTATTTATCTGGTTTTGTCAAGTCATGATTCAGGCTGCAGCATTACTTTATTGCACCATTTTTCACAAAAATACCAACTGTCGCTGATGCTCTGTCACTCCTTTTCTTTGTGATGGTCAGTATTTTTAATTCTTTCCTACGTTTTCATCATTCTCTTTGTCTCTCTTCTCTTAGAAGGTTTATTTGTATCCATTTGATCCAACTTGTCTTACACTTGTTTGTGTGTGATATGTGTGTGTGTGTGTGTGTGTGTGTGTGTGTGGGGGGGGGGGGGGGGAATCTGTGTGTGTGTGCACTACAATACGATCAAACCCTTAAACCATGTGTTGCCTGTGGTAGTTTGGCAACTCTCTGAAAGATGCGTCTAAATCCTAGAGAATGCAACTTGTGGCAGAATTCCAGTCACATACCAGCAACAGATAAAAAAAACAAGAACAGGAGAAAAGAGGGGTAGACAGTATGAGGTACCAAAGCAGAAAGAGGGAGATTAGTATTGATTAAAGAAGTATGTCTGACTGATTTCAGCAGCGTCTTTACTGGCAGATACCTACATCCTCCTATAGGGTTGAATAGCGCATTGCTTTCCTCCAGTAATCACCCATTGATTCTAAATTAGCTGTTTAACGACACATCGAGAATGACGCATTTTGATTTAACCACAGATAATCCAAAAGCTTCAGATTTTTCCGCATTCTCGCTCATATTCTCTCTCTGCACACGCCGTGTCTGAACTCCCCTCAGACGACCGAACAGCGTGACCAGTGTGACGACTGTAGAGCTCAAGTCCAGACGCCGCTGTTCCAAACCGGTGTTCATTACATTTTTCATTTTCTCCCATTGGTACTCTGTCTCCCCCCTGCTCCCAAAGACGACATCAATCAAGTAAACGCTGTCTGGATGAAGTCTGTGATGAGAAAACTATATACACACACACACACACATATACACACACACACAGAAAAGCATGCGCTTTCTTGACCAGAGGTTCCTGTTGGCAAGCCTACGTCAAACAAATTATGACATCAGATGGAGCACAAAGAACGGCCTGTCTGAAGACTGAGAGTGCTGGCAGACTGGCTACACACACACACACACACACACGCACACACAACCATGAATTCTGCACATTTAATAACTCAGCAGCTGGAAACCACTGACCCTTGATGCCAAATGTTAGGAAGTCAACCTGATGACAAACATGTTTTTTCTTTGAAGTCGAAGGGAGAAAAACATCCGGTGTTTGTCTTCTCTTGCCGTGTGCCACTGCTAATGCCAGATGTCTATTTGTCTCATTATCTCCATCCGATGATTTATTAAATCCGGAACACCCCCGGTGCATTAGTACAATAACCTGGATCATGTTGATGACATTAATGATGAACAGTTTACTGTACAGAGCGATAAGCCTTTGAGAAAACGACAAAGACAGATATGTGGACAGAAGAATCACTGGAAATGATAGAGGGAGGAAACACAACACGGCTAGATCAAACTATAACTATATAGTTACTGTATATATATATATATATAAATCAAACAGCGGATCACTTCGTGGAAAGAAAATGCTGAGAAAGTGATGCTCGTTCACGTCACAAATGATGTCCAGTCCGCAGAAAGCTTTTAGCAGAAGTGCTCAATTAACCAAAACACCGATTACAGCATAAAAAAGCTCTACTTAGCCTGGCAGGGTGTTAGCAAGTTATGAATGGGTGAGGGTACAAAATCGTTAGCACAGGAAGCGATGGGTCAGAATCATGAGTCATAATGGCAGCACTCCACCACTGTCAGCTGGACTGGTCTGTTATCCACTACCATGCATGGCCAACATGTCCGGTTCAAGTAGCCCATGTGAAACTGATAAATAACTCTTTGATTTGGGATTTCTGCTGGTTATAAGTGTTTTTCATGATCAGTGGTGGAAGTGCATTATTTTTTACACCAATTTTGGGTCCTTTATGGTTTGAAAATCTGGTTGAGTTTAGGTTAAGAGGCGGCACGCTCCACACTAATGTCAATCTTTTAAGATAAAAAAAAAGCGATCCGATCTTCTTTATAAGACATTGACAGTTTGATGTTTTTGCAACATTAGCTTTGTTTCTGACACATCGGTTGTTCACTTCTTTCCCTTGTTGGATCAATCTTTTGATTGATTCATGTTTTTCAATAAAATCATGAATAACTTTAGTGTCCAGAAATAGTGAAGAAATGCCCAATGAGGAATTCCAAGAGCCCAAGATGAACCAATTCACGTACATTTTAATTGTTTTAGCTCTTCTACCAACTAAAATGTCTCTATTCCAATGTGTGAGGTCGAGATCAACCCGACCTTTAACAGAACTCCGCCAACTAATGAGCTGTGAATTGTAAAATGGTGCCGTTTCATTATAAAAGGCATGTCTACAGAAGGGGACCATTTGTACTAGTAAAACCAGTATATTGATACCATTACTCCCACCCAAGCTAACTTTGGGCCAATAGAATCTTAGATATAATTGTGAAACAAAGCAATAAATTCATTATTTTTAAGTCAGCGTTGGATTGGTACATTTGAATATCTGATTTATTTGGACTATACCAGTCTTGCTACTGTTGGTTTTCTGAAAGGTTTTAAGAATTCATGTGTTTGTTACTTACTATGAAACATGTTTTTAGTATTTAGGTTCAAAGGTTTTATAAAACCAATATTTCCAATAGCTATAATACAAATTGTAGTCAGCATATGCATGATCGGTGTTACAATAACGAGGGGGTAATGTGGTTGGCACATTTTCTTTATACATTTTATATTATACATCTAGAAGACATATCTTTTAACAACTCGCTCCATTGTCTTTTTTAAATGTTGTTTTGCTTTACGCTTCCACTTTCATTTCTTTTTTATTGTGCCATGATGGGTTGATCCTTTAAGCAAAGTCCGGAGGATTCCAGATTTTCACAAGTTCAGTCTCCGCTTGCTTATTTCCCAGTGAACAGGCCTGAGCCCTTGAGGACCGTCGCTGACTGCTTTGGAAGTGCACATTCCATTTGGTCAGAGAGTCAGCAGCAATGTTACGACCCAGTTCTCTCTGGAAAAGCAAATAAACAAATAAACAGATGGATTTGATAAGTTATTGATTGGATTTGATTGGTAACTTTGATTTACAAAGCCAAACACATAACAATTATCTTTTAAAGAAATAAAGTTGCTGATCAGTCATCGAGTCAGCTAGACCATATAGTGAAAATGTGTGAGAGTGCCTCTCTCTCTGCGGGGTGCAGTATAGGTGCAAGTATTGTCCTGGCTCCTGTGGGAACGCCATGGAACTGTGCAAGGCAAAGTCTCTAATTAGCTTTGTTCTTATTAGGTCTACCACACTATCTTCCCTCAAACACACACACACACACACACACACACACAGATAGTGGTGCCGAGAGAACCACAGCCCAAGAGATCTGACCTGTCTTCTCGATATCTCTTTCAATTAACCCTCTTCCTCCATCATCTATCCATTCATCCTTTTCTTTCTGCCTTCATCTTTCCTAAAGCGTTCTCTATTTACAAAGTCTGAAATGTCCGTTTTATTTCCCGTTCACCGTACCAAGGAGGCCGGCAGAGAGCAGACCCATGAAAACCGTCTTGACGGAAGATTGGCACCCAGGCCTGATAATGTTCTGCCCATCTTTGGTAGCGCTCATTCTGGGCATGTCTGGACCTCAGTGGCTGATGGACCTATTTCTTCATTTTCGTTTTAAAATTACATCTAGAAATAAAGAAAATGTCTCGTCTCGATCTTCTATGCTTCAAAGCCATTGTCATTACGTGTTCATCTCTTGTTCATCAAGAGATGGGTGCAATAATAATACATACAAATAAAAGTTTGAAGTTGTGAATGAACAAAAGATGCTCAATTAAGACAAGCATCTGCCTTTGCTTTGTGAATCCAACGTGAAAACAATAGAAAGGCTGTCGGCCCTCTGAGCCCGTGTGAGTGGACACAAAGAACAAGACATGTGCCTGCTTTGTATGTGTCGTGAGATTAGTGAGATTTAGTCTCAAATGGCCGTGTTTTTTTTCTCCAGATGAAACGAGTCAGGATCAGATGCAGAAGAGTCAGAGGGCTGGAATGTTCTATTCTACTTGTGATGAGTCATGGAGGACATGGCAGATAATCTCTAGACCGCACCCTCAAGCTCTCAACCCGGAGTGGGAGAAGGTTGTCAGACACCAGTAGAGACATCTTTACTTGCATGCACACACGCTATGTGTCTGCACACACCGACACACACCGACACACTCACACTCTACTCCAACGAAGGGTGTCACTATACTGGCATCAGCAGCTATTGTCATTGCCTTGAGGTTAAAGCAGATAAAAGAGGATTAGCATTCATTACTCCATAAAGTGACAATACCTCCCGCAAGCACAAACACACACACACACATAATCACACACACACACACAAACACACGAATGCTCAAGGCACACACACTTCCCTTTTTTAAAAGACACGCCGGCAAAGCTCAAAAGAAACAAAGGGAAATACAGAGCAACGTTATGTAATCCTTTTATACATCCAACTGCAGAGCTGGATAAATCCTCAAACTGTAGCCTGACACAAAAAGTGAAACAAAATTAAAACAAGAACGATAGAAGAAGAAACGGATGGGGAATAACTTGAAAATATAATGTAAGATCCATCAATTTTTTGAAGTTACATATTTCCCTGCAAAAGTGAGTGACATTGAGACACAATAGACTGAGACGGAGTCATTTCAAAGTTAGGATATGTTTTGTTGCCGCAACACATCATGTAGAAAAGCATGATAGTGCGTCTCAATCCCCCCCCAACACACACACCGCGACCGACCAGAGGGCCGTCACCACGTCGTGCCACCCGGCTGCACCCTCATCCACATCGATCAAAGTTCGCTTGTACCACTTAAGCAAAGAGCGGGGTGATCACCTCCCCTCAGCCTCCCTCAAGATGGACTCACCCGCCGTCAAAGATGCCGCTGCAAAAGTAGTGTTGTATATCGGGAGCTAAAATGAAAACAAAAAGAGCTAAAGGTCAGATAGAAATGTGGCCTGAAATTCAAATTGGAGCTAAGCTATTTGTGTTGCATGAATACTACGGCTCTGATGGTGATGTCAGAGTCCTTTAGAACACATATTCTGTGATTTGTAGTGTAATATTAGCAGGAAGCAGTGGGAGCCGGCTCAGGGGCAGACCCGACACAGCTGCTGCTTCTCCCTCTGATGGCTGAGGCTGATACCGCTGTAATCCAGTTATAGCCATTTTGAAGAATTACAACGTCCAATAGCGAGCCCTGCAACATGCACCATAACAATAAAGGGATATTACAGACATTTTTCAACCTTGCGCGCGTTGAACAGACAACTGACACGACTCCCGTTCCCCTTCCATGCTCTCCTCCTCTGTCATTACTTTCTCCCCACCCATGCACCATCTATCTGTCCCCCCCCCCCCCCCCTCTCCATCTGTCCATCACTGTCCATGTTACACCATTGATTGTATGTGCAGCCATTTATCACCCTTTCACTTTCTCTCTCCCTCCGTCTCTTTTCCTTTCTGGCTGGTGTCTGCATGTTGACACCACCCTCCTGTCTGCCATTACTTGCCTCCTATTTAATGTCATGATGATGCAATTTCCGCAAATCAAATAGGCTTCTAGGGTCATTTATTTCACCGTTTTTTTGTTCGTTCTTGCTGCTGAGTTGCATGACTTGCATGTTTCGTGGGGGGGGGAAAGTAAAAAATAAGATTGTGATTTCCAAGTCGCTGTAAGACGGTGAAACAGAGTAGGAACAAAGAGGCGAAAAGCACACCGAGAGCAACAAAAAACATTAATTAAAACATCCGCTTCATGCTGATCATGAAGGATAAATATTGCATGGAGACAAGCTGCTGCTAAACAGTGGGGGTTCTGTTAATTAGCCCTTCGCTAATGATCTCTCTCTCTCTCTCTCTCCCTCTTTTTCCCCGCCTCCTTCACCCACTCCCTCACCTTCTGTACTTCTCTGTTCAATGTGTTGCTCCCTTCCATTACAATCCTTTCTTTTCTTTGGCTTCATCACTAGTCTGTCCTCCGAACCAATGTTCGGTCCCAGCAGAGAGGCACCGGAGTCCTTTTCATAAGCCTGATAAATATCCCACTCCCATGTTTGCGGCTGATGACTCTCAAGGATGAGATTTAATGAAACTCTCATCCAACTCTGATTATTTTCTAATTAAAGGAGTGAGTGATAGCGGCAATGACTAAATTCATGAATGTATGTTAATATCTGTTGGCGCAGAGGGGGGGGGGGGGGGGGTAAGACAACAAACATGGCAATGCCGGGCTCAGAGACGAAAGTCGTTCTCAATCGAGCCTTGTTGACGCCACTCCCTCGGGAATGGAGGTCATTCGGCACAAAGAAACGTTTGCAACTTAAACAACAAATTAAAAAATCCAAAAAACTAATTTAGTTTCTAATGTAAAATATGAATGTGTCTGGTGTATATATTAAAATGGTTTAAGTCGCATTAGTTGGATAAATCAAGCTGAACTTTCTGAGGGGAACATTGTATATCTACAAAACTACAAAACATACGTTATATTATGTTAAGCAGCAGCTGGAGAAGTCCGAGATTCTATAACAATTTATGTTAAGTTTATAGTTGTATTATTATAAAGTCAACATGTTGCGTCTCACGCTTCAGGTCACTTTTGACTTCACTCACCAGCCCTTTGGTTTCACTCGCTCCTCTCCAGATATCAATTTCATTGCTCCATTACGTCATGATTGGAGAGCTATCATGCGATGGCTTTCATAATGGCACACATACATAATACATTGAAAATGCCCAATAACAGCAGCGGGTAAGTTGCCCAGCCTGTTGCGGACCGCATCACCATGAACACGGCCCGAAGCTCTCTTACGTGATTACCTACCCGAGGTGAAGGCTCAACATTTCACAGGACTCCTACTGCTTCACTGAGATCAGTGTGCCTGTGCGTCACTGTGTGTGTGTGGGTGACTGCAGTGGGGAGTAACAGTGTGTGTGCGCTTTGACAGGAGACCGTTTATTTGGAGAAATCAGTGAGTTAGATGGGTGAGGTGGAAAGCGTGCCGAGGCAGACAAACAGGAATGGCTCAGGCCAGAAGTAAGAATGGTGAACTCCTTTTTGTTTTTTAAGGGAATTATTTATAAAAAAAATCTTGAGTTATAAATGTAATTAAAAACGGATTAATATGGAAGATGTATGTGGTAGTATATATAAATATATTTTGGTTTTTATCTTGTTTATTGTTGTTTTGTTGTTTTATTTTCTTCTTTATTTTATATACATGTTCTGATTTATTTTGATTTCAATTTAGGATAGGAATTTATAAGCATTTTTTGCTTCTACCTATACCTTTTCAGTCTTTCTCTTTTGTATATTTTATAGGATAATATTGTATTGTATTTGATTTGATTGACTGAATAAAAAATACAAACAAACAAATAGAAACAAATAATTGATTCGATATTCTGTTCCCAACGACAGAAGCAGCAGGAGCAGCAATATCAATGGGACATCACGACTCAGCACGCAGGAAAGCTGGTATTACCTCCAGACTGCCTGTCCGCGCTCAGCAAACCTCACACGAAAACATTCAATTCAATTCTGTTTATATATCCCAATACCACACATTTGTCTCAGAGGGCTTTACAATCTGTACACAGACGACATCCCTGTGCCAGGACCTCACAGTGGGCGAGGACCAACATGTGTGTAATGACAAAAAACTATATCAGTCATGTATAGAGATACATTTAATAAATGGAGGATTAAAGTGAAAGAATGAAGGGTGCCAAAAGGTGAAAGAGAGACATATCATGTGGTGAAAGGCTATTCATGTATGCCCTTGTATGCATTTTAGCTCTGATGGTGTTGTGTCATGTCTCCATGCTGATGCAGGATGGATGTGTATGTGCGCATGTGTGTGTGTGTAGGTAGGTATCCACAGATGGATTTAGAAATGATGGCCTCTGAGGACAGAGAAACATTTTCAGGGAGACCTTGCTCATGACTAGAGCCAGACAACGTTAATAGCTGCTGTCTGTGTGTTTACTGCGTACTTTATTGCAACGTGAAACACCTTATAGTCCTGTAGGCGGAGCTATGTGATATAGCAGGTATGGGGATCTTATTTGATGAGCCACAAAATATGTATTCTCTGAAGAGGTCTGCAAAATGCTAGATGATAACAGAAGTACAGGAGCTTAGGAAATAAATAAATCACTATATATTTGGTATTTCTTTTGACTCCGATTTTGTCAACATTTTTATATATATTTGATCAAAACAATTTCATTGAGAGTGGCCATGTACTTAAATGATCTATAGAGTCTAGTGGGGATCAGTACTAATCTCAGAAAGCTAGGCTTATTATCTTCCAAACATGGCAATATTATACATTATTAAATGTTCTCTTATACCTTAAAAGGTTTCAATTATGTGTGTATATACCTGGAATGTATATGGTCAACCTACTGATTGGATCTAAGAATATGAACAGACCTTATAGGTGACTCGACAGTTTCCAAGTCAATGTCACGACGCAATTCTCTACACAATATGTGGTGCAAAGAGAGCGCAGCTATAGGATTAGGAAGTGCAGAACATGTTGGATCCATGTATATTAGATCACATTCACAATAAGATGACTTCATTTGAAATAGCCTTTTCTTTCTCAGTGTGGGCCCTCTGTCGCTGAGCCCAAATTGTTGATGCACAAACGCAAGTTTTTATGAAACAGCCCCCGAAAAGGTATACACCCAAACTCTCTCTTCCCGTGGCGGTCTTGACGGATGATAACTGAGGTTTGGGAGAGCAATAAGGTTCATACTGCTTCGACACAACAACCCAAATTCTGAATGTGAAAGTGACTAAACAAGAAGTGGAGAAAGGAGGGAGCGGGGGAGGATGGGTTGAGTAGAGACAGATTAACAGATGTAATGAGAGAATAGGATGAGAGCACCGAGCATGGCAGTGGAATACAGATACGGAGCAGATTAACGCTGTTGGGGTACGTCTCCCTTTCAAAGAGTTGTTATCCCTCTGTGCACACACACACACACACACACACACACACATCTCTACCTCTGTTTTCTTCTGGGTTCTCATCTCAATACATATTGCCTTTCCTATTCTCCTGTTATCTGTTCTCTTTGTGCCCCCCCCCCCCACACACACACACACACTCCCTGTTCCACTTACCCTCGACATGCATTGTGGTTTTTTCAAGGACTCTGAGGTATACTGTATATTTAGGTCACCATGCGTTGCTTAGCTCATGGCTGTTTGGTTGTGGATGTGTGTATGCGTCTTGTCCCCAGCCTATAATTAGTGACCACTCCGACAGGATTTAAAAAAAAGTGCTGCTCATAACTTACATACAGTGATGAGTCACGTATTTCTGCAAATACTTTATTGATTGAAACGTTGGGGTTTTACAACACATACTGTATATTAATATACGGTAATGTTGTTCCTTCAGAGAGTACATGGATCAACTTTACCAAAGCTGCTAAGTTGATTTGTTTTCCTTTTTATATTCTGGACTACAATTCATTATTTAGCTACTTGGGGGAATTTTTAAACAAACATAAAAACACCATCTCTTTTTAAATTGCAATGTGCTTCTCTAATAATGTCCCTCATGGTTGTCTTTCTTTTAATTATTTGTGTATACATTTCGATTGGGTTGTTGGTCCTTTGGGTAGAAAACCAAAGCCACACTCCTGCCTCACTGATATCTACTTTCTGAATGTTGAAATAGTTTTAAACCCTCAGTCTTTTTTTTGGCACCTCGGGAAATAGTGCTTCGAACGTGTGCAGAAGATATTTCAGAAACCCACTGGCCCCACTTCATGACAGTCATTATTCCCTTGAACGGGCTGTTTAAAGTGATTATGGGTACATAATACAGCGGCTAAGGCATAAGAACACAAAAGAATGCCCTGTTTTACTGCAATAAAAGGTTCACAGATTCTCAAGTACAAGCACCACCTCCAGGATAATGTCATGCATAATGACACCCAAAACAGTTTGGTAAGTGTAATATTTTCCTCAAGTCCAGGCAATAATAACACCTTTTATAAGCCTTTCAGAAAAGAACTTGGCTGAAGAGTGCCTCATAGTGCCCAATAAACTGGAGCTGAGCAGCGTATTTGACGTAAATGGCAAGAAGCCTGAAACAGAATTTGTCTGGTCAACTGTTTACTGATCCAGTCTTCACATGACACCTTGAAGCCACTGCAGGTGGAATGAGTGTGAAATGACCCTCCCGGGTGACCAAACAAATGGCAGGTTTGTCTTCGGTTAATAACACGCAGGCACCACACTGGCCAGACTCCTGGCTCTTAGTCTTGAGCCCAACATATTTTAGGACCTCTGACTTTGTTGACCTTCGACTCCGTCTTTGTTGACTCTTTTTTTCAGAGAACCAAACTGACAATGAGCCAACCAGATTAAATACCAAATAATTGGGGATTAATAAATGTTTCTAATGTAATCTATTAAACACGTTTTTTTATGACACGATTGTTTCACTGACTACAGAAAAAGCTCAAATGGAAACTCTTGTCTGATTGCAAAAGTAACATACACTACCGTTCAAAAGTTTGGGATCACCCAGACAATTTTGTGTCTTCCATGAAAAATCACACTTTTATTTATCAAATGAATATAAAATATAGTCAAGACATTGACAAGGTTAGAAATAATTATTAATATTTGAAATATTAATTTTGTTCTACAAACTTCAAGCTCAAAGGAAGGCTAGTTGTATAGCTTATATCACCAGCATAACTGTTTTCAGCTGTGCTAACATAATTGCACGGGTTTTCTAATTAGACATTAGTCTTCTAAGGCGATTAGCAAACACAACGTACCATTAGAACACTGGAGTGATAGTTGATGGAAATGGGCCTCTATACACCTATGGAGATATTTCATTAGAAACCAGACACTTCCACCTAGAATAGTCATTTACCACATTAACAATGTAGAGAGTGTATTTCTGATTAATTTAATGTTATCTTTATTGAAAAAACAGTGCTTTTCTTTGAAAAATAAAGTCATTTCGAAGTGATCCCAAACTTTTGAACGGTAGTGTACAAACATAAAAGTGTATCACAACAATACATGTTAAATTAACACAAGTTTTAGCAATCATAAGCATTGCACACAAAAGAGAGAGTATACAGCACTTCCTTTTAAAAGCTTGTCAAATTGATATCAAACAACGTTAACCGTAACATCTGATTCACTTCTACAAGTCGCTTGTTTGGGGATCACAAAACAAATGTAAACAATCAAGTGAGGGCACACCACTTTTACATTTATTGATATGCAAAATGGCATGGCAAGGTTGTAGTTCTAAGAAGGGAGAGTTGAAGTTCCTTCTAGTTCTTTCAATTAATATATAAATTGGGTGAAATTTGATTGGTTGTTTGAAGCTTTTTAGCTCCTCCTCAATTCTTTCAATTCAATAGAATACGATGTGTCAATACATTTCTAAGTTTGTAAATTCCAACATAGAATCATGATCTGATTTTGTATTGTCACACATCAGTTAAGCAGGTGAAGACCAGATTATAACACACTTCTAAAATCCATGGGGAATACACAGTTGGAGTGCAGTTGTGGGAATATTACATCCCTGCAGTGTTAATAACAGCAAACATGAAATTGCAGTATATTGACCTACAGGACAAGTTATCTCAACGTCAGATTTCCAGAAAAGAATACAAAAAAGAGCAAGTAGGAGGTTAAAGTTAGATAACACGTTGTAAATAGTATTGTTAATGGCGGTGTTGCATTATTATACATTTATGGTGTGGACTTTGCGAGAATGTAATCATTTTGTTTGGCAGAACATACAGTAATCCTGATTATTGCTGGAGGTAAATGGGATTGATTACTGGTAAAATCTACAAATTGCCACCCCTATACTTGCATGTAAAGAATTCAAATATATAGTTAAAACCAAATCTATGCAGCATTTCTTTCAAACATCTCAGCTTCAACAAACAAAATGATGAGAGTCAGACAGAAAGTGCATTAATAGTCTACTTACTTGTAATCATTACACGCCCTCAAGTAATCACTAATTCTTATCCTTGGCCACTTTGAAGATTTTAATGGAATGTTATTTTCTTTGAAGCGCAAACCTAATTGGTAATTCCTGAGTGGGCTTGTTAGACTGCATGTTAACACAGTAAACATCTTGATTTAGAGTTAAATATATAAATCAGAACAAAAAGAGAAATCTGTGTAGACAGAAAAGCAGCAATTAGAGCAACCATGCCCCAAAACTAAAACTAAATGTTATTATATTCTTCCTACATTCCTAATAGTAACAACTTAGGTTGGTATATTTAACAATATAAAAGGTTAGTAGCTTAGAGGGGTTCTAGGGATTTTCACTCACCCAATACTTCACCGACCATCTTTACTCCTATATTTCTTTTCATGGAGAACATATTATGTGGTTGTTCCAGCAGAGAAGAATCAAAAGATAACCCATTCTCACTACCACTGCATTAAACACCCCAGCTTGGTGCGTCTTGATGACACGCTCAGAGCACCTGACTTAGTGTAAAGTGCAAGACAGTCGATCACAGGACATTCATCTAACACACCGTGATGTGCGTCACGCTTGTTTCATGAGTTGCAAGTCATTGAAGTTGTGGTGGACCCTCGTGCTATAGGGGAGCTCCTGTGGCGCTCTGGCACACTCTCACCTGTTTCCCATCACAGCCTAATGGGCAGTTTATTGTACTCCGTCAGCCTAAATACTCCCAGATTTGCTTTTCATTCACTTACAATGAAAACAGCTTTGTCTCCAGCTGCGAATGGCAACACGCTGCTGAATTCCTGCGTCAAGAGCCAAAAGGAAAACCTACGTTCCCCCGAAAAACTGTTTAGATATCAGTATTATAATAAAGCTGTCATAATGCAAGTTGAACCCATTCACTTCCATCAACCCGAGTAACGCCAACGCTTTTCCGAAATGTCTTCTAATTTTCTTCCACTACTAAATGAGTAAAAATGCACTCATGTGAAATACTTTTGAAATTCCGCCATTTACGCAGACAGTTTCCTCACATCTTTGTCAAGTTACTTTTCTGTGTTACTTTTGTGATTGCAGTCTCTCTGTGATAGCAGCAAATCGTACAGCCTCCGCCTCTTTCCTGTTCACCTCCATCACTCCGTCCTCTGTTCACACCACCCATGCTATTTCCTCTTGATACACAGCTGACTTTAGATAACACTGTATGACTGAAGTAAGTGTACGTATGAAAGACATCTCCACTATATACAGACCAGCTGGCAACACACTGTCATTTAATAATAAAAAAGCTGAAAAAGAATGATGCTTTGAATAGAAAGAAACCTATTACTACATTCTATTCATCCAGCTACAGGCCCTCTGTTTCTTTGCAGGCCTGCATTTCTACAGGAATGAGGGGCGGGTGGTATGCCAAATAGTCCAGGAGTGCAAAGCCACGTGTATCATCCCTCCACTCCCTTTATTCTGTGCACATCCTCCTGCCTGTCCTTCCCTCGCCCCTCGCCCCTCTCTTGATGCCTAGCTATGTATTATAAATTCATCTGCAGATAGAGCCGATCTATCATTCTGTCACGGAGGCCGGGAGGGGAGGTGGACTGTGGAATGCCCTGGCACTGAGGGCAGGGAGGGGCGCTGAGCATAGTGCGATGCCTCCTCGCACATTCCCCGCTGCGCCCGCTCTCACCCGCGCCGGCTCAGCCCGCACGTCTGTTTTCATGATCCATGCAAGGCCGATGCAGCCCTCCTTTTTCCACTCCCGTCTCACCTGTACCAACGAAACCCACCCGAGCCATCGGAGCTCCAACCGAGCAGCCAAGAACTGGAATAACGTAGTGCCCGACTTAACAAGAAATCCCCTGGACTGGCTCGACTGGCTCGACTGACTTCCAGCTGCGGCCTCCAGTTCCACAGAATAACACCCTGCATGCCCATCAGATGGGAGATATATTGCAGAACATGTGGACACCGCGGTAGACAGACACCTAGGGACCACAATCATTGTTCTAACTTGAGCCAAATACACGGATTGACTCAACTGATATCGCTGTGTATCTGGATTAATGAGACAGCAGGCTGGAATACCGCAGTGGGACAGAGTGTGTGTGTTTGTGTGTGTGTCTACATATGTTCGCTACATGCATTCTACTTATCTTCATATATACTATCGTACTAAGGACCAGTGTTTCTATTTGGCTGTCAGCCATGACACATTTTGATTTGATTGATTTGATATATTTATTTGTCGTTTGCCAGAGTACAGGTACAAAAGCATCGAAATTACAAGAAAGGGTGGATGAAAGATTACAGCATAACATGAGGGAAGAAGAAGAAAACACCAACCCCCGACTATGCCCCGAGAGAGGGTACAGTGTGGAGCAGGAAAACACCTTAGCACATAAGCACATATTTTTAGACATATCTTGCAAAGTAGGAAGGGGAGGTAATCCAACAAATGGGTGATCTAAGCCCATCCATTGGGGGCAGAAGGTAACCAGCACCGACAAGCAGCCAGCCGGTCCGGCGCCAACTCAGCAGCGCCCGCACAGCCCCGTCCGGTCACACTGGGGGGTAAAAAGCAGGCGAAGGCGTGGGATGGGGGGAGGGGGGTAGTGAATGCAATCAGTATTATTGAAAGTTCGTGTATGCGTGTTCTGGTATGTCGTCCTCCCCCAGGCCACAACAGACAAAGTTCTCAGTCCGCAAGATGGTCGTTGCCATGGAGATAGCCTTGAAAGGTCCTGGGAGAAAGACAACCACAGGTGAACACACTTTCTACTGTTGTGGTCATTTAAAAGTGGGACCAGATGTACAGTCACAGTGTATGGGCGTCCACAACAGTGAAGCGTTTGTTTATGGCGGAGGGATTTGAGATAATGTGTTGCACGTCCAATTTTTTAAAAACTCTCTTCTTCTTTTTCTTGGTTTCAGTTGAATGGATTTGACTGCGCGTTGCTTTGACTCTGAGAAATGATGTTTATAAATTAGCCAACACATTTTGACGAGTTAAAAAAATAAATCAACTTGTTAATGTTGTTTGATTTCCAAATACCTGCAAAATCATTGTAATTTTCACAAGGTGCAGCTGTACTTTATTTTTTTTAATGTTAGGCAGGCACAACACCAAGATGGTGACCGTGGTAAACACAACACCGGACGTAAATAACAGCTTCACAAGATGCTAGAGTGGCTGTAGAATCTTAGTTTTGTTGAAAATGTAACCAAAACCACAAAACCATAAACATTAATAAGTCAGGGGACTTAGTCATGTTGTTTAACAACCACTCATGTGACTCAGAACTTAAGCCTCAGTCTCTGGTTTCAAGATCTGATCCTCCACCCAAGCTACCAATTCCTGCAACGTCTGTGTTTGCTCAATTGAGTTTGAAGAAAACAAAACTAATGACACCATTATTATCACTGGTATTCTTGCAGAGTAGCATTTACAATAAACGCGTAAGAGACAGGGTTGATTGACACGTAGCGTGACAAAAATCAAACTCACTCAATATAGAAACTGAAGCCATTTCATTGAAACTCTAGCCGTCCTTCGTCAGCTGTGCCTTTGAGCATCGGGGAATCGTGTATTGCCACACCGAATACGCGCCGACCCAGTCCATTCTGTTTTCTTCCCACTTTCAATCTTCTCCACTGTTTGATCACCCCCTCCAGACCCCCCTACCCCCCTGAGAGAGGGCGAGAGGGGGGGGGGGGGGGCTGCATCGTGGGAGTGTGTTGTCACAGTGCCAGGGCGAGAATAGACAGTAAATTACAGAGCCTTCTGAGAACACCCCACTCTGCTACGTGACCTCAAAATAACACAGAGACATATACTCGCCGACTCATCCAATACAACATGAAATACACATTGTGCTGCCCTATACTTCCATATTTCCTCTTCAGCCCGATGACGTGACGATCACACGCAGACTTTATCGCAATGTGCCAACTAGCAGCGAATGTGATGTGCCAGTGAAGGAAACTCTGAGTCTGATTCACAGATGTTAATGCCATTACTGGCTCCTCTCAGTTTACCGAGACACACACACACACACACACACTCTCTAAAAAAGTATTTATACACAGATGCATCTACCCCTGCCCCCCCCACCCTTGCATTGGCTAAAGCAATACTTTCCCTTACAACTTACCAGAGACTGTTCTCCCCTGCATCAAGCCTTGAATCCCCAACTACACTTTCCATTTCTGTCTAATGAGGTCTTGCTTCCCCAAAAAACACGAAATAGAACTTAAAACATCCTGAAGATGATGCTCGTCAACACAGAGAAGAAGTCAGGGCAGTGGCGGGTGAATACCACAGGTGTTACTCACCTTGAGTGAGTCAAAACAAGCGATGACTCGGCCGTTTTCCACTTGACAGCTCTTGGCGGGGTGGGCAAACTTGCACTCGTTGTCCAGTCGGGAACACGTTCCTCTCTGGAATTCCCGACAAACCTCCAATGTCAGCCACTTTGTATCCCGGATCTGCGTCATATTCATCGCCATTTTGAACAAGGCAGGAGGGGGCGATGGAGAGGAATAGATATCCAGCCAATGCAATGACGTCCGTCTGCACCGTATGTCTTGAATGACGCTGGCGCAAATGATGAGAACGAATAGGTAAAGGACATGGGAAAAAGAGTTTTAAGAGGTTTTAGTCCCCAGGATTTGATTCCGAGGTGAAGCCTGTGAGGCCTGGGACTCGCCTACCACCTGCGGCCCATCCTTTTGAGTCGGTTTGTGGCTGCAACAGGAATCCCTCACCACCTCTCACAGAGGGCCTGGCTGGTGATGGCCAAAGGGGTTTGCTTTGTAATCTCTCAAACGCACACACACACACACACACACACACCTGTCGAGGCTCCTCGGCTGAACTGTCAGATGAGATGAATGGCAGAACACATTATCGATTGAGCTTGCCCATGATAAAAAAAAGATGCAGGGCTGCGGGGACACGAGGTAGGAGGAAAAAAATATGAAATGGAAGAGTCGGACGAGGAAGAAGGCTGTGGTGGACGAGACGGCACGGAGACGGCCTTCAGTATCGGCCTCCGTCTGCTGATGATGGGGGAGTGGTTGACTTCCACAGAGGAAGGCAGAGTGGCATGGATGGAGAGAGGCCGGGCAGGCAGACAGAGCAGGAGACGGAGGGAAGAAGGACGGTGTCAGTGGTGTGAAGACTGGCCAAGTCGACTGGTTTGGTAGACATGGACAGGCACACAGGCAGAGGCGCAGCCACAGGGGTCACCGGAAGAAGGCACTTCTCTCTGTGGAGAAGGAGGGAAGAGTGTCAGTGGAGAAGGCCGTAATGCACCGACACACACACACTCACCGGGGTTAATACACTAATATTTGGATTCATTCCAACGTGTTTCCGTGTCATTCCCTTGCAAATCCTCTCTCACGGTGGCCCCCGCGGAGACAGTCAGACCCTCAGCAGGGAAATCAAATCAAACCCCATCTTGCTAACATTAAAGCTCACGCCTTCAGGCAAAGGCGATTTGTTTCAAAGGACAACATTGAAGAAGAGCGAGATCAAGAAGAAGAGAAAATATGGAAAAAAGCGGGAAGTATTAGGTGTATGTGTTCCAAAGACATACAGTACTTTATGCAAAGACGAACGCAAATTCTGAAAATAATTCCATAGTAATGAATTTTGATTGAATATTGTAATTTGCACAGACACAAAGCACTATTACCGACTTTTACATCTTAACCAGGGATTCCTAAATATGATACATGACAAAACGAGCCATCATTTCACAGAACGACTGCTATTGATCCTTTTCCGATAGATTACTCTCTCCCCTTTTCATAGGCATCCATAACAAATGAGCCACCGTTGAGTATCAAAGTTCCAATTCATCAGTTATCAATCTGCTCATCTCTGATATGCTTGAAATTGACTAAGCAGCTGGCGAGATGCTTCCAGCATCACTGCTGTCAGGTGGCCAGTCAGGACAAAAGAGAAGAGGACTAGATGAGGTCACTGTGTGAGACCAAAAAATGTGACTTTAGCCACACACATTCCTGCATGTTCCTCAAATCCAATCATTCAAACACTGTGGAAGATTAACTTTTAAATCCTCGTTATCAAAATGAAAACTCTGAGTCCACCACTTTGGGTCGAATTGGATTGAGAGTTCAAAGAAAGTTCTTTTTGAACTCTGCCCAACCTCCACAACGCTCTGTTGCACATCAGGGGGCACAACAAGACGTAAATAGCGTAAAGAGTTGGTTGAAACTACTTCATGAGGAGGGTGAGAATATCCCTCGCTTTGTGTCTAATTACATGGACGAATTTCCGCCTTTGACTTTCAGCTGCCGAGACGTTTCTTGCCTGCTTGAGAAAATTGAGCATCTAAGCACAGACATGTCCTCCATGAAACATGCTATGTATTTACGATAAGAGCGGATATAAACCAACGCATATGCCGCGTTGAACAGCCTTTGTTGAGCGGAAGGGATGCCACTGAAATACAGCCCAGAGCCCGTCTAGATCCTCCAAGAAAGAAGAAGACTACTGGTATTGTTGGAACCAGTGCTGGGGGAAACATACAAGCTATAAAGACCAAACTGGTCGCTTTGAAATTCTCGCCCGATTTGGACTCAGAGGCTCTGGCAAGTTATCTAAAAGAAAAACTCTGCCGCGATGTTACCTGTCAAAAGATAGACACTGCTCGAGGTGGATTGGTGATTAAAGTTGTATATAATAAGACTGTTTTTGTCATTTTAAATGTTTACACCCCTTATGAAAGTCACCAAAACGAGTATGAATATCTTCATAGGCTCGCTTTCATAAGTTCTTTTTTCAAAGAAAGTGCATGTACAAATATATTTAGTGTGAGGAATATGAACGTTGATATTTCAGATAATAACCTCTATACCTCTATATATATATATATATATATATATAGCGCTACAAGTGCTACGCTTACACTAAGTGCCCATAACCCTACATGTGGTTACATCACTCCCAAGTCCCCCACACTCAGATGCAATGCCTTAATCACTATATAATATGATCGACACAGATACAACGTTTGTGCACATTACTTCAATAAAAATACTTTATTTAGAGTAACCCCCTGTCTCTCAAGTCAAAAACAGAAACTGTGTGTGCTTTGAGAGTGATAGCTAACAGAAAACAACTAAAACACAGATTGATTGAACAGTGATTTGATTATATTTTTTGTATCTGATTCACTAGGTTACTGCAACAACAACAACAACAACAACAGTGATGGTGGTTTTGAGAAAAAGGAGGATGAAAAAATAGAAAAGCTATAGGAATGAAGGAATACAGTTAAAATAGTCCCTTGGTTAAACATAAACCGCTGATGTCATACTCTCTCCTCTTATTTGGAATGGTCTCATTTGTGGTGAGCGTGTGTGTGGTTCTGTGTGTGTGTGTGTGTGTGTGTGTGTAGGGGTGTGTTTGTGTGTGTGTCTGCAAAAAAGAGGCCAGGGCAGTAAACTGTATCTGGCAGGGAAACTGTGGTAAGGACAGAGGATACAGAGAGGGCTAACATTACCAGTGCATAAAATATGGAATGGCAAAATTATTGCCTATTCTTACTCACTTCCTGACCTCTCCTATGACTCTCTGTATTGCACTGCTATTATCCTAAAAAATGCCATGGCCATTCTGATGCTCAAGATTAAGTTGACCCGAATCAGGATGGGTTCAAGCTGTGTTTTTCAGTTGTCCGTCTAATTTGCATCCTCACCCATCAAATGTGCCAGATGTGTGAGGATATTAAGCCATACCTGACCTATCCTAAATTAAATCCAGTTTCATTGTCGTTATGAAACCCATTATGTCTACTGGCAGGCAGATTCATTAAGTCACAGCAGCCTGCAGACAGGTGAGAGAAATGTAACTTTGCTCTCGTCACCTTTGAAGCAGACATTTAGGAAGCACAACTCTGGCAAAATAACCTATTTTGGGGATGCAGAAGAGGATTATTGTTATTCTAATGTGTTCTCGTTTTGAACCAGAAACAAGGCTCACCACAGTTCTAGTGTTGAATAAAAATAGGAAATGTGGTTTTAGAGAGAAAACCCATTGAACATTCAGTCGCACTGAAGTCTGTAAACAGACATACAAGAGAATATGCAACATTTGCAATGACTGCATGAATAAAACAGAAGCTAATAGCTGGAGCGTGTACACAAATTAGATTAGAAAAACTTACCCTAGAGTCACGAGGCAATGTCATGCGAGTTTTCTCAAAAGAGTTTTCTGTGTATTTTCACACAGCACTCGGGTTTCCCCAGTGGAAACAGCTCTGACCAAATTAACCACTGAGCTTTGACATCAAATAAAGCAGATTTATTGAATGGGGCTCCACCTACATGTATTATTAGACCCAGTTTCACATGGTTATATCTTGTGCCAAAAGCTTGAACTAAACTCCCATCAAACGAGCACAACCCATTTGCAAAGCGAGAGTGTGTGAGGCTCATGAGACGAAGCTCACGTCACAACAGAGAATTAAAAGTAAGGGGTAAAACAATGTGAGAAATGAGTCTGGCATTGAGGGAATATATAAATAAAGGAGTCATCAATAAGCATCTTAGCATATGTGAATAATGCATGTGGCCATTTCCCATAGCCAGAGGCAGGAGATATTATTACACCATCAGATCAACTCGCCGAGGTAATATGTTGGAGAGGAGAGGGAGGAAAGGCAGGGAATATTACAGTATGCAATCCCCAACCTCATAATGCCCCAACTCTCACACAGACACACACACACACACACTGCATTGAGAGTAGAGACACTTATAAGCCTTATCTAAATATGTTGTCTCACTCAGGACTCACTTCAGCTGTTGACGTGTGCAAAGCAGAGTGCAATGCCAAATGTCACCGGGGTTCATGTCTCCATCTCCTCTTTTAAAAGCCTTGATCCTGTGTGCTAATCTGTCGACTCATGGCTGTGACAACTCTCCAGGAAAAACACACACATTTATCCTCCAGTTAACCCACTGCTGCTGAGTTACTGACTGTTTCAAGCTGATTACATAAACAATAATTGTGTTTTAGTAGGCTATGAACAGGAATCTCATCAAATCGAGGCGTCCAAAACTTCGATTATGTTCATCCTACTCGACAAAAATTCTATTCAAAGCAAATTCTGCTCGACATTTGTTTGCTTCATTGGTGATTTGTTCATTTATATTTAGCTTTCGTCTTCGTGTTTTGGTGAAACGATATCCTAGCTTCAGGAACCTTTGTAAACAAATATAGTTCATTACTGTTGAATAATTACACGGAGCTGCACATCTTGATAAACTAATGTGCTGTGCTTGTTGCAAGCCACATGGAACTGCACTTTAATTTATGGCAGGGCCCCTCGCACTGGTAACACAAGCCACATTGAGCTCTGCATCTGAGAGCAATGCAGTGGGAGAGAGAACAAAATATGAGGAAAAGTAGACTGAACAGGGGCCAGAGATGAGAGACATTCATTCACCTTGAATGACTTCCAGAAAAGAAAAGAACATGATAAAAGATGAAGAAAAGAAAGCATATTTCTTATGGCTGACCTTTTCATCGTGAAAAAAAAAGAGCAACAGTCAAAGCCTGCGGCTGAGAGGAAACAATTTTCTTTAACAAATTCCCCAAGACTGTCGCAGTGTAAACTCTGATCTGTAAACGTGCCCTTGGACTTGCTGTCTAGCAAACAATCTGTATACGTGCCATTGGACTTGCTGTCTAGCAAGTCCAAGGGCACGTATACAGATTGTTTGTTTTGGTGTAAAGTTGAGGGTTCAGACATTCTTTAAGTTTTACAAATCAGTAAAGGCCTTATGCCAAAGGATGAGAGGAGATATGGCTGATCAGTGGTGTAACGTTTGCACCTTCTGAAAAGAGACGCAACAGAAAAGATGGAGGGAGGGGGAATTCAGTAATGCGAGAGGTTAAAGGGCGCTGACTGCAGCATTAAATAGCAGAAGCTGAACGCTTCGTATGTACACCACTTCACAGACTGACCAGGGTATCCTCTGTATATGACCTGAGCTGCCCTTTCTCCTGAAAGGAGCATCAGGAAGAGGAGGAGAGGGGGAGAGTCTGTGAGACTGTGAGAGACAAATAGAGTAAAGGTGACCAGAGGTGGTGGCAGGGGGAAGATAGAGGCCACATGAAGAGTGATGGAAGGTAAACGGGAGCAATTAGTACAAGTGGGTGAAGAACGGAGACTGGTGTCTGGTAGTGAGAGGAGAAAAACAAGGTGAATACTGGCAGGTGTATATATATATATATATACTGTATTTTTATATATATATACATATATAGATATATATTTATCTATCTACTTATATATATATATATATATATATATATATATATAAATGAGTATGAATCATATGGAAAGTAGGGTGGAAAAAGCTGAATTTTGTTCCATTCCAAAGCACCGCTGGCTCCCAGCTGTGATAATTTCTTGACATTTCTCATCCCTTTGTATTTATCTTTCCCGGATCCCCATCTGTTCTCCTTTTCTATTCCTCTTCACGGATATGCTTCAGTGTTTTCCACTTTTTCACTCCTCAAATCTCTTCACTACTTAGAAATCTGCTCGCCTTCTGCTGAGTTGCACTCCGAGTATCATGTGACATCAACAACTTTGTGAACGTGGCTCATCTTTTAATAGTAACTGTCCTTATTGGTGTCGCGCCCTCTATCTGTCCGTCTCGTTCCTTGTTCCCACAACACCTCACGCTGCAGTCCCACGGAAATCTCCAGGAGACGTGTGCTTGTTTCACCAAATTCTAATTACAAGTCGTAAACTGGCAACGTTAACCCTGATAACATAATTAATTATTGCACGCATGGATACATGCCAGGGGCGTCTTCAGGCCTATTTCAGGGGGGCTTCACGTTATTTAGAACACTAACATGCGACACATGTGCGTGCGTTCTGGTTTGTATGTTTTCTCCCCCTTGAAATTACAATCCAACAGCCTATCGTCATACTTAACGATATAATCCCCGGGGCACTAGGACCTTGGGGAGGCTGCTGCGCTGGCTTTTCTCACTGGGCCAAGTAATGTCTCTCGTCAATGACAGCCATGATTACAGCCAATGAGGTTAGCTCAAAGGAAATGATGCATGGAGTGAACTTGTAAGTCCAGGTCGTGACAGCATGTGGCTGTCGGTAGTTGTTAGCCGGTGTTACCTGCTTACATTTAGCTTTACTTGAGGAAAGGGAAACTTAGAAACTGTCTCCATTGAGCGAGAGTGTGAACGAGCAAATTCGAAATTCAAGAAATGACTATCAGCATCTCTTTATTCTTGTCATTAACATATATAATGATTATATTTGTTTCCATTGAATGGTATATTTGAGACCGATTCATCTTTATCTCAGTGAGCATAAAATATCAATCTGACCCTGAAGTTCTGTGTCTTCTGTTATCAAATACTGAATGCAGCAAAACCACAGGGCAAAATCACACTTATTCTGATTGAACCAATCGATGAACTGTCAGAAACAATGGATATCCGGGGCTCCAAAAAATAATTGTAACGCACTGCTCGCGCAAACATACCCTGCCATGCTGCTCACCTTGGAGCTTGGCGCCCCCTTTCTTTGAATCCTTCAAACGCCCTGACGCATGCTGTTCGTGGTCACAGCTATTGCGATGTCCTGCTTGTTTCTTTAAATACAAATAGTATTTAAGATTGATGTAATATCGTCATCAACAATAATGAAAGGGCTCATTAAAAAAAAAACTAGTGCTGTGAAAAATAACGCGTTAACTCAGTTAATTCAATTACAGGTTTAACTAGTTTTTTTTTTTTAACGCATTTAACGCATGCGCAGAATGAGCTTCCAATCCGTCTGTTGTTGGTCGTCGGGACGAAAAAAAAGTCACTTGCAAAATGAGCTTCCAATCCACCACTTCAATCTGAACTCTGTCCGCTCTCATGCAGACGGTCTGTTCATCGGTAATGATCCTTCCGCAGGTTCACCTCCGGAAACCTTGTTACGACTTTTACTTCCTGTAGATCAGGGTCTCAACACGTCGATCGCGACCTGCCAGTCGATCGCGGCGTAGTGTCGGTAGATCGCATGACATTAAAAAGATTGGCCCGCCCCCTGACATGTTCTCTATAGCACGTCTTTGTTCTTTTATTAAACTAAACGTCTGTTGTTGATCGTATCTCCACAGCAGCATGTCATTTCTGTCTCTTCGCGTTGCGTTAACACTTATCGATCTCCGTCTCGCTCGCCACAGAGCTCCGTGCGCGCGCATCGGGACCGAGCAAAAAAAAAGTCACTTGAGGTTTCAGCTTTGCAGCGGTGTCCCCGCCGTCCCTTTCATCACGGCCCAGTTCATGAAGAAAACCCACACAGTCAGTTTGCCTCAGCAGCTGCTAGAGGAAGACTAGAGGCCTTTAGATTGTATCATGGTGGAGTTAATGGTTGACAAACAAGAGAAAAATGTTCTGTTTAACCCTCCTGTTACCTTTACATTTACGAACATATTTTACCCTCGGGGTCAATTTGACCCCAACAATTAAAACCTCCAGAAAATTATTGGAATTAATATTGCTTCCCAAGTTTAAGTGTGAGGTACTTTATGTTTGTTTGTTGACTACCTAAATAGCCCTTTAAATAAATAAAAAAGTTGATATTTCTTATATGTTTGACACAGTGAAAAACAGCCTGGGGTCAAATTGACCCCAAAGAACACCGACATTAAACATTGAATGGGGTCAAATTGACCCGAAAGGTAACAGGAGGGTTAAACATTCTGTTTAGGATGAAGATGTATTAATGTTCCATATGGAAGAAAACTGCTAAATAACTGCTGAGTTGCAGCACCATTGTATAGAAGAATGTATAAATGTATATATCCGTCTTTTGTCATAAATCTCTATGTTCTCACAAAATATACCGAGAATATCGGTAATATGTGATTAATCATGATTAATCCACAAAAACCTGTGATTAACCCGATTAAAAATTGTAATCGTTTCACAGCCCTAAAAAAAACACATGACAGACATGACAGTGAATCATGCATGGTGGATAAATATACATTTTTACTTTTGCCAATGATATTTCATTTAGTCTCCATAAATCTAATGTCTAGCTCAGTTTTCTTTTCTCTTCTTCGTACTTCCTGCTTCAACTGCCTGTGGAACACGGACATCTCAGCGATATTAATGAGCTCAAATACCCTGCCGAGGGGGAACAACGGTATTAATAATGCTTACACGTGGACCTTGTCCAACAGAATGCTTCATCTCACCCGTGCAAGCTTGAGATCTCATCTGCTGGTCATTCTGAAATAATACTCCATCACCATGCTGTTTCCACAGATTCTACCATCAGGGTAATCTTAGTGTTAATGTCATTCCCTAGCTTGTGACACGTACACACACACGCACACACACACACACACACACACACACACACATTAGTATTGACCACAAACCATGAGACAGCAGATCTGCGTCATCCACGGAGCATATACAACTACAGAGATGGATGGAAGGTCAGTCAGTGCATTAATATTCAGGACACAGCCATATGAGTAATATGTATGCATATGCACAACTATCTCCCCTGTGCGCGCTCTCTATCTCTATCTCTATCTCTCTTTCACATACACACATAGACACACACACACACGATCTATGACTCCCTCCTTCAGTTGTAAGACACAAAGAGGGGAGGGGGCACGACGAGGGAAGTCAAGTGGCACGTGTGCAAGATGTCATCTGCGCTGTGATATCAGTGGAAGTGTTTAAACAGCCTGACGTGCACAGAGAGACGGAGTGGGAGACGGTTTGAGGAGACGCCCACGTGAAAGGGGAAGTGAGATATGTCTAGATACAGGATTGCCTTCATGTGTGGTAGGAAGCTAGAGCAAATACATGGATTGTGCGTGAACATGTTGTTTATATGTGCAACGTCTACTCCTATCGACACTGCAGTGTGGCTACCTGGCTGTGTGTGATGTAATGCAGTGGTGGGGTGTCACTGAGTTCACGGACATAAAACAACCCACTGCCAGACCAGTCTACTCCTCTCAGGAATAGCAATGGAGCATTCGTGTATACGAGTATATACTCTGAGTGTGTGTGGGGGTGGGGTGGGGGGGGGGGTAGGTGTGTGTGACTCTGCGTGTGTGTAGGTGTGTGTGTGTGTGTGTAGGTGTGTGTTTAGGGCAGATAAAAAAAGGAGAAGTCACAGAGACAGGAAGACAGATAGACAGACAGGGGCGTAAGGGGTAGACAATGAATGATAGAAAGGAGACGTCCAAGAGATATAGATGTCATGGGTAGAAGGGAGGTCAGACAGATGCCGGTGAAAAAGTACACTGGTCACTTTGGGAAAGCTCCCTTGTGTAAATGTACCACTACAGCATGTGGCATTTCTAGCACGGGGGCCTTTATTATACAAATAATAGGCAAACACACACACATATATATATATATATATGTATATATACACTACCGTTCAAAAGTTTGGGGTCACGTAGAAATGTCTTTATTTTTCAAAGAAAAGCACGGTTTTTTCAATAAAGATAACATTAATCAAAAATACACACTATACATTGTTAATGTGGTAAATGACTATTCTAGGTGGAAACGTCTGGTTTCTAATGAAATATCTCCATAGGTGTATAGAGGCCCATTTCCATCAACTATCACTCCAGTGTTCTAATGGTACATTGTGTTTGCTAATCGCCTTAGAAGACTAATATCTGATTCGAAAACCCTTGTGCAATTATGTTAGCACAGCTGAAAACAGTTATGCTGGTGATATAAGCTATACAACTGGCCTTCCTTTGAGCTTGATGTTTGAAGAACAAAATTAATACTTCA
Source organism: Pseudoliparis swirei (assembly GCF_029220125.1). Classification (NCBI taxonomy): domain Eukaryota; kingdom Metazoa; phylum Chordata; class Actinopteri; order Perciformes; family Liparidae; genus Pseudoliparis; species Pseudoliparis swirei. The sequence continues at coordinate 19,947,652 of NC_079407.1, forward strand.
AATATTAATCATTATTTCTAACCTTGTCAATGTCTTGACTATATTTTATATTCAATTTTCAATTCATTTCATAAAGTTTTCATGGAAGACACGAAATTGTCTGGATGACCCCAAACTTTTGAACGGTCGTGTATATACATGTATGCACAGTCTTTCCTTTTTGACTGACATCTAGTCTTGCTTGCTCTCACACTCATGCCAAACGAGACAAACAGAGAGACATGCAAGGCAGACAGGCGGGTGAGAGAATGACAAAACCAAAAGCGAGGAAAGACAGACATACAAACGGGTCGACCGAGGGGAGGAACAGGTTAGAAAGACTGGGCGGAGGTATTCAGCATTTAATGAGACGAGAGCAGAGTGAGAGAGAGGATTCAGACCCAGAGAGATACAATAAGTACAGCAAGATAAGTATCATTTATGACAATCGAAAATCCTTGAAAGAAGATGGTTCAATTACATCGGGTCACTGATTGCAAGCGGAATGGTTGAAAAGCTTAATAGCAGAATTATCGTAAAGATTCAGTCAATTGATGGAGATGATTGATGCTAATGGTTTGGTCTTGTGTGTGAATTTTTCACATTTCCCCGTCTGGTAGTTTTAATCCAATCAGGAAATACCAAAATAGTGGATGCTCCCTGAAAGAAAATATCTACAATCGGTTTTCCACATCTCAACCACACACACACACACACACACACACACACACCAACACAGGCCTGTCATCAGAGCAGCATTTGGCCAAATGGGGGATCATCTGTACTCTTCAGCTGTCTATGACTGGTGATTCAGTTTGACACCTTAATCTGAGAAAATCACTGTATTTACTCCAGATTACATCTTCCACTAGCGTCTATTAGTCCGGTGACAATTCTGCAGACGGCAGAAAAAACAGCAATCATACGTTAATGTCTGACTCCCTGTGTTTTTGCCACTTGCCAAACGGACTCCCCTGACCATTACTGTGAGTGACCGACCGTCGATGTGCCAGTTAAACGGTCTGTGCTGAGTTTCTGAGGCTTGAGACTCAAAGTCGTCCACTCAGGTTCTGCTGCTGTCACCTTGATCAGAGCACCCGCCCCTTTCTCTTTTTTCTTGACGATTGAATAATGTTAATCAGGGTATCTGGATGCTCTTGTCATTATACACACGCACACATACACACACTGATTTTCTTGCTCACACACACACAAACACACGACTCATCTGCATTCCACAGATTCCCAGCATGGAGATGACATCACTTCTAAAGGACAGATGAGTTGGGCGATGAAATGAAATGAGCAGGTCGGGACAGAAAAACAAATGAGGACAAATATTTTTTTTTAAAGCGTTTTTCAAGTATCAACACAGTCTCTCTCTCCCAGCGCTCCATCTCCCTTGGAGTCTCTTTCTTCTCTGACACGCGGTTGTTTAGTCAGAGTCGTATGCTTTGAAATTCAGTAGCTTCATGTATCTGAGTGCCTCCACGCTGTGCTAGACTCTTATGACCTTGAAGATCTGCCTGCTCTGATCTGAACAGAAGCTTTTTCAAACCCACTAAGAGTCAGACACCGACAGAGAAACACAAAGTGATCTACGAAATAAAAGCAGAAAGACAAAGAGGGGTGAAGAAGTGAAACTGGGAAAGAGAGACAGCGGTGTTGGGATCAGTTTGGTAGAAGAGGGTGTGTACTCAAAACAGCATGGAATACATAGATAGTATAGTGAAGCATCAGAATGGTAAATAACAATTGTTCAAACTAAGGTTATCACATTCATATAATAGAATAGAATAATCAATATTTCATCCACAATAAATCCGGGAAATTTGACCACCCGCACATTTCCATCAACATTCGGGAAACATGATGTCTTCTGTTCCAAATTAAATGGCTTTAATTTCACAGCTCGCTCTGATTTGTCATGATACTGGAGAAAATGTCTTACACCAGCGAACTACTGCTGGGCTTTTATTGTAAAGTATGGAGCTACAGAAAGTGTAACCTTATTTATGAAGCTTAGCAGCTGTGCAAACTCATGTAAAAAAAAAGGCTTATTGGTGAATATATTGAAATAAATGAGAATATTTGTTTACGTCTTGTTTTCAGGAGATCAGTTTTAAACGTTGCAAATGAGAAACGGTCAAAGAAGATGAAGCTACATGGAGCATAAGCGATATGGAAGAGTGGCATCGTGAGCTCTGATTATGCTCACATTGTCTAAAATATAAGGAAAAATTGCAGATGAGTTATACTGTGAAGATATGTTGACCCCCAAAGCTAATACATCTCATAACTCTTTAACTTAATTCACTGATTAAGCTTTGATTGCAAAACAAACCCTGCTAATACTAGAATAATACAACAAACCTGAGAGCTCTGTAGTGTTTCTTCTATTGTTTTTGGAAAACACACACTTTAAATGATAAACTCCCTTTTTTGTTGGGGGGCCTTTCTACAATATGCAAATGTCAATGATGATTTTGTGTGTGCACATGTAGCCCGTATGTTCATGTTTTTGTGTGTCCGGCGAAGTGAAGCGGGAGTTTAATCATTTGCTGAGGGCAGCTGTAGTGTAAACACCAGGAGTGCCGTCATCACACAGGAGGGCAGTTCAAGTGTGTGTGCGTCTAACTGTGCGTTTTGATTCATTCATCCATAAATGTGAGTGCATATCTTTAGTGTTGGAGTCACACAACATGCTTTTCAGTGTAATCCGAGACAGAGAGAGAGAGAGAAGAAGTCTGTCAGAAAAGGGTATGTGTGTGTGTGTGTGTGTGTGTGTGTGTGTGCGGAACATTAAACACCATCGTTACCCATTCTTGTGTCTGCTCAGCTGTTTTCCACATTAAAAATGTCCCGCCTCAAACTATCTCACATTAGCAGTGTAGCACGGTTCCCATCTGCATATGTACACACACACACACACACACACACACACACACACACACAGTGTTGTGTCTCAACCAACACAAAAGTAACACACATGCAGAGAGTAAACAGCAACGACTTACTGTATCTCTGCAAGGACTCATCTGACTGCTGCTGAGGGGAGAGTGAAGAGTGGAAACCTCATGCTTGCTCCGCGGCTCTCCTCCCTTTCTCGCCCTCAGTCACTAACCCCTCCTCTTTTTTTGTCCTTCCTTCCTTTTCTACTTCCCTTGCCTCGTCTTCCTCCCCTTTCTCCTAATTCCCTCCCTGTCCTTCTCTCTCCCTCTCTTTCCCTCTCTCTCTCCCTCCCTCTCTCTCTTGGCAGAGCCCTACTGTATTCAGAAACAGCAGTCTCCATTTAAGGCAGCACGGCCAAACATGTCACACATAATTCATCCGCAGCAGAATGCATGTTCACCTTTCACAGCTCGCGCTTGGTTCCTTTTCAAAAGCGGGAGGAGAGAAACGCAGGGGAACTTCAACCCAGACAAACTTCCACTGTCAACAGCCACGTTCCCACAATTTCACACTGCATGAGAGTGCGGGCACGTCTGCGTACCACGTGGGTATGTTAGCAAATGCTGACAATCAGACCGTGACAATGCTGCCCAGTACCCAATCCACCTGCACCATTCCAACTACTCCCTCTCTCCATTTCTTTTTCGTCCTTGCAGTCTCTCCACCATCTGTATCTGCAGGCAGTAAATCTCATGAAGATGCTGTTTGTGTGTCCCCCCCCCCACCGCTCTCCTTATCTCTGCTACTACCTGCATGAAACGCGTCTGACAGGACCAGAGAGGGGGTGAACTAACTGTGAGGAGGAAAATGAAAAGTAAGACATTAAAAACTAGTGTTAAAGGGGAGGAAAACAAATAGAGGGGGAGTTGAATCGTTCTGTTTTGTGATTGAAACAGGATGATGCGGCGAGCAAAGTGCAAGGAATGCGAGATGAAATATACTACTGTCGTGGTAATAGTTTCTTATTTAGATTCCAGTTCTATTTTGTAAGTTCAATTTCCACTTGTGTCATGCATGGTTTTACTTCCTTGACACTGTGTCTTTTCCCGCCTCTGGGATTGTCTGCTACGCTCTGATTTATTCCACCTGTGTGTAATCACCCCGCTTCCTTGTGTATTTAGTCTGTGTGTTTCCCTGGTTTCTATGTGAGTACATCATCTTCTTACCTCATCCAGCCTGTTTCTCAGTTTGTCTGTGTTCTTTATTTTTCTGTTATTCATATATGTGTAGGCTTTCCCCATTTAGTTGCATGTCGAAGTGTCCTTGACCAAGACACTGAACCCTCAGTTGCTCTGCGGGCGCTTCACTGCAGCCCACTGCTCCTTAATAACTAAAGATGGGTCAAATGCAGAGAAGAATTTCCCCACTGTGGGATCAATAAAAGTGTATATTACTTATTATTATTTTGAATTATTAGGAGTTCTGTCTTGTTGCAGCTGTAAAATCATCGCGATTCCCTCTGATGTCTCAATTTGTGCACAATCGATGAGAATAAATGCCTTTATAACACGCACACTTACCTCTCCTCTGGCCCCTCTACTAAGTTTTTTAAAATCAATTTACAGCCAGTTATATTGCACTTGGGAAAAATAAACAAAAAATGCAGCATAAGGTGAAAAGGTGAAAAGGGAAAAGCAGAGCATAGTGAGGAAGAAATTGCGTATAATAATAGCTGCACTGCTGTGCTAGCTGGTAGCCTTCTCCTCCCTCCTCCTCAGCTTCAGTCTACTCACAGGACAGCAAGAGTCACAACGCTGTTGCCATGGTGTCTAACTCCATCAAACACTTTGTCGCAGGTGAATGTGTGTGTGTGTGTGGAGGTGTGTGTGTATGTGTCATGTGGGTGTAACCAAGTGACTTAGAGCCACATCACTGACTAGTGGCTGGGGGGGTAAAGGTGTTGATTGAACGGCAGCCTGCAGCCTGCTCTCAAAAGCACCTGTGATTGATCTCCGTCCTGCTCCAAGTGTTAATGTTTAGCTCCAGTTTCTATAAATATTTCTCAATTTGTTCATAGATTGAAAGCAATGCCGTACAGACGGCAGTAATATGGAATATAGATTTTAGAGCTGACAAGTCACCAGTGTGTTCCCAAAAAAAGGCCCTGCAGTTGTCTTATAGGATGATGCTAAATTGGGAATGGAATTCTGAGTCTTCATGTGTGTGTGAATGTTGTATTATGATGGAATTTCAATATTGGCCATTACAACTGAAGCAATGCCACAAATAATGAAGAAAACATTTAAAATGTAAATTTAGTGAAAGAAAACACAAATAAAAATATACTTAAACGTTTGCAGATGCACTGGCTACTTGCGGAAAGAAACAAGCCGGAAAGACAAGATTTGGATATTAGCAAATCATATGAGGAACATGCGAACAGTTTGAGCAAAGAAAAACAGTAACATTTCATAGAGCTGCAGGGACCTGATGGGTCAGGTGAGGGTCATCAGAGCAACATGTTTCCCAGTACACAGTCATTGTTATTATGATATTTTACTTTTAAGATTTATGTAAAAAGCTGCGAAAAGATACGTGTACTAAGTATTAAAAGTAAAAACTCACTGTGGAGGCAGAATGACCCTGTCAGTATTTGAAGTATTTTATCAAACATCATGTAATTGGAGTATTATTGTGGTTCGACTGAGTTGAGGAAGTGTTGCTTCCTGTGTTCTTGTAGTTCTTGGTTTGTACTCTAGGTTGAATGCACTTATTGTAAATCGCTTTGGATAAAAGCGTCTGCTAAATGACATGTAATGTAATGTAATTATCTTCACGTGTATTAGCATGAAGTGTATGAAGTATTGACAATTATATTGTACATTCTCAATATAAGGTTTTACAATGTGAGAGCACTTGTTCCACTGGAGACCAAGTGAAGTCGAAGTGCACAGTAGTATAATGTAAAAATAACAAGTCGGCCTTCTTCAGAATCATACCTCTGCACTTGAGTAAATCTGCGTTTTCAAACGTCAGGCTTCTCGTCGAAAAGGAGAGACGCATCAATAAACAAGGCACGGTGAAAGGTTTTGGACTTGCACATAATTGCTGCAATTACAGATAATTTAATGCACACTAAGGTTCCAGCTCACTGCTCTGCAAAGTATACAAAGAAAAGGAGAGGGGGCGAAAAGGACTTCCCAGGCGCCGCTTTCCAACACGAGCCAGTGTCCCGCACTCATTCTTGGCTAATCAAAACAAGGCCTCAGATCCATGAACAGGTGTCCCGCGTGTTCCAGGTCATTAATGCCAGGAATGAGGAAAAAGTATAAAGACAGGAGGTGTTCAAGTTGGACAAGGAGATCTGTATCCATATATCACCTTTAATACATGTAGCCAAGCAAAGCCAGAGCTGGACCGAGAGGAGAGAAAATCTATCTGAGGATCTTACGAATGGAAAAATCGAGGTGGCAGACGGAGAGCTTTTCAACCTTTGATAACAGACCTCTGTTCTAATGTTGAGTTCTGAAGAAACAACAATTAAACAGACAATCTTCAAACAACAGAGGCATTAGTAGTCGTAGTATTTTAGTCTGCTAAAACTGCACGACTGCAGAGTCTCTGGTGTCTTTCTTCCTGGTCTGAACAGCTCTGTGTTTTTCTGGTACCAATTATCGGACTCTAGAGGTGACCTCAGTGAAAAGAGTGGGATCCTGTCAACACAGAGCTCTATTACAGACCAGTGTTGAAATAGATGAATGGCCATTGGCCAAAAAGTTAAACTAAAACACTCACTTTAAAGAAGACCTCATATAGATGATAGTACAGTACACAGCGCTCAGTCTCCTGGACACCAAAGACCAGATATATAAATGCTACTATCGTTTCGGGGTCTGGTGGATAATTATATCATGCCGCAACACAGATAGTGAAGAGTGGCATTTAATGAAAGCATCCATTTTGAGTTTTGCCAGGTGGATTTGTGCAAGAGAGTGCAAATAGAAGTCATGCTCTCTCAGAGCTAAATGGAGATACACTGAATATTCAAAATATCTCTTTGTCCGATCTGCATTATGACTTTTTTGCGTTGTATTTCCCCGAACCGCAAAACCGCTCTGCATAGTTTGTTAGTGTTCAGCAGAAAAAGCTTCTCACATCCATATGACATATACACATTGTCAAAAGGTGCAAGATACGCAGGTAGAACATTCTCAAAGCTCTTGTTATTAAAGCTACTATAAATTAAATGACCTTGAGCTGTATTTTAATTAAAAGAAAATGTATGTGTTAAAGTTTCTTTCAGGGATTTCTATGGACTTGTAAATGATGATGATAATAATAAATCATTCTGTTTTATTTCAAATTAATTTCTCACTCTTGGCCCTCGTTTCAGTCTCCTGTTGTGTCTCCACATGACTGGAGAAACATCATTTCAGGATAGGGTCCCATGGGTGGACGACGGAAATTTCCTTTTGGGGTCCAAAGGTAATAAAGTTTAGGAGTCCCAGCTCTGAGCTCCTGCAATCGCATTTTCCAGCTTGTCTGTGTCTCCGGCGCAAGAGACACAACCCTCAGTGTCCTTTAAACCACACATTGACTCGGAAAGGAGAAACCTAGCTTTTAACGTCCAATCACTGGACACAACATGTAATATATAACAACAACAAAAACAGGCAGAGTTTATTAAAGTATTTGTCGTAATGTTAGACTGTATATTAAGTTTTAATTACAAAGATCTTTGAAAATTAAGTCTAAAAACATGTCACCAGTGATCCTTTTAATTAAAGCGCAATTTATGGGGTCAAATTCTTTTGATTGCCACATCGGGCTTATATCCATATATGTATAAGTAAAGCACATTTATTAGATTAAATCTTTAATGCTAAACTTTCCATATTACTGTAGAATTCGTAAGGCTTTTGTTTGATTCTTTTTTTAAACTTTAATCAATGTTTAACTATTATAACCAAATTTCGTGGACTGTTCCCAATGTACATGGGAAGGTAAACAGTTGTCAGAATGAGAAAGTATGATCCCATAAAATAAGTCCATTAATTAAAAAAACCTTCCGAGCATTTTCAAATCAGCTCCGTTTAAATGTACAAGCTGGATTAAAAACTATGTTAAAAAACAAAGCCGGTGACAGTCAAAAACTAACACACATATTCAAATGCTTATCAGATCGTTCAAATATATAAGATATATCTTTGCTTTTGAAAAATCCCAAACTCAGACATTTCCGTGTCAGAAAAATCCCGAGCAACAGGCAGGGAAGTTGTCGGAATCCTCACATGTCAAATCTTAATGATACCCTGCCATCCCTCCAGAGCAACTCTCCTTCTCTCAAGGCTGCACCGGACAGACACACAGACACACAGATCATCTGGCAAAGCCAGTGGCCGTCCGCACGGTCAGAGAAAAGCTGCCTTACCTGCCTGGTTGTCTGTGTGCGTTTCACTTGCACTCGGTCTGGGTGTACCAGTGTGTGTGCGCTCACACACACAATCCCACCGAACAGGAACTGATGAATCTGCACGACTTCAGCCCTGCAGCATGCAGTGCATTATGGGTTTTCAGCCTCTCTCTCTCTCTCCTCTCTCTGCTGGCAGAGTGGAGAGGGATGTCCTCGCCTCCTGTCTGGAAAGAGGGGGTGAACTCACAGAGCTGTGTCCACATACACACACACACACACACACACACACACACAATGCAGAAGAAGCCTCATGATGACGAGCGCCGTGACTCCGGTCTCCGTAGCAACAGCCTCCACCCCCTCCCGAACCCTCTCGCTCCAGTAGCTCTACAGGCACTTGCCTAATATATTCTGTTTAAATAGTGAAATATAGCTGAACTAACTGCATGCATTCTACTCCTCTACTTCTTATTCTGTACTTACTTGGGGCCTGAGCTGATCGGCAAATAAAACAATGAGATGATTTGACAAATTTCCCCTTGGGGATTAAGAAAGTATATATCTATCTATCTATCTATGATGTCATGTGATCACTAACTGTTGCTCCTGCCATCTGAGATAAAGAGAGGGTGTAGGGAATAGAGACGGACACAGATACTGTGTGTGTGTGTGTGCATGCACCTGCATTTCTACGGGTGTGTGTGTCTTTGAGTGTGTGAGGGGGTTTTGAGTGTGTGGGTTGATGTGTTGGTTCCTGGAAGCAAGTTATAGTCCCTGTTTGTGGTTTATTTCCTCCTCTCCATTGCTACTGCTTGTACACTGAGGCCTGCGACCCTTTGATAACACACACGTCAGTCACACTACCAACACGTAAAGTACAGGTGGACTGACGCATGCAAGGAATGGGAAGTGGGCGAGCATGCATGCAGGTAGAAATACACAAAGAGAGACTAACTGTGCCCATTTGTGTAATTATTTCAATTGTCATCATTATTCACCTTCCTGGAAGTTGGATTGAACCGTTACACGGTGGCTGATTCAGAATGGTAATAGGAGCTCAGTGGGTTATCAAGAAAGGGGGAGAACAACAAACAGAGACAGGCAGAAGGAACGAGAGATGGAGGGATGAGCGCTGTAATTGAGACAGGATGACGATGAGGAGGAAAAGGAGAACTCCTCTCCGCCGTGTCTCATTGCGACGGAGTGGGTGGAAGGCCGTGGCTTCTCCTCAGGCCAAGTAAATCAGCAGCTCACAGCGAAGTCCTCCATCGCACTGATAACCCCCAACACTCAATCTTTCAACATCTCGTCTCCTGGTTATTTTGTCAGCTGTCATCGCGGTCTCTCCGCCTCTTCTCTCCACATCGCCACTCTGCTCCCGACACAACCTGACCCCACACGAATCCACTCCGACCCCGAAACACGGATGATACATGTTTATAGTTGCACCAAGATGAGTGGTACCACCATGCCAACTGGAGCCATGACTTGAGGAGTCAGACCAGTTTAAATCACTACGTCTCCCACAGTTCAGTTCTCCGTCCTCCTCGTCGCCATGGGAACGAGCAGGAAACTGGGATTCACTGACCATTGATTGTTAAAATTCCTCCGAGGATGATTTAATCAGTGAGCTTGGCCACGAAAGGGAGCAGAGTATAAGGTGCATACATGGCGGGAGGCAACAGATGGTGGTTTGTGGCTTGTCGTCCATGCAGGTTGTCTCTTCATTCTGTCTATTCTACTTTATTATTTAGATCTACAGAGAATGGGCCACGAAGTTAAAGCTACTCATGCAGAGGGCCAGGGCTCCACGTGCGAGAAAACTGCATTGAATCAATACAAATGGACTTTTCTGTGGCATTCTGTTTCCTCTGGAAGAAGCATGTAACTCAAGGAGCTATCACGGCCTCCTCAGAAGGGCTCCACATGATGAAGGGTCCTTGGTGAATAACTTGCTCATATTTTAAAGCCACAGTGATTATCGTGCACATTGGGACTAATGGCAACAGCAGGTGTCCACAGGCTTTGTGCGCCACATCTATTCATTAGAGACATTAGAACTAACCACTTGCACATGCACACACACACCACACACACACACACACACACACACAGAGCTCACCACTAATTGGAACAATTAACATCATCGCAGCTCTCAACGACCATTGATTTGGATTCTGTATAATGATGGCGGTTCAACTGCTGGTGTCATTATTACTAGCCTCAGACTCACATAGGTTAAGATTAGGATTTGACACGTGTACTGTTTGCACATGCCTCTTTCTGATACTGTTAATTCATTGTAATCCTGTCCTACAAACAATATTCCTGAGCCAAAGAACAATTCCGCCTGCTTTACTCAAGTGGCAGCCTGTGAAGTAAGTATACATGTTTGGCTTATTTGCATATTTTACTGGGTGTCATTTTTAAAGACCCACATGCCACAATATGAACATTGCATATATAACAGTAGTAACATCACTACAGAGACCGTAAGGCTATTATTTTGCCCGAAAAATATTATAATTCTGACTGAATTTATGCTATACCTTAATAAATAGGTCCAAATCAAGATGATATTGTTGTTTAAGGTTGGCATATTACTCTATGTACCACATCACAAGTATTTTACGTTCATCATCCGAACAGCACTACATTTCAGACCTCTATTTAAAGAGTGGGATCTTGCATGAAATCTGTAGATAGCAGAACTACAGTATTAAAGTCTTGAGTTCCTTGTGTAAGTTTGAACAGGCGTTTCAAATGGTGCATTTAACAGCAAGATTATATGTAGCCATTTATTTGTAAACTCATCTTCCATCATCCCCGTCTGAGAGTGAGTGGGGATGGCTGAGGGGTTCGATGTCTGTTATAATCAGTCTGTTCCCGCATACCAAACAGAATGGGGAACATCAGTGTTGAATTTGTTTAAATATTCCGCCATATGGAAACTAGAAACAGTCCTCACTGACTCAATATGGGCAGTTGGAGAGTAATATTGGTAATGCATCAACAACATCACCTCTTTTATCATCGCAAGTAGAATTCCTTAATCTGTGCATCCACAAAAAAAGAAAGCCACAACCTTTCAACGAGAGGCGAATCGTATACAATCTATTTCTTTCTTAGGCAAGAAGAAAAACAGAATGCCAAAATGTTGCCGTCACCCGTAAATTTAAAGTTGGTGGTGTTTGAGGCTGAGAAAGTTTCCCAATGAAAAAGTGCAACTTCTGTAAGTCATGGAAGCAACAACTGACCTCTGAATAGTAAACCAGTAACCCCTCCCAAATTAACACCACATGAAGAAGGCCCTTAAAAATGAAGCCGGGGGTAAGCTAACACAACGTAATCTCTTAAAAACTATGAACCTCGAAATGCCAACACTGAATGTCACGTTTCATTTGGCTATTGCTTTACTCAAAAGTGAATTACAATAAGTTTAATAAACAGCTGTAAATTATCAACAACTGAAAGTGACACACAAAAGTAAAATTGTTCAGTGCAACAATACTGTAAAATCACAAAGGCAAAATATAATAGACATCCTAAAACCTCTATTTGTCCGTTAAACACAATCAGTGGAATGTGCTTACCGTCCTCTGACTGTCAGCTTGACAACCGGCTGAGCGCTGCTGCTCTGCGTTCCACAGATGAATACCACTCTAATGTTGGGACAATAATGGGAATTGTTAAAACAAGTGGTTACTCTTGGGTTTGATCCAAATGCCTGACGCTGACTGCAGGAGAGTGCCAATAAATGCAAAACATACACACACACACATGCAATCAGAAGCCCACAGGCATGAAACATGGGTGGGAGTGAACAAATCTCAGCTGATTGCCCTCTGTTACTTACTGCTGGTAAATATTCATCAGGAAAACAGAAAAATGTGTAAACATGTGTGATAGGGGGAAATAATGATTATCATGGAGAGCTTGAAATAGAGAGGCTACGATCGAGAGAGAAAAGGTGAGGGGTAACGGTGGAAAACAGAAACATCGCTTCTCATATTAGTTTTGGTAGTTTAAACAGTTACATCACTGAAATGCTTTGGTGAAGGAGATGTACATAGTTTTGTAAGTATGGTAACTACTATACTAATGCATGAACACAACTAAACACTATGTTAATGTAGCCAATTAGAGATTAGAATTAGAAGAGTATGCAACAGAACCGGATCACCTACAGGGGAACAGATCTAATTCCAAATATACCGTAATGTATCCTGTTTGTATTTGTACCAACTGGTCAAATCAAACCGTTACTTTTGTTGCGGTGAGAAAACCTCAAAACATCACCTGCAGCCTCATAAAAAAGTATCGCCCGCGGTGAATGTCCGTCCTCGACACACTGTACATATTCATGAGGCCATGTTTTTCCACCAGATGAAATCCTTGTTATTTAACGATTTAGAAGAATTCTTTGCTTATTATTTCATAATTTCTTGTATGAATGTCCTTCCCTGAAGGCACACGCCAGCTGATTCACAGCGCAGATCAACCCTGGAGGCAAGCTGGTGAAATGGTCGGCAGAGCAGAGTCCTGCCTGTCCACCACGTATACTGGAGGACTATAAAGTTACCTTCACCTCAGGAGAAACAAGATGCTGACCTTCTAAAACTCATGCTGAGTGTTAGATATAGTCTACCTTATCTTTACTGTTCAGTATTCCCGCTACCCAATGCAAAGATCTCCCCTGAGCTCAGTAATATCACTTACACTGAGAAAAGGAGGACTAAGTTGTCGCACAAGTGGAAATGAAAGCATGCTTTATATCATCCAACATCAATGTGCTGAGCGATTCTGGGTATTTAATCTGAGACTTTACTGTCACCTTTTTTCTTTTATTTAGATTTTGTCTCACAATTCTTAAACAGGCTTTTCTGACACAAGACAGTCTAAATGGATCAGACATCTGCTTCTGCATCAAATTACAACGCAGACCTTCTGAAAAAAACACTAATCGGGGCAACTATGTGTCCTTTGGCTAAAAATAAGTCAGTTTCTGAAGAGGTGCTGGCCATCTTAATTGACTAATTAATTAACTCATATCCCAGGAGTACCTTACGGCCAAATATATATTTTTAAACAGCTCACCCAACACTTTGCATTAAAGCTAGCTACTTAATATTTTCTTTTGTGTGCAATAATCTGCCTTAATATTCCTTTTTGAATCTCTCCTGTCTACATGTAGAAATATGCAAACCTCTGTCACACACACACCCCTATTGGAGTGTTTTTTTTCACTTTTCACGCCCTTTTCCCCTTTCCTTTTAGAGACGGTAACCCCCAGCTGCAACACTAATAGCATTAGCAGAGCATATCCAATCCCCTTAGTACCCCGACAGGGAGCACCGAGCTCAGACCTACACTGAGACAAACTTTCGGCGACTACACTACCCATACTGCCTCAGGAAATCTGTTCACATTTCTCAGCTCATTATTGATTAAAGTAAACCCAAACAAACCATGCTGTGTATTATCGATATCATCACTGAGACAGTTACTGCTTCATGCTTTTAGTCTGGAGGTTGGGCGTGATGTGAGGAGAGCGCTGCCGAGGCTCCGTGTGTGACGGGAGAAGATTTGTGGAGAAAATGAAAGATGTTGAAAACTGGTACAGAGATAATGAGCAAAGGATGCCTTGGTGGAGCCAGTGGGATATAAATATAGAGTATCAACCAATGGATTATTGCCCTACAGTGCTGGTAATAACATGATTACTGCATTGATACAATAGTCTACCTAATAGTGCGAAATTAGGGTTTTGTCATGGCCGAATAAAAGAACTAACGCTTCCTGTGTGTCCGTTTCTAATACACCACTCTGTTGATATATAATATCCACTTAATTTCATCCTATAATTACAGTTAATGATAATAACAATCTACATTGTTTCACCCACATGTTTTTCGTCAAAAATATGAGCCTTGATAGATTTCTGCCAATGACCTCCATGTCCTACTTCCTGTGGCATGGCCATAGTGATAATAAACCCATTCATGTGTTTTGGTAAAAAAATTAAAAGACATTGCAGTGACACGATTATTTCAGATTGTAATTCACTACAGCATCCGTGCGTGTTTAGAATTGTCTGCATTGTGCCTGAATTATTCCTTTACACTCAGTGATGACACGCATGTGTATGTGAGTGTGGTTGCGTGTGCCTCTGCGTGTTGTATGTTTCTCCAAAGCTGAAGAGTGAAATAAGGCAATGGCCCATTAGCTCCATGAGAGCAACACCAAGCTGACCAGCAGAGGTCTTCCTCCCTCAGAGCCACTGACATCCTCAACGCTTCTTGACTTCATCTGCATCTCTCAGCCGTTACCTTTTGCTCACAGTGAGTCATTGCCTTGAAAACCATCTGCAGTCTGCCACATCGTCAGCTCACAAGTAACCGTTGAGCTTTACAGAGACTATATTGTTTTATGCTTCTCTTTTTCTGTGTGAGAGGGAGAGAGACAGGGGGGAAAAAAGTATGAAGACCCGAAGAAGAAAAACAGGACGCAACAATGGAATAAAGGGGAAAAGAAAAACCGCAGAGGCAGTTGTGTGCCAGGCCTCAGAATGAGCTGGGACCTAATGAGTCTCGATGAAAGCTGACTTCCTGAGCGAGCTCACTTCTTTGCTCTGCTCGTCACAGTTCTTATAGCTGAATGATGTTTGCTCCAGACTGTTGATGCCACGGCCAATGCTGGATTGCCTTTCTTTGGTCATGTGTTTTCCTGTGTGCGATGACCCTCTTCACCACTTGCATGCGTAGAATGTTGAACTTGGCTCAGGCCGCACATGGAATGACATCACCCACACTGCAGCAGACATCATCAGTTGAAGACGTGTTTACATTGCTTAAACCACCAGCATGCCTCTATCCTCGCTCGTACAAACACAGAATGTGGCGAACCATGTGCACAGTGGTATGTGTCTGCAGTGTTTACACAGAACAGATCAAGGAATAAAGAGCAGGAGGTAAAGGCTGTCATCTGTGAGGCAGCGGTTCAATACTGAACAGGCTTGAAGCAACACAAGGGCGAGGAAGCTCCAGGGAGGTCTTTGAAAAGGCGATCCGAGCTTTTGAGCGGCGAGGTGTCGTGTGTACGCAGAGGTGAGGAGGAGGCATGATTCTTGCTCAGGAATGTTGTAAAGCTGTGTGTAGAGTCAGCAGGCCAATGAGAACGCTTCGACGTTGGAGCTCTGCCAAAGCAGTGATGGGGGTGAAAAAATTAAGAAAAGAAAGAAAATGGGCAAAAGAGAAGAATGGGATCCATAAAGAGAAATATCTGGCGCTGTGTTCATTGAGGAGAGTTTTACACTCTCTATAAGAATACAGCCTCAGGTTTAATGAAATCTGGGAAGCTCTCTTCAGAATATAATCGAACAGAATTCTTGCCCTACTGCAGGATTTCTACCTTTTCCATCTACACTGCATAATACATTCACCATCATCCTCTTTGTTTCATGCTGCATATCAGCAGAACATCTGTTTCACACATCACTAGACTATCTAAACATTGTACAAAAGGGTCTCATAAGAATTATTTATCAGCGTTCTAACCTCACTGACAAAACATTTGTTCATAGCAGCTATAGATGATATTCAAAGGGCCGAGGTTTCAGGATATGGGGGCTGTTTGCTATGCAGGAATATATGGGAAGAGATGTCAGAGGTGCATTCAGGAGTCAGAAAGGAGGTGTAATATATTCATAATGTTGGAAAAAGAGTTTTCATCGAAAAATTATATTTGGAACGCAATAGAAAAGTCGACAGCGACATAAATGTCTCTATGATACCATCATTAGGCTCAACTTTAAGCTGAATGCTAACACTGGCACTATACATACAGCTTACCATGTCAACCATCTGAGTTGAGCAAACGAACATGTGGGACAATTAGCACGACACATATAGTACAGCTTTGGCTGAATCTCATTAGGTTTTTTTAGGTAATACATATAATCAGTGCTGGACAAATTCATATTTTGACGTGATGGTATTCTGAAACAGAGAGATGGATCCACATCCCTAAAACCATGTAGGATGCAACATGTGCAGTGCTTTAAATTACAGAGCAAAGGAGGAACTGCAGCAAGAGAAGAGCGAGCAGGGAATGTCTGCAGGTTCATTTTAGATTGATCTTCATCTGTGCGAAAATCAGATTTACATCCATCCCTCCTTGACCACATCCACATACCTATGCAGCCTCCCCTTGACAGTACGACATTATTCAAGCACAGTGAGGCAGCCAACCAATTTCCACATTGCTGAAACCTGAGCCGCCATGAGACAAGCAGAGCGCTGTGATGTCACAGGGCGAGACCTCCGCCCCATCTACCTGCTGCTGTGAGAGAGAGCACATTCACTCACAAGCATGCGTGCATTATACGTTGTGTTTGTCTTGTTGCCGTATTTACAGGATGGTACTCGCTCGAAAACCACATGATAATCCACAGAACAAACATGTAAACTCTTAGAAGTTCTAGTGCTGTGAGCACATCCTAACTCCAGCTCTCCTTATTTCCTCTCTTTATTTTTTTCTAAACCAAGCAGACTGAGCGAAATTCCTGTGGGTTTGTTATTTCTGAGATATGTTGAACACATTGACAACTAGAATGGGCACTCGGTAGAGCGCATACCTTCGTATATCACAAGATTGGGCATTGAATTATGAACATTTTGGCATTAGTTGCATGCCAATTGGACAAAAAATATCGTGTGCTATGTAAAAAAGAGTTTGACCTTTCCATGACCTTGACCTTGACCTTTGACCCGATTGATCCCAAACTCTAATCAAATGGTCCCCGGATAATAACCAATCATCCCACCAAATTTCATGCGATTCGGTTCAATACTTTTGAGTTCTGCGAAAGATTTTGACCTGTTCATGACCTTTGACCTTTGACCCGATCGATCCCAAAATCTAATCAACTGGTCCCCGGATAATAAACAATCATCCCACCAAATTTCATGCGATTCGGTTCAATACTTTTGAGTTTTACAAATAACACGCATACAAATAAATAAATAAATAAATACACGGCGATCAAAACATAACCTTCCGGCATTTTCAATGCGAAGGTAATGACAGGCAAAGGGAGTCCTGTCCC
This sequence comes from Pseudoliparis swirei, assembly GCF_029220125.1. Lineage (NCBI taxonomy): Eukaryota > Metazoa > Chordata > Actinopteri > Perciformes > Liparidae > Pseudoliparis > Pseudoliparis swirei. The sequence goes on from NC_079407.1 coordinate 19,965,042, forward strand.
TGAGTGCCAATACATCTGACACTGAGACATAGACTGGAGAGATATTTAGAATGTGACTGGGTCCTTTTATTGTGTCAACTCCGCTAACACTACTTTTGTGACAAATCAATATTTTTTATGGTGAAAAATCTCAAAATTATATTACCGTTTGCAACCCGTTGGAAACCACCTCATGACTTGTCTATTCGAACATGGACACTTTCCTTTTTGGATGTGGTATCTATGGAAATCTCAACAGCTCGCATTAAATGGAGCATCAGAAAAAACTTTGGACACTTGGGTCAACATTGCTGATTTTTTGAAAAATATGCTGTAGATGTGTGCTATAGCGCCTTACTTCTAATTGCGCATGTCCTTGGTCCCTGTCAATGTTATTTGTCTGTCTGTCTGTCTCTTGTGTTGTGTGTATATTTATGTCCCCCCCCCCATCTTTCCTCTCTGCTTTATGGTTCTTATAGAGACTCCTTTGGTCTCAGCATATTGTTTGTAATTTGAAAGGGCACCATGTGTTGGTGTTCCGCCATCCTGTGTGATTATGCTAAATAAAAACATTTGATCGCAAAAAAAAAATTATATTACCGTTCAATGTTTTCCTTTTGAAAACTCTTTTATGGTGTGTGTCGACGGATCTCCCTGTGCTGCTACGAGATCTCCCAGTTCCCCTGACACCATGTGACACCAATTAGGATGCTGTGGATGTGACCCGCCATTGGTCCAAATGCTGTATCAGACAACTACAACAAAATACTCTCGAGTTGGGTTTCTTTGTGTCCGCAATTACAGTGGGATGGGAGGAGACTAAAGAAAAACAGGGGCAAGTCAAGAGAATACAATGAGTGAAGAAAAGAAGTTAAAAGAGAGGAACATTTAAAAAAGGGAAAGAGGAGGAACAAACGGCTGATGTCAGTGTTGCAACAGGAAGTTGTCATCGGCCCACGCTTTACTGCCAACCGACGGAGCTGCTGATTCAGGCCTCACAGAAGAGGAGTGACAGGAGATGTGCTGCGAAGAGTACTTGAAAGTCTGAGGCATAAGGAGTACTTCCGCCGTTGCTGTTTAGAGCAACGTACAGTGTTTTGCAATCCCCGCAGTGGTTTACAATACGCTCACTGTCTCTGCTAACCGTACTAAACCATCACAATGTGTTTTACATCATATAACCTGTTTTACAGCTCCCACGTTCCCCACAGCGGCGCTGTGATGTCATCCAGTCAAGACATGGAACAGGAGGGCTATTATGTTTTTTTTCTCTGTGTGGTAATGTTCTCATATGGTGATGCCAGAAACGAGAGAAGACTTTGAAAAAGGCCCTGAATGTGTGTGTGTGTGTGTGCTCGGAAAACAACTCCTGTACAGAAAATCTACCAAGTGCCACCTGTCAAAATGAATGGTAGCGATTCACGTGAACATTGACAAGGACGCCCGCTGGCCAATCACACACAGATGTTGCATTTTGGAGCTCACCCCCGTGTGTCACACAGCTGTCGGTTTAATGCGGGAAAACAAGTTTCATTGCTTGTGAAAAAAAATCCACAAAGACTCACTGCAGCTACCGTTTGAGAGAATGTAAAGCGTGCAGCTGCTTTCTGACAGTTCACTGCACGGAGGAGTAAACGCACACCAGCCATGCTTCATATGCAGAGATTGTTGAACAAGCTACACACGCACACACATGTTAAACATCTGTATGTCGTCACGGCATGACATGAGTTGCTCGACTGACACATAGTCGACCCTGCTGAGGCTATGAAGCCGTTGCTCTGCAGCGTGTCCAGTGACTAGCGGAGCGATTAGCTGACGGTTAGCTGACCTGACGGAGATTTCAAATTCACATGTCCCAGCAGACAGCAAAGGCAATCATATCGGTAACGCTGAGGAAGCCTGACACAGCATACACCAGCAGCGTGTGTAAAACAAGCCTCTGGAAGAGGAAAAAGATCCACAGCAGGGCGAAGAACGCAAAAAGACACGTCGGAGGCACAGGGTTCAAAGTGAGGGGGTGAATGTTCCACACCACCTGTAGGACTAGTTTGAACATGAGCTACTTAATTATACATTGTCTGTCACAATGTTTCATCACCTTGTCGCCTTGTCAGTTTTTCTCTCTAACGTAGATTTTTTTTTTTTACCGTTTTGAACGTGCCAAAGTGCAAAATATAGATTAGATTCTGAAAAGAATATTCTAGTCATCAACTTTAAGGTCAAGTAAGTGTGAAAATATCAAAGTCATTTTACTCTGGTTTTGAAGCTCAATTTAAATATATATGCAGAGATCACAAAGCTGAACAAGGTTAATACTACATGTGACTACTTCGGACAGATATAAATAATATCTTTGGACAGATTTAAATAATATATGTACATATCTGTATAAGAAACATGCCATAAATGTTACTTCATGTCAAAGTCTGACAATTGCTTCCTTGGTTAGAGTTGTACTTTCTGTCTGCAGCAGAGACAGTGTCTCTGACACGGATAAAACAGCATGAACTTCTTCTCTCACTGCAGTAAAACTGTAAATTGGCCAAAAAAGCAATAGCTAGCTGCGTATTTCCACAACTAATTATCATGTTTGACCAGTGGACAGTATGTATGTCTGAAACACGGAAAAACTGTGTGTGTCTTTTAAGGACATATTTAAACCACGATGCATAATTGGTCCAAGCTGTGACAGCAAACAAAAAGACGAGACGGAAAGCTTTCAAACTCACCCCCATCTGAGCATTCCAGTTTTACTGCTTCTCAAAAGAACACTGATGAATAATTGAAACACCCCCTTACTCGAGCCTGTGAGAACATATTGAAATTTGAATTTTGGAAGAAAACAAAGGAGAGAGACACTAAAAAGATTTCGAGAGAAGGTTGAAATGATCATAAAGGGAGATATGAGACCATGGGGGAGAGAGATATCTAAAGAGGATTAAGGCTGCAAGCAGCATTGGTCGGGCCCTCGCACCTTTGCGTATGGTGAGGGTGCTTGCTGGACGCTGGTTGAAACGACCTGGCACCTGCTTGACCATCAGACACTGCATCGACGGGTCAGACGATATTTAATGCGTGCATCAGCGGAGTCGTGACGGAACATGGCTAGGGGTTTTGAGTGTATCTCTGATTACTATTTTAGATGTAAGCCTGTAAAGATTATTTTTAAAACAAAAAAATCAATGTGTGAATTTGCTGTCGTGTTGAACAGACTGTCGAAGTAAATGCGTGTGTGTTTGTGCTGCGGGGTCTGACAGTAATATAGTAATAATCCTTGGGAAGGGAGATAAGTGAGGAGAAAAGGACACACAGTGAATACAGTTGTTGGCAGAGACAAGTGGGGTATATTTGCTGTTAGTCAAACACATAGATTAAAAACAGTGAGCTTTCATTACCTTCGCATTGAAAATGCGGTTTGTTTTTTTGATGTATTTATTATTTTATTTGTATATTGTTATGCGTGTAATAAAAAAAAAAATTTAAACCGAAATGATGTAAATTTGGATGATTAGTTATTATCCGGGGACCATTTGATTAGATTTTGGGATCAATCGGGTCAAAGGTCAAGGTCAAGGTCATGGAAAGGTCAAAATCTTCTTTTTACCAAATATCACGGTCAATTTTTATCCAATTGGCATGCAACTAATGCCAACATGTTCATAATTCAATGCCCAATCTAGTGAAGGTATGCACTCTACCGAGTGCCCATTCTAGTTTGCAGATGTTTTGTGAACTGTTTTAGCCTCTTCTGAATTTATGGAAAGTAGTTTAGAGCATCCGTTGCTACATCCAATCTGAATATCATCGTTTACTGCTTTTCAGGTAATTTATGCGAATGTAATTCAATAAAATATTAAAGACACATATGATATGATATGATATTCCTTTATTTGTCCCACAGTGGGGAAATGTAAAAAATCACAGCAGCGATGCACATCAGAGCATCAATGAAAATAAATATAAAACACAATACTAAAACCTAAATACTAATACTAAATATACAGGGGGAAAACAAAGTAAAGTGCAGAGTTGGACAGGATCTCCAGCGATCTGCTGCAGTGTGTTGTGCAGCCTGACAGCAGCAGGAAGGAAGGACTTGTGGTTCCTCTCCCTCAGACACAGGGAGGAGTCAGCCGGTGGCTGAAGGAGCTGTGCAGACCTGCGAGAGTGTCATGCATGGGGAGGGAGGCGTGGTTCATCAGAGACGAGAGCTTTGCCATCATCCTCCCGTCCCCCACCACCTCCACAGTATCCACAGGACATCCACAGCTCTGTCCCTTTTTATAATACATGCACATAAACATGCCAAAAACATGAATAACGTCAACATCAGCAGTGATGGAAGAAGTATTCAGACCCTTTACCTCAGTTCAAGGATTGTATTTGTATTTATTTGAGAGTAACAACAACAACCAAACAATAGAACTGACAGCAGAACGCTGATGTTCTGCTCCGTGTGAGGAATGTGACATCATGGAACATGTGGAATATACAGCGTTCTGGAACTAACCAGTCAGTTCCAGAACGACACTGGAACTGGCAGATGTTCCAGTGTCATTCCAACACAGACCATCGAATATAAGACACATTTACAGCAGAGCTGACATCTCTTTTGTACTTCATTTGTATTGGTTAGTAGAGCTGCACTGTGTTGGGGTAAGAGTACATTTACTCTCCCAAGTGGAAGATCCGTAGTAATATTTACATGCAAACAGGGGAAGAATTTTAGTAATATGCAAACCCAGAAAAGGGAAAGACTCCTACAAATAATTATAAACAAACCCCGACAGAGGAAGGATTTTCGTCGTACTTTAGATCAAACCTCTTGAGAATAATTACATGCAAACCTCAAAAGGGTATTAGCAATACTTATATAAAACTCGAAAAGGGGAGACTCATATGAATACTTACATACAAACCATGAATGGGGAAAAACCTTAAAAATATTAACATGCAAACCTCGACGGGGGAAACATCTGATATAAACCCCTGAAAGAGGAAAGTCCTTAGTAAAACTGACATGAAAACCCCGAAAGGGGAATCATTTTTATAGTACCTACAATCAAACCCCTTCAGAATAATTACAAGCAAACCTCAAAAGGGGAATGCTCTTAGTAATACGCACATACAAACCCTGAAAAGGGAAAGCTCTCATGAAAACTAACACGCAAACCCAAAAAAGAAAAGATTCTAAAGAGTAATTTTCACAATCACCGAAAGGGGAAGACTCCTACAAATAATTAAATGCAAACTTATGATCCAATTGATCCAATAATGATCCTCAGACGTTGTCGGTGCTCGAGCCTTAAAAAACATGACAGACCTTGATCCAATTAACTTACTGTCCAATGTGAACCACGTTGATAATTAGTGCAGAATAGTGATAAAGCTATAAATGGGTCACCTTGCAGAACTGGGTCACTTTAAGCTATAGGGGCTAACGGGAATACGCACATGGAGACACACACTGACTCACATGTGTTAACAGGACAATCTCTTCTCATATATTACACATACACTGTTATCAGTCCCCACTAGTTTGATCTCGTTTTTTCATCAGAATTATTATTATCAGAATATTTGGTGTTTCTTTTTGGTCTCTCCTTTAGGTTGTCTGTCTGTCTGTGTGTGTGTGTGTGTGTGTTCATTCTTTCTCCTTTTTTTTCTACTTCATTTCCATTTTTAATTCATAAAATTCAGATTATTTCAGTTCATGTTATCTAACTTTGAGGTGTTTATTTTACTTTTTCTTGAGCTACATAACTTCACAAATTACATTTTCCTCAAATATGTGGTCAGACACGAGTCGAGTTGAGTCCACAGTCTGAGTTTTGGGCTAATACTGCCCTCTGCTGAATTATATTTGTGTCACATGATATAAATCAGGGCTGGTACATGATTTGCACTGCTGGAATACGTTTGGTATTTATAATAATATACATTAACAGTTTCTATCGATTTCCCTTTCTGGTGGGTCTCAATAGTGGGAGGGTTGTAATTTGACTAGTTCTATGGGTTCTGTGTAAACGCCTCTTCCAACTCAAACACATACATGTGGCAGAAGTCTACTCTGTGTCTCAATAACTTGCATTCAAATTTCAATTAAATACACTTGGTTTAGTGCTGTGGTTCCCAACTTGATATTTGGGATTGCTAAAAATCAAGAGAGAAAAGCAGCAAAAGCATTTCTGCTACACAAAGGTTGAAAGCTTTTCTTTCATCTTTTTCTTTCTTTAAAATGGAATGAGTAAAAACACAGAAAAGGATCCCTTTGGTTGAACTGCTCACAAGCAGTTGACATATGTAGCTTGGGATAAGGTCACACTGGTTTAGTGTACTCTGTACTGCATTGTAGTCATAGCTTAATTCTTAAAAACCCACACATGTACACACACATACACACGCACATACACACACGCCGTATGAGCCTTTAGTGAATCCACCTGCTGTAGTGACGCCATATTTGTCTGAAATATTGATGTAAAGAAATATGTCACTCGTGGGTGTAATAGGGTTGATGTATTAACTAGTATCCAGGGTTGATATATTAACTAGTAGCCAGACATTATTGATGCATACATAATATATATATATTTATATATATACATACAAATATACATATATACTTACATATATATATATATATATACTGTCTATGAGAGACACATTTTTTGGTGGCTGGGAGGTTCAATCCCTGAGTGTCTGTTCAGCCTCTGGGCTCCGTATATATATATATATATATATATATGTATTTCTTTAATACCTACAACATAGATACTGAGAACTGTTAAACTGTTCGTCTCTCGTTATCATTTTAAATATGCATAAAGTTTAAGGTTAGATTTGACATATAATTCTACAAAAGACTGGAACTTTAACTTTCACTTTGAATTGTTCAAACCTGAGATGCATCCATAAGTCCCACATGAAGATAACAGTTAGTCATGAGGACTGGTCCTGTGTGAAATGACAACAATCTCTTTGCACCACTCAGACTTTTCTTTTTCTTTCTTTGTGTGTATGGTGCGCCACCAGAGGGCACTCTCCTCAGGTAAAATGGTAATTAAAAATTAATTATTGGATATGAGATTAGATTATTTGTCTGATTCAAACAAAAGCCTCTCCCACAGGGTCAACATGCTGAACTCAGGTGTGAACAAAGTGAGACAAGCCAAGAGGAGGCACACTTTATGTACACATAACAGTCGTTACAGAAAACAAAGAAAACGTCATTTGTGTCAAACATTAAGCCAATTCAACGTACATCACAAAACAAAAAGTAATATTTTTGATCTGTGTCCTAAATGAACTTTATTAATCCCCAAGGAAATTAGTTCTCATTTAACCACATCCTAAGTTATCCTGTCTTGTGATGAGAGGCAGAACCAGAGAGCACTGCCTGATGGTCTGAGAATTTTCCATTGTTGATATTGAATGAACATTTTGACCCGATTCAATGTTTCAGGAAGGCCAATATCCTGTTATCTTTATATTTACTAACATATTTTACAACCTTTTGGGTTCAATTTAACCAGCAATTAAAACCTCCAGAAAATTATTAGAATTAATACTTGTTGGCCTATACAAGTTTAAAACTTTATGTTTGTTTGTTGAAAGCACCGAAAGAAAGATTAGATAGATAGATGATAGATATATACTTTATTAATCCCCAAGGGGAAATTAGTTCTCTGCATTTAACCCATCCTAAGTTATTAAGGAGCAGTGGGCTGCAGTGATGCGCCCGGGAAGCAACTGGGGGTTCAGTGCCTTGCTCAAGGACACTTCGACTTGCAACTAATGGGGAGAGCGGGGATCGAACCGACAACCTTGGGGTTACAGGACGACCCTCTTACCCCACTGAGCTACAGCCGCCCTAAAATGAGACGGCTCAAACACAGGTGACCTGAGGTGCCGAGGGCTGGACTCGAACCCGCAACCATCGGCACAAGTGTCCACAGCACTAACCACTACTCCAGCAGAGTTACTCTTAATCCCATAATAATATGAAATAACAAACCGACGTGATCCCAGGCGGAGTTTTTTAAGGATATGTCCATTTCTCCACCGAGATTAGCAAGCATCAGTGCAGGGCCAGGTCTCTCACATGTCTCGCAGCAGTAGATCATGTGCTTCGCAAAGGATGACCAACGCTGTGAGCTTTGTTGCCAAAATATACTGTCGGCTCCGTTTTCAGAAGAGGCATCATCAACATGTCGTATCCAACCAGGGGAAAGGCACTTGACACCGGAGGGGAAATGAAAGTCAACCTTGTGTTATGTTTTAGTGAACTGCCTTTGTGTTCCAAAGTGAATGAATTAGAGTTTCAGTTCTGCATTATTAGCATATATTGAATGGCAAACAACAACATTGTAATACATATTTAAAATCGTTCTCACGTGAAACAGTTCAAAACTGCTTTTAATGTGTGATTGTGTGCTCTGAACGTTATTTGCTTTTATCGTTTGTTTTTATTGTAATTTTTAATGCATAGCTTTGAGGATTTTTAAAATTATGTGTTGTAAAGCGTCTTTGAGTACTATGAAAAGCGCTATAGAAATTGTATGTATTATTATTATTATTTAAGAGAACATTTGAGGAAATCTCAATTAAGAAGGGGGTCAGGTTTGGGCGACATTAGGAGATACACTCCTACACTATTGGGACTTGAGTAACAGTTGGATGAGACCATCGAGTAGGGGTTGTATTACATGTGGTTTCAAGTATGTTTGGCCTTCCATGCTGTCTTAATATGTCAAAAATACTGGGACAGTGACTGTGTAATGAGAAAACTGTGTATCATATCTTGGTTTTTAGACTCGGGCCTGGCTCCATTTGTTCTGCACAGTTCAATAACATTCGGTACAACAGACTTTTCGATTCTGAGGAATAATGTCCGGAATAAAGCCGTAGATATAGACCACGCAATACTTTTTTTTCCAAACTATATCCAAATCCAATTTTAAAGCTTCCGTTAGCTCTAGATGCTAACTGGTTTACTGCTCGGTGCTCCATAGTTTCATCTGTCACGATGTTCATGTATGAATGCCCATATACAAAAAAAAATTACAATGCCACACTTCTCCTTTCTTAGACATATACATTAAAGTGTTATAAAAATAAACATAAACAAATGAATAAACATGTCATAACACAACATATTAAAATCGTTGGTGTATTTTTTTAAAGAAAGTGTATTGAGTTGAGCTAGAACGCAAAGGTGCCCTAGTTCTCAATGAAGCAGCACATTAAACTTCTGCTTTAGGTTTACAACACACAACACACTACACAGAAAGATAGCAACAAGTTGTTGCTTCCGAGAAATGAATTGCTGTATCGAGTAAAAGATAATGGAAAAACATCTGCAGATTTAAAACATGCATTCAACATTTAATGTCAGACATCGAGTGTGAAAACAAGAGGAACCTTATTTGCAACGACTGAAATAAATTGGGGAACTAGCACTTGTGGTAATTACTAAGAATGTTTGGAAATACATAAATGAGCAATGAGTCATTTACCAAAATAAAAAAATGACATTACACTATGTAAGCGACGTTGCAGAGCTCACAACTCACAACTAAGACTTCTGCAGCCCAAAATGCAGCGGAAGAAAACAATGTTACTGGAAAGTTTTAAAGTCTCATTGCCACCATTTTAGTGAAGTTTTCCATTTTTGCTTTGGACCAGAAGTATTCTTCAGCTCTTTGGAGATTGTAAGTATATTGTATAAAAAGGGATAGATTATTGTTAAATTATTGTCCCATTCATATTTCTACTAATGCCATTTGTAGTTAAATAACACAAAGGCCAATTATTATTATAGCCTATTGCAATATAGAAGGGTTTCACAGTCTGTCCTCAGTGAAGTAAAACAATGATATTTATCTGTACTACATTTATTTTGGTGTCACAGTTGAACCCAATGCTGTTTATTCACAAACAAATGGCTGGCTGTTCAGCAATTGACCCATCTGACAGATAAAGGTAGCATATTTGAATATAAATATTGTCCACTCTTGAAAGACATTTTACTTTGGGGGACAAAAACAAACATATGTTTGTATTTCTTGCTGTGCCACTGCTGCTACTGTCGTTGTTTCCAGTAGTTTCCAGTCTTCATGTCTTAGCTTCTGCACATTAAATTAAGTTTTAAATGACTGAGAAGTTCTTTTAATGGAATGATTCAAAGAGCACAAATGCAAACCAATCCTATCCAATAAATACTCCACTTGCGGTGCCAAGTAACCAGGCGGAGTATGGGTGTGCCGTTATTCGGTAACCTATCAAGTCGTCCACGAGGTTTTGTTTGGTTAACATCATCTTTCCATATTCAATATGTAAATAATACGCCAACTGTGTGTTTTTTCCCAGCCATGTCATATTAAAGGCACCAGTACCCTCATAACTCAGTGTTTACTGATTCCAGTGTACAGATAGTGGCTTCACCTGCTCATGGTTGCACTCTCCACTCACATTAGCAGCAACTCCTAGAACTACAGCATGGTAAGTCATACTAACGCCATGATAATGTTGTCGTGAATGTGAATTTAAAATAAGTTTGTATAGAATCTGTTGTTAAAAGTTGTCCTTAAGGTTCACAGTACATCGGACATAGTTTATATTATTACACACCTCTTCCCTTCCTTCTCTCTTACTTCTGTCCCCCCCCTTCCTTTCTTGATATCGTCTCTATTTGTTCCTCGCTCCTCTCCTCCCCTCTTTTCTCCAGGTGCTCAATTGTACAGAGATTGACGACGTGCTGGAGAGGTACTACCTGTCACCATGTTATGGCATTGAGTTCTGCATTGGTTTCCCCGGCAACCTTTTGGTTATACTTGGCTACATATTTTGTTTGCCAAAGTGGCAGAGCTGCAATATCTACCTCTTCAGCCTGGCCGTCTCTGACCTTCTTTTCCTCTGCACACTGCCACGCCTCTCCTACCTCTATGCAAATGACCGAACGGAGACCAGTCCCTCCGCTTGTGTTGTCAACCGCTATCTCCTGCATGTCAATCTTTACTCATCCATCCTGTTCATGGTGTGGCTGAGCATGGACCGCTTCCTGCTCATTAAACACCCGACACATAACCACTGCCTGCTGCGGCCACGAACAGCCCTGATCCTGACAGCCCTGAGCTGGCTAGCAGTCAATGTGGAAGTCGCACCAATGATATCGCTGATGGTCAGCGACCTTCAGAGCGGAAACTGGAGTCGCTGCAAGGATTTCGCCAGCCTCAGCGGAGACATCAATGCATTGGGCTACAGCCTGGGGCTGACCGGTTACTTTCTCCCTCTGCTCGGACTTTGCGGTTTCTCCTACCAGATTGCACATCTGCTCCGTGTCCAGGAAAGGTCTGTGCAACGCAGGGCACCGTCGTTCAAGCGGCCTCTCAGGGTCGCGGCATCGGCCGCCGTCATGTTTCTGGTTCTCTACACTCCCTACCATGTTCTGAGAAATGTCAGGATAGTATCTCGGCAGGCCTGGGCCGGCCTGCAACTGTGCACGAGGAAGTATATAGAGGGCCTGTACATCTTGACCAGACCGCTGGCCTTCTTGCACAGTGTCATCAACCCCGTCTTCTACCTCCTCATGGGTGACAAGTTCAGAGAGCTGCTATTCGCTAAGCTCAGAAAGCTGGTCAGGATGAAGCAGCAGCAGAGACAATCAGCCTGACCGAATTCAACAAAAGGTACTTACATATGAGACATCAAGAAAATACACCCATACTGAGCTCCATCTTCACCTTTATTGTGTAGTGTTAAATTAATATTAAAATGTGTCACTCTGTTTAAGCATGTATATAAGTATGTATGTATGCAGATAGGTTGCTGTTTGTATTTGTCTCTGTATTTTCTGAAAAAGCATTATTATTCCTTGTTTGAAACCGGTGGTGCATGTTTTGTCATTTTTACTTCTATTTTGGGATGTTTGTGAACTTAAAGCCAGCATTGTACTGTATTATTTTTTTAATAAAACATAATCTCACTCAACTAACAGTTATACATTTATTATTTCTATAAGTCCAATGATTTGTGATAAAATCACATATATCTGTGCGACTCGGTCAGAGTAGATACCAAATATCAGTTCTGTACATGTTTGTCATTCCCATATTAATCCATGCAATACCAGTATTAATAAAATCCCAAAGAAAATTAACTCTGCCAACCAATGCTTTCGTTTTAGTGGATTTTCCCCATAATTTGTTTCCGTGTATTGTCAAACTTGTACAGCTGGTTAGCTGTAAAGATTTGTGAGAACCCTCATTGGCTCTAATGATCTTCCACAAATGTAATATGGAGCTTTAGGTTTTGTAATTATCCTTAGATTAACTTTTCTTTCTGTTTATAATTCACTCTATATCTTTCCTATCACCATTTTTTAAATAGGAAATTCTACAAATGAAACATTGAAAACGGTGTATGTGTTACCCTTAGCACATACTAAAAGAGGATTATCCTGAAAATCAGTCAGATTTATAGGATATAATTGATGAATGAAGGGTTTGGATTTGGAGGGTGTGTAATCCGTATCTATGACTGTAGAATATAGTGTGTATTGCTTGTTTTATTTGTGTGCTTATGTAAGAATCCATGTGTAATAGTTATGACACACAAACAGACACAAACTCCACCTCCATCATCACTAGAGTACATAGTTTCCTTATGTGTCCTTGTCTTTCACATTCAGATTTGAATTTCTAACTAATAAAAATATGTGTCTAAAGTTAGAATCATATGGAGATCTCCGCTCATCATGAAAGCCTCCATGATGCTGGACGGTCAGTGACCTTTGATGCTTTTTAATTAATCCACATCAAACTTTATAGGGCTTTCATGTCTAATCACACAATGATTGATTCCTCATTGTATTGACATCTCTCCTGGATTAAGGAACAAAATAAAAAATAAAATACAAAATAATAATCTGCGTTCTGTGTGCGTGTTTCAAGTTTCCTAATGTTTAAGCCAGAGGAGTTGTTTTAAAAAAAGGAAAGAAAAATTCATCCGAGGACAATTACGAAACCTAAAGCTCTATATTACATTTGTGGAATATCATTAGAGCCAATGAGGGCATTACAGGCACAGCAAGCACTGATTCCAAGCAGTGATAATGTTTTGGTGAACAAAATGTATGTGAACAATACAAGTTATTAGTCTGAGCCTCAACATTAAGGAGGAAAATAAATCCACATTGACTGGCTTTGGCTTCAAATCTTTCTGTGTTTAAATTCTATACTGTATGTTGGTATATAATCTGTGCAAAACCACCATGCACTATTAACAGTTTCAAGGAATCATCTGCCATAATCCATTTCACGTTACTGTTATTATCCCTCCTGTACGCCCCTCTGCAAACAGAAGAATAGGAGCAGCATAGTGCAACACACACACAGTCCACTCCATCCCTTTTGGTAAACGTGTCCTGATGAATGAGGTTGACCTATTTGAATCATCCTTTTATAGCAGGGGTCTCAAACTCAACTTACCTGGGGGCCGCTGGAGGTAAACTCTGGGTGAAGCTGGGCCGCATCAAGTATTCCACAAAAAAAGGGTTTCAAGTATTCCAAAAAAAACTGACAACTGATCCAATCTTCTCAATCTTTACTAATAAGTCAGAACGTGCAGAACATGAACGGTTCTTCAGAACATAAGCTTAACTTACTTCCTCCTACTCCTTGCTGCCAGAGACTTGGCAGCGCTTCCTCTCACACAGCTGATCCACATTTGGCTTGAGGGAGGAAGCAACTGAGACCCTCAGTATGGCTTTAAGATGGTCATCTTTAAGTTTGGACCTGAACTTTGACTTATTAAAGTTCATTGTGGAGAAGAGCTTTTCACACAGATAGGTGCTGCCAAAAAGGCACATGATCCGCTTAAACATGCTGGAAAGCTCAGGGAAGGTGGGGGCAATTCTCTCAAAAGTGTCCAAGCTTGTCTGTTTTTCCACTCACCTCTCTGAACTTGGCTTTGAGTTCAGAATTGCACTGCAGGTCAATTAGCTCCATCTGAAGCACAGGGGCATCTTCCACATCGAAAGAGAAGGGGTCAGCAAAAATTTGAAAAGTGGCTCTGTGTGTCTTGAAGTCTGCAAACCTGTTGTCAAATTCATCCTGTAGCTTTCCAATGGTATCAGCATACTTCTCACCACTGAATGTTGTGCCTGAATCCATGAGTGCCTTGCATGCTGGGAAATGGCAGAGGTTTGTCTGGGAAAGCTGGGCTTTCCATAATACAATTTTTGTGGAGAATGCTCTGACATTGTCATATGCAGCACTTACAAGCTGGCCCTGGCCTTGTAACTTCTTATTAAGTACATTCAGCTCCTGTGTGATGTCAACCAGAAAAGCTAAGTCCATTAGCCATTTGGGATCACTTAGTACAGGAACAGTCATCCCATCCTTCTCCATGAAGGCTTTCACTTCTGCTCTCAACTCAAAAAACCTCTTCAATACCTTCCCCCTACTAAGCCAACGTACCTCGGTGAAGTAGAGCACGTCCTCATATGCTGAATCTATTTCCTCCAAAAAAGCGCGAAACTGCCGGTGCTTTAAACCCCTGGATCTGATATGGTTGATGAATTTCACAACGTCAAACATCACATTGTCAAACTTCAGGCATTTGCTGCAAAGGGCCTGCTGGTGGATAATGCAGTGCAGAGTAATGGCCTCTTCCACACCCTCCTCTTCCAGTTTTTTTTTAACAAGTGCCACCAGTCCATTTTTCCTCCCTGTCATTGATGGCGCTCCGTCAGTTGTTATTCCAGCAAAACGCTTCCATAGTAAGCCGGCATCCACAATGGAATCACACAGCTGGCGGAATATTTCCTGACCGGTGGTCTGGCCATGCATTGGAATCATTGTGAGCAACTCCTCCGTCACTTCAAAATTATCATCAACACCACGGACATATATTGCGAGCTGCGCAGTGTCAGTGACGTCTGTGCTCTCAAGAGCGAGTGAGAATGAATGGAAATGTTTAGCTTTCTCACGCAGTTGATCGTAAATGTTTCCTGACATGTCAGAAATGCGCTCTGCCACTGTGTTGGCTGACATGCTAATATTACTAAACTGTCCCTTTTTTTCCGGGCAGACTATACTTGCAGCCTGTAACATGCACTGTTTGATGAACTCGCCGTCTTTGAATGGCTTTCCTGCCTTAGCGATCATCTCACTCACCACGTAACTAGCTTTGACAGCCGCATCACTCTCTTTGCTTGCTTTCTTGAAAAAATCTTGTTGCCTCAGTAGACATGTTTTAAGTCTGGCGACCCGGTCCTCTCGCTCATCTCCCAGGTATTTTGCATACTCCTCAGCATGTTTAGTTGAGTAATGCCGTCTGATATTATACTCCTTGTGCACCGCAACTTTATCCGTGCATATTAGACACGTTGGGATGCCCCTGTGCTCAACAAAAAAATATTCCGTCTCCCACTTCTCCTGAAATTGTCTGTGCTCATCGCCAACTTTTCTCTTCACAGCAGGTTTAGAAAAAGACATGACTGGGGCTGGGTGAAAAAAACCGTATAGCACTGGGTGACAGGATATATTTTCCCTCCACTCGGTGACAGTCCCGAAATATGCTACAAGTGACCAATTGCTAATTCGCATTGTTGTCACGAGCCTGAGCTATGGTAGCCCACAAGTGTTTAAAAAAATAGAAAACGCCCAGATGCATGTGAGAAAAAAACGCGCGGGCCGCACTAACACCAAGCTTTGATTTCAGGCAGGGGGCCACAAACAGTGGCGGTTCGTCCATAGGGGGCGCTAGTGCGCCGCCCCTCTTAAAATTTGGAGATGAAAAAAAAAGAAGAAGAAAAATAAATAAAAAAATCCTGTCAAAAAACATTATATGCCAAATCATTTCAATAGTAAATATACCGTGCTGACGCGCTAAATGTGTGTGGGAGACCGTAAGCCCCTGTCAACAACCACTTAAGTTAATGTGAAAAAATATAATATATCGCCATTATCACGGAGAGAAGCTCCTCCCCTTTTTCGAGGCGCTGGTCTAACGTGTGTGTACGGCATCGATACAACATTTCAGTCGTTTTGGCAATGACCGGCTTCACATTGGCGGATGAAACCGGGAATCTTGGGGCGCACAAATGTGCGCACGCGATTGGATTATTCGCAGATCAGAGACCCGTATGTTCCTCAGCCCATAGAGCAGTGTTGCCAGGTCCGCGGTTTTCCTGCGGAATCGGGCCACTTTTGAAGTGTTGCCGGCGTTGAATTTTTTGTCCTTGGTTCGGGTAGACCTATTTTGCATGCAAATTACATGAATATCTTTAAATAAAAATCCATATTTTAAATGAAATAATTTATTCATACCCAAATCCTACCAAACTGACTCAAGATCAGCACGTACACATTTTATTTATGATAATATACTGTATAATTACACAAGGCCATTTTAGGACCTAGGTGAAATAACTTGAGGGAAAACTGCTTTTAATGCTGGCAAACTAAACATATGTTGTTACTTTGTAGATATTACAATACATTTGGCAATGATAGCAATGCTGTTGGACTTTAAAAGCAGTGTATATGGTTTGGCACGGGCATATTTTGAGTTCTGATATTGGGCTGGTTTTGATTGGCCATTGGGCTGGTTTTGTCACACAGACCTGGCAACCCTGCTCACAATGGTTTTATATTGCTGAGGGTGAGTTGAGTGAAAAACGATGTTGCACTATTTTGGCTATATTCTTTTATAAAAATTAACCGTTTATGTTACATACAGTAATGGTCGCAAATACGATCACGGCGTCCAGCTGTCGTGTCATTTAGACCGTCAACATATACGTTTGGTGGCGGTCTCATTGAGCCACTTTGGCACCGTTTGTTTAGCTACATCCGGTCGCCCGACGTATATTTTCCTTGTGTAAATTGTGTTTTGCGTGTCTAGGAAGTGGAAGTGCAGAGACAGATCAGAAGGCAAATGTGTGTGTTCTGTTGTCTTCTGCAGGTATGTGTTTCCTTTGTTCAAAGTTAGAATTTTCTCTGTTTCTGCTGAAATGACTCTAGCTCATGTAGTTATTTATTTTGTCCATTAGGGTCTCTGTTTTCCCTTGTATGTTACATGTCATGGTTTTGATGAGAATTGTTATTATTTAGATTTAATGTGGTCCTGTCTTCCATGGACAATGGTTTTATTTTGCTGAGGGAAGTGGAAGTGCAGAGACAGATCAGAAGGCAAATGTGTGTGTTCTGTTGTCTTCTGCAGAATAAATAAGTGCTGGGAAAATCCACCATCTGAGCCGACTTCTTCCATACCCGTTCCACATCTGTAACATCTGCTCTGAACCTCTTTCATGTGAGGGTGAAACTCTTTTATTTTGCAAACCTCTAAAACCCAACCCAATGTTTCTTAAAGAATTCTGCTCTGAACCTCTCATGCCCAAAGTTACAGTGTGTTGATAGTTGTTATTGGACAGTGTTGAGCACGCTGTGTTCTTGAAATAAAGCTTTGGTTTTTACAATATTCTACTCAAAACCTCTTTTCTTCTCATTGTTGAGTGCTATTTAAACCGCGTCGCCCAACTGCGCCCCCCCAAAAAAAAATTTCACCAGCCGCCACTGGCCACAAAATATCGTTCCGCGGGCCGCAATTGGCCCGTGGGCCACGAGTCTGAGACCCCTGTTTTATAGAAATGGTTTGTTCACACTCATGCATAATCGTCTTTGCTTTCACGAGAACAAAAAAACATGGTTTTTTTTCCTCCAAACTCTTGGATAGAACATAGGTAGGTGTATTAACCCTTGTGTTGCCTTCGGGTCAATTTGACCCGATTCAATGTTTCACCCTCCTGTCGCCTTCGGGTCAATATGACCCGATTCAATGTTTAACCCTCCTGTTACCTTTATATTTACTAACATATTTTACCCTTGAGGTCAATATGACCCCAGCTATTAAAATCTCCAGAAAATTATTAGAATTAATATTGTTTTCCAAGTTTAAGTGTGAGGTACTTTATGTTTGTTTGTTGACTCCCGAAAGAACACCAACATTAAACATTGAATCAGGTCAAATTGACCCGAAGGCGACAGGAGGGTTAAATATTGAATCGGGTCAAAATGACCCGAAGGCAACACAAGTGTTAAGTGGTAGTTTTGCAGTATATTTGCAGACCAACTGAGTCCTCGCCCACAGATACATGATGCAACCTGGACTGCTTCACCACAGTGAGTGGATTTGGTGTATCTGAGTCAGCGTACATAACATTAAGCATATCATCCTCTTTAGTTTCCTCTTTAGTTTCGATATCTGTCAACATCATATTGGACATTTTCTGTTCCTCTTTGTCCTCTATTCTTGCACAGCATGTTTTGCTCTCTTTACATGGCAAGTGATTGCACACACACAAACACACACACACACACACGCACACACAAACACAAGAAAATGCATCAATACTTACAGGTCAAGTCAATTTATTGACAGATAACATAGAAATTAAAATGATGCCAAACATCAAATTTAACAAGAGGAATTCCAAACCAGAAATCCATATTTACAGTTGAGAATGTAGCAGTGCTTCTGCAAGTGAGCAACGTTTCTCTGATCACTTAGTTATACTTTACTTCATTACAAAGTTACAAGTTGCAACATATTTCACGTGATTCTGTGTTTTTTTTGTAAAAAAAAGAAAAAGAAAACATGGCTGAAAAATTGTGACTTTTAGTTGTTTTTGTATGAGCTGTGACTCTTTTTGAACAGTGAGAAATTAAAATACATTCATTCAAAGGATTATTTGTGTGTACCCTTTGCCTCCCTCTTGTCATTAAACAGACATCACATGTGCTGAGAAGTCACAGGGTGAAATCACCCACAGGCAGAAAGATAACGCAGATGAAAGGAAGTAAATGGTTTCAACCACATGTCCTCTCAATGGTGTGAGAGCAGAGGCTCAGGGACCAATAGTTGACTGAAGATTAATCAGCTGAAGTTGAACCTACACAAATAGAAACAGGCATAAAGTCTTACTGCCAGCTAAATGTCACACATTTCATCATGAAACTGGCACTTGGTCTGTATGGTCTATGTATGAAAGCTATAGTAGCTTATTCATTTTTAATTTGGAGAACAGGCATCACTAAATAGCCGACCGAACAGAAGGACCTGTCACAGCTCCTGACAACAGAATGAGACGGTGGCAGCTATAGACGGCAGGCGCAGCTAATCAAATTAATACGGCAGTCGCTTCACTTCATTGAGACAATTAATTCAACCGTTTGCTGTGCACAGACAGTTTGAGAGAGAGGATCGGCATAAGAGCGACAGCCGGGAGCATGAAGCAAGGTGTGTCCTGAGTAGCACGACACACCTTGATTTTACCGTTGTGAACATTATTCACGAAGTCCCTTCAAGCCAAGATTCAAACTGCTGGCAGAACGTTCAGAGAGAGACCCGTTTCTCTCTCTAGGAAAGGAAAACATATTTTTTTTAAAAGAGACAAAAACAGCTGCGTGAAGTTCTTGTTTGCACGTTTTATAAAAAAATAAGCGTTTTTCATGTATTAGATTCAAAAGATTATTTTCTTGAAATGTAGGCCTTGTTAATATTAATCTGAATTGTTGAAGGGACTGTCCTGTCCAGGGCCCTGCAACACTCAGAAGAAACAGCACGTAGAAATAGTATATCTGCCTCTCAAAGTTTAGCTACTGCGCCTCACACACACATTATGTTGTTACAATGAGAGAGGGGGACGAGGGCCCCCCTCCTGTGAGAAAGGGTGGGGGGGGGGGGCAGATGGAGCAGACGAGCAGATCCGACATCAGGAATGTGGGTGCTTGGAGAGCCGGACTTGGCTTGGGAAAGGCAGAGTTTATATTTCACGTGTGATCAGTGTCACGGCGCTATTAGAGTGGACCCAAAAGCACGACTCAGACAGGAGTAACAAAGAATACTCGCTTTGGTTGGAAACAGGCTGGGTCAAAACCGGGAGATCAGTCGAAGAAGCAAACAAGTCCAAAAAGGAGCGGGGCAGAGAATCAGAGGTCAGGGCAGGCAGGCAGGGTCAGAACAGGCAGGTCAGGAATATACTCTAATAACGCTGGAGAACTTGGCACAAAAACACAAGAGAATCTGGCAGAGGACAAGTGGAAGTGAGGGAGCTAAATAGTGAGGGACTAATGAAGGGATGGGCTGCAGGTGAGAAGGGCGTGAGGACCAGGTGAAGGGAATGAGGGACTAACGAGGGAGTGATCAGAGGCAGGTGAGGGGAGTTGGACTGACGAGATGGTGTGACAGGATGAAAACAACTATTACAAAAAGGAAGGCGTGGAGCTAAACTGTTACAATCAGCGAGAGAATGTCTTATTACTTTAACAGACATCCAATTTTGAGTGACAGCAACAGCCTTCAATTAATTTTAGATAGAGATGTGTTTTCTATATAACTGCCATACAAATTCAGTGTGACTGTATGCTAAAAGTATCCTAATTAAAAAGTACATGGAAATGCATAGTGTTCAATTATTATGTCGGGCTACACAATGCACGTTGGACCTTATGAGGTTGAGATGTCTGTTTTCAATTCAAATTGAAAACCCTAGAAGTACTCACTAACATAAAATCACACTTGAACAAAGGAGGGGACACACAAATACATCCCTATCAGTCTTATTATACTATAATAGGTAGCTCACTTGAGGCGTGAGACGTGGCCAAATGATCCCTCTCTTTGCCATATTTCTGAATCATTCTCAAAGTGTGAGAATGTTTTGAAGTGTGTACATTGTAAAAGCATCGTCTTTACTTATGGAATGTGGCTCATGAAATGTCATGGTGTGTAGCCGTTGTAGCGGATATCCAACGAGAGATCAAAAAACAGAAATGTCTGAGGCACAATCTGAATGAATACTGCTCTCCCGACCCAAAGGGCCCCACGTGGTTCGACTCAATTCACTCGATTCATAGTTTCCTGTCACATGAACTGGATGTTTTAGTGACTCTGCCTGCAATGTTGAGATTAATATTAACCATTCATGTATTATGAATATCGGTACACGCGTATAGTTATATAGGTCTGTCTGTGGAGATAACAATGTCTATAAATGTTGTGTAATTAAATAATTCATTCTGTATTTAACTGATCAGGTTTTTTTCAATGATTTAAATCAACTGTTTGATATTTGATATTTTTCTGCAACTAAGATAGCTCAGTGGTTCAAATATGAAATAAATAAATAGACTACGTAAGAAACTAGCATTATTTTTGGTAAAATACGGTTAAATTAAATAGCAACAAGTAGACAATCATCTCTTCTCTTCACCACCCTAACACCCCCACCCCTTCTCCACACACACACACACACACACACACACACACACACACACACACACTCACTTTGCCATCAGGCAGGGGGAAGGCTCAGCTCTGTCCCTCTGCAAGCAGGAACATCCCCACAGGCTGAGAGGACATCCAGCTGACTTGAGAAGACAGAACCTAGTCACCTTGTTTCTAAAATACCACAAATATGATGAATGAATCCTGGACGCCAGATCTCTCCCTCATGGCTCTGCCGGTTACGCTTCTTCTCTGGTAGTGTGTTCCCGACTTGTCGACATTGGCAATCCCGTGCAGTCTAATGTGTCGTGCAGCTCCGACCTTCGATGCACCGATGTGCTGGAGATCTATTACAGCAACTATTGTGAGCAAGAGACATAAAGAAACGACTGAGTCGACAGACTTTTTAAAGTGGCAATGACCACTGCTGCAAAGAAGGAGGGGAGAGAAGATGATTCAGCATCCTGCTGTTAGAGATGAAGACAAGGAAGAACGGTTCAAGCCCAACCTCAACAAAGAAGACGACCAGGTTCCGAAAGAGACGAATCCAGCGAGAGGTGGAAAAGTGTGATTCAACAAAACATCATCCAACAAGATCTAGATGTCCAAAGGAGAGCCGCCATGGCATGCACCGTAGCCTCCCATCTGCCCATCAGAGCCGTCAGGTGAAACAATAACATTTACAGGTGTAAATTAGTTGAATGTTCCGAGGCAAAATACATTTAAGTCACGGAATAAAAAAATCTCAGAGAGAAATATGTTAGACGTAAAGATCTAAATCAAATTTAAAGTTAAACATATTATGGTTTTTTCAATCTTCCTTGGTGCTTCATAAACTCTCGACTGCTGAACAGCGCATAACTGTTTAAGCTAAGACGACAGATTTAATTAATATTCATCAATTAATGATATGAGTTACTGATTCTACCTGGTCACTATATTCCTTTTCATTTAGTTCTGGTTCATCCTTATTCATTGTACTGTTCATCATATTCTTTATTAATCCCCTTCAATTTGTATATTTTGTCATTTATTCATTACTTTTAATGTTTAGTAGTTTAGTATGTCGTCCAATAAATATTTCATTTATAAAGAACTTGATCATTTGATTTGTGTGTATATAATATAATAGGTCCCTGTATACTTTGAGAAGAACTCAACCCTGAGATTAAGATTGAATTGATTAATATAACATGACCAATTTTTCCAAGAATGTGTGTAATCCAAAATTGAAAATTCGCAAAACTAAGGGTACCAACATTCTTATTTACTAATTTATGGGGATATATATCATTATTTAATAATTCATTATTGTTACATGTCTTGATATTCATTTATTAAAATGTATTAAATGTGCTACCAGCAAGCACCTCCCTGTGTACCACATATTTGTATGAATTACACAACTACGGGTTCATTCCTTGTGGAGCACAGTGTGACTAATTAAACACATAACTGGCCAGGAACCATTACACAGGATTTATACTTTTGCAAACACAGCTAAACAATCTTAGTTTTCAGTATCAGCTACACTCAATGTTAACTTTGGCTTCATCACGTTTTACTTTTGTGAAAATCCGTTCCTCCTTTGCCAAGACTGAATTATTTAAACCCCAAATACGATAGATCCAATTTCTTTTGTGGCATGCTCTGCTAATTCACAAGATTGATATTGACACAATATTTATATAAGATCAGGTAGAAGGTCTTGTGATGGGAAACAAGAAAGAGCGGTGCCATAAAAGGCCAGTTTGCCAGCTAAAAAGATGTATAACCGTCATAACATTGACAACTGTGATACTCCACAGTTTGACTTTCTCCCTCAGATCTCTCTGGGTAGACTGTGTTTGGTGGGAAATTAACACAATACTGTACTGCAGTAAAACTTGATTTATGATGTCATATGTGTTGGATTCTACTCACACCAACTTATGTGAACAAATAAATACTATTCTTTTCAAATACCTGTTTCCTTCTGGTATCTAATGTGGTCCATGAGTGTTGATTATTTCTCAATATATTCACCGAAAAGTAGCGTGACAAGCATCTTGAGCACCCGATCTGAAAAAATGCACTGAACCAAACACGAGTGCACCGTATGGAAAAGTTGGAATGAATATTGATAGTCAAAAGTTTTTTTCTTTACAAGTTTTCCTCTAGCCATTTGATATAGTTGTTGGTCATGCGACGTGCGATCAGGAAGTCGGTCGGCCACACGGTGAACATCAACCCTCCGTGAAATCCTGTGTCGTAGTGTTCGTGCGTCACCTCGACACCAGCAGAACGGAGCCGCGTGACATACATGATCCCATCATCTCGGAGAACATCATACTCACATGTGAGGATGTAGGCCTTGGGCAGAGAGCGCAAGGCAGAGTCTGGAACCAGCAGGGGGGAAGCCCTGGGGTCGGCAAGAGATTGAGCGAGTCCCTCCATGCCGACGCCCTCTCCTCCGACTCCCTGCACCACAGCAGGAGCACTATAGTTGTATTTTCTATGATATGTTTCTGGCAGAAAGGCGCTCCAGTTGACAAACTTGAGCAGGCTAGAAGACTCAGGGTTGTTGTGAGTGTTGGCCATCATGGCTCTGAAAAGGGCCTTGTCGCTGGTGAAGTACTCGCTCCAGAAACGGACCATGAGGGTGCGGGGCAGAATGGGCATGTCCTGATTTTGCTGATATGAAGGTGTGTTGAGGTCCAGAGCCTGCAGAACAGGGTAGATGAGTGCTTGGGCCTTCAAATGGACCTGCTGTCCAGGATCTTTTTGTAACTGTGAAGAGAGAGAGTGAAATATTGGCATTTAGTATTGAGTTTCTGTCATTACAATTAAATATGGGCTGAACATTTTGAGAAATAAAACAGTGTAATCTGATTAGATTAGTCATGATAGTTTACACCCCCGTGTTCTGTATGTGTCACTGAGGCTCAGCTCAATGCATACATGCAAACTTCAGTGTGCATATATGCAAAAAAATTCGCAATACTTTATTGTCACTATACTTGTACAGAACACAGCATAGTCTTGTCATTCCAAATAGTTGTACTGTGTGTGAAACTATGCTAAAGATAGAGGATAGTTTGAGAGAATTCACAATAACCTGAACCTAAATCACTCTTACAAAAGGAAATTCCAAAGAGATTAACTTCAGAGAGCTAAACTCCTCACCTTATTAAGGCTTATTCGTTGCACATTCATTGTATCTGGTCAAGTGCTCATAAAATGTGTTTCTTTTCTTTAATGTGTCGCCATGGGTCTTGTGTGTGAACAAATTCCAGTCCTTGTAAATCAGTATCTCGAAAATGTTTTGACTTTTTTATTTTTTTTATTCTCCGACTGCAATTTGAAATGTCCAGTTCCCCCAAAGTAATTGATGGGAAAGTTATGTTGTGGCATTCATACAGTACAAATTAATTGTGAAAGTGTAATACTCATATGAATCTGAAAAATCAGCTAACTATAAAAAAGTTGGCTACTACTGGCCACATCAGAACCAGCAAAGGGTAATACCATCCTATGTATTATAAACTGGCTCATTGACATTGCATCATGGCAACTCTTCATCGAGGTATTTCTGGTTCCACATGTGAAGCAGCAATATAGAGCTGCCACGAGAAAGAAAACACGGATTCATGACCTGCTGCGAGACGGCAGCTGCCAGGTTCCCTCCAGCACTGTCCCCAGACACAGCGATGCGTCCCGGGTCCACAGAGTACTTGGCCAGCACCCCCTTCTGGAGGAAGTGTTTGACCACACGGTATACGTCCTCATATGGGACTGGGAAGTGGTGAGCAGGGGCAAGTCTGTACCTGGATAAGCAGAAAGGTGCCGATTAAAGCAGAAGCAGAAATAAACATGAACTTTGAAGGACATAAGCACAGGAGACCTTTTGAGGCACGGGAATGAAATGTTAAGACGTTTTAAGGGAATAACCAGATCATCAGATGAAGGGCAAATCTACTTGAAAATAGCAGTTCAGCTTTCTCATTTCATTTGTCCATGTTTGGGAGAAGAAATAAGTATGTACTAAATATGTTTTAGTTGCAGTTCTACATCTTCAATGTAAATGTATCTTCTAGCATACGTGTGAAATTAAACAAATGAGGTGAAATAAGTATGCATACCTTTCTGCAATCAAACTAGACTGATATATGCGGGACTTTACTGTGTTTTAGACCTTTAAAAAGTAATATCTATCGCATAGAGTAACTAATTTATTGTTTAAAAAACAAACCTCAAAATCATGCTTACTTCAAGTGTTGCAACAACTGCTAACGTTGGTGAAATGAGGTCCATTAAATCAATTTGCTATGTTCTGAAATATTTTGTGATTAAATCTAGAAGCCATATGTGACACATGGCTGACTGAGATTGTTAAATGCTAGAATTACTCATTCAACCATCAACTAATTATAGACAGGAATTTGGACGAGGCAGAAAAGGCAAAACCCACACACACCAATACACGAACCCCCCAATGTCAAGTATGCTGTGTCAACCAGCACAACCGCGGAATACACATTAAAATAAAAAGTATCACTTGATGGCTGCGTACTGGACTTCCAACCTAACTGTTGATTGCTAAATCTAAAAATGAATAGTAAATAGTGAATAAGGACGTGCCAAAGAGAAACAGTGTGTGTGGCTGTGACAGTCGGAGACTCGGCGAGACCCAAATGAAAACCTGTTAGCTTCAGTCCACTGCATCCTCACTTCCATCTCGCCTGTGACTAATGAGGGAGGACGGGCTCATACGGCGACGGAAAATTGTGTGAGTGTCTGAGAGAAAGAGTTTGGAGCACAGTATGAACTCTGAATAATACAAATGAAACAGCAGTGTGTGCACGATGTTACAGCAGCTGCATACATCCGGCAATACAATATGAAACACTTACTCTACAGACAGAACCACTGCGTCGAGCTCGGCAACAAGTGTTCTGGCCAGCAGATCATATGGACTCATCCCTGCAGAGACAGAGAACATGTATTAGAACTTTAAAGCAACACAAACCATCACAATCATTGATATCCATCTTATAAAACACAGTACAACTCACACAGCACCACACATGAAGGATACACAGCACGAACAGGGATTCATCAGCTTCCTGGTGTTAGGTTGTAATAGTTTATTTTGATAACATCTGCAGAGGTCTTATGTTTTAAATTAATACATATAGAAAGATATTGTCATAGAAAATATTAGGGAGAATATTGATATTGTTATTAATGTATTATGAAGCATAGGGGTAATGTTTACTCTTTGCAAATGTAAATGGCAAGAATTAATGTATGTTGCATGAGAGTGACTATGTTAGTATTATAGATTGACGAGGCCGGTTAAATTCCGTCAAGTGACTTACAATAACAAGGGACTTTTATTGTGAAAGTGACTTTAATGCGGACAATAATAAGACGGGACTCTTATTGTGAAAATACTTGTTTAGCGTCTTGACCGGAAGTGACGTTTTGACCGGGCCGGGGACATTGAGTATGAAACTCCGTGGATTAGAGAAATTGGGTCTCCTCCACAGGTATTCTCGATGCCGGAAGGAGGGCGGAGGAGCCGATGAAGATCGCAATCGTGAGGCCTTGAATGTTTGTTTTACACTTCCTGCCATTAAATATTGATAACTTAATTCACGCGCGTCCGGAAGCCTGTTTTCCATCATTTGCGAAGTGCCCAGTTTCAGAATTACTTTACACTGGCAAGATCTGTGTGTCTGTAATGGTTACAGCCGTTCAACAGATTGCAGCAACAGCATGAGATGTGTCGAACCGCATGCCCACTCGTGTCTTCAGGTTTTGGATTAGCAAGGCTGACCACCCTCTGAGGTTCCCACCGCTCCAGCAGACGGTGTGTTATTTCTTCACGAAACCGGGAAAAGCGCTGTGCCTTGTGTAGCTTGCTCACAATGTATCATCACAATAGCCGTCACTGAGGCGATATAAAACTGTCAAATAATGTGTCACATCAGCAGAGTTACTGTGTCAACACTAGAATAGGTATTGCCCATTCATCCAGTCTTAATTTGTCTGTGATGAAGGAGCCGAGAGGCCAGCCTATGAACTTACGGGAACTACCCAGGCACCACCCTCCACCGTGCAGGTAAATGACAGCTCGACTGAGCTCAGTGTCACCGCCTGTCTGCTTCGGCTGGTACAGCACCACCTCCACTCCATCAAAGGTCTCCTCCGTCACCTCGATATGCTCGTCAGACTCCGGCACTACCTTCTCAGCCAGAGTGATGAAGTACATCACCCCCATGTAGTCCTTCAGCCCCAGTAATTCACTGAGGTCCGCCTAGAAAGTGAAGCGGGGAGACAGCACGAGATATAAAGACAAGAAAGATGATTATTGTTCACCAAAGACCGAGCCATTGGTGTTACGTTGGATACTTACAGTGAAGTTATTTGCAGGCAGTTTATCCAAGTAAACAATCACCTGAACCGAAACTCATCACGTTCAAAGCACAAAGGGTAAAGATGGTAAACTACATGGCCATATTACAGAGGGAGACGATAGTCATATGAATATTGCCTCGTAAAATGTCAACAGCCCTCCCACAGTTTTTTTTTTTATGAAGTCGAAACTACATGATAAGTTATAAAAGCATGACTCAGACTCCATTATGTCTGATGAGGCAGCCAGTGGCTTTTATTATGGCTAATCAGCTGATGCTCTTCTGCTGTGATCACAACACACACCTAGTGAAGCACAGCAGTTGAGACACTAATCTCTCTCTTTGTCACAGATCATTTGCGAAAGTAAAAAATAAAGAGCCTACATTTTGAGTTAAATACTAAAACATAAAAAATGTGGTTTGTTTGTAAAAGAAAGAGAGAGAAGTCACTTACTATCCTACTATACTCCAAAAGTAACTCGGAATCACAATCTAACAAGTAATCTAAATACACCGTGATCAGGTAATCAATCATTTGACCCCTGGTCATCCCTTTGCTGTGATATCCTTAAGGGACACACATGTCCATGTAAAGAAACTGCCATATAGTGATATTAATTTACACTTTTGCTGAGTGAGATCTTATAACCAGCTTCTGTCCTGATCATAATATAATATTAAAATAAAATAATTGAATTTCCAACATTAATTTTTAGAAGGAAAACGCAAAACTCACAGCTATGCCAAAATGTGTGCCATAAGCATTAATACAGTCGAAATACAAGGGCATAAATATGGCTAAATAATTCAATAATGAAGGCTGAAATACAATATTTTACAGTGATACATTATAATAATTAAAATAGAATTGACTTAATATACTGATATAGAAAAACAATGTTCTGTATTATTAAAACTCAAACAACTGCAACCCCTTTCTAGTTAGTGAAAATAAATAAAGGTGTGGCACTAATATTACAGCCATGTAACAATACTCACATATGGTATTCTAAACATATAGAGTCCTATGGGCTACAGTGGTAAACAGAGTGGAGTTTACTTTGTCGGGTCTATTATTAGAACAGGTGAGCAGGACTATACAACACATGGATTAGCATCTGACATAATCTGGTGTAACAAGCATGTATATCTACATCAGCAAAATACAATAAACGTTTAACCTTTGTCCTTACTGACAGGGAGAAACAACACAACCAAGACGGTTTGCTTGTTTGTGGTTTGGCATATGGCTAAATGACGTAACCATGTATTAAACTGAAATAATAATAAAGTGTACATTCACCCACAGTGCTACATATATTCATGTGCAAAGTAAATATCAATAAGCTACCAGGCGATCTAATGTTGAGATAGCCTGCAGGAAGACGTGTTGTGTTTCCTTACCAGGTGGCTGAGACTTCTGAAGAAAGAGTTGGTCAGCATGAGTTTCCATCTCTCCTCTATTTCCTCAGGAATGGGCTCATAAATATAATACGCGGTAAAAGAGCAGAGAGCGACGATGACAATGATGCTTCCGAACCTCATTTTACAACATGGGTGCCCAGCAGCTGACTGCAGGGTGCAAACAGAAACAGGTTGTGAGCCGCGCGTGTTCGTCTCTCCGGTGCGCCACGAAGCTTACGCTCGGAATTAATTTGTGATCCAGACCAGCTAAATATGACAGCACGTGTTTGGTGTCATTTGATGAATATCAGCGTGCATGTTCGGAGCGTTTTCCTCGCTGCGCGTTCCGTAATGCATGTCTGTCACGTGGAGCCCGCAGAATCAAATTAAGTGTTCGTGATATGGAGACAGGCGAGCCCGCGCGCCCGCAGTCCTCACGAGGCAGGACCGTCCCACCTTGGCGCGCACCAGCGAATTCCTCAGGTGCCTCGTGTTGTGGCCGACAGCTTTACACGGGACGCGCCGCGGAACTTTACAACTACCCAGATGCAACTTAATGATCATCATCGTTTGTAAAACAGCAGCTGCGCATACGTATGGGGTCAGATCAGTCTCAATAATTGCAAATGCACAAAGAGAGACTTACAAATGAAAACACGAACATTCACAATGCGCACACAACAATTCACACATATTTACAAATACACGCAGAAGGATTCACAAATACATTCCAATATATAAGGCAGAACTAGTGGTTAGTTCTATTGTGGATGGCGGAAAAGTTCACTTTCTCCACGGAGTCAACTCACGGAGAAAAGCCCCGCCCCTCTAAGGCGGAACGGCATCTGATTGGCTACAGATATGGCCATGTTAAAAAAAACGCATTTACAGATTGAGCCACGCCAGGGGAGTCAAGTGTGTTCCAATCCACCAACATATGCAGTGCGATCCACAAATCAATACACATAAATCCACAAACAATTATTTGTGATTTTTCTTTTAATTCATTTTTTGGAATGTATTTGTGAATCGTTCTGTGTATATTTGTAAATTGTGCTGCAGGAGTTTGACAAAGACGTTGTATAAGTTCAGGAGAGTATGTTTTTTGCTCCACATATCGTACTACAAAACAACATTCAAGAAAACATGACATTTGTGTGGGAAAAAAAGAAAGACAGGTCGTGTTATTTCTAGTTGAAGTAATTATCACATGGGTGGCTCGGACCAGTGCTGACAAACCAAGGATTTACAACAAAAGAAGCTTGTTCCATACACATGGAGTATACTCTGTCACAAAGGAAACTTTCCCTCAGTCTATTCACACTGTTAAAAATAGAATAAATGAGAATTATGTGTTAATTACCGTCGGGTTTAACATATCTAATGTCACCTTGAGGCCCTCTTGTTTTTAGATAAAGAAATACTGCAGAGATCAAAAGCCCCCGGTCATGGCGAGGGCACTGTTGGTGCTACTTCACATTCACTGAAGGGATTTGGTTGAGCAGTGTGTTGTACAGTTGTTTCATCTATGTGCAGGGAACTTTCTCAGAAACCTAAGCCACATGCATCCACGTGACTTTTTTGATAACCTCTGATCGTTTCAAACCATTCATGCTGAAATTTGGAATTTGCTGATGTTTAGGACCCGGCAAGTGTCACTTTCCATCAGCCATCAAACTCTATTAAGATGCAATCTGTGGGATCCGTGGTGTGACGGAGGCTTCAGTGAATGCCTCTGAGAGATGAACACTGCTGAGCAGTAGAAGACTGAATCTCTTCTCTGAATACAAAATTACACGTCAGACACTCCAGGATTTCTCCCTGGAATTCCCTCCCTCCTTTTTTTCGCCTGCAACCACCGGCCTGCACTCAGCGTCTAACGGAGACAACTTCACTCGGTTGGTAAATCTTTCATGGATCTCTCTTCACTTCTTGCGTCCTCGCAGTGGGGAGCACGGTGTGTCAGAGGGAGCGTGGGTGAAGGGGTTGTCTTCAGCTATGGGTGCAGGGTGGGGGGGGGGGTTGCTCAAGCAGATGAAAAAGTTATCTGAAGACTGAAGTACTGTGTGAATGTGTTAAGTTGTGAATGCGTGGCCATGCTTCATTCCTTTGTGCATGTTTGTGCGAGTTTAACACATCTCCACAGGCACCACAAATGATTATAATGAAGTATCTCAATCCAGATCTCCACTTCCAGTGATGCGTATGAGTGCAATTCTTTTAATTCGTCGAGCTTTGCTGAGGCAAAGAAGATTGGCTGCATGATTGAAGACAAATTATGTTCATGTTTCTTCCATCAAAGTATTTCAACTTGGTCCAGAGATGATACCGAGACAGTATCTGTGTTCATACACGAGAAATGCAGAGTCAAATACATGAAGTCTGGGAAAATTCTTTGAATATCTATAACAGGGACTAGCGCCAGATTAATTAAACTACAATAGGGAGATGGGGAAATGTGTATTTTCCTTGTCATGACTGATCTATTAATGTATGTCTCTGATTCCAGTAATCCTGTGGCTAAACTGCAAACCAACTGGCTTTCATTTCATGCTGTCGGCCAGAAACAGAGCCACAACCTGTCCATTTATAATTATGAGCCTGGCAGGTGGCCTTGTGTTGTTGGTCCATCCTCTTGTTACTTGTCCAGCCAAAAAATACTGTCCACTCGTACATCTCAAGTTACTCCATGCTCCCATGCCTGTGCTTGTTTTTCAATGTGTTGGTTCTTCCGTCCTGGTAACTTTGTGTGCGATAGTAGGCCTATGGGCACCTATTTGTGTCACGGCCGACTACTAAATTAACTGAGGTATCAATATATCATATTGAGATGAATAATTAATGAAATACTAAAGAAAACTGCTGTTTATAATTGCAGGAGCTGACATACAGTGATTATGCAGTAAATTCCCACTAAACTGTTTTTGTTCCATGCTATCTCAATCAGCAACTCTACTGAAGTGTTTCTCTCTTGGAGCATAAGCTGCATTATGTTGTACTGTATTACATTATAGTGTTACAGACGCTGCATAGACAGAATCTGAGAGTTATAGGTGTGAATGACAGAGACGTGTGCCTCCAGCCAGTGATTTCATTACTGTATGAACACAAGTCAACGATTGTTACTCTATTGCCAAAAAAGGTAAACACAATATGAAATCAGCATTCAACCTTTCAGGTCCAGGATCTAATAAGAGTTATAGACTGCACATTCTGTCAAAGGCAGTGAGGATCAAAGCCATTGCTGTTTGTTACGCGTCAGTGTTGTGTGTTCTCCCCTCCCCCCTTGTTTTCTCTTCAGGTGGCATTAATTACGACCTGTACAGGCCAATCTGACTGCACCTGGGTGCCAGAAGGCGAGCTGGCCAATCGGCTGAGTGGGCCCTGTTTAAAAGGGCGAAGACTGTAGAGTTCGGGGTGGTTTTTTGGGATTGTGTAAATGAGTACACTGACACTGTAAGAGGCACATGTTTGTGGTGAGAGGTTGAGGACAGTCGGTAAGTTTGGGGTTACATGTACATTTGTGCACTCTTATAGGTACTTTGTGTCTAGAAACACTAGACTATTGGCTGGTGCCATTTTGTTAGTTTCTTTTTATTGAGGTAGATAGCCAGGCCTAGTTTTGTTATCTTGATTTCATTTGTTTGGCACAACCACCACTGTCCCAATCTCTCCCACTTCATTGAACCTTTGTCTTTTGTGTTAAGAATAAATATTATTTGAACCCGTTACTCCTACTTTTGATATTTTTAACTTATTTTTTGACTGTCACGTGTTCGTCCCCCCCCCCCCCCCCCCCCACACAGCTTATCTCCTAGACCGCAAAGGGGACATAACACGTTTCATACTAAAGAGAGGGAGTCAATTGGTGAAGCTTCAATGCCAAATTAAACAAAATAAGCTTTTTCTCTTTGAGTATAGGCTATAAGCTATAGTGGCCATATCTTTCTTTTGAAGTAATATATGAGATGACATATTTTTACTAAGCTGTGACATGATGAAGCTGGCAACATTCTATATATTTTATGTAATGTACAAATGTAATGAAAAGAATGAAAAACGTAATGGATTTATTCTACAAGCACCTGAAATATCAGTCCAAAAAACACTTCAACAGCGGTGCACTGCGTTACATATCTCTTTCTTACAACAAACACTTATACTGTATATATATATTTATATATTGTATATTTTTAAGCCAATCTTAGAAAACCTTTTACACCAAACACATTCTTGGTGTCTATCGAACTATTGTAACGACAAAATATATAAAAAGATGCCAGCCTTATCCCTAAAAGTGTCAACAGATCCTAAAATCATCACCATGTTTATTTGACATAACATTGAAATAGCTTATGTCAAATAGAAATGAGTGTATGCCATAATATAACAAACTGTTCTTCAACTCCACCAAAGAACTACATGAGCACATTTAATCAATGCGGTTGTGATCTTCAGTGCTGGAAGAGATTAGAGGGCATGAAACAATAACAATATTCATGAAGGACTTTCTCGTAGTGTCTCAGATACAGTTTGATGATTCCTTCTCCCTTTGGCTTCAAACTCCTTTTAAAGGAAGATCAGCCTTGTCCGTTCTGTACTGTGCACATGTTATTCAATTAAAGCAGCAGTAAAGATCTTGAGGTTTAATATTTCCTCACTGTGCTCCATGATCATGGGTCTGGGTGTAGGAAAACACAGTGGATAAGCTCTTTATCGGTGGTCACCTATGCAATACTTTAGACATAAGGAATGTTGGCCCCTCACCCTGATCCACGTGAATTTTTTTCTATGTTCTCAGCAGACACAAAGGGACTAGAAGGCACGTGGTGTTGGTTGCACATTGAAGACAATTCATTCACATTAAAAGTGTTGGTAATTTTTGTTGTTGATAGGGCTATAGATGGTTTGGCGATGTTGACATCATTTTAGACATATTCAAACGACCGGCTGCTGCTCTGGAGAGCGGTTTTTAAACAATGTTGTCATTGTTCAAGTTTTATTGTAGTTCCTTATTTGAACAGCTCACTTGACTTTGGCTGAAAGACTTCAACTCCCATCATGCAACACCAGCAGGCCAGTGCTGTCACAATGTACAGGGACAGTGAAACGTGCTTAACATACATAGAAGTGTACAAACTGTTTTCTGGTTGGAAATGGAAAATAAAACTACAGTTGTAATGCATTGGTACTAACTTTAAAGTATAAGTCATGTTGCAGTAAAAAGCCTAACTTCAAATACATGTCAATTCAATCAGTCCATGTGTAGCTGTTGAACTTCGCCCTCCAGCAGGTGGCGCTGTGACCTAAACCAACTGCTTCAAGACCTCAATGCGTCTACTTTTCAGCATATTGCACCCGCATCTTCAACATTGGGTAGACAACAATATCAATTCTAAAGCTAGATGCAAAAAAAAATTTTACAAAAATTCTCCAGAGAATCATAAACTTAGAATAAGGAAAAAAAGAAATCATTTTAGCACATTTTGGTCTCCCTGACAAGTATGTCTCCAGTGCCTCATTAATAAAAACATACAATCTATAGAAAATGTTTGGCTCAATGAGTTTTCCGCATTTATACCCAAATAGGGAACAGCTAACTCAACAAATGTAATGTCATGAATTCACTATATTGACATTTTTGCGAGCTTCTACATGAGATAACCTACAGATGGGGCAGAGGTCACTGCACAGTTTTGTATTTTTTCCACACAGCAACTCATCAAGACTTCCTCATCCTTTTAACAGAGGGAACTCTGTTAAAAGGACCTACAAAGGTCCCTGAAGTTGCTTTGGTGTGAGGTGAGGTCACTGAGGTGTGTTGCTTTGCTGACACCGAGGTGAAAGGTCAACGGCGTGTAAATCACCCCCAAACACTGTGGCTTGAGTATCACACATACACACACATTCTAAAACTCTCAGAATCATACTATGAGCCGTCGTGGTGAGATGGTTGGGAAATCGTGCAGAGATTTAAGATGAGTAATCTCACAAATACGTACAGAAATAAAAAGGACAGGAATTGGCCCCAATAAGAAACAGATGAAGCGTGGTGTGAGTGACGGAGGAGGCATGTCGGGTGGATGCAGCGACACACAGGTTGTCACCATCGATAATGAAACCGTACCGTGTAACATACATTTGCACTTGACACTTCTGTTTCACCTTCACATGTTTACTTTAAATGGTGCCTATACTCCTCAGTACACCTCCGCAGTCTGGTTGTCTGTCTGAGTCGAGCAGATGGGAAAACCAGAGGCCCGGTACTGGAGAGCTGAGACGAATCGAATCAGACACACCGACTTTGGCGATTGATGGCGTAGTTGCTTTTAACTCCGTCATTTTCTTATGATCATTTTCATTAAAAAAACATTTCCCAGACTTTACCAAATCATCTGAAAGTATAAACAGAGTGCTTTATACTATTTACTGTAAAAACCTAAACACATTTTGTACAACAATCCTGTTTTCCAGTATTACATTTTAAATGTGTTGAAGAACAGTCACCTTTTCAGCACCAAGCTTTTTTTAGGCCTCTGCTCCAAAAATGGCATACCCAAACTAAAAAGGCTGTATCTCTGCAACCACTAGGGCTATTTTAACAATTGTTATCATTTTTACCTTTTGCATTTTTGTTCTTCTTTTGTTCAGATATGTACATATCAGTCTATATATTACTGGGTAAGAGTAAATGAAGATGGCACACAGAACAAATATAAAAATGTCTGGTCCGAATTGAAAAAAGCACTTCAAAGATGATTATATTTTTGCAGTTGAAAGGTTTAAAACTCTCACACATCATATTCAAATATGTTAACATTCTCTCTGCAAAGTTTGACTTTGAAAAAGTGAAGCAAAACAAGGTTAGAGAGGTTTTAGTTCAGAGAATTTAGGCGAGGTCTCCAAAATGTACATTTTGGCACATTTTGGATTAGAATTTTCTTATCTAACAAACCATATTTTCTAAATGTTAATAATCACAACCTTGAGACAAGTTCCCATCCTTCTTCTGCTCATGATTAATGGAACCCCATGATATGCTTTCAATCCTTTCCTAATCTTCTGTTCTTTGTTCTCCAGATTTTAACAACACATAGTCATATGGGCCAAATGAAGAATATTTAGTTCAGGGTTGCTGTAGCTCTTCACTTCATGAACTTTAACAAAAAACATTGCAAAAGGTACAAACAGTGTGCACAGACATTTCTTAAATTGTTGCAATGCTTCATTTCCGCAGCGGTCGCTTTAGTTTAAAGCCAAGGAGGTTAAGAATATCCAATATTTCAAAACAAACAATGATGCAATATCCAAGAAGGTTCTACAGAGAGCAGGTTGTTTTTCTCTTCTCTTCTTGTTTTATTTCTGTTATTTTATGCTCATTAATCTACTACATATGACTTTTTCTGGTTCAATTAAAGTGTGAGATGTCATGTTACAGCATCTGAAATGCCCCAAACTAAGAAAAGTCAGAAAAGGGGAGGCATTGTCTTTGCCTCCCTCATGTGAGGGTGGAAACGTGAAAGCTTGCCTTTGTTGTTCATTGCTGTCTTTTGGTTTCACTTCCTAAGTTGACCAATATGAGCATTGAGATACTGTTTTTGTTCAGTAAGGATTAAGGTCCGAGGGAATAGCAGGCTGACTCACCCCCTCGTTCTTTAAGACTCCTCATAGACATTTACAGGTTTCTAGACGGATGATAGAAAGACTTGTAAAGCACTCCGATTTGTTCCTGTGACATAAATCTCAGCCTGCTCTGAGGTCACAGAGACACTGGACGACCGACTGAGTCTGAATGAGATAAATTAGACAACATGGTTGATTTTGAAGGCCTTTTGGCATCATCTGAGACACTGATGTCATTACAGTGTCCCTGACTGTGTAAGGATGCTTCGAGAACCAGGTCCCTCGTAAACAGAAAATATGTTAGCACTGTCTCTCAGGACTTTTGTACGAAATCAACATTACAGCTTCATCTCTGGCAGTGAGCAGTCTAAAATCAGTAATCACGCTGATGGGATATTTGATCTATTTTGTAAGGGCGTTGGGGGCCTTTTGTAAGTTATGTTGGGATACAACGGGTTAAAATAACAGTAACACGATTACATATTTTTCAAATAAACATTGCAAAAAATATCTGTTTTTATTTTTCTAATGTATTTCACTTGTGTTTCTGACTAAGATGCAGTGCTGTGTAGAGTGTGAGTTGTTGGTATGAGCAACTACACAACTTACAACCGGTTGATGTTGCAAAAAAATACATTATATCCATACATCAATTTATTGTACACGTAATGCCTGGCCATGAATAAGGAGAATACAATCGTGAAAAGGACTTTCACCTGCTGCATCATTTCAAACACAGCATGTGGTGGATTAGATTTACTGGAATCCATTCACTTCAGTCATTAAAACCTACAATTTATGGAGCAGGAAGTCCACATCTTTAGTTATTCCTTCAGCAATGAAATGATTTTCGCAATGTTATTAGTCAAAAACAAATTTCCACTCAATATGCATCATGTTGCTTTCTTTCAATGATCTACTTTTATTACTATACGCTTATAAAATCCTTCTCCACATTTGTGAAATTCGGACACAATCGTGTCTTTATTTCATGGAACTAAGGGAGATACGTATTTCATTCATGTTACTCTCCCTCAACAAATGAAGTGTGTTCAATGTGTGTATGTTATCGATGTGCAGATGACAGAGTGGTGATCGACAGAGCGCGGGACATACAGGACTTCCAGCAGGACCGTGATATATTCTAATGGCTCTCATGGAATGTTCTGTTTTTATTGGGGCTATTTGGGCCCAAAGGATCACAAGGCATGGAAATAAATTGGAATAAAGACAGCAGGGGACTCTGTTATGTTCACAGTCACCCAGATCAGAACCATATGGTGTCATGTTTTCTTCATGTTCCATGGCCCATGGTTGCAACCTCTGGAATCACTAAACATGACAAGAAGCTCAGAGTGACTGACGTACAGAAGCACGGGCTCGGTCCGTGCTTCTGTACGTCAGAGTCACTCAGCCCGAACAAATAGAGGCAGATAATGTGCTCCGCTGAGTCCGGCTCCGCCCACCAGAACACCGGCCTGATGGGTTGTTGCACTGAGAAATATCTTCATCCCAAAAAAAAAGATTGATATTAGTCATGTGTATTAAAATGATGTTTTTGAAGGCATGTTTCTTGTATTGATACCAGTGCAATGTATTGTTTATCGGCTCTTGCTTCAGGACGATGCTAAATTAAAACCACGTTACACAACAGAATGACTCACTTGCTCTGACAATGTGAACGTACAGCCACATTTGACATTGGACACATGTCAGCGATATGTGTGTCATACGTGTGTCACTGCATTTCTTTTCAGAGTGCGTGTGTTTTGGTTGTCTCGGCAGAATGGTAGCACTGTGGTTACCGCGGTGACCCCGATCACTGCAATCAGAGGGATAAACAAAGCGGTAAACAAATGAGTTTACACAATGACACTGTGTTTTCCTGGCATGTTTAAACATACCAAGAGTGAGGTCAGATTCACATGCACTAAAAACACGCTTGTGCACACAACTGCACCTCAACCAATGGGCACAGGCAAACAGACACTCTCATATGTTCTATTCCCCGGCTTTTCTTTACTTTGATTCTGACAATTGTGTGCACCTTTTTTCTGTCACACCTCTATTCATTGTGGTTTGAGTCTTAAGAAAGAGGATAGAAATACAGTATATATATATATACACATATATATATAAATATATATTACCCATGTATCTCTTTAAAAAAGAAAGAAAAAAATCACTACAGTCTGGTATGTGTTGTACCTCTGATTGTTTTCTTCCAATATGCAGACTTAGTGATTCCTGGATTTTTTTTTGCATTCTATATTTAATTTAAAATGTTTTTGATATTTGTTGGATATCAATGATCTCCCTTTTTTTTAAAGATTTGTGCAAGTTTTTCGATTTTTTTATCCACATGAAAAAAGATGTGACAGACAAGGGTGCAAACAATGGTCAGAATCAAAGTAAAGAAAAGCCGGGGAATGGAAAATATGAGAGCCGCTGGTCTGTTTTCTTCTCCCCTGCAGTAGAAATAACTCAGAGTTGATCAGATACTGACTCACAAGTTCCAGGCGGCAGTAAAGAAGGGATGCATTAAAAAAGACAGGGGGGAAAAGAGGGAGGAAAGACCAAATGGTTACTACGTGTGAGAGTTTGAGCTTTGCAATCCGTCATTGTGCACTGCCGTGTTTCGCTGAATGTGAACCGTAAAGAGAGTATAGTTAAACATGTTGAGCCGGAGCATTATTTATGAGCTATAGATCTAAAGAAGATGTACACAGATCAGCATGCACCCACCGGAAATACATACAGAGCAGTGGGTGCCACTGAAAGCTCAGGTAACTTCATATGTTTAATATATATATATATGTGTGCAGAAGTTATAACCTCCTTCATTTGTGTTAGGAATCACAGGCTATGTGTGATCACACAACACATGAAGCAAATGGCTCACAACCTCGCCGATAACGTGTGACTTCATGTTACACCTTCTTGGCATTGACGGAACAATAATGACTGAGTTGTTTCAAGGTCGTATAAGAAATAAGTTAGTTTTCTTGTTCTTATTGTCGTCGTTGGTCAACTCTGTTCTTTTGTACGGTCTTAAGGAAAGAAATCCAACCATCTGCTTTTGTTTTGTCTTCGTCTTTAAGACTAAAATATTCACTGGCTCTCAAACACACATTTGACATTGATATTAAAGTAATTAGAATGAGAATATCCTGCTGATCTCAGAGCTGGAAAACAAAGATCCATCATAAACTTATAAGGCCGCCTGCACAGAATCTCCAACATTTCATCACCATCTTGAGCACTCTCGATGGAACCAAAACTAGTTTTCACCATCGCTGTGATTAAAATGCTCATTGACACAGATGGCAGTCGTAAATCAGCAATGACTCAGCCAATGGCAAACAGCCATGTGGAACTAAGGCTGAGCAGATAGCCCAGAGTTAGGCTGTAGAAGAGTATCCATGCACACTGCATGACATCCTACAGTACCATGGCCATGGACTGATTTGTCATTGATACAAAAGATAGATAGGAGACTCATATTGTATTCCTGCAGTAAAGTATTCATGGGATACATATTTAGGCTGGAGATGCTGACTCATCATGTCATCAATCAATCACTACAATGTATGAGTAAGTCCTTTAGGAAATGAACTTGTTCTGACCTACCCAAAATACATATGAATGTTTCTGTCCGATAGCTCGACGCTCAAAGACACACACACACACACACACACACACAGACACACACATACACATACATAAACATCACTTTCAATGATTTTGATTGCATAGCCTTGCATATGTACACAATAGCACATATGATCATGCACAAGTATGACAAACACACACAAGTACACACACACACACGAACACTCACATATTCACGAGATGAATAAGAATGTATTAACTCTTACAGACTACGGTCATATTTCTTAAAGCTCCAGGATGCATCACAGTGCTGGTCCAAACACATTTTAAGTCTAGAATTAGCGAAACGTCAAGTGCAATGTTAAAGCAGTTTCATAAAATCACATTCCAAACCACAGAACAAACACAGCAAATGTAAATCCCAGACAAATATCCAACAGCAATAGTCCCAATAGTCATGGCATCACCTTAAAAGGCCAAAGGTCACATCAAACTCATAACAAACCGCTGTCAATATGTTTCACTAATGTCACATTCATAGGACTGGGCTAAGTTAGTTCTGTTGAGAGTCCATGGAACCTGAGTCACAGTGTGTGAGGGAGTGAAGTCACAGAACTGAATTCCAGGAACTAGATCACTCCAAAACTGACGCAACACACACACTCACACACACATTACCAATAAATAAAAAGGTTTGGAATAAAGACAGACTATTACTGTTTTTATTACAAACATAAACACATGGAGTCCTTCATTGTATATGCAGTGTTATTGAAAGTCATTTTATTAGTTTAGGACTTCAAACCCACATTACCGATTTGCCGCGTGGCTACAAACACAACCTAAATACAAATGGTCCCTGCTCGGGTAGTATATATAGTCTTATGAAGCTCTAGTACATGTTCATTCAGGAAGACTATACTTTTGTCGTTTATTTCTCATAAATATGCCATTCACTACTCACGCATGCTCACTCATAATTCCATTGCTGTCATAGTTTGGTGCTGTCAGTGATGACATCAACTCCTTGGATCAGCTGGTCTCCTCTATCCAATAGCACAACGAAAACAATTAAAGCGTTTGCCAATCATCTTGCTGCTGTCTCTGTTTATATATGACTCATGAATTCATTCATGCTGTTACGCACCCCTCCACCTCCCCATCTCCGCCCGGTCTTCGCAGGTCCATTCGCTTCATCTACTCATCATTCTATCAGCCTCATCAGCACCACCAGGTCGGGACTCCACGGGGCAGACGACCCTCAATTAACACCTCCCTGCAGGACTCCCACAACATTACACAAACATGGATTTTTCCATGTGCCTCTAACAAATTAGATATTACATCATCAAATTAAAAAGCTACCTTGTTAACGCTGGCTGCAATGTTTGTGGAAAAGACACAAAAAATGTAGTTTCAGAATTCAAATACATTTGTGATGAAATGATGGATGGACAGCTTCCAGCCCAGGCCTGGAAAAGTTGACTGAACAGTTGAGCATCGTTCAAACAAGGACCTTCATGGTAAAGAAAAACTATTCAGACTATGGGTCCATATTGCTGGCTGCTGGGCTTGCATTTTGTAATACCTTTTGCAAACTACCCAAATGGATGCTTACAGAACAAATATCCTTACTCCTTAATTTAAACAATTTTTAGAGCAAGATTAAGCATGAAGTTTATATTTGTGCTGTAAAACATAATAGGTAATTTAGAATGTGTATCCCCAGACTCAGTACTGTATGATCACACTTTTAAGAAGTTTTAATTAAAAAATACAAAGTATCTTTGATGCTTATGCTTCTCTTTCCAAACTATAAAAGAGTTATTCTATGATCAACACTCTGTGAAACACCCTGCTGCCCTAAAACTGATGTTCAGATGCCTAAACTTCAAGGGCATGTCAGTTAATATACGTATTTTGTGACTTTTTACAGCCAAAAAGGTACTTTGTTTACATCGAGGGAAATTAGTTTCTTCAGATTAGAAATACTTGTCTGTGTCGAATCAGAAATATTAATACGTGTGAATGTAAGAAACAGTAGAACATTATATGTGCTTGATTATTAAGAGAGAATTCCACACATGAGGAAAAACATGTCAAGGATGTTGAAAGAAGGTCTCACGTAAGGGGATATTTTTTCCAAACCACACTATTCCTGTCATCCGCCTCCCACAGAGGTGGGCCCCCAGTCATAACCCAGTGTGAGGAGCTGAGGCCAATGCTGTATGTGTCGACAGATTCCTCAGAGCCTACCAGCTAGCTGTGACTTTTAACAGCTGACCTGTTCCGCCACACACCGAGAGTAGAGAAGAAGAGAGCAATATCATCTTATGATTTCCCGCTGTCAAACAACATGCCGCTTTATCGAAGATATTTAAAAACCAGCAGGAATTCCAATTTTACCTCCAGAAACTTTTAAGCGCCGAAGCTTGAAGAATAATACGGCTGCCCTTGTAGTCCATCATCTGGAGTAAATTAAAGCCAAAGGGAAACAGTTTCCTTGGCAAGAAAAACGATGGACCCGATTCAACTTTGTGATCTGCAGAATCACAAACAAGCAGATCATTCTTGTACAGGCCACATATGCACGTAAAAACACGGACACAAACGCGGTTACATGCCATGCTCATCCCACCTCCTCCTTGACCCTCTGAGCCTCTTGTCACCGTCAATTTGATATCACCACAAACAGCTTTAATGCTGACTTGGCTTAAGACACATTAAACTCTACCTAGTGCCGTCCTTTAGAAAAGCTCTGCTCAATTAGCAGAACAAATCCACTTTGATTGGGATTTAGGAAATAAGCATGACATCCTGCATAATTTAATTAAGTCTTGTGTATATTAAGATTACATTGGCGGGGAGAATAGAAAGTCCCTAACCTTTATGAAAGTTGGTAATTGAATCATGTGTGTGGCAACATAGAATTAATAGTACTCTCTCATCCCTGTTGGTAAATCAAGAGTACCACACGTGTGTGTCTTACACCCAGTGACTGTTGCATTACCCTTCACTAGGAAGAGTAACAACATCTTGAGCTTGAGGTGTTGTTGTGCACACGTGTTGGTGGGTTGTCCAGATGTTCAAGTGAACAAGCCTGTGACCCCGAAATAACTGATGAAAGGGGTCCGTGTAAACCCCATTCTATGCAAATGATACGTCCACCAATGTGTGTGTGTGTGTGTGTGTGGGGAGGGGAGTGGGGGGCATCTGTGGATGCATGCATTAGGGTGTACGTTTGTTGATTCCCATTGGTTGTGAGGATGAATATAGTATTTGGAGGCAAAAACACACATTGTATGATTTAAAGAGATTTTTTACTTTTTCATGAATGCTACAAAACGACTGACTCTGAATGCTGATGGCAGCAGTTACAGTGAGTCAGAAAAATAGAAAGACATGTAGTATTTAAGCCGAAGATCATGCAGTCAGTTGTTCATATGTTTACTCTTTATCTTCCAATTTAAGAATTTGGGGGGATTTTTATAACATACGAATGGACCTATTACTACCCTTGTTTGAATTTCCGATTTTCGCATTTCAATTCATCATTATTTATAGAAACTTACTTACGATCTTGGATGTAAAAGCCAAAAATAGACAGACGTGCCCTCCAACATATCTGACACAATAGGCTACCACAATAGCAGCATGCAAAGAAAAAAAATCTTCGCCTCCAAATATGTGGATTCAGTGACTCAGAGGGACTCTTATAATTCTGCAAACCAGTCAAAAATAATTGATATTGAAAAAAGACAAACATGTAACCTATTATTCCTGAAATGTTGGTCAGTTTGTTGTTTTTATAATAAGCCAAACACACGCAGAAAAACAAGGGATCCAAATGGCCCTTGTGGGAGAGAAGAAAGTAAAATGCTTTTTGACCTAATTTGTTACACATGTCCTTGTCCATCATGATTGAATGGTGATTTAATTTCAAAGTTTAACCGTTTGTGGCGTAGACAAGCCAAGCTCAATCATATCAATATTATAAGATGCATTTGTGAAAAACAATTTGGTGAATGTTGGTTACTTTTTGCATAAAAAACAATTCAGTTATTGTTGTTTTAATGGCATTTAACTGTCAATCAGATGCGTGGTATCCCCGTCGAACCACTTCTCTGAGTGTGTGGTGGTCGCAGTTACTCGAGGAGTAGATCCACGCAGACT
The DNA here is from genome assembly GCF_029220125.1 of Pseudoliparis swirei. Classification (NCBI taxonomy): domain Eukaryota; kingdom Metazoa; phylum Chordata; class Actinopteri; order Perciformes; family Liparidae; genus Pseudoliparis; species Pseudoliparis swirei. The sequence continues at coordinate 20,009,531 of NC_079407.1, forward strand.
GCGCGAGGGGCGGAGGAGACCAGAGGGTGCGCTCGGCTGCCGGCGCTCACACAGACACGAGTCCCGTCCCGCTGCTCCTCAGACTCGGTGGACTCGTCTGAGGAATCAAACGGAACAACTATACTGAAACTGAAAGTCCTCTTTTTACAGGTCCATCCAGATTTGTTCACCGTTACAAGTGGCGCAGTTTTCTACGGATGTTCAAGAGCAGTGAAGGAACCCGTAGGTATATTTTGTTTAATCAATAAAATAAAATAAATAGTGTTTTATTACAATTGGTAATAACAACAATGTTCTCTGGCTTCGAGAGAGAATAGTCCGCATCGTTGCATACAATTTAGCATGGGTAATGTATTGTGTGGGCTCTGTATCACAATGTCTATTTCATGAATATGAATAATAAAAATCTAATGTGCAAATATTACGAACTGTAAAAGGTTGAGTGATATGATGCAAAGTTATATAAAGAAACTGCACTAACGTTTCCTTCATCGGGTATCCTTTATCTATCCATCAATCTCTTATTGTTTTCATATTTGGAGGAAGTTAATGCTGTGCGTCTTTTTCCAGGTGGGATTTATAAATGGTTCAGGACTAAATCTAATCCCCCCCCCCTGTCTGTGCAGCCGAACCCCCATCCCCGTGCACAATGAGTGCTTGTGGCTGCAGCGCTGCCTGCCAGCGGAGGTGGCTGCTGAAGGCTCTGTTGTTCTTGGCTGCTGTGTTGCCGACGAGCGGCGACTGCCCCAAATCCTGCGTCTGCAACGTTTTCACTGAAGTGCATTGCACCTTCAGATACCTGAGCAAAATACCTGACCACATCCAGCCAGCTGTGGAAAAAATTAACCTCGGGTGAGCTTCTGCTTTCTTCACAGCTTTTGACAGATTGGAGAATGCAGGTGATTTACTGGAGAGGAGGATGGCATTGATTTAATGAAACCGTATAAGCAAGAACCACATGAAAGAAAACAATGTCAGGTAGGCCTACTGCCTTTTCAACAAAGATGTAAGCCATTGTAAAATAAGTAAGTAACTCCAAAATAAAATATGAATTAAAATGACTATTATCATATTGCTAGCACAATTTAAATTCCTTTTTTTGGCTTGCTTTGGTGATATAAATTATATCATATATATATATATATATTATATAATGTATCTATATATATCTTATATATGATACAATGTATGTATATATATAAATATATATATATATTATATGTTTACTTTAACTATGGGCACCTCACCTAAATCCCAATGTAATCCCACCCAAATTAAAACCTGAGGGGAGGTCTAATCCATCAATTCAACTCAAAACAGCATGTGGGAGTGCAAATTTCTCCATACTCCAACTATACAAATCTTAAATGCATGTTTTAAATCATATTATAATAGTTGGATGCTAATAATGACAGTTACTTATCCACAAAAGGTTGCTAGATGTTAATACATATATCATAATTATTTGAAAAGTCTAATCAGGAATAGTAATTAAAAAAGACTTGTCTTGGTCTACAGGGATTTAAATGTGCTTTGAATAAAGCCAATTCCATAAAGTAGTATGTGGTACATTTAATCTGAAGAGCTGAAGTCTGTTTTTTCTGCTTTTAGGTACAACCATATAACTGTCTTGAGAGAAAATGATCTTTCAGGACTTGAGAACTTAGAGTTGTTGATGCTGCATAGCAACGCCATCCACACTATTTACGACACAGCCTTCCAAGATCTCAAGTCCTTACAGGTAAAATCATGTGTTTGTCATTTTCTTATGAACAGACTTTAACCTTTCTTGTAATATTGGAATACACACATTGTCTGTGCTAGAATATCAAACGCATGTAGTTGTGTAAAAAGCCAGCCAGTATACAATAGTTCAGTTCAATGCTTGAACATGCATGACACACATAGAAAGAACTGTGTGTTTAAACTTCTCCAGACTAAATAAACAATTCACAAATTAGTATTCTAATCAACAGTAAATTGCATAACTAATGTGCTGTTGGTTGATATACTAATATATACAAAATAATGTTTGAATATCAAGTAAACAGTCTTTTGAAGACATCTCCAACTTCTCAATCACATTCTCACAGGTCCTGAAGATGTCGTTTAATAAAGTAAAGGAAATTAAGAAAGAGACATTCAAAGGCCTGGACAGTCTGCTGAGACTCCACATGGACCACAACAACATTGAATTCATCAACCCAGAGGCTTTCTACGGCCTAACTAAACTGCAGCTGGTCCACCTGGAGGGTAATCACCTCCAGCAGCTCCACCCAGACACTTTCATCACACTGAGACACAGCCAGGTGTTCAAGGTGTCCTCGGTGAGAAACATCCACCTGTCGGAAAACCTTCTCACCACTCTGCCTGAAGACATCTTCTCAGGCTGCAGCCAGTTAGAGAACCTCTTCCTCCATGGAAACCCATGGACATGTGATTGCCGTATGAAGTGGTTCTCAGTGTGGGCACAGAGGAACACAGGTGAGGAGTGTGTTTTGAGAGAACCAGCTATTGGTGAATCTAAACATGCAAAAACGTTTTGTGAAGCTGCATTATTTGTTAGCAGCTTTAATAACCCACTTCTGGTAACAGGTTGGTAACTGTCATAGTACTTTAGTGGATATGTGTACTCTTAAAGTACTATGTTTTTCTCCTGTGACGTAATAGTGCTTGGATTTGTATCCAAAGCAAGAAACGCACATCCACATCCAAGGAGGAAAATACATAAATCTTTGCAGAGACGTCACTGGAAACAGCGGTCGTCTCATCTTGAAGTCTACATAAAAAACGAAAGAAACACAAGTTATATCCTCCATTTAATTTAATGTAAAAGTAAACTCATAAATGAAAGTTCTGGATGAAGATGATGAACTTTTCTGGTTCACAAGTTTTACTGATCAGTTTTGGTTTGGCTGGCCCATTATGTGGAAACTGTAAATGATCATGCATGCAACAAACTAAACGCTACACCACTTGATTTAAATGTTTCCAGGTGTGCTGAAATGCAAGCGAGACAGGAGATATCCGAGAGGCCAGCTGTGTCCTGTTTGTGAAAATCCAGCCCCTTACCACAACAAACCTCTATCCCTCCTCTCCAGTGATGCCTTCATTTGTATCAAATCCTGGATCCAACCCCATCTAAAGCATAAAAACATCAGTCTGGACGAGGGGGACTTTACTCCAGTTTCCCCCAAGGACTTCATTGCCCCATTAGGATCGATACAAATGAACCTGACCGACCAGTTTCGCAATGATGCCAGCCTATCTTGCACCGTCCAGAGACCCTCCACTTTTGAAAACGTAACACAAACCTTGGATGAGGAGGAGGGAAGCAATGTCAGCGTGCTAACCGCTGGCATAACTACATATTTGGTGTGTAACATTGACTATGGTCACATACAGCAGCTATGGCAGATATTGGCCACCTACAGTGACTCTCCCATGACACTTGAAAGAGGCTCAATGCTCTCTAGAAGCCCAGAAATGGTGTACAAGTATAGTCAGATGAAAACAAAGGAAGGAGAGGAAGGAATTCACACAAGTATTGAGGCTGAGATTAAAGCCTCCCCTGAATGGTTGATGCAGGGAGAGATACATTTCCAGCTTGACCGCACTACTACCACTTTCTCTACTCTCCACATTAAATACCAGTCTACAGTTAACCTACGTGTAGAAAACACATCACCGAAGAGGGGCCGCTATTCGTGGACCATGATCAAGCGAGATAACCAAACCAAGACTGAGCATACTGTGATTACAGGTGAGAATTAGAGACCAACTCTTAGTTGCTCATTTGACCTTCAGTTAAGTTGACATGTACCTATAATTAAACTCTTAACTGATGCATACAAATCTAGTCAAAAGAATTACTGTTGTGAAATGTGTATTTTATTTTTTCAACATAGGTGGTGTGGTGCAATTGCACTGTCAAATCCATGGTGACCCAAAGCCTTTGTTGGAGTGGATTTTACCAGATGGAAGCAAGGTCCGAGCTCCTTACTCCAGTGACGACAGGCGGCTCATAATGACTGCTGACGGGATGCTCACTTTACGGGGTGCAGATGCTTCAGAAACTGGTCTCTACCGGTGCATCACCACAAACTACCTGGATGCAGATATCCTTGCCTTTCGAGTGACAGTCCTGTCACCTGATGTGGAAGAAGCTGAGGTCAATGGTGTCCAACTCTCCCAGCCACTTGGTGAAAATCTGTTTTTGGACTGCAGCTCCACAGGAAGTCCTGAGGCCTCTGTCCAGTGGATACTCCCCGACCACTCAGTACTGGACACAGCTCATGGGAAAAGGAAAGTGTTTGAGAATGGAACATTGCTCATTCAGGAGCTTACAGCAAGAGACAGAGGCTTTTATAGGTGTTTGGTCTCTAATTACCTGGGAGTTGATCTGCTCGTGTCTCAGGTGACAGTGACTGGAGAAACATCTGAAAAGGTGACAGTTTTGGACAATGAGGGATCAGGGGTAGAAATGGATGACAAGTTTGACCCTAGCTTGACTGAAAACACAATCACCCTTAATGAGATCCCTTCTTCCAGTCCCTCGGACAGAACTAGTCAAGAATCTAAGACCAAAACCTCAGATCGACCTTACCCCAGACTAGGTTCAAAGGGTAGAGTACGTGTTGGAGGTAGACTGGGACAGAGACTGAGGGGGCCAATCACCAACAGACGCATCTGGAGCAATAGGGTGTTTGATAAAGCTAACAGAAGAGTGGACCCATTGCGGTTTGCTGAATTTGTGAAAAAGGCTCAAGACGGATCAAGAATAAAGACTGGCACAGAGAAAGATTGGGTCAAATCTGAAAAGTCAAACACTGGTATTTCTGATGAAAGTGAAATTGGGTCTGGTGAGGATCGTCATGAAGATCATCCCAACATTGTGCCAATAGTAGTCAAACCAGCAACAGACAATCCACACAAAGGTGGACTAGTTGGACAAGAGAACAGGCAGCCTGAAACTATAACTACCACACAGAGAGTTCATGGTAGTAACGTAGCAACAATGGGTGCAAGTCAAACTGTTGGCTTGGAAACCCCAGTCAGCAATCATTTTAAATTAAGTACTGTGATAGAAAACATAAATACACCTACAACAGAGCTATACATGCAGTCAGATTCTACACCAATCAAGTCCACATTCACACACCATCCAACAGAAAGGAAGGAAAGTCAAAGTGATGCAGCACCGTACCACACAATTTCACACAAGACCGGCCTCTCTAGTTTTGATGAGACTAATTATTTTCATGACTTAGAAAGAACTACCAAGCTGGGCTCAAACAGGCGCCCAGTCACCCTCCAACTTACTGTGACAGACAAGTCACAAGTAAAAGAACAATCTGAAGAGCCAGAGACGTCCACTGGGGTGGCGCTATCATTTCACACAGACCCCTATGTCACTCCAATGAGAGATGGTCCAAGCCCAGTGGAGGTAGTTGTTCACACATCCACAGACCCAGAAGGCCAGACAACATTCACAGCCGTTACCACCACAGAGAGAAAACAAGATGAGATAACCTTCCACACGACCCAAACAATCAAATCCCCAGGTCTGCCTGCAGGATCCACCATCATCTCCCGGCAGCAGATCCATATTATCCCACGAAAGCACAGTAGAGGAGGGGGGCGTAGGAGAACTCTCCAATCCCGCAGAAGAATCATTAAACCCAACAGGATCACTGATATACAGTCCTTCATCAATAAACTTAAAAATCCCTCATCGAAAAAGGAAGGTATAACCACGGTGCCTTATAGAATCGAACTGACCACAGGTAAGCCAGTTTGTTTAGTAAGAAAATACAGCCATTGTTTGTTTTTATTGCTTCATTGTTTAGTGTTTGCTTATTTATGTGATAGTGTATTATTAATTTTTTCCCACCAGAATGTGACTGGGATGAAGACAAAAAGAAGAAAGGAACCACTGATCAGCAGCCGATCAGACCAAGAGCTTTACAAAGAACAGAAAGACTTACTTCTATACAAAATACTGCAGCTTTTACCACAACATTTCACGTCACTTCAAATGCCGCCTTCACCCCTACAGAGTCCAGGGAAGAGGTTTCCAGTGGCTACATAACCTCTGCTGATGCCCCTGAGTTTGACCCTACAATTGATCCACTTTTGACAACAAATAAAGAATCATCAATCTCCACCGCGACCACTACTACAACCGTCTCGAAGGTTATTCATGGAAGAATTCCATGGAACAGGCTGTTTGGTGGCAGAGAGAGAGAGAAGTCACTTGGCAGGCTGAGAGAGCCCTCCATTACCCACACAACAGCTGAGACAACAATAATAACCCCAACCCCGGCAGCTATGCCCACCACTGCCGCAAATTCACTTTCTGAACCTGAGACTCTGTCCCCATCCAGACATACATGGAGCAAAGAGGGTTCATTAGATGATGGCTTTGGATATGTTTCCTCTGCATATTTGGAGTTCACAACACTGCAACCCACCTTTCACTATTTAACTCCCACCAGTCCATCCCATTACTCCAAGTCTGCCACCACTGCTGAAACACCACCAGAATCACAGACTCTACCTTCCCCACCTACTGTTAAACCACCCTTAATTGAAAATCCTGATGAAGCATTCTCATCTGGGTCCGGGGGACTACCTGATAATTTGCTTGTAATCAGACAGAGGCCTGATGGGTCAAGAAGACAACAAGGGTGGAGAAGGAGGCCCTTTAGGGGCAGGAGACCCTTCAACAAACCTGCAACCATTAGATTTCACCCTGCTACCACAACTGAGGCTTCAACCACAACTATGGAAACTACAATGGGGACAACCACTCTATCACAGATGACTATTTCCCTCTACAAGCCCCTTTTCACACCATCTAGCCAAGAGGACAGAATTCCAGTAGTTGTTCCCATGGACCAAAAATCCAAGGAGACTGACTTATTTGAAGCATTTGACTGGAGCACATCTGCATATACCACAACCAAGACACCTTTGATATCTTCAACCACATTTAACCCCACCACCACATATATGCCAATCACCACAAAAGGGCCTTACACAACAGTTCGGACCAAAGGCCACAGCAACATCAGACCGCCAACACAGAGGAACACTGATCACGTCACTCGTGGGCCAACGGTAAGGAGAATCAGACCTTCTGTGCAGATCATTGGTCCCAGAGACAGTGCAGATAAAGACCTTGACACAGTGGCCGTTGTTGCAGATGTGCAGGGATACACCAACCCCCTTGCCCCATACAACAATATAAGCACACACAATGCCATCTCTCGTGTCTATAATCATCTGGCAGGCAATGAAGCTACAAGTGACAATATTGCTGGCTTTGAACCCACGACAAAAGTCAAGACAAGCAAACCAAAGATAATTGGGGGCAATGCAGCCAGTTTCACCGTATTGTCCAATTCAGATGCTTTCTTGCCATGTGAGGCTGTTGGAAACCCTGAGCCAACTATAACCTGGAGGCGTTTCCCCTCAAACACAGGTAAACAATTTCATTCATTTTCATCATTTTGAAAAACAAAATCAACCCAAAACATGATGAAAACCCTTTTTGTTTTGTATATTTAAATGCTGAAAGGTACTCAGCAGTGCGTGTACAGTTAGTTAAGTAAGCTGTGATAGTTAAACACAACGTCCAAGACATTAAAAGCTGTCTTATCAGTCGCGGACCATACTGTCCGGGAGTCAATTAGGATTAGTGAGTCAGGGTAAGCAGGTAGTCAATGGAAGGTATAATTCAGGCAATAAAAGGTATTTTGAGAAAATTTGAGTCAATGCAACCATGAGAGGTTCTCAAGCATGCAGACATAACTGGCCTCCCAAAATAGTATGCAGTTTGCTGCAGTATAATGTGAGATTAGCTGTGGACAGACACAGAGGTTCACACTCTCACACAACGGACCGCGTGAGCTTCCTCGCAGATTTAACATCAATGATAAAACAGCAAAATGAACAAAAGACACAACTTATATTGTAATAAAGTAAATACAAATCACAATAGGGAAAAGAGTTTTAGGAAATTACACAACAGTTTATATTGTTGTAGTTTTTTAGAATCCGTATTTGTGTCATTAAAGTTTTAAATGTTGTTTTAAAATGTTTTAAGTTGAATTTTCTTTCAGGATTTTCCTTTTATCTCTCCCTCAGGTATTACCGTACCCGTTAAGGGGAGGATGGGAAAGTTTGAGGTGTTGAGCAATGGCACACTGTCGATCCAGAATGCCAACATTAAGGACCGTGGGCAGTACCTCTGTCTCGCTAAGAATGATCATGGATCAGATAAACTTATCGTCACCCTCTCTGTGGTGGCCTACCCTTCACGCATCCTGGAGCCAAAAATGCGTGATATAAAGTCTCATACAGGTAACAATGTGGAGATGACATGTAAAGCAGAGGGTCGGCCCACACCCATGATATCCTGGATTCTGGCCAATCGAACCCAAGTCAGAGGTCAAAACACAGACAAGGGAAGGGTATCAGTATCTGCTGTTGGGACTCTGGTCATTGAGCAGGTGTCTGTTTATGACAGAGGTCATTACAAATGCATTGCCAGTAATCCAGCTGGAGCCGATACTGCTACAGTCCGACTGCAGGTGGTGGCACCTCCCCCAGGTATCATGGAGGAGAAAAGGCAGCAGGTTAAAATTGGTGTAAACCAAAACGTGTGGCTACCCTGCACTGGCCAAGGCAGCCCTCAGCCTACTATTCACTGGGTCCTCCATGATGGGTCGATGGTACGATATAACAGACCTGCCAGTGACACAAGGATATCAGTTTACGGGAATGGAATGCTCCACATTAAGGATGTGACTCCAGAAGACAGCGGGAAATATGAATGTATTGCTACCAGTTCGACTGGTTCAGAGAGAATGGTTGTGACTCTGACAGTAGAGAGGCAAGAGTCTGCACCTCAAATAGTGGAGACATCAAAGCGCAGGACAGCGTTGTTCTTCGAGGATCAGCTGAGACTAAACTGTTCAGCTACAGGAGACCCTAAGCCCAGGATCATCTGGAGGCTGCCCTCTAAAGCTGTAGTGGACCAGTGGCACAGGTAAAAATGCCTCGATCAGTGGCAGAAATGCAGACCTGGCAGCAGGCATTTGAATGTGACTGTAAAGATGTTCCTCCCCCGTGAATTATTTTGATAAACAAACGCTATTGTTATGCAGTATTCTGAAAAACACTTTCTGTCATTATGGATATGACTGATGTGTGATAGCAAAATGGTGTAAGATACGGTAGTAACAGCACAACAACTGATATTACTATATGAACTCTGCGGTGAATATTACAATAAGTACTAGCATAGATTTTAAAAAGCATAGCTATTATTTGCAGAATTCTCATACAGTGATAATATGTACGTAATGTGTCCATACACGATAATAATGAATGTTGCCCACTTGTTTTTGATCAGGCTTAATTATAACCTCTCCAAATACTAAGTCTCTCAAATTTTCTGTCATGTATCTTTACAGGATGGGCAGCAGAATTCAGGTCCTGGATAACGGCACTCTTATTGTTAGCATTGTGAGTGATAAAGATGCTGGAGACTATCTCTGTGTGGCACGAAACCACATTGGTGATGATCTCCAACTCATGAAGGTCAGTGTGTCAATGAAGCCAGCCAAGATAGAGCCAAAGCTCTATGGAAAGAAGCAGGTACCCTACGGGAAGGACTTTAATGTTGACTGTAAAGCCTCCGGTGCACCAAAGCCAGAGATATCCTGGGAATTACCAGACGGAACCATGGTCAACAGTGCTCTTCAGTCTGATGCCAGCAGTGGAGGAGGACGAGCACGGCGCTATACACTTTTTGAGAATGGAACTCTCCACCTAAACCAGGTATGCAAAGACATGTGATCTTCCTTAATGAAACCTAGAAAACCTTTTCAAACGTGACTTTTATGTAACTGTCTTATATTTCTCCAGGTTGGTATGTCAGAGGAAGGAGACTACACCTGCTATGCTGAGAACCAGGTGGGCAAGGATGAGATGCATTTTCATATCACTGTGGTGACCGCTGCCGCCAGGATATGCCCAACCAGCCAGACATATGCCAGGGTGAAGCCTGGAGAGAACATCCGCTTTGACTGTGAAGCACTTGGGGAGCCCAAACCAAAGATCCTGTGGATGCTGCCTACCAACGATGTCATTGCAGCATCTAACGAACGGTACCTAATGCACGTCAATGGCTCCCTGGATATCAGGGATGTGAAGATTATTGATGCTGGGGAGTATGTTTGTGTGGCTCGAAACCTTGCTGGAGAAAACAGAAAAGTCTTCAAGCTTGATATAGAAGGGAATCCACCAGTAATCAATGGCTACCGGCAGAACAGGACTGTAATCAAAGATGTAGCTGCTAAATACTCGAGGAAATTAATAGACTGTCATGCTGAGGGCAATCCCACGCCTAGTATAACTTGGATTATGCCTGATAACATCTTTCTGACAGCACCATACTATGGCAGCAGGATTAATGTCCACCATAATGGGACATTAGAGATTCGTAATGTGCGGCCAACTGACACAGCTGAGTTCATCTGCATGGCGAGGAATGATGGAGGAGAGGCAGTAATGGTAGTACAGCTGGAGGTGAGCAGTATCCACAGGAGACCGATATTCAAGAACCCCTTCAATGAACGTATTGTGTCTGGGATTGGTAAAACTACCATTCTAAACTGCTTTGCTGATGGATACCCAATGCCGGAGATCACTTGGACTTTGCCTAATGGAACACGGTTTACAGGTAACCACCAGCTAGTTAAAAATGGGACTTTAGTCATCTACAACTCTGGCGAAACAGATTCTGGGAAGTACCGCTGTGGCGCCAAGAATTTCATGGGTTACATCGAGAAGTTAATCATTTTGGAGGTCGGTCAGAAGCCTTACATCCTGACAAAGCCTCGAGGCATCATACGCAGTGTATCTGGACAACCTCTTTTCCTTCATTGTTTATCTGATGGAAGTCACAGACCCAAAATCCACTGGACAATTCCCGGTGGCCACACTCTTTCTCGGCCTCAAGTCCTCGGGCGCTACCAGTTACTAGAGAATGGTACCTTGATTGTTCATGATACAACTCTCCACGACCGAGGGAATTACATTTGCAGGGCTTGGAACGATGCTGGAGAGGCTGTGCTCACTGTCCCTGTTATTATCATTGCCTCCCCTCCACGAATCACATCAGGGCCACCTCCCAGTGTAAGGGCAGTGACCGGGACACCTATCCAGCTCAACTGTGTCGCCATTGGGTTTCCCAAGCCTGAGATCACCTGGGAGTTGCCCGATCGTTCAATTCTGTCAGCGGCAGAACAGGGACGGCCTATGGGTAGTGAACTGCTCCATCCTCAGGGCACACTTATTATTCAGAGGCCCAAAGCCTCAGACTCTGGCACATACAAGTGCCTGGCCAAGAATCGCCTGGGTACAGACTCAAAAATCACGCATATACATATACTGTGAGAAAAGGGCAAGACTGAGAGAGGACGGTGGCATAGCCTCATGTAAACATTAACAGACACTCAGTCACTTGCGTTTGCGAGGTACAGTGCATGTTTTATCACATGTGGATTTGTGAGGATCACGGTTTGTGGAATATTATAAAAAAATGAATTTGAAAAACAAACAAGAAGAGAAAGGAAACAGACATTTTAGAGGGAAAGTAATGTTTGTCTTAACTGGAAACCCCAGCCTGGGCCAAGAAAGTTGTTATTGTAACTTTGGAAGTGGGGGTCTGGAAATTCATAGGTTCTTATTTAGGCTGGATCTCATGGGAGCAAAAGTGCCAGTGCATAGATTAAAACTTAAAATAATTTCTCTGACCAGGCGTTGCTGGCCGCATATAGGTATACTATTACAGCACAGACAGAGAAAGAGAATCAATTGTTTAACAGATTAAAAGAAAGAAATAAAAAGATTTCCAATATCTTGGGAGTCCAACATCTTGGGAGTCTTGTTATTAATTCCCTTATACATTGGCCATACATTGTTGTTGCTGTTGTTGTTGTTGTTGTTGTTGTTGTTGTGGTTGTTGTGGTTGTTTTCATAATACATTGCTTTCTTCTTTAAGAGCAAATCAGACAGAATAGACAGTAAAATATATTTCATGAACAATTTGGAGTGGAAAAAAATTTATTTGACAAAGAATATATGAGGCTTGTTTTACACTGGATACATATCTGCCTGGACAGTGCAGTGCTTCTCTCACATCTGATGTCTTTATTATACTTTTTTTATTACAATCTAAAGCAGATTATTGTATGTACAGTATATTTGCAGTGCAGTTCATTGGTCATAAACACACTATCAATCTACAGTATTGTGTTGTACACAAGAATTTACAGTAATGTTATACATTATGCTAATCTGTAATAATACAGTATATGTATATCTATTTGTAGTATCTACTTTATCAAAGTATGGGAGACTAAATGAAATTAAAAAAGTAAATATGGTTAATGACTTTTTTAATGTTTTTATTTGACTATTTGATACAACCAAATTGTCTGTTGAAATGAAGGCCATTATGATTATTGAGATGTACTTCACTCTACAGAAGGAGGTTTGGGCTCCACTGCAGCAGAACTATTGCAGACACACACAGTTGAAACTCTCCAGCTGTGAAAATACCTCTTTTCCCAGGTCTTCAATGTGCAAGGCCCACAGGGGAGCCTTTGATTTTGGTTTGTGATTGAGTGCTGACTTTACTGCCCTCCAGCAAATCAAATAGTGGGATGGGGAGGGGGGGTTGGAACTGAGCCGATAATTAAAAAATAGGAATCTGTATATAATAATCCTGTCTCCAAAAGTATGTTTTCCAAAAAGATACAAATACATTACATGCAACACTGAAATGTAACTGTTAATGTATAATGAAATACGGTAGGAGTGAAAAGGTCGACTATATACTTTAGTAATGATGTCTCTGTAACCACTAAATCATTCCTTAAGGACATTCATTGAGAAAAATAGCCCCCTATGCCTTAAGGGCAACAACTGTTATCAATTTCTCAGTAAATTGCCCCAATTGTGAATTGCCTCTATAATTATGCAGATTGTAATTTAGGCTAAAACTTCCTTTTTTCAAGGCCTCATAAATAATGGTGTGACTGTGTGTCCCATGGAAATAAATTGTGGATAGAGTTACAATTTTAAATGAAATATATTGTATTTGATTGAGAGGTAGAGACATACAATAAATTACCTAAATATTCTTTGTATACTTGGCTATGGGCCACAGGATAAAATGTTTCTCATTAAAATATATCAAAGTATTCAAAGTGGCTTCCAACAAGGTAACAGCTGCATCTTAAGCTGGAGACACATAAAAAAGTAACAATTAATAAAATGTTTGAGATCTCAGAAAAAGTTAAGTATAGAGCCAGTCGACAGCTATGTATCAGGACCCAGACCGATATGGAAAAAGATGGAATTATCTTCCATAAACCTTGGAATGCAAGTTTGGGCATAATGTAGACAATATGTTGAGGTAAAGACTGTCTTGGTGATCAAATATTAAGTACTAAGTTGGCAGCTGAATCCAGATGAAAAAGTAGAGGGTCATATATGTGAACAATTATCAATGTAAATTGTGTGTACTGTGAGTCCCTTGTGAAGGTTAACTGAAGGGTAGTGAGGACAAACTTCCCAGCAAGGAATTATTTTATTCTGATTTTTCTGTTTTTTCACATCCTGGCCAAGGAGTGGCCATACCTCCCTCATCTGGTGTAAAAACAGGTTTTGTTTATTCATCATGTAAAATGGTTGTGGGTGTGCAGCTCTCCATTTTGAGATGTATCACTTTAGCAGCTGTAATCAGAAATTGGGTTTAGAGGTTCAGGGATATTTGACCTGGTAAAGGTCAAATTCCAATAAACACAAAAAGCCCACACAGCTTATTTCAATAGCGCATTAAACTATATTTTAAATATGCATTAGACTTCTACTCGTTCCTTTAAATATACAAAAGAAAATGAGCAAATGAGGAAATCACATAAATCATCATAAATATCCAAGTTAGTGGATGTGAACTCAAGCATTCTCCAAACATGTATGGTGCGAATTATAAACTGTCTTTCACATTAAAGAACCACCTAAAGGTGATGTTTTTAAAATAAATATTTAACAATAGAGCCTTTGTTCAACCAGCTATTCTATCCCCCGTATGTTTTCATTCAGCTGCAAGGCTGTCCATCTGCACCCCAGGGACCAATGGGAGACCAGATCTGTTTAGTCACTCAAGAGTTCAGCATTACTACTGAAGTCTCATGAACATTTCCCTGTCTAGCATTTCATGTTTTTTTTCTCCATCTGAGATACTTCATACAACAAAGCCCCTTATGTTTCAATAAGTATTAGTTCTCTATATGAAACTGGATTGTTTAATTCAAGACTGATATTGATATTTAGGAATTCCCAATACAATATGGGTAAATATTCAGTTTCATACACACACATATTCAAAACATGAATATGTATAACAGTATAAGCTAATATCGGCTGATATATCAATTTATATATGATATACAAAAATAGATGGGAAAAGAGAGGGACTTGTGACTTAACTTCGCCAGGTGGCTAAAAACATATCTCTAAATGAATGCTATCACATTTGCCATAACAATATTACAAACATGTCAGTGTTTTTACAAGTTGCAAAACATGTGTTATTGCTGAATTAAAGAATAAATGGCTTGGTATATAGAAGATTAGTTTTTTAGTCATTATAGGACAATTTAATATGGTTTCACTTATTTAAGGATGCATTTATGAGGTGTGCAAAGTGTGTTGTCATATGAGTAATGGCAGACAGCTATAAAAAGAGAAAACATTGAGCTGAGTGAGAAAAATTGCAAAGGAAGGATATAGTCTACGGCTAAAGAGGTAGACGAGAAGGGCCATGGAAGGGTGAGACATATTTTGGTGTGTGGTATGAATTCCATACTTAAACAAGAATGCCAGCAGCCTGAACATGGAACTTGAGATCTAAAGAGAGGGCTGCTGGGAGCCGACCAACAGCAGTCTGAGAAAGTTATTCTCTGTTAGCTCAGAGAGTATGTCTTATTTCTGTAACGCTCCAAACTTGGCAACGAGTAAAGTCCTCAGGGGACCTATGAGTGGTAAAGTCTTTTCATACAATCAAAGAGTCTCTTTCTGTTACACACTCTGTTGTGTGGATGCGCTCACGCTTGCTCCTGCAGGAAATCGGTGTCTCTCACAGTGCCTGTGGTGATGCTGGAATTTCACACTAGCATTGTAGAATCCACACATCCACCTTTCAGCAGACAGATTCATATTTGCATCTCTCTCGGTAGGATCATGCTGTGATGATGATGGGTCCAGGTTTCTCAGACCAGTGCTTCTCAGGAAATGACTCCGTTTTGTTGGAAGGGAGCTCAGAAGTTGGCCATCGGTAAGGGAAAGGAAAGTAAGCAGGTATCAGTTGTTGTAGTTGAATTACAGTGGGACTCTGTATGTAAAAGCTCTCAAGGCCTTTCTTTTCCTCACATAGAGCCAGAACATTTTAAAAGTGAGACTCTAAGCACTTTAGCCAGGTATACGTAGGTTCTATATCGTCTGACTTTATCCATAAATCGTCAAAATCTTTCAGTAGGTTGATACTGCAACCACCAAAATGTAGATGGGTTCTAATAAATACGATAAGAACAAAGATTTAACATAGCACGCATGTATATGGCTTGGTATACGCGCCTTTTGATGAGACCATATAACCTCAGTCTCTGTCCTTAGGGCAGTGGAAGTACATCAGCGGGAATTCTCCAATGTGATCGGATGCAGATGTGGTCCTCTGGTCCCCAGAGAATAACCAGGGGGCTGGTGGAGCCCACTGCCATATACCTAATCTTCCTCACCTCAGTTACACAAAAAAACTGAAAACATCAAAGCACTTTTAAATGATTGAGTCCCAAAGGGGGGGAAGCTTTTAAAACAAGCCAGCTCTTCCTATTAGGTTGCATCAACAATGTGGCACTGCTACTTTAAAGCAGGGGTGGGTGTTCCTGTCGGAAAGGTTAAGCTTTTCCAGAAAACGTTAAATTAACAAAGATGTGTGTCACATTACAAGTATCACTGGCACATGTCAGAAGGCCTTTAGGTGTAAATAAATGTCTTTTAAACGTAATTTAGCTTTAAATTACCACATGAGCTCTTATCAAGGCCCACCTCTGTATGCAGACGAGGAAACTATTATATATTCCTCTCGATGCTTTTTTTAGTGGGATTGAGGTTGTCTGTTTTTCAGGTGTTTGACTGTTTTTAAAATCTCATTGTTTCCAGTGCAATTTCAATTCAATTCAATTCAGTTTATTTGTATAGCCCAATTTCACAAATTACAAATTTGTCTCGGAGTGCTTTACAATCTGTACACATAGACATCCCTGCCCCAAAACCTCACATCGGACCAGGAAAAACTCCCAAATAACCCTTCAGGGGAAAAAAAGGGAAGAAACCTGGAGGAGAGCAACAGAGGAGGATCCCTCTCCAGGATGGACAGATGCAATAGATGTAATGTGTACAGAAGGACAGATTTAGAGTTAAAATACATTCAATGAATATGACAGAGTGTATGAATAGTTCATAGTAGGCATATTCCACGATGGAGACCTCCACGATCCATCAGGCAGATGGCGGTGGGGAGGAGTCTCAACAGTGGGCGGAGTCTCAACAGGACAGTGGCGTAGTCATGAGCAGGAATTCGGGAGAAAGCAGAGTTAGTAAGGTGTGATTGAGAGATGAAAATTCATGACCAGGTGAACCTGATTCAGCCCTAACTATAAAAGAGGAAGGTCTTAAGTCTACTCGTGACTGTGTCTGCCTCCCGGACTGTTTAAGACTCTAGGAACTACAAGTAGTAGCTCCTTAAGATATGATGGAGCATCACCAATCAAGGCGAAGAATTTTAAAAGTGATTCTTGATTTTACATGTGATCTCTTTTCTTAGTTTTAGTGAGAACACGAGCTGCAGCATTCTGGATCAAGGACAAGTCGATCAAAGATAGAAACCACATCACCAGATAATTGATCTCTTTGTCTGAGTTTAACATCTTTATCGATAGATATAGTTGAGTATCATCTGCATAACAATGAAAGTTTATGGAGTGTTTCCTGATAATATTGCCCAAAGAATACAAACTGAGATCGATCAGAGACAGGTAGAGATGATGAATCTGGGACGGACTAAAGTTAGAGTAAGAACAAGATCTGGCCAAAGCTGTGAGTGGGTTTCTGTAGGCAGAAGCCAATCGAGTCCAACAGAATCACAAATCGGTTGGATGTGAAAGACTAAGAACAAGGCTTTCAAATGAGGTGTAGTGTAATTTTGGTTGATATTCTTCATGGCTCAACATAAATCAATGTGATTATCTGATATTAAATCATTTAGTAACACAAGAGGGCCAGAGAAAATACGATTGTCCGCGTTGGCATAAGCAAGCACAAGAAGACAAAAGCCACGTTGGAGGGCTGGTTGTTGTGAAAGACAGTCAAGAGTCCAAGAATAGCATTCCTTCACTCAAACACTCTCTCTGCCAGCACTACTACTTTAGTGGGCTTCTGGAAAAAATTCATTTACATGCCAATGTGTAATTTAGATGCAATATGGAGGAGCTGTAACACGTCTGAGGAAACACTAAACTCCTATGAATAAAAAAGATGACAGCAGGAGCCTGAATGCGTACTCACTAGAGAGACATTCGTTAGAATGTATGTTGTGTTACTCCTATAAATATGTAACCTGCAGTTGTCAATCTAAGTAACTGTCTGCTTTAAATTACAATATATTAACCATATACACTACCGTTCAAAAGTTTGGGGTCACCCAGACAATTTTGTGTCTTCCATGAAAACTCACACTTTTATTTATCAAATGAATTCAACATTTCATAGAAAATATAGTCAAGACATTGACAAGGTTAGAAATAATGATTAATATTTGAAGTATTAATTTTGTTCTTCAAACTTCAAGCTCAAAGGAAGGCCAGTTGTATAGCTTATATCACCAGCATAACTGTTTTCAGCTGTGCTAGCATAATTGCACAAGGGTTTTCTAATCAGACATTAGTCTTCTAAGGTGATTAGCAAACACAATGTACCATTAGAACACTGGAGTGATAGTTGATGGAAATGGGCCTCTATACACCTATGGAGATATTTCATTAGAACCCAGACACTTCCATCTTGAATATTAATTTACCACATTAACAATGTATAGTGTATTTTTTATTAATTTAATGTTATCTTTATTGAAAAAACAGTGCTTTTCTTTGAAAAATAAAGACATTTCTAAGTGACCCCAAACTTTTGAACGGTAGTGTACATGTTCGAATTTAAACTTTGAGCTTTTATATATCTAGAATAAAGTAAAGATCTGCAACTACTCAGATTAAGTTTTTCAATTACATCTTCACTTTGAGATCATTTTACCCAGCCAACTCAGCAGCTATGAGCCCTGATTGTGTCATCCTGACAGGCAACCAATAGATGGCATCAGCCGCTCTAATCATGGTATCTATTATGTAACTTAAATTATTTTTTAGGATTTTAATATGGAAATCTATGATGAAGATACCACAATGTCAAATGGACTATAACAGACTCACTTGTGTCACTCTATTAAACTTGTTTCACACCAAAAGAAGTCAATGAATATGCATGACATCATTTAGTCACCACCTGCTGCAGCTTATCTGTTCTACATGAATGTCTTCATGGCACCGAGCGACCTCAGATACCACAATGCTATCAGTGGAAAAACAGACCCTCATAATGGCTTTGAGTTCAGGAAAGTTCCTCTAGATATTCCCTCTCCTATCATTCTTTTTATTATGGCATATTGTTTTTTTATTCAGTCTCCAGAAAAGGTTAAGGATATTGTTGTGTCAGGCAACACACACGTGTGCCCAGCATGTCCGAAAGGTCTTCGTCAGGGCTTTTCAGAATAGCAGGGCCCTTAGTTGCACATGAAGAAAGCGTATTTTATGTTGAGGCCATTAGCATCAACAGCAGTGCCTTCATGACATTGACCTTTTGACACATGTATCGCCCACCATTGAGGTTAACAACCGAAGCTGACACGGCCTGCCCTGTCCCTTGGCCTATCTGCTGCCCTCCATGCTGAGCACACAGAGACACCCTGTCAAATATGCCTGGTATCCCCGACTGGTCAGCCTCTCAAAGGTATCTGTTGTCCCCCTTTATTCTAATCCTCATACCACAGCTCTGCATCCTGCTTTCTTATGCAGCAGTGCAAGGGATTATCAGACAAACATCAACAACCTGGATGAGAATGTAAAATAGGAATGCTGACAGATGCCAAAGTTCCCACTTTGGTTTAAATGTCGTTGCAGATGGAGTTTTTCCTTATTACCAAGATGCTGTCGTACAGCCTCACCACTGTGTAGTGTGTTGATTTGTCACTTTAAATATTTGTTGTGCTTATGCACACACATTAGTATGATGATCATCACACTGTAACAGATTTATTTTCCACTTGGAAGTATAAAACATTGGACACAAATATGCTAATGTTATGGAGTTGATATGGGGAATTTGTTTAGAAAAAGTTGCCCAATAACACAGCCAGCGGACACAGTTTAACATGAGCACTCGTTTGAAATCGTGTTTCATCCATCTCACAAATTGAAGTCCAGTGTTTGTTGTCCAATGCTCTGTTTTGATCTCCTCCAACTCCTCAGGGAAATATCTGGCTCTTTAGCTGCTAAATGCTGCACGAGATTCACCAGCAAACTGCACCTTGTGTGTGTCAGACATGTGGAAGTGGGCAGCGAGTGTACAGCGGGTTTATTAGAAATGTTTCGTTGCAAAGAGCTGCCGCTTGCTGCCAAAAACAACACAGATGAGAGCAGTGATAGGGAATGAAAACAGTAAAGTTATAGGATGTAAAACCAAAACAATAAGTGGAAAAAACACTGAAAAGAATTGTCCAATTGGATGAAATAATGACAAAACCACAGTGTGCAACTTAAACTCTCATTCCCTCCTCCCTGTTTCAAAATGATGCTTGGATGCATTAGGTAAACACATTTACCATC
Source organism: Pseudoliparis swirei (assembly GCF_029220125.1). NCBI lineage: Eukaryota > Metazoa > Chordata > Actinopteri > Perciformes > Liparidae > Pseudoliparis > Pseudoliparis swirei. The sequence goes on from NC_079407.1 coordinate 20,029,606, forward strand.
ACATGTTATGTGAGTCTTAAGGGATGTGTTTGTAAAAACATCTCTTGTGTATGCCAGACCCAAGTGATGAGCAATTATTTGTAAGAATACTGAAACAAAAGCAGTTGTTAAAAAAACGTCAACAAACTGGAGTTCAGGATGGAATCAACAACATTACCTCAGAACCTGGAGTCCAGGAGCCAGATGAGTGTGTGTGTGTGTGTGTGTGTGTGTGTGTGTGTGTGTGTGTGTGTGTGTGTGTGTGTGTGTGTGTGTGTGTGTGTGTGTGTGTGTGTGTGTGTGTGTGTGTGTGTGTGTGTGTGTGTGTGTGTGTGTGTGTGTGTGTGTGTGTGTGTGTGTGTGTGTGTGTGTGTGTGTCACGTGTGTGTGTGTGTGTGTGTGTGTGTTGTGATACTGGACACATGGGGCTCATGAGGATTGAAAGAATGTGCTTCAGTCATAAGTTACCAATGTAGATCCCTCACAAAGCTCCAAAAGAAATCAAACTAGCAGCTATAGTAGGTCACATGGACCATTTAAATACATTTGTATCATCAGCGTTGAATGATACTTTACATCCTAATGGTGCATGACGGCAAATGTGGTTTGATCCTCAATAAATGTTAGAAACACTGTGGCTCTCCCTATCTTTTAGTTACAGGCATCTCTCCTCACCTCCATGTGAGCTGCTCTAGATTTGCGGGTGTGGATAACCACATGGGAGGCAGACCTGCTGGAATCTAGACTCAACAGCACACCAGCAGTAGCTAAAGAAACCTTACACTTTCAAAACAAAGTGTGGCCAACACATTTCAAATATGTAAGTCGAAGCTAATTTGAGAGCCTGCCAATAGAAATGTATATATGTAAACCTACATAAGGACCAACATGGTAACAAACAAACAACAAGCAAAACCCACCCTGGATTCATATATTTTCTATCTCTTTCTAGGTGAGAAGTTCCTTTCTTACAACTTCCTACCTGTCAGGATGACAAAACGATCACCCATCAACTGTTTCTGAAGGTCAGGGGTCACAGTTCAGCCGCTTAAACCAGGCTTTTTCCAGCTCTGTGTCTGTTATTAGCTTTATGTTTGGCCTCATACACCATGCTTTATTTCGATTGCATTTTCTTAAACCTCGTATGTACTGCTGGAGCAACAGACCTTCTAAAGGCCACTTACAGTTTTTCACAGTTGTTAACACCCAAAAAGCGAAAATTTGGCACAATTTGCACAACCTTCTCTTCATGTACCAATCGTTCGACCCAATTTGGCACTACTTCACACTGCCTTATGATATCTGCATTAGACTCTGATTTTCTTTGTTTACACTCTGATGTCAATTACACATCACCTTGTTGTCAAAACACAACACACAATGTTCAGTTGTTGCACACACTTCTCAAGTAAAATCTCAAAGCATCAACCTACAACACACAAATAGTCAAATCTCTAAACATTCAGGTCTGTTGAGCAATTTGCAATCAGGACTGCAGCATTAAAAGCTAGGATCCTGGCTGACCGTGCTATATTTAGAAATGTCCAGACTGTCAGCCTATCCACATTAGACCGCATCCTTCATAGGAATACTATGAGGATGAAACAAGTGTACAGGGTCCCATTTGAACGGAACACAGACCGTATCAAGGAGTTACGGCGAGTTTGTGTAAGTACCATACATTCAGCACAGACACATGCATGTACCTGTAATTCAATATTGTGCCTTCTCTACAGTGTCTCACTGTAGCCCACTGTGTTGACCTCTCTGTGTCCATACTGTAACTTGCATTCTCATGCTCTGTGTGTCAGCGGATCCAGGAACACGACACAGCAAATGTACTTTACCAGTACATCTTTATTGATGAGGTGGGTTTCAACCTGGTAAAGAGGAGGCGAAGGGCAGAAATGTCATTGGCCAGCGGGCCATTGTTGAGGTCCCCGGCCAGCGTGGTGGGAACATCACGATGTGTGCTGCGATGAATCAACATGGGATCTTGCACCGTCATGCCCACCTAGGGGCCTATAACACCGCCCGTCTCCTCGTCTTCCTAGATGGCCTGCATGACCTGCTGGTACCACCTGGCCAAATAGATGACCAACAGCGGGTCGATCATGTTGTCATCTGGGACAATGTGAGTTTCCACCGGGCTGCTCAAGTGCGCGAGTGGTTCCAGGACCACCCACATTTTTCCGTTCTGTACCTTACACCTTATTCACCCTTCCTGAATTATATTGAGGAATTCTTTTCAGCTTGGAGGTAGAAGGTATACGAACGGAACCCACAGGACCAGGTCCCAATGCTCCAGGCTGCATGGAGGAGGCTTGCGGCGACGTGACTGTCGAGGCCTGTCAGGGCTTCATGCGTCACTCGAGGCGATTCTTCCAACGCTGCTTGGACAGGGATAACATTGCCTGCGATGTAGATGAGGCCCTCTGGCCAGACAGGAACCTGAGGCGTGATGCCTAATTACTGGAATTTCTGTGTTCTGTGAATTGGGAGGGGGGGTTGAGCAGGCCGGTTTACAGTACTGTACTGTTGTCTCTGTGTACCAGAATAAACCTTTTTTTTGCTGCATATTTGTGTGCTGTTTTAAGTTTGACTATGAAAAAAGTAGGCCTACACTGAGACATTTTACAAAAGGAGAAATGGCTCATTCTCCAGAGTCATTGTCATTCATATGGTGTGTTCCATTTCGATGATTGTGTTTTCAATTTTGCCCTTCTGTGTGCTGTAAATGCTTGGTAGTGTGCAGCAAATGCTTAGTTGTGTGTACTCAATGAATGTATGTGTGTGTCTTTTGAAAAAATGGCTGTGTGTACCAAATGAAAAAACGAGTTCCATTTTGTGAACAGTTAAGAGATTTGATGGCAAAGAGTCATCTTGCAAAGGGAGTGTCAGATTTAGCATTTTGTGTGTGAGGTTTTCAGTTTTCTGTGTGCAGTTTTGAGAAAGCCGTTATTGTTTTGAAAAACGTGTGTTAACAATTGTGAAAAACTGTAAAGGCAGGGAGGTTTTGCTCAAAGTCGGGCTACTAGATTAAAGCAATACCTCACACGCAGAGAGGATATTAGTTTGTTCCCCTTTCACTCTCCGGCTTCATTATCACCACAGAATTAGAAAAGTCGGTAGCTGTCTTAAAGCAGGCTTGTGACCTGGGATGTGAGGAAAGTAGAGCAAAGACGAAAAAGGAAAAGAGGTAGGAGGAGTTGGGGAGGCTTAGAGGGGTTTATATGGAAGTTCAGTCCAGTCTTATGACGTTCTTTTTGTTTCCTTCCCTCATTTCCTTTGCCCTGTCTATCCAAGAGGGAGCTGGCGAGGATTTCTGTGAATCCAGTGCAGCTTTCCCTGTGCATTCACACACTATTTGGTCAAGCATTTGTGGAAATCATTCATGATCATTTTCAAAATTAAGACAAGAGGTATGATAACTACAATTACCTCCTCACTGTTGAATGCCTCCGCCAACCAGTCAAGTTATGCTTTAGAACTTTAGATACGTGTCTGTCCAGAATATCATCGCTTCATAGTTTTATCCTATCCGACATTTGTGTAAATGTGTCGTAATCAGCATAGGATTTATTGAGTTATGGACAAAAATGTGTTCCTTGAGGTCACAGTGACCTTTGATCACCCAATTGTTATCATTACATATAGTCCAGGTGGTCATTTGTGCCAAAATCTGAAGAAATGTCTTCAAAGCATTCCTGAGATATGGCTTTCTTTAAAATAGACAATACCTGAGGTCACAGTGACTTTGACTTATGACCTTTCATCACCAAAGTCTGAATACTTCATTCTTTAGTCTGTGTGTGTGTGTGTGTGTGTGTGTGTGTGTGTGTGTGTGTGTGTGTGTGTGTGTGTGTGTGTGTGTGTGTGTGTGTGTGTGTGTGTGTGTGTGTGTGTGTGTGTGCATGAAGCATAAGAAGAAATTCTCAAGATATCACAAGAATTGGACAGTCATGATGTCACAGTGACCGTTTCCATCGAAATCTCATCACTTCATTTTTTAGACTAGCTGGATAATTGTGCCAGAATTAAATTCCCTGCAGGCTTCCTGAGACATCCCGTCCACGAGAATGATTGGATGGGACATGTAGGGACTGAAAAAACTGATTGACCGTTTGACCAACTCAGACCTGAGCTGAAACCTCAAACATTCAACAAGGAATAGAGGCAAAATAATGGGAGAAAGGGTATAAAAAGACAGACAGTTATACAAGTTTAAAATGAAAAGCAGCAAGTGTGTTGTCAAGTTCTCTCCGGGACTGATCAGACCCAGATGTGCAGATCGCAGCTGTGGGAAACATGACTGAATGTAAATATGGAGGACTGAGAAATATTCCTCACGTACAGTGTATACTACTAAATATAGGCTGAGCTATACATGTGATAACCACAAGAAGATGCAGTAAAGACTAATCCTTCAGATGAGCATTTGTTGAGGAAGTGAATGCTGCAGATTTTGCTAATCTTGCTCCAGACACAGGAAGTTGCAGCATTGCCATGCTAACTGCTGGCATTCAATGGACCTAAGGTCAGAAGGCCACCAGGGTCATGTGATGAGCAGAGAAGTAGAAATCCGCCCTCATAAACTGCTCATAGCATTGATTAACTAAAGTTATCGGCACGCATGCATAACCGTTGTGTTTTATAACAATAATAACATATTATAAAGCATTTTATAATGCCTTAAAATACAGTATAATGTTTTTATGACGCTTGTTTTTATGATAATTAGAATAAGTAAGTTACTTTAGTTTTTTTAATGATGATTAGAATAAGTAAGTTACATTAAGTTGTCATTGTTTAGGTAAAGTAAAACATATATTTACAATGTTTCGTGTGTTGTAGCTTGTTTAAGTCCTATTTATCAGATTTATGTCATTTTGTATTTGTAAACGTTGAAACCTCGATGAACATCAGTCACGTTCCACAAGGTTCTGTGCTTCCTTTAGGCACTATTATCACGAAACATTCCAACTGTTATTGGTATGCAAATTATACTCAATTATATCTATCAATCAGTCATGGATGACCTGCAACTTCCTGAACTCAAACAAAACGGAAGTTTTTCTAATAGACCTATAACACCTCCTAAATTAACTATATATAATGATATAGTTTCTCTCGGTGGCATTGCCCTGGCATAAAGCACCACTGTAATGATTTAACTTTGATCATGATCCTTTAACTTCCAGGTAAAACACATTTCAAGGACTGCATTTTTAACCTACGTAAAATGTAAAAAATCAGGCACATCCCGTCTCAAAGTGATGGAGTGGTTGAGTTGCATTTGTTACTTCTAATAAGTCTCTTAGGTCCCTCCAATTGATCCAGAATGCTGCAGCTCGTGTACTGATCAAAACTAAGAAAAGAGATCACATTACTCCTGCATTAGCTGCTCTGCAATGGCTCCCTGTGAAATCAAGAATATAACTTAAAATCAATCTCCTCCCTACAAAGCCTTGACTGGTGATTCACCATCATATCTTAAGGAGCGTGTAGTACCACATTGCCCCAATAAATATATATTGCTCACTAAATGCGGGGCTTCTTGTGGTTCCTAGAGTCTTAAAAAGTAGGATGGGAGCCAGAGCCTTCAGTTATCAAGCTCCTGTTTTATGGAACCAGCTTCCACCTTCAGTCCGGGAGGCAGACACAGTCACCTCATGTAGAGGAGACTGAAGACTTTCCTCTTTAATACTGCTTATAGTCCGGGCTGAATCAGGTTTGACAGCCTAGACTGTTTGGGACATCTTAGGATACTCTCAGCTCCTCTCTCATCTTCTCTATCTCTTTCTGTATGAATTCATGTCCCATTAATGCACATTACTAACTTTGCTTCTTCCCCGGAGTCTTTGTGCTTTCTCGACTCACAGGTTTACATGGATCCTGGTTGTATCTGGGCCGTGGTCTTGCCTGACACCTATTGGAACCATACTTGTCAAAGGTTTTTCGGGGGGGAGTATTATCTGTACCGATGTGAGGGTCCCAGAGGGAACCCACACTGCCACGGGAACAACAGTTCTGCCCAGACCGAACCCAGGCCCCTCTTGCTGTAAGATGCTAGCCACTACATCATCACAAAACTCAAAAAACTCAATAGGGTATTTCAACACTTGAATTTCCAGCACATCTCAGCAGCAATATTATACTCACAGTGATGATTGATCATAGACAAAGTTTCCAAGAGAGGACAGTCAGCGTGTGAAGTCATTTTAAATTGGAACGAATATTTCTTTCACAATGCAGACCATGTTTTTGAGATCTCTTGAGAGAAAACATTACAGCCAGCATGACCTCAGAAGGCAAAAAGTAAAAAGTCTGAATGATAATGGGAGCAAGGGGAACGTTTTATATCAGCGCAGCATTTGCCAAAATCTGTTTCATATTTGGTTTTACTGCCACATGTTACCAAGCTGTATATTTGCATTGAATTGCATCTAAAGGCTCAAGCTTTAAATGTGTTGGTCACTTTAAATGTGTTGGTTCAGAATGTTTAGTGCTCTGAATAAAGAATGTTTTTCAATGACTCACTCCGTGACAAATCCTTTTGGTCTTACATAACCCTGACCTGAGTTCCCCTGTCTTTGAATAGCTTGATTCAGTATATCACATTACAATGCAGCACGTTTAAATCCAAATTAACCAAATTAATGTGATTGCAAAACATTCATGCATGCATCCAATAATAAGAAACATTCAAAGATGACCAAATGATTTTACTCTAAATGTAGATGCATGTGAGTACAGAATAACATAAGAACATACAAATAACAGTGTTTTCAGACACCATATAAAACAAAGCAGAAGCAGCGCGGATTGCAAAATACTGGTTTAAAAAATGGATGAAGTAAAAGAAAAGAGGAAACACATTAGCTTGAATCATATTTTGAAAGAACAATGGGGGGGGGGGGGGTCACAAATTTCTTGCATGTGATTCTTGATTTCAAAATAGTCAATATTAGATTGTCAACCCAGAAGATCATGTGGCCTTTAAATTAGCTAGATGCTGTGGGTTTGTGCCTTGTTGTTGTTTATAATGTGTATTTTGCTTATGTTTAACTTTGTGTTTATCTGCTACACAATATTTCCTCTTTGGGGTCAATTAAAACAATGGACTCAGCTTTGTGCCTGTGAAAAGCTTTTCTTTGCAACAGGAATTATGAGAAAGGAGAAGGAAGAGAAAAAGTATTCTTGTGACATAAGTATCAGTAACCTACACACACAGTTACACACACACACACACACACACACACACTTGTTTGACACATTGAAACTGTCTGGACAAGACAGATGGCCAGTGTCACAGTAGCACATACAACAGATAGAGGGACCAAAAATCTGCACTGGGACATATCAGCATAATTAACAGGTCAGTTACATAACCTTATACATTTTATGTATTATATTAAAGCGGGATAAATTAAATTATTATTTTGCAAATGTTAATATTTAGTGTTTACATAAAGACATGACAACCAGATATTGTGTCAATGTAATCAAACAGCTACATGCTGCTTTACAATGTTGTATTGCTGAGTGTTTTTTATATTATTTATAAATTGAATGTACGTGGAATGAAGGACTCACGTTGTCATGAGCGGACCAGCTTTTACTTCAAGTGGCATTTATTTTGTGTTCATTCTTACAATTCTGAGAACTTAAGAGGAACTTTCTCTTGTATTTTGTAGAAAACATGGAGGGAAATACAACATATCCCCTGCTCCCTGGCAACCACAGGCACACCAACGTCACTTGTTCCCGTGACAATGTTTTGAAGACGGTGGTTTTCCCTGTTCTCTACTCCTGCCTCTTCCTGGTGGGACTTTCACTCAACAGCGTGGCTGTGTGGGTATTTTTTCGCATCCCCTCCAAGTCCCACTTCATAATATACCTGAAGAATATTGTGGTTGCCGATGTCATCATGACCTTCACATTCCCTTTCAAGGTGAAGTTAAATGGCACATAATCATTTAAACTTGAAATTGTATATTAACAAATGGCTTTATTAGTAGTTATTAAACTTCGTATAGTAGATGAGTAATAGTTTATTCATAAAAGCAATATTTTGGGAGCTTGTGAAAAGTCTCTGTTGAGTCACTTATAAATAGATCATGAGTTTCTTAGTTTCTCATAAGGTCAGTAGTTATAAATGTTAACAACTCATTAATAAGAGGTATTAAAAATAAACGTTGGAGTTATTAATTAATTCTTAATATGTAAGGGTCAGATGTGTCTCAACTATATAAGCCATTAGCAAAGCATAGTTGTAAATGTTAAGAGGTGGTGTTTTTGTTTTTGTTTTCAATAATTAATCAATTCTGCTCTTGTAAATGTTGACAATCAAGTAATGAATGCATTGTGGAATTGTGTGTCCTGTGAGAGATGAGTAAACACCAGTCAGAAAGACTTTGTCATGATCCAGAGTTGTTGTGTCTTGTTTTCTGTCTTATTTTGAAGTCCTTGTCTCGTGTCCTCTGTTTCCCTGCATTTCCTGTCCCTGTGATTGTCTGCCCTGGTCCTGATTGTTTCCAGCTGTGTGATTGCTAGCCCCGCCCTCATTGTGTCCACCTGTGTCTCGTTCCCCAGTGTCCAATCACCTGCACCTTCCCTGTGTATTTACACCCTGTTGGTCTCATTCCCCAGTGTTGTTTGTACTGTTTAGTATGTTTTTGTCTTGTTTTCAGGAAAAGATTAAATCTTCTGTGTACCGTTCTCTCTCTCTCTGACTACGAAATCCAGACAGATTTGGCTTATGATTGATTAATAGTTAGCAAAATAATTAATTAGTTAGCAAAGTGGCTAACTAGAAAAGTGTGAATAAAATATATAGTATGGCTTGAACTTTTAGTGCTTGTGTTCAGTCTTTTACGAATTGTCTGTTGTGTTTCTGCAGGTGTTATCAGACTCCAACATGGCTTCCAGTGGGCTGCGTATATTCGTGTGTCGGGTCTCCTCGGTGCTCTTCTACCTTACCATGTACATCAGCATCCTCTTCTTTGGCCTCATCAGCATAGATCGCTGCAGAAAGACCCTCAAGCCCTTCAGGGGGACTAATGCGGCTCGTTTGGCCCGTCGCAAAGTGCTTTCAGGAGCCATCTGGACCTTTCTGCTGGTTCTCTGTCTGCCCAACGTGATCCTGACACGTAAGACCCCGACGTCTTCATACTTCAAGTGCAGTGACCTGAAGACAGCCGCTGGGCTGTACTGGCATGAGGTGGTGAATCACATCTGTCAAGTTATTTTCTGGGCCAACCTGGTGACTGTGACCGTATGCTACACTCTAATCACCAAAGAGCTGTACAGATCCTACTCCCGCACTGAGGCCCACAGCAGTGGAGGGACTATGGGTCAAGTACCAAGTGGGGCCTCAACTCGGAAACCCCACCAGGCCCAAAGAAAAATGAATGCGAACGTGTTCCTGGTTCTGGCTGTGTTCTTTGTGTGCTTTGTGCCGTTTCACTTTGCCCGTGTGCCGTACACCATGAGCCAGACCAGATGGGTTCTCGTTGATTGTAAACTCAAACTCTTCTTTTTTCAGCTGAAGGAAAGTACGCTCTTCCTATCATCCTTAAACTCTCTTCTGGACCCTCTCATCTACTTCTTTCTCTGTAAGTCCTTCAGGACCGCTCTGTTCAAAACCCTGCGGCTGCCTCCTGGTTCCTGTAGCCGGCTAACAGGGAGAGGTTCAGACACGGATACGGGCAGCACCGCTCTGAGAGACGCTTCTGTCTGTGCATGAAACCACTGGACATGATGAAGACGTATCTGAATGTGCACATTCTGTAATGATGACCATCTTGCCACGAAGACAAAATAATGTGCGGCTGTCATTTTAACTGCGTCAAAGCGGAAGAAGCAACATGTTGTCTTTGCGTTTCTTTTCAGTTCTCCGTTTCACTTAATAAAAATATTAAGATCCTCTGTTTTCATCTTGAAAAGAAGAAATGATGCATGAGTTCACAAATTGAAAAATAGATCTACATCCACAGGATTCCTCTGAAGAAGTTTCCCTGTAAATCGTATATATAATGCTTACATCGATCTCCATCTATATAAGTCAGTATTTCTGAGGAATATGGGTTTTCCAGATGACTGAGTCGTGTGCCTTCTGTTACTTCCGCACAGCTAAAAGACTAGGAACCACCAGTTTTACTGAAATTCATCAAAAACCAACACCTAAGGAAATAAAGATAAAATGATACTTTAATAATTGGTTGTCTGTGTGAAATCTGACATATTTTCACAAAGCCGAAAATCAAACCCCATATGGCACATTCAGCCACAATATATGATTCAATTCACACACAGTACTTATTGCTGGGGATGTACTGAGAGAAAAAAGTGCTCAATTACAATAATATTTGAGCTTAAGGTCAAAGTAGATAACGAACACAAGCTACATTGCTACTGAATGATCTGAATGTGCTGAACATGGGGACTTTTATCACATCTTTCAACCATGATTATATGCTTGTCGACAGAAAATACCTCAATGTAGCCTGAAAACACAAACACGTACCACAATCTGTATTATTTGAATCCTGTGTCCCCCCTCAGCTGCTCATTTCCTATGTGCAAACTGTTCATTTGCATCTCTCTGGTTAAAGAGGCTGACACACTTTGGGGAAATAGCCTGTGATGGTGTTCATCTCTCAGGCTGCACAGTGTGGAGGGACGGACATAAACATTGCTGGTGAGTGAATTTCTCTTATGTTAATTTTCACAATTTAGTGTTGTTTTTTTCAGATTAAATTGAGCGGTGCTTGAGGAAATGAAGCTTTCTTATTGATTAGAAGGATATTCTGTGTTAATATGATGATCAACTGTATCTTCTCTGAGAAACTGGTCGGTGAACTTTCTAAAAAGGTAGGGGAGAAAAATATTAAAATTAAGCAGTTTTGTAATATTTTGTCATAATTTAAAGAACAGAATAACAGTCACATACCATGTTACTGTCCTAAGATAAAGGCCTATTGCTCAACAGCTTCAATTCATCTTTCTCTCTCAGATCCATTCAATTTAACCAGGTACTTGTTTTTTTCTTTTGCCCCTGTTATACCAGGTAGTTATTATAACTGCCATAGAACATTTTCTACATTATATCAATGCAAACATTTAATCTGGGGCGACTGTGACTCAGTGGTTTGCAGGGTCGTCCTTCAATCAGAGGTGGTCCGCTAGCCCGTGTCGATGTGTCCTTGAGCAAAACACTGAACCCAAAATTGCTCCCGGTGTATGAATGTTTATCAATGTTAGTTACTGCTCATGTGCAGGTGGAAACTTAGCCCCTCCCTTTATGGTATGAATGGGTGATTTAGTGTTAAAGTGCTTTGAGTGGTCGGAAGACTAAAGAAAAGGTCCATTTACCATTGCAAAAGAAAATAACAAACTAAGAAATGCAGACACATTAAAGAAGCTTTGAAACAAGTAATATATATATATATATACAGGACTGTCTCAGAAAATTAGAATATTGTGATGAAGTTCTTTATTTTCTGTAATGCAATTAAAAACAAAATGTCATGCATTCTGGATTCATTACAAATCAACTGAAATATTGCTTTATTCTGATTTATTGCTGATTATCAGCTTAAGAAAACTCAAATATCCTATCTCTAAATATTAGAATATCATGAAAAAGTATACTAGTAGGGTATTAAACAAATCACTTGAATTGTCTAATTAACTCGAAACACCTGCAAGGGTTTCCTGAGCCTTGACAAACACTCAGCTGTTATAAATCATTTTTTTACTTGGTCTGAGGAAATATTAAAATTTTATGAGATAGGATTTTAGAGTTTTCTTAAGCTGTAAGCCATAATCAGCAATATTAAAAGAATAAAAGGCTTGCAATATTTCAGTTGATTTGTAATGAATCCAGAATGCATGACATTTTTGTTTTTTTAATTGCATTACAGAAAATAAAGAACTTTATCACAATATTCTAATTTTCTGAGACAGTCCTGTATATATATATATATACATACATAGTCCATGAGGGACTGTGAGTCCATATCAGTCACTAAAATGTTGTAATTTCTGTGTAGGCCTTTATGTAAATTGGATTTAAAAAAAGAGAAAGTGCATGTTTAGCTCTTGTTTTTGTCATGGTGAAAACAAATCCTACAATTGCATAACTTCCTTCAGCCAGTGTCAAAAGTGGAAGTGTCCGGTTCTGCATCCAGGATGCATTCAAATGCTCAGGTTGAGCATTCAAAACCAAAGTATCGTAACAAATTGTCTTTTACACGATAATGACAAATGCAAATCAGGTCCAACTGGTGGAGAAGAACGCTTTGAGAGCTGCACCAGTAAAACTCACCGCGGCATCATCATCATTTACTCTGAAACCCCTCCTACCTAAACCTGGATGTCATTTTCATGCAACATGCCAAAGCCCTCTTCATCAAATCACTTTTTTTTCACTTTCAAACTTGTTGAAACACCTGTCCCCAACCAAAAGCAAATTATCTGGATGTGAGTCTGGTCAACAGGGTTCACACAACAGCCTGATATCTCCATCCCATGAGCTGTTGACAGGTGTAAACCAGTCGAAACATGTTGAGTTTCTCTTTGATGTCTGTGTGTGTGTTTTCTTTTTCAGATTGCATGATGGCGTCTAACAACACAGAGCTCTTCTCCTCTGAGTGTGCTCCCTTCAGCCCTGTGACCGTAGATGTGGCCATTGCGTGCCTTTACTTCTTCATGTTCCCCATTGCGTTACTGCTCAACGGGGTCAGCGCGTGGGTGTCTTTGCACCTCAGGTCCACCTCTACCTTCATAGTGTACCTTAAAAACCTGGTGGCGGCTGACCTGCTCATGACGCTGACGCTCCTGCCGATGGCAGCCAGCATGCTACCCGGAGTCACACTTGAGTTAAGAATGTTCGCTTGCCGCTACACCACGGTCATTTTCTACTGCTGTTTGTACACAAGCATCACTTTAATGGGTCTTATCAGCCTCGACCGCTTCTTCAAAATAGTTCGGCCATGCGGAATGTTGTTGGGACAAAACGTTGTGTTCAGTCTTGTGACGTCCTCCTCGGTCTGGGTGCTGTTATTTGGCGGTACCGGCCTCCCAACTTTCTTTCTAACGGACCAGGATCCTGTTAATGTAACAGGAGAATTCTGTATGTCCTTGAAAAGTTCAGCTGGTGTGACCCTTCAGAAGTATGTGGTGCTATCTATGGAGATTCTGTTCTGGTTTGTCAGCATAGTGGTTGCGTTTTGCTACATCTGCATCACCCTGAAAGTCCTGCAGTCCTTCAGAGACTCTGGGAGCAACAACAGCGATGGAAAGATGAAGACCAAGCTCCGAGTCTTCGTGATCCTTCTGGTGTTTTTTGTGTGCTTTGTTCCCCTCCACCTGATGCGTGTTCCTTACACACTCAATGAAACACATCACATTGACAGCTGTGGTGAAATGTGGGTCATTATAATCCATAAATCAGTTCTGTGGCTCTCTACCACCAACATCTGCCTGGACCCTCTTCTGTACATCTACCTGTGCAGGGAGTACAGGGAGAAGCTGGTTGATATGATGAAAGCTCGAGGCCTCTGTGTTGGGTAATGGTGAAAATCAGGATATTTCACAGGAGAAATTATTCATCATCAAAATAAGTACCTGTAAGAAGGTATCGATAGATAAGATGTCCATCATCAGAAATTAGGCTGTTGTTTTATATTATGGCAGCAAGAAACTTTTCAACTTTAAATTCTGTGTTGTACTGCCCTTTAGTGGCCTAATGAGGATTAGCATCTATAAAACATCGATAAAACCATAGTATACAGCAAGATATACCAGCAAATTAATTATTCCATTTAAACACACACATACAATCTCACTGATCGGAGCTGTGTGTCTTTAATGCACATATAGTGTACTATATACATATAGATATCTATTTAATTACATTCTTTATTTCAAATTTTCATAATGCAACACTATGTTTTAATTCCATATTATTACGGTGTTTTTGTTGATTTGAGTGTGAAGTCATCTTTTGTTTATTTGTTGTGAGGGGTCAACGCAGATGCACCCTATGGTTTTTTAAGCGACACATGATATTTCAAATTATTGTCCGTAAACAATTATTCGTGAATGGAAATAGGGACTATGCTGAAAGTTTTTTTTCTGCTCCACAAAAGAACAATAACTGTGTCCTAAAAAGTTGTGGTCTATTATTTTACGGGATAAAATAAATGGTCACATAAATATGTGTCTTCTTTGATTCTTGTAAATCGAAATGTAATCGCTTCCCTCCCAAAGAGCTGTGCTCAGTATCCAGATATAATTTTATTTTAATGAATTTATTGTATTCTCTTTGTCATTGTCTCAATAAATGATGTTGTTTGGAATTAATCAAATGTTGTATTTGTTTAATGTTGTATTTTAATATTAAATTAAATATTACCAATGCACCACCCATTTTGTTGGTCACCACAATATTCTAGTCTACGTTCCAAGAATAATGTTGCCCTCTAAAACAAAGATTTCCGATTAGTTTGACTGAAAAGGAATTGAAACACACATCCTATACAATAAATCTTCTTGGCAGCTATTGCACTCCCTTTGTTTAAATGAAGAAAAAGCTCCAGTGTGGCCTGTGGGACGTTTTTGTTGGCTTTAACAGCGGAGGCCCCCCTCTGGCCAGATGATGCCACTGCACCTATTATATACATGCATTTTACTTAAACAACACAAGGTTGGTGGGTGGGGAAACAAATGAAGTGTATGTAGCTCTCTAAAGTCAATGGCATGTCAATACCAAGGAGTTTGGGTCAAAAGATTATGTTATTTAAAAACACACACACACACAGAAAAGGCATAAATGATTGCAGCTTTATCTTAAAAGTGCAACAGAGATGGTGATGTGTGTCTGAGGTGTATGTGTGGGCCAATGGGAGCAGGGGGCCCTGAATCCAAACGTTCACCCCATCCAATCTACTTTAATGTTGCATGACGTCTAAATTTGCTTTTGTCTAAAGACCAGAAGGTTTTCCTATGTTTGCATATTTCCTGATACATTGGCAGTTCTCTCACAGCTGAAACGATGATGTGTTTGCTAGGAAAATTCTCCAATGTTTCTAAAACACTGACCATCTCAGTATACTGTCACACGGGTCCACGTCGCAGCTTTGTGTTTGAGAAGAAGTCCTCAACTGTAAGTTATCATCAACATCTTATTCACCAAATTAGTTCATAATGTGGTATTTATCTATGATAGATTAATCTGTGATGACAAAGATTACCATTGAGATCATTATTTTCTTTCTGAAATGTGTAATTATACAAGACAAGCATAGCATGTTTACATAGTGTCAAAAATACAGTTGAATTAGTTTAATTACTTATGGTTTTATCCACGCTACAATGAAAAGTAAAAAATTAGCAAAGCGAGAGCAGTCTTGCCTGGACAATGGAACTGTTCAGCCCTCCTTACTCAAATCTGAATTTGTATTCATGTGTATTTATACTTTTAGTTTACAAAATTAGAGACACAGATGTATATACACATGTATAATGTAAAAGATTCTTTACAAATATGCTCAAACTTCTTTATTTACTTTTCATTTAGCTGACGCTTTTATCCAAAGTGACTTGCTATAATACACACAGCTACGTGGGAGCAATTTAGGGTTAAGTGTCTTGCTCAAGGACACATGGACTAGGCAAGCAGAGCCGGGGATCGAACCGCCGATCCTCAGCCACGGGCGCCCATTTACCCCTCTAGTTACAACCTTCCTTTCC
The DNA here is from genome assembly GCF_029220125.1 of Pseudoliparis swirei. Classification (NCBI taxonomy): domain Eukaryota; kingdom Metazoa; phylum Chordata; class Actinopteri; order Perciformes; family Liparidae; genus Pseudoliparis; species Pseudoliparis swirei. The sequence continues at coordinate 20,045,344 of NC_079407.1, forward strand.
TTTACTTGGTCTGCAGCCTCGACTGGAATAAGCAACAGATACTGGATGACATCATGGTTTCTCCATCTGACAGTGACCAACAGAGTAAGTGGAGAAAGAGAAAAAAAAGGCAAAATTAACGGAAACTATTGAAATCCCCAACTATCAAATGATATTTTACATGTTCAGCGGGACAGTTTGTTAGAGCATGCTAATGAAATATAAAAGAAAATTGAAGATGATGTTTTTTAACAAGATGAAATGTTCCTTCTAAAATGCAACATGTTCAGCGGGACAGTTTGTTAGAGCATGCTAATGAAATATAAAAGAAAATTAAAGATGATGTTTTTTAACAAGATGAAATGTTCCTTCTAAAATGCAACTTTTTCATTCTCCTCAGGTGCAGCGACGGCAATGAATCAAACATCTCACAATGGCTCGGACCTTTGCGTCTCCATTTACAACCCGCATGTTCTCTCTGCTCTCTACTTATTGATATTCCCCATAGCTTTGTTGCTGAATGGCGTTGCCGCCTGGGTTTCTCTGCACATCAAAGCCACCTCCAACTTTGTGGTGTACCTGAAGAATCTAGTCGCTGCTGACATCATTATGACCCTGATCATCCCAATCAAAATAGCAAGAGACTTGCCAGGTGTGTCAAATGCAATACACATACTCTCATGTTATTTCAGTTCCCTCTTCTACAGCACACAGTACACATGTATCGCTCTGCTGGGCTTGATCAGTCTGGACCGTTTCTTCAAGATCATGATGCCCCACAACAAGTTTTTTGGTCAGAATCTGACTTTTAGCAAACTGATGTCAGGCTCAGTCTGGGTAGTACTGCTTGCATGCTCAGCTTTACCAAATATCATTTCAAATAATAAATCAGTGGCCAATATAACACATATCAAGTCTTGTAGGGAGCTAAAAGGACCGGTTGGACTTATAATCCACGAGAAGGTAGTGATTTACCTCAATGTTTTCTTCTGGTTTGTCAGTGTGGTCATTGTTGTTTGCTACATTTGCATTGCAAACAAGGTTATCCAGTCTTTTCGAAAATCTGGCAGCAGCAACAACCAGGGACAGCAGAAGATCAAACTACGTGTTTTTCTAGTTCTTTTTGTGTTTTTTGGGTCATTCGGACCGTACCACATTTTTATGATCCAGCACACATCTCAACAAGTCAACTCTTCCTCCTGTACCAGCTGCTCTTTCGTATGCACCAGGTTGGCGAAGGACCTCAGCCACTGGTTTGCCTGCACAAACATCTGCATGGACCCACTTCTCTACGTCTTTCTGTGTCGCGAGTTCAAAGAGAAACTGATGTCTATGATCAAAAACGTGGTCGTCTCACAGCAAGTCGCCTCAGCAGACAAAGCAGCAGCCGCTTTGCCTCAGAGTCGAGTGTGACGAAGGTCATGAAGACGCTATGTTATGGACTAAGCTCAGATGTTACTGAAGATTTTTTCAAGTCAGCTTATTGTTATAATGTTTTTGTTCTATCGTAACATTTATATTAACGTGAAATTGTGCTGTGCTGTTTTGTGCCTTTACAAAGAGTCGCTCTAGATAGCTTGAAAACCATTAACAGGAAATACAATAAGCATGAGATAAACAGCGTGAGACCAGAGGATGCTGTTATTATGCAGTTTTTTTGTCAACAAAGCACAGTTCTATAGAAGCTCTGCAAATTCACGATCACGAGGTCAACTGTAAATGAGGCTAGCACGTTAAGTTAGATAGTGTTTGCATCTCACACTGAAGTCAAATAATGTTTGTTGTGGTCGTAAAAATGTGCCATGTCTTTAATAACTAATGTTAATGTTCAATGTGTTTATTGGCCAATCTTCCATTTGCAGCATGCTAATCAGCCCCTAACATGGAAAGGTTACTGCAAGGAATAAAGTATGTTATTGATTAATATTAAAACAAGTCAAGTCTTTTTTCAATATATATCATTGTTATAATCAAGATAAAAATAAACACAAAAGAGTTATTATCTGCTCAGTGTTGCATATTTCAAATTTTAGGATCAACACATTTTGCATTTGAATGTGGCTTCTTGTTTATCTGACAGCTGAGCAAAGGTTTGAGTCAACAGTGCCTGTGGGTACAAACCACAGGTTTCTGTGCCATTCTGACGAAACAACAGTTACGGTCAGATAAACTCATCGTTCACTTGGGAACACATGCATGTCATTTCTCAGCTAATTATTTTCCCACATTGGACATCATTCCTGGCACAGATCCAAACGAAATCTCACAGGACATCATGTTGTGTTGTTCTCAGAATGCACTATTTATAAAACAGCACAATGAGGGGTTTAAAAATATGCCACACTTTATAAATGTTTCGTGAATTTGTTCAATCACGTTTTATGTACTTATAGTGTGTTTTGCGTTGATTGAAACAATATGTGATGTATCTCATCTTACAGATGTATGGATATGTGATCTTAGTAGTGAATAAAAAACATACAATATACAAAATTGAACAACTACTTTGTCAATAACTTGCGTCTTCTGTCACGGCAAAGCTTGTCGGAGTTTACGGTAATCACATTTCATGAGAAGTGGCATGAAAGAGACATGACAGATTGAGGTGGGGTGAATAAGCTGCAGGAAGGAGGGTGGAGAGGTGGGGGGGGGGGGCAGGAGGTCTCTTGATGTGTGCCGAGAAAAAAGACCCCATGGCTTTGGTGTCGCGGCTGTCAACTGCTACCACGACTGACGCAGGCGAGCGGAGGCAGGGGGAGGCACAGAGCAGAACAAGCCTCTTGGCAGACAATTGGAACAGGAAGCAAGGAAGGAAAGGGGTCTTTCAGAAAGGAAGGAAGACTGGCACACTCGTTGGGCTTGTGACAAGACAGCCACACAGCAGCTCCAGAGACCACCCATTGTAGGAGCATCACACATCCACACTTTGAGGCAGGGAGAGAGAAATACAGAGAGAGAAAGACAGACAGGCAGAAACCTTTTTCAGAGTCGGAAGTACTTCTAAAAGAATGAAAGTAACAGTAAGAGATTTGCAATCGTGAATTTTTTGTTGTTGATACGTTTCCTTCCTGTGGATAAGAAGAGGAAAGAAGAATATTTCACTTCTTCCTTTTTTATATAAACTGTAGTTTTTCGAATTCATTATTTCTCACATGCCCTCCAGCCGAAGACCATAAGAACACAATAAGAAGGTGAGACTCAATTATTTACTTTTCAAGTATACATAGATTACCGCTCTAAGCTGGGCACAAAGATGGAATCTGCTGGGACATACCTAATCAACACTAGCCGGCACATTAAAAGAGACAAAGGTTTTAGAGTATTGTATATCTTAGTTGCCATGGCTCTTACTCCTGGCCTCGGTGTTATTCTAAGCCGTTAAAGTGTTCAATGTAAAGAGAGCACGCTGGGCAGCAGACAGGGGGAGAATACAGAATGAACACAAGCTAGTTAGTTGATGGTGCCTTCATCACTGTATATTAAGTCTATATTAACTGTATATTAAGTGACTCTCTAACTGTAAAACTGAATAAGCAGTCATACTGTTATTAATTTACTGTCTTTCTCCAACTATGGTCAAATGTAGAAGTTACAAAGTATTCAGCGTTTGTATAAAAATAAGCATGTGTATGCTTCTTAAAGTGACAGGAAGTGGCCTTCAGTTGTTGAATTGTGACATAAATAAATGTATGTCGTAACTTAAAGCCCTAAAACCAGTTGTGAAAGAAAACATGAAAAAATAACCTATAATGATACACAGTGAGTCAGCTACAGTTCTTTTTAAGGAATATCTTGAAGGAAATTGCATAGACATCTGGAAACCACATATTACACTGTTTCCTCTTTTAGTCGTTCCATTGTATGAATCTTAATCTCATTATTCACTCCTCTTCCTCATCCCCCAAAGGGCCACCAAAGATCAGAAGATGAACGACAGCCTGTCAAACACTTCTATCGTGTGTGTTCGGGATACCAGTGTGACAGCCGCGGTGTTCCCCTATCTGTACAGCATCCTCTTTATCGTCGCCCTGATACTCAATTCCCTGGCTGCATGGATCTTCTTCAGCATTCCCAGCTCCTCGACATTTGTGGTATTTCTGAAAAATGTGGTAAGTCATGGGAGGGGGGGGCTTTATACATTTAGTTTTCATAGCGGAGCAACACAAAAAAAACGTCCTTCATTAACAGGTGGTGGCTGACCTTCTGATGACCCTGACCATACCTCTGAAAGTGTTACGTGATGCAGGTGTGGGATCCTCGCGACTTAGCGCCTTCTACTGCCAATACTCTGCGGTTTTATTCTACATCACCATGTACATCAGCATCCTCCTGCTGGGCCTCATCAGCCTGGACCGCTACCTGAAGATAGTAAGGCCCTTTGGGAAGTGTTCCCTGCAGCGGGTACGTGTTGGTCAGCTGCTGAGTGCCACCGTCTGGGCAGTCATGTTATCTTTGGCATTGCCGAATGTTATTCTCAGTGACCAGAAGCCACGTTTCTCCGGAGGCCGACTGAAGTGCACCTCCATGAAGAGCAATGCCGGCTTGCTTTGGCATGAAGGTTTCAACTATTTCTGTCAGGTAGCTATGAAATAAAGGAATTGTGGGAAATCTGCTTATTAGAAAGAATGTGTCGCACACTGTGTGTTACTTAAATATGAGCACATTTAACTTCACACCGCACGATACGCAACATTTGACCTTTAACTTCAGCTGGTGAACATGAGACGTTCTAAATGCTGTGAGTCTTGACTAATGTTTTTTTTTTAACGTGTGCTTTCAGGTTGTTTTCTGGGGCACGCTGGCCTTGATGGTGTTTTGCTACACATTCATCAGCAAGAAGGTGTATGAGTCATACAAAGCCTCAAAGAGCAGATCTCAAGCAGCCAGGCGCAGAACCAAAGCAAAGGTCTTTGTGGTCGTGGGGGTGTTTTTCACCTGCTTTGCCCCCTTTCACTTTGCCCGCGTCCCCTACACTCTGAGCCAGACTCGCAGCATGGCGAGTCCTTGCCAAGCGCAGCACGCGCTCTACATCGCAAAAGAAACCACCCTGTGGCTGTCGGCCACCAACGTGTGTCTGGACCCGCTCATCTACGTGTTCCTGTGTAAGGTGTTTCGGAAAAGACTGACGGCCGCAATCTGCCGTAAGCATGTGCACATCGGTCATATGGAGTCCACCACGGCGACCTCAACTCCACTGGAGATGTCACAGGCCCATCTGAGTATCAGGCTGTCATCAAATGGGAGGCCAGAGTAACAAGCTGGGCACTGTACAATGGGAAATCAATCAATGTTCACTTTCATGATGAGACATTGCCTGAAATGTTATTTTACTTGTAAATAGCATTTATCGTGATGGCAGCAGTTGTAAAAATTGTAAAATAATAGGAAGTTGAATAAAATCTGTTTAATGCACAATGTGACAGAAAAGAGTCTAACGTGTCTGGAGGTCTTCGTGAAGCTTCATGCCAACAATGACTGATGTTTTGCACTAACCACGCCCTTCTGACCCCTGTTTGCTAAGTCATTCAACGTGTTTCCTGCATTGTGCTTACTGTCATTGTGTGCTTCCTTCTCTTTGCTAATCTCATTCAAACTGCACGTTCCCTTTACAAAACTTTGTCAAAAGGGTAAACATCTTAGCAGCACATGTTCTCCAATGATTACAGCACACGCAACATTCGACCAGGGACGAAGTGATAACAAAATAAGGGCCTGCAATAGACACTGCTGACAGCTATGAATGCTGAGCAATATGAATAACAATGAGAGTAAAACAAATGTATTTTTAATTGGATGGTTATTTAAGTTTTATCCTGGAGGTTAAATTATTGTGAATGAGGTTCAACATTTATTAACGGGGGAAGGACATGAGTCTGATTACATCAACATATTCACATTCTTAGCCACATGAAGGTGGTTGTGCAATAAAGGCATTTAATTTAAGAATGAAAGGGTAAAACCACCTTCTCCTGGTTCTGTCCCAGTAGTGCCGACTAATGACACAGACGTCGATGATATGGAACATACTGTGTAGACTATTACATGCTCAAACTAATGCTGAATATACAAGCAGAAGAACAGAAAGGATAGTTCATTGATTAGTTTAAAATGGGGACTGTTTGTGATTGCTTCTCTTTATGTAAGCACTGAATACAGATGATTATCTGTTTGTATCACTGGTGTTGATCAGTAGCTGAGGCACTTTTGATCATTATTTAGCTACAAACTAACAGGAACTGCATGTTGACTCACATTGCTCTGTTGCAGATGTGATGTTTGATTAAAGAAAGAAATAATCAATGCCCAGCAAAAGCATGTAGTAGGGCATAATCTTTCACAATATTACTTTAATATAACTGCATCACATATTTGTGATTGAACAAGATGAGAAAAGAATATATAGGATGGAATAAATTCACTTTTTCCAATACTGCAACGCCCAGAAGACACATTTTAGGACATTTACAAAGTGGTTCTGCAGGATTAATATCACCTCCCACCTGATTTACAATTGTGTCTGCATGTGGGTCTATGATTAATGTAATAATGAAATATGATCTTTTTCCATCCGGAGGGTGCTCTGTTAGCCACGACAGAAGCTGATATTTGGACAGGAAATTAATGAGCTACAGTCGGAGAGGAAGAAGGACCGTTTGTCACCCTCAGATTAAATTGTCTGACAGAGGACCCCGCAATAGTGAATTATGCAAAATTATAAATGACATTATTAGAAATTAAGTAAACCCTGAATATAATGTTGCCTTCCAGTATGCACAGACACAAGTTGGGGAAAGAAAAGAGACAGGGGGCAGGAAGATGAGGCCTTTAATGAGAAAATAATTTCATTCAAAAGGCTTGACTTATTCAAAGACTTGGAAAAGAGGAATGTGTGTTATAGATCTTCGCGGATACACACATTTATATTTTACTCAGAAACAGAGCTAGAACTCAACAACGTGTAATACTTTCACATTCTGAGGGCAAAGAGTAAAACAGATAATGCATTGAGTAAATTTAAAGGTTAAATGATTGTAAGAAACTACGTCTAGGAAAAGATATTGTTTGGGAAGCTTATTTCAGAATTAGGAAATAATGGTAGGCCTACTTATCGTCAACTATGTATTGATAAAGGTGTTTGTGCTTGAGCTCATATGTATATAAGAAGCTTGGGCTTGGACCATACAGTCTATGGCCCAATCCCAATTGTCCCTCTAAGGCCTTAAACCTTGACCCTTCAGGGGTTAAATGAAGTCACCTGGTACATGATTAAGCAAGAGAGACTGTAAGGACTTGAAATGGTGTACACAGGAATGAAAAAAACACTTTGCTGTAACATACCAAAATATATGTGTAGTAGGCCTACAATCGTTTGTATTTATTTCAGATGTTTTACTTCCTGATTTGAACGTCTTCCAAGCTCTTTCCTCACAAGATGAGAGTTAATTTCAAATAATGTATTTATTCTTCAATAGCTTCTTCAGCTTCAATGACACAATTAAATATGAATAAATCAGTCATGTATACTCGCTGCTTTCATTCCTCTGATTTCATGTGTTTTTAAATTCCATTTTTTATCTGTTATGTTTCTGAGTAAATGAAAATTGCCCGACTGAACACCCATGTTTGTTATCTTTGTTTACATCTCCATGTATCCAATGGTAACTCCGTGTTTGACGTCACATTGCTATGAATTGTGGGTAATTCCCTCAGGCAGAGTGTGCAGAAATGCGGATTTCCGGAAAGGGTTCATAAAAGGGCTCAAAGCGTCTGCGAGAAAGTCGTCAAAACACTCCATTATTTGACAGACTAGCCCTAAACCCTCCCGGACTGTACGGGAGCGCGCATCACACTCTGGAGTGTGTCGACGGGTACGCGCTCACATAAACAGCGGATGGTCAGGGGCTACGAGCTAGCAGGCTAACGCCACGTGACATTCCTGCCCAATCATGTGATCGACCCACATCCTGCATACTGCCGTCGACAACTTTTCTCCCAAGCAAATCCCCAAAACAAACGAACATGGCGGATTATGAAGAACGGCAGAGCCTGCTGGGAGATGACAACGACGGCGTGTCCGCGGCTCCAGGACCCGACAGACGGATGTCGTCCATCTCGAACCCCAGCCACTTTCTCCACCGATTGGTGGTCCTGGTCTTCATGTGCCTCCTTGGATTCGGTGAGCAGCGTAATCTTCTTGTGGAGTTGTGTGACGGAAATTCACTGTACAGAACGCTGTTGTGGTCGTCGTGGCTCACGTGTCGTTAAATAAATGCAGTAGCGTTGTTTGTATCCTCTGTTAATGTAGTTTATTTGTTCCAGGAAGCTACTTCTGTTATGACAACCCGGCTGCTCTTCAAACCGAAGTCATTCAGGTAATTGACCCTTTTTTTTTTTTTTTTCAGCCAGAGAATTTAATAGTGGAAATTAAATTCCAAAATAGATGGAAGCGAATATAATCTGATGAGGTTCCTCTCTGCATTCACTAGGACCTGCACCTGAACACGTCAAAGTTCATGCAGCTGTATGCCTGGTACTCTTGGCCCAATGTGGTGCTCTGCTTCTTTGGGGGATTTCTGCTTGACCGGGTTTTTGGCATCCGGTAAGAAAAACAATACGTCACTAAGTCACATGTATGTCCAGTAAAAGAGTTGTCTAGCTTTTATGCTTGCCATCTTTTAATTAGTTTTTGTTCTTTATAGGTTGGGGACCATCATCTTTTCACTTTTCGTCTGTTTCGGACAGGTACCTGGAAATCTTGATATACTTTTAAAATCGATATTTTTTTAATCGTCCATCTAAATAGAAATCAAACGGTATGACATGGAACATTTTCTTTGTTGTATTTTAACTGTTTACTCCGCACAGGTAATATTTGCTACTGGAGCTTTAGTGAATCGTTTCTGGCTGATGGAAGTTGGACGCTTCATATTTGGGTGAGCAAATCATTTTGCCTTTGTGTTAAAAGCTATTAGTTTCCTAACAACTTTACATACCAGGGGCTAGTTTTCTACCGCCACTCATCCGGTAGGCCTCATACTATCGAGTGTCTCACACGGCCCTCCCTCCTGTTTTCTTTCCCTGGGCAGTATTGGAGGAGAGTCCTTGGCCGTGGCCCAGAACACCTATGCGGTCAACTGGTTTAAAGGAAAGGAGCTCAATCTGGTGTTTGGCCTTCAGCTGAGCATGGCTCGCCTGGTAAATACAACATTAGACATGCTTTAAAATGACATAATTATCCTTTTTTGTGTGTATTCATGATACTATACAACACCTTACACAGTTCATTCACCCTCCTCTCTCGTCTCAAGGGCAGCACGGTGAACATGAACATCATGGGCTGGGTGTACACCAAAGTCACAGACCTCGTGGGCTCTCCTGGACACACCGCGCTGGGCGTGTCGCTCATGATCGGTGAATGTCATACTCTCTTTTGCTTTAGCCAGAGATACGCGCACCGCTCAAGGGGGAAGACTTGAAATTGGAAAGTGTTAAACATGAAGACTCGGGTTCCGGGTGCTTCACCGCTGTCCAAACGAGAGATACGACATCCTTTCTCTAACTCATGACCTCTGATGACACAGCCAGAAGTCACAGAGAGAAGTGGTATGGAGAAATAAAAGTGCTGCTGCAGATGAGGCACTTTGAGTTTCCTCTGGAGTGACTTCTTCCTTGTCCTAAAAGTGCTTCCACTTTTGCACACCTTGCAGTTTTGCTCTTTCTCTTAAAGTGTCTCGACTGGCAATGGGATATGTGGTATCCATCTGAACAATAGATCCAATCAGCAGTCGTCCTGCATACTAATTTGATCTCCTTGATGATAATCTAATCACCAAGTGTAACGCAAGTGTCCGTGCTTTCCTTCTTGTCTCCTCGAGATGTAAATCTGTCCTTCTCTCTCTCCTTAGCTTCTGTAACCTGCCTGTTTTCTCTCATGTGTGCCTTGGTGCTGGGATTCCTTGACAAAAGAGCCGAGAAGATCCTCCAGAAAGAAGGAAGAGGAGCCGGTAGGAAAGATTGTCTCTTTCTTATCTCTTGTTTTTCCTCTTGGCCCTCATCTGTCAATAACGACAAGAATGCTGTAATCATTGAGGACCATGGCTTGACCTCACACTGCCTTCCTGGCTAGACGGTTAATTTCCGTCAGCACGTTGTCATTTGAGGTGTGGGTTCTTTATAAAAGCAGCGACCGCTCAATGCAGTTGTTCTTAGGCATGAAGCGCGATGAGAACCAATTCTCTCTTCTTTTGGTTCCATTTCATGAAATGTTCTGATTTTGTTCGTACATTGATTTTGTTGGTTTATAAAAACCTACAAATTAAGAGCTGTTAACCAAAAGCACATCTTGTCTTCACAGTCCACACATAGTGTGTTCAATGCCCGACAATGTGAGTTTTTAAATCAAATTTTATTTATTTTGTTTAGAGTCATTCTAATATTAATTATTAAATCCCAATTCAGACTATAAAAAAAACCCTGGGTTGATGTGTGTGTGTCTCTCTCTAATGGGGAGATCTGGGGTTCCATCCCAGACTCCTCCAGTCTGCATGACGATGTGTCCTCTGGCAAGATACTGAACCCCAAATTGCGGTGTTTGAGTGTGCGCTAAGTATGTATCAGCATATTGGTACGATCAAGAATAGGGCTGCAATTAACAATTATTTTAATCGATTAATTTTTCGATTAATCTGATTTTTAAAAAAAACTTAATTTCCAACTCTTTATTTAAAAAAAAACGAACTGACAAGGCTTTACTCGCGTGAGTTTACTCGCCCGACTATTTGTGGTTTATTTCCGTCGGAGAGGTTATCTTATCTTAGCTTATTTTATCTCTGTGGCTTTTTCGATTTTATCGATTTGTTGTTGCAGCCCAAGTCAAGAATATGTGACGCATCTGGACTCGACTGCTCTCGGCTTCCCTTTTTACAGAAAATGTAAATAAACTATGAAGAGATGGTCGTTGCATGAAGCCCATTGTTGTGAATGGTTTCCCCTCAGAACTAATGGCTTCTTTTGTCAGAAAATCCACTCTTTTACTTTTACGGTTGTTTCAAGCCGATGATGCTCTCGAGCTGATCGGCATGTGTGTGGTCATCTTGCGTTGTAGGTGAGGTCATCAAGTTGACGGACGTGAAAGACTTCCCCTTCCACCTGTGGCTCATCTTCATCATTTGTGTCTGCTACTATGTGGCCATATTCCCCTTCATTGGACTGGGACAGTGAGTATTGCACCAGGGCCCCCCTCACACACACACACACGCACACACACACACACACACACACAAACGTCCCTCTAGTGGTCCTCACACATCTTTACATCCCTTAAGTAATACACCCAGAACATTGTCTCATCAGTCAGTGCCTCTACTCTCTCTCATCACATTTTCAGGCCATCCTAATCCATGTTGATTAATTTTATATTTTAGTTGTGTGATTTAGTATGCGTCACTGAGCTCACAAAATATGTTTATGACCATAATTGATATGCTGATTATGACATTTTCACTCAAATGTCTGCGAGGGTGAAATGATGAAGCGATGACATTTTGGACAGACGTGACATAAACATCCCTGTTTGCCGTGGGAATACAACACGAGGCGTTACCTTTGCTCCAACAGGGATAATGTCCATGTTCTAATCCCAAACTCATTGCTGAAGTGGTGGAGCAGCATTTTGGGTCAAGTGCTTGATGCAAAATATCTTGACCATAACTTGTCCTTGAGTTCAAACTAAAATATTCGTCATCTCCCAAGATGGTTTTAATCTTAAAGTGTGTTGAATGGAGGGAAACCCCGAGAGCTTTTCATTACAATCGCTACTATGCCCGTCTGAGAAAAGACATCTCAGCCACACAATGCTGCGTTGTCATCGGACCACAAAAGGAGGGCGAGGGAGTCAGACGTGGAAAGAGGTCTGACAAATGGGTTTGCAGTGAAAGAAACCAATTGAAGCAATCACAACCTGCATTTCCGTCTCTGAAAGGCACTCTCAAGTCACTTAGCAACGGACATGGATTTTCCACTGAGGGCCATTGCTGACCCAGCAAATACTTGTTATGCAAATTAGGCAGAAACCAATGCATGGAAGAGATCTACCTGCTGCACGAGTCGACTATTCATGCCGCTGTCGTCACATCAATATAAAGCGGGAGCAGCTTCCTGTAACGTGACCTTGTGTTTTATTACAGGGTGTTCTTCATTGAGAAATTCAACTTCTCCCCAGCTGAAGCCAGACTGGTCAACAGGTAACTGAGTCCTTTAAGACCAACGACACGCAGACCAATATCGTCTGCTGCTGCTGCTGTATCTGCCGTTTCCTTTTGTGGGCTGCATTTGTCTTTGTTCTAACGCAGGGGTCGGGAACCTTTTTGACTGGGAGAGCCATAAAAGCCAAATATTTCCAAATATATTTCATTGAGAGCCATATAGTATTTTTAATGTATAATTTTAATGCGACTTCTGGTGCTGCATGATGCTAGGGGCGGGGGGTGCAGGTGACTTTTTCTTTGCTCCGCCCCGATGCGCGCGCACACGCCGGCATCGGAGCTCTGCAGCGCGCGAGACGGAGAGCCGAAAAGTGTTCACGCGACACGAAGAGACAGAATGACATGTTGAACAGACGTTTAGTTTAATAAAAGAACAAAGACGTCTTTAACCCTTGTGTTGCCTTCGGGTCAATTTGATCCGATTCAATGTTTAACCCTCCTGTTACCTTTATATTTACTAACATATTTTACCCTTGAGGTCAATATGACCCCAGCTATTAAAATCTCCAGAAAATTATTAGAATTAATATTGTTTTCCAAGTTTAAGTGTGAGGTACTTTATGTTTGTTTGTTGACTCCCGAAAGAACACCGACATTAATCATTGAATCGGGTCAAATTGACCCGAAGGCAACACAAGAGTTAAGAAAAGGGACCTGAAATTACTTCTGCTGTAATCTGGCGCTATAGAAAAAATGACAGGGTGGCGGGCGGAGATTTTTTTTCTTCCTCAACTCAAAATTGTCTGGGAGCCATATGCCGTCACCGGAAGAGCCATATATGGCTCGCGAGCCATAGGTTACCGACCCCTGTTCTAACGGATGACTTGCCAGATTATTTTTCCCGTGTGGCAACATCGGCATTTGACCTGATCCTGTGAACATGTTCGACCACTAAAATCCCAAATAACACAAACCGAAAGACCGACTTTTTCAGCTCTATTTTTATTTGGTTTTCTTTCTGTCATTAAGCAGCTCATTCGACTGAAACATTTCGATGTGTCTATCTTCCTGCCCTTCTCTGTCTTCCCCAGTATTGTGTACATCATCTCCGCCCCTGCGTCGCCCCTTCTGGGCTTCATGGTTGATCGGACGGGGAGGAATGTGCTTTGGGTCATGGTCGCCGTGGTCTCCACGCTCGCTGCTCACATGATGCTGGCCTTCACCTTCTGGAACCCGTGGATCGCCATGGTAATGCCCCATGCAACCTTCTTCGGGACACTCCAACACGAGCTTCATTTGTACATTTAGAAAAAGTTGTGGGATGAAGGAATTGCAATGTGGAAACATGCCAGGATGTTCACTGGGGCTGTATATAATATATACAAGTATAATCCCTCTGTTGGAAACATATTTGTGGACTTGAACACATGATTTTGTTTTAAGAATGGAATTTATGTATTTTGTCTTACTGTCCGTCTTGCCATGGAATTCTGAGCGCCCTGAAATGTTTAAAGCAAAGTGTGTGTGTGTTTTCTCTTGTTTTCCAGTCCCTGCTAGGCATCTCCTACTCCCTTCTGGCCTGTGCCCTTTGGCCGATGGTGGCCTTTGTGGTACCGGAGCATCAGCTGGGGACCGCCTATGGCTTGTATGTACCGCAACGGCAATATGTTTGACTCACAGTCCCGGTTCTGACTGATTTGTTGTCGTTATTGACACCCCTGTTGATCTTCTGCCTTCGTCCACCAGCATGCAGTCGATCCAGAACCTGGGCCTGGCGCTCGTTGCCATGGCAGCAGGATCCATCCTCGACAACAGAGGATACCTGGTTTTGGAAGTCTTCTTCTGCGTCTGCATCTGCTGTCAGTATTTTCTGCCCGTTTTGAGACGACAGCCTTTCCAGCTCCTGTTCAGCACTTTAAAGTGACGATGGCAGTGCTTTCCCTCATCCCCCCCCCCTAACCCTTTGTTTGTTTCTTGCAGTTTCACTGATGGCGGTGGTGACGCTGTACTTTGTGGATTACCTCCGAGGTAGGAGAAGACTGACACGTGGAACTCTGTCGCTCCGTACCGTCTTCAGTTGTTTTGTTTCCCTCAATCTCCTGCTCCGATTCCTTTTCTCCGGTGTCGCTCTTCACTCTTCAGCAAAACTCCAGTCCCTCCACCCCTCTCACTCGCTCCCTCATCTCTCCATCTCCCTCTCTCTAGGAGGAGATTTAAACCTGTCAGGCGCAGCCAGAGCCAAACTCCATAAAGAAGCCACTACAGACGCAGAGTGAGTAGCATTGACCCGGCACCCTCCATCACTGCGTCTCCACCCCCTTGCTCCACTCATGTTACCAAGTGGTACGGGCATAATTTAGAACACCTTTGAGAGCCCCTGCCCTAATTGACTGTGTCCTCAGTTGAAATAGGTAGATTTTCTCTTCGAAGCCGTCCGTCACGCCAGATAAAGATAAATGATTAAAAGGATTGAACGAGATTTGCCCGTGATCGGTCAGTCAGGTGATGTGTCACAGTCCAGTCGCATGTCTTGCATGCACAGTTGCAGAATTATGTTTCAGTGTGAAGTGTTATATGAAGAACGTTATCCTTGATAGTTTGATATATTATATTACTTTGGTTTAATCTTGAGTGGTTCTCACAGCCAAACGGATCATGGCCCTTCTGCTATCATTGACAGTGTGTATATCATCATCTCTCAATGTTGATTTATTTCCAAGCATTCAAATTCAAAGTGAAATGTTGTTGTCTCATCTGGTGGATGTTCGGTTGCAGCTAACGCATTACAAAGACCAGCGATGGGGACTAAAAGGGAACTTATTGAATGGGCTGCTTGGAAACCAGAGTTGTTCTGCAGCGTGAAGGAGGAAGCGCTCCCGCCCGCTGCAGACCGAGTGGGTGCATTTATTCAGGTCGCGTGTCTATATCACACCACATGTGGTTGGTTTATTCTGTGCTTGACAAACAAAGCCAAACCACATGTTCTCTCTGGGGACGCGACTACTTTCGGTTCTCATTACAGCCTGAGAACGGTCACATTGAGCCGGAATTCTTGTTACCTCAGTCTTTGTCCCTCTATTCATTTCTGTATATGCAGTTAATGTTATATTATATAGATATATATATGGCTTATGCTGTGTGAAAATACACGTACTATGTACATACATACTAATATTTTCTGGTCCGTTCTGCAACTGATATTTTCCAGGTGATGATGATTGAGGGAATGCACAAAGGCCACCCAAGAGCCGTCAATCCACTGCCACTGGGCGGGACTGCACTACTGACTCCTCCCACTGCTGTCACCTGTGGCCCATCAGATCTGACTGTCCATGTGCTGACGGCTTATTATGTCCTTATCGGGACACTGACAAAGGACACATCCCGGTTTGGACTCCACAGTTCCTCTCTGACCGCTCATATTGGATTCATCTCCTCCAATAACTCTGTGTTTTATTCCCCTCCGTCTGTGCGTTTGCGTGTCAGTCGTCCCGTCGGCTACTAAAGGAAGTGGCTTCCAAAGGGTTTCAAATGAAAAGCTGAGACTCCGGTGGAAAGGTGACTATTTAGAATATATAGGCCTAGATTTGATGACATGCTAATTAAACTCGCTTTGTAAGATTCATGTGTTAATTCAATTGTTCTAAATGTAAATAATGTAATTTTTTTGATGTTTTATAATAGTTTCCAAAGGCGCTCAGTTCTTTTGCCTTAATGCACCAATTAATGTACATATCAGCATTCATAATTACCAACCCAAAAATTTCTTGCTGGGCTTTCCTTAGAGAGATCTTACTCAATTTAATCATCTGCATCATTGACTTTTTTTATGGTGCAAAATCTCATAAAGAGCATAGCTCTTTATTTTTTAATATAACTCAATTTTTCTATTTCCTAATTCCTTTATCTGCTCTTTGCTGGTTTCGGGGGGTGCGTAAAGATATATTTTCCGTTTCATCATGAAATGGTACATTACTATAAGAACAAAAGAAAATATTTTGTATTTCTTTTTGTAGAGTTTTTGATTGTTTTTCAAGCTCAGGTAATTAACTTGTTGTCAGCATTTCCCCCAAGTTGTTGTTTTATTCACCTGAACAGTGAGACAAAATATGCACTGTTTGTTGATCTCTCACCATGCCAGTTATGTAAACCATCTCCCTGTGAGCTCATCAGACTGTGCCTGATGAACACTCACTACCTCAGATGGGAAAGTATGGCATCAAAATGTTAGGACTACCTTAACACCCGCTGAAAATCTTTATATTTTTGTTATGACCTCCCGAAGGTCAACATCCCATTGTTGTGGTGATGTAGCAGTTTACTCCTGAGGGGGGGGCACACACACACATCTGAGAACACTATCTGTGATGTGGTGCATTGGGCTCAGAGGTGAAATGGAGGTGGTGTTAAGTTACTCTTTAAAGGCCAGCACGTGTAAGAAGACTTGTGTGTGTGATTGCACATTAAAATGACCAGCCTCCTCACCTGTCGTTTATTCACACTATGTGGACGTGACGGCAGGGCAAGTGTTCACTGTTATTGAGCTGTCGACAAGAAATGACAGGATTGAGAAATTACAGGAGATCTATTGTACAATAAAAGTAGGCATGATTAAAAAAGTCTTGTATCGCAATATTATTCATGAAATGATTAAAGAACTTTTTTCTTTAAAGCATACGAGGGCTCTTTTTTTTCCTGCAGTATATCTTTTCCCTCAACCTACAGTCATAAGTTATTTTCTCAGCTACAACAGGCTGTAACTGATTTATCTTTCGGGTTATTTTTTAATCGTCTTGGTATTGGCTGTAGAGATCATAAAGATGGAGACATTATTATAGCTGCAGGATTGAAATGCAGCACATTAAACTGAGAGGCGAGCACCCGTGTGTGCTTTGGGCTTACGCAACCAGTGCCTCTAAAGGCTGGATGTATACACACACACACCACTTCTGATCACACAATTTGAACAGAAATCAATTTATTTTATTTGGCTTCAGATCTTGACACTGGCAATACTTTTGTAAACTAATTTGTTTAAAGGGCGTAAGGGCTTTATAATTAAACAAGTCATTTTTCCACTTAAAGTGAAGTCTTTTTTCTCTTTCTCCTCTCCGATCTCGGACAACTGCTCCACCCATCTGTCATCACTGGCAGTGTCATAAGGCCCGTCATTCAGCTGCTGCTTGCCTGTTCTGGGTGGTTCTTGTACTGTTTCCAATATGAAGGTTTTAGTTGGACCCATCTTCAATTATTTTCCATTTCCTCCACACCTGTGGCCTTTTCTTTATAGAAACTACACAATATTAATATGTTTGTTGTCCAGGAGAGTGTGTCGTATATAATTGGATGATGTTTTATGGTGCAGATGCTGTTTTGAGGTCGTTCTCAGAGACGATGCCCTCAGCAGACGACAGAGGGCAGCAATCCCCCCACAGGGTGTCGTTGCAGGCTCAGTATTTACAGTATCAGTCAGTTCCTTTGGCCAAGTCCTCAGTTTTAACTTTTACGGTTGCAATAAATCAAATAAAAGTCAAGATCAAGCCTGGGACTGTTTCCAAATACACATTCTTACATATGTAATAAAGTCATTATTAATATTAATAGTTGCTACATTGTTATTACCACCCAAAAGGTATGGATCAGTGAGACCTCTGATGGATGCTACCCTCCAGACCTGTGTGTGCTGACTACACCCACCAGACACACGATGGGCTGCACTCTCGCCCTCCTCCACACCCAAGCCCGAAGCTCCCGTCGGCTCCGATCGCAGCCCAGGAAGTGGAGGAGAGGATTTAAGCAGCAGTTGAAACTGACCACAGGCTTCCACGACCCTCACAAACAAGTAGGCGGTGCGAGCAATGTGATAAGGCACAAAACACACCACGAACATGAGACACACGACCAGCAGCATGTAGATGGACGTGTTGCGCATACGGGCCGTCCTTGCGTTCGGAACCCGGTCCGCGGCCCGACAACAAAGCGCTCTCATGGTGGAGCAGTAGCACGTGATGACGACGAGAAATGGGATCAGGAAACCAACGATGGCTAGAAACAGCCCGTAAGGGAAGTACACTTTAAAGTTCCCCGGGTTGGTCATTTCAAAGCACACGGTCACATTGTTGATCTCACCCGTGTGCGCAAAGACCAGTGTGGGTAAAATCTCCGCCGTGGCCATGCAGGACCCAAACGGCGCCTGACGCGAAGAGGGCGCGCTTTTTGGTCCGCAGACGCACAGCGGCGATGGGGAAGCACACACCGAGGAACCGGTGCACGCTGACGCACGTGAGAAACATCATGCTGCAGTGGAGGTTGACGAAGAAGAACAATCTGACGCTTTTGCAGAGGATGTTGCCGAAGGGCCACAACTCGCCTCATGCTGATGATGAGAGGAGGCAAGGCCAGCACGTAGAGGAGATCCGCCACGGCGAGGTTGGTCATGTAGATGACAGTGCTGCTCCAGCGGCGCGTCCGACAACACACGCACCACAGCAGGGCGCCGTTTAAACTCAGGCCCAGCAGAAACACGAGGCTGTAGGACACTGGCAGTAAGATCCTTTGGTAGTAGTTACTCACTGGACAGATGTTGAGGATCTCCATTCAAAAGTGTTGATAATTCGGAGGCCTTGCCACTTGTCTTGGACCAAAAGTGATAAATGAACCAGTTCTACCATCTGCAGCTCATCTTACTGACGTGTACAGGTGACGTGTGCCACACGCAAATACCAAATGTAAGTGTTTGTTCAACGCGTGCGTCCCTCCTGTGTGATGTAAACCATTATAGCGTCATATCAAGGGCATGAGCAAATAGATTGGTACACCGTGATGCATTTCATGAGCCTGCAGTGATGGGCTGTAGATACTGTAGTGTGCCACTTCCCTTCCGCAGAAAAGGTGTGCAGATTAATTAATGCTGTATTTAGATCCGATAGGCACGTTACATGACACCGGCAACACACACACACACACACACACACACCTACACACACGCACACGTACACTCGTGCGCACGCGCGATGGGCGCTGTATAAAAACGCGCACACGCTCAGCGTCCCATTGGCTGCGAGAATTTTCCAAGTGTGTTCTATCTCCGGCTGCTCCCGACTAAAAAGTGTTCACTTCAGCTGCCTGACCGCGGAGAGAGAGAGCGAGAGAGAGTGTTTGAGAGAGAGAGAGAACTCGTCATGCTGAGGAACGGCACGCACAGGTTAGTGTCGCATTCTTTGCCTAATCCTTGATCCTTGTCCAAAGTGTATGGCAACATGTGTTTATAGGACAGAGGAGAGGCTCCAGTATAGGGCTGCCTCGGCATGCTCTGATGGGGGCTACACTCCTGCAGAACATTACTTTGTCTGCAGCGGTGCAGGGAGGAGTAAATGTTGTTCATATATATCCTGAGGGCTTATGGCATGTTTCAGTTTAGGGAGAATTTGTCTGTCCTAATTTGAGCGGTGTCCTCTTCCAGAAGCATGTACCAGAGAGAGGAGGCGAGGCTGCGCAGCAGGAGTCTGGTTGTGGCTCGGGAGAGGAAACACCTTGCTCTGTGCATTAATAACCAGGTAACTAGAAAGATGAAACATATTAATCTGTGTATCAATAACCAGGTAACTAGAGAGATAAAACATATTAATCTGTGCATTAATAACCAGGTAACTCGGGAGATAAAACATATTAATCTGTGCATTAATAACCAGGTAACTGGGGAGATGAAACACATTAATCTGTACCTTAATAACCAGGTAACTAGAGAGATGAAACACATTAATCTGTGCATTAATAACTAGGTAACTGGGGAGATGAAACACATTAATCTGTACCTTAATAACCAGGTAACTAGAGAGATAAAACATATTAATCTGTGCATTAATAACCAGGTAACTAGAGAGATGAAACACATTAATCTGTGCATTAATAACCAGGTAACTAGAGAGATAAAACATATTAATCTGTGCATTAATAACCAGGTAACTAGAGAGATGAAACATATTAATCTGTGCATTAATAACCAGGTAACTAGAGAGATGAAACATATTAATCTGTGCATTAATAACCAGGTAACTAGAGAGATGAAACATATTAATCTGTGCATTAATAACCAGGTAACTAGAGAGATGAAACACATTAATCTGTGCATTAATAACTAGGTAACTAGAGAGATAAAACATATTAATCTGTGCATTAATAACCAGGTAACTAGAGAGATGAAACACATTAATCTGTGCATTA
This sequence comes from Pseudoliparis swirei, assembly GCF_029220125.1. NCBI lineage: Eukaryota > Metazoa > Chordata > Actinopteri > Perciformes > Liparidae > Pseudoliparis > Pseudoliparis swirei. Next base: position 20,065,749 of record NC_079407.1, read on the forward strand.
ATAACCAGGTAACTAGAGAGATAAAACATATTAATCTGTGCATTAATAACCAGGTAACTAGAGAGATGAAACATATTAATCTGTGCATTAATAACTAGGTAACTCGGGAGATGAAACACATTAATCTGTGCATTAATAACTAGGTAACTAGAGAGATAAAACATATTCATCTGTGCATTAATAACTAGGTAACTGGGGAGATGAAACACATTAATTTGTGCATAAATAACGAGGTAACTGCGGAGATGAAACACATTAATCTGTGTATTAATAACCAGGTAACTGGGGAGAGGGCAACAGACCGTCTTTCTTTCTGTCAACTGGATTATGTCATGACTCGCTGGGAGGATATATTGCTAAAGGAGGACGCTATCTTCTCTTTTTGGTAAAAGGAGCCTTACATTGATGTAATTCACTTTCTGATCTTTTTTTAGGAGCAATGTAATTGACAGTCGTATCCTGCTCCGAGGCTAAGTCTCCGAGGGGGAAAAGAGGCCCACTGAATGTACAAACATTCATTTGAAAGATAGACTAATTCTAATATGATAACATTAAGGCAACTATTCCACATTCATACAACAGATAAGTATCAGCACCACGGACAGTGGATCCCATGTGTCTTCTTAACTGCTTTGAATGGTTGCGCCCCTTACTCACACATTCAAATGACACAATTGACTGAATTCAATTTGCTTTGGGGAATTGCTTCTTTATGTTGACTTAAGGACTCTGGAAAATATTTGCATAGCAGCAGCTGAAAAGGTCTTATTAACATATAACCTCCTGCTACAAATGACTTCCCAATCAGCAGGGGATATTGAGGGGAAAGCCGAGGTGGCATGACCAGAGCTCATGTAAAGGAATAATGCATGTTTTAGCACCCTTAAACCGTGGCTCTGAGGAGACGATCGCTGTAAATTGACTTTATAATGTAAATCAGTTCTGCTGGAATCTAAAAGAAGTAGCCCTGTATGTGGTCTGTGTGTGCTTGGGTTCGTATAGGTGCACCTAAGTTCACCTGGTTGTATGAGCTTCTTAATATTTAATGCCGGTGATGTAGGGTTGCGCATCGGCGGCTGGGGAGCGGTATGAGCTCTGAAAGCACTGCTGCTGTCCAAATTGTCAGCACTAACTCCGGACGCCATGTCAGAGGAGGTTCATATATGAGAAGAAGCTCGATGAAGAACCAACCAGTAATTGGCGTGTGAAATATGAATAGGGATAGAAATGCAGGTTATTGGATATGGAGGCTGCCGCTGTGTCTGTGTGAGTGATTCAGATTCATTGCTGAGGCGTGAACCCCCGAAGAAACACATTCATCCATCCAGCTATTACTCCATAATCAATGGGACGGCTGAATTTTACGGCCACAAGGCCTTGTTGTTGACCATTTTACACAGAGCTTATTTAAACAGCGTGCCAAAGGGGGTCGCGTTTAATGGGATTGGGCATTAAATATAGAGGACAGGGGATATTGTTGACACAGCACTTGCAGCTGCAATCTTCAAATCATTAATCAGAAAAACATGCATGAAGCCCTTTGGTGTTCCTAATTCACTCAACATACCGTAAAGTTAAACATTTCATCATGACAAGCACCAGTTCCCCCTCACTGTAAGTGGGAGTCAGATACAGTGCAATACATAGAAAGAGATGTACATAGTGGGAGTGTGGAGCCAGAGAAGGGTGTCATCTTTCAGAAGTGCATTATTGTCTCTTCCCCCCGTGGGGGGGGGGGGGGGGGGGAGCGCTGTGCTGAGTGCTGTTTGCTCCAGCTCACTCCAACTCGCCGCGATTGAGTCGTAATAACCGGCGTTGGAGCGAGATGAGCTGCACGCTGTCAGATGCCTCCTCGCTCCACCGTCATGTGATGGAGAAACATACATCTTCTGTGTGTGTGTGTGTGCGCTCGCTTTTTCAAAATGCACAATAACTCCTAAACATACACAACTAGAATGGGCACTCGGTAGAGCGCATACCTTCGCATATTTTGACCTTTTCATGACCTTGACCTTGACCTTTGGCCCGATCGATCCCAAAGTCTAATCAAATGGTCCCCGGATAATAACCAATCATCCCACCAAATTTCATGCGATTCAAGAAGATGTTGACCTTTTTCATGACCTTGACCTTGACCTTTGACCCGATCAATCCCAAAATCTAATCAAATGGTCCCCTGATAATAACCAATCATCCCACCAAATTTCATGCGATTCGGTTTACAACTTTTTTTGTTACGCGAATAACACGCATACAAATAAATAAATAAACTAGAACGGGCACTCGGTAGAGCGCATACCTTCGCATATCACAAGATTGGGCATTGAATTATGAACATGTTGGCATTAGTTGCATGCCAATTGGATAAAAATGGACCGTGCTATAGTAAAAAGAAGATTTTGACCTATCCATGACCTTGACCTTTGACCCGATTGATCCCAAAATCTAATCAAATGGTCCCCAGATAATAACCAATCATCCCACCAAATTTCATGCGATTCGGTTTACAACTTTTTTTGTTACGCGAATAACACGCATACAAATAAATAAATAAACTAGAACGGGCACTCGGTAGAGCGCATACCTTCGCATATCACAAGATTGGGCATTGACTTATGAACATGTTGGCATTAGTTGCATGCCAATTGGATAAAAATGGACCGTGCTATAGTAAAAAGAAGATTTTGACCTATCCATGACCTTGACCTTTGACCCGATTGATCCCAAAATCTAATCAAATGGTCCCCAGATAATAACCAATCATCCCACCAAATTTCATGCGATTCAAGAAGATGTTGACCTTTTCATGACCTTGACCTTGACCTTTGACCTGATCGATCCCAAAATCTAATCAAATGGTCCCCGGATAATAACCAATCATCCCACCAAATGTCATGCGATTCGGTTTAAAACTTTTTTTGTTACGCGAATAACACGCATACAAATAAATAAATAAATAAATAAACTAGAACGGGCACTCGGTAGAGTGCATACCTTCGCATATCACAAGATTGGGCGTTGAATTATGAACATTTTGGCATTAGTTGCATGCCAATTGGATACAAATTGTCCGTGTTATGGTAAAAAGAAGATTTTGACCTTTTCATGACCTTGACTTTTGACCCGATTGATCCCAAAATCTAAGCAAATGGTCCCCGGATAATAACCAATCATCCCACCGAATTTCATGCGATTCGGTTTAATACTTTTTGTGTTATGCGAATAACACGCATACAAATAAATAAATACACGGCGATCAAAACATAACCTTCCGCATTTTCAATGCGAAGGTAATAAATAAATAAATACACGGCGATCAAAACATAACCGTCCGCATTTTCAATGCGAAGGTAAAGATGTACGCATGGATGCACACATCGTTACGATCCCCTCATCCCATTACCACGTCTTGGAAGGCTGGTTTGGTCTAAATGAGAGAGTAGTCAATCACTGTAGGAAGCCCCCTTAACGACTGTGTGCGTGCACGTGTGTGTGTGTGTGTGTGTGCGCACACACTCCCTCAGCATATGTCAGCCAGAGCAGCTCTTCACTGGTTAGCAGGAGGAATCGTCCCAAGTGCTCCATTTTGCATTTTGATAGACTACACAGTCATTTTCTCACTCTCAAACCTCCTTCATCTCTACTCGTCACACCCCACCCATCTTCTACACTTCTCGGGGATGTCTTTCTCTTCTTCCTCGTCTCCCCAATTTAGAATAAACGAATGGCCTTCTCCTTCTTGTTATTAATAACCCCTCGCTCCCCTCGTTTTACCTCCCCGATACCCTCTTTCCAACCTCTTTACTCACTGCACCACAATCGGCTCAACACATGGAGTATTAAAGACTCATCTTGAATATTCTGTGTGCATTAGAGATTAATCAGTTATCCAAAACCTGCAGAAATCATTAATCATAAAGCAGAAATACCAAAGCTTCTCAAATGTGAAGATTTGATGCCTTTTTCTATCTCTATATCATCGAATACTTGACAGTTATTGGCTGGCGGTTGGACCAAACAAGCACTTTAAAGACGTCCCCTTAAACTCTGAGGACGTTGTGTAACCTTTGTTGAATTAACGAGACAAAACCATCCATGGAAATAAAGTGCATCCCTAGTGTGTGTGTGTGTGTGCTTGTATTGGTTCTTCTACGGGGTCCAATGGGCTCGTCTGGATTAAATGAACCTTTCGTCTGTATGTGTGCATGATGCAAGCCTCCTTGGGGTCACTGTTCATAGGTCAGTTTAAACCTCCTGCTCCAGCCTGGTGATGATGGCTGTGTAGCTGCAGCAGTCGGGGTTTTAATGTATAGGTCTGTAAATGCTGTTAAATAATCAGTATGAATCCTGCTTTCTCACTGCAGCTCAGATGTTATCATTTAGATTCTTTACATGTCAACCTGAGTGTCTTTTTCTCTGCCGTCTGCTCCTTTCTACTCAAATATGATTGAAAGGTTTGAGTGAAATGCATCCATTTCTCTCAGTAGCAAGTACTATTTTTATTTATTTGTACCCCGTAGCCATAACACTACGAGAAAACAGCATTTCAAATGATGTAATCACATGTGCACATCGGTAGCACCTCCAAGTCTCAGCGGGCTCTTTTTTTTACTCGGGCTCAGTTGGAAGAGTAACTGTCCATATTCTCCTTGCACGCACATACATTGATTTCCGATGTTACGATTAACAAGCGTCTCCACTGGAACAGCTCTTCTGCTGATTGGACGTTTCCCCGACTGATCGGCCAGTCGAGCGGCGACCAAACAGCCAATAGCCTGATGCAGATGTTTCAGCGTATCAGCACGCTGCAATCTAACCCTCCGAGATCAGATTGGCGTGTGTGTGTGTGTGTTTATAAGTGACTGTTTGTCAGTATGTGTGTGTGTATATGTGTGGATATGTGACTATTTGTTGGTATATGTGTGTGTGTATGTGACTGTGTGTGTGTATATGTGACTATGTTTGTCGTTATGTGTGTGTATATGTGTGTGTGTGTGTGTGTGTATATGTGACTATTTGTTGGTATATGTGTGTGTGTGTATGTGGCTGTGTGTGTGTATATGTGACTATGTTTGTCGGTATGTGTGTGCATGCAGGCGTGTTTCTTCTCTGCACTGCAGGTGTGTGTGTGTGTGTCTGTGCGCTGTGTTCCTGTGTGTGTGAGTTTATCTCACTGAGTGACCTAGTCTGAAGGGCACAAAGAGCCAACCATATGTGTGTGTGTGTGTGTGTGTGGGCGGGGGGGGGGGGGGGGTTGTACGTGTGTGTGTGTGGACATCTGTGCCTGCAATCGATCTCTGTGATAGAACTAGGACTCTGAAAAATGATGATTTAAATAACTCATCAATTAGAGGGCAGCATATACTTTCTACGTGCTGTTGTTGTTTTCTCTCCCCTGCTCTCATTTTCATATCATGCATATGACTGTCTTCACCTTCCCTGGCCTTTCAGTCTATTGATTGCCCTTATTTTGATATTGGAAAGAATGCGATTAAGCTCTTTACATCCCCAGCAGAATAGGATTCTCTTTTCATCCAATCATGTACTCGGTATGGATTTAACAGGTTGTCCTTTAGCTGCAAGTAATGTGTTTTCTCCCGTCACCAGCTGCAGTTGTGTTGCTCACTCGGTGTTTGTATTGCTCTCATTTAACTTTAGTCTATCTATTGTATCCGGTCCAGAGACCGGAGACATGACAGTTGGTTGTAAACCCACACAATATCATAATAAATGTATTGTAAACAATGACATCAGCTGCAGAAAATGTGTTGCGATCTTTAAAAACTGGAAGGAATTGAAACAATTCAAATTAAAATGTTTACTGTAATAGTCCCTGTTTAGCATTAATGCTCTTAACGTTCAATCAGTAAGTAGACAATCAATCAATAACCTTTTTTAATCGGTTTTGGCAACCACTGACTCCTGTAAATGTTCCACGATAGCAGTCCCCCCCCCCCCCCCCCCCCACACACACACACACACTACACACAGCACAAGTTACTAAAACAAATATTTGTAAAATTGTCTGTTTACATTTTTTGGAATTAAAATCAACATCTAACCATCATTTTCCACGGGATATAAACCTTTCATTATTTCTGGGAATGTAAAGGGTTAACTAAGTAACCCCCCCCACACACACACACACACACACACTACACACAACACAAGTTACTAAAACAAATATTTGTAAAATTGTCAGTTTACATTTTTTGGAATTAAAATCAACATCTAACCATCATTTTTCACGGGATATAAACCTTTCATTATTTCTGGGAATGTAAAGGGTTAACTAAATACCCCCCCCCCCCCCCCCGTGACACTTGGGGAAATAGTTTGCCTTCAGCTCTGAGATTGGTGGTCGAGTTAATGAAAGAGGTCCCGAGCAATGGGGAGTTAATGAGGGACTAATTTGGAAAAGAAAGTAAAAATGTCCAATCCTCTCTTCACTTTAAGTGAGCTGAATTTCTCTTTCCACCATTAAGACACAAGCGACACAGTACTGGAGCGCAAACATGGACGCATACTCCCAGCTCACATCCAGGCACAGTGAATACTCGCGATGCAGTGGAGCTGCCGGTGGCTTTGGGAGCCGATCCATCTGCCGGTGAGCTCTCTGGCGGTCTCCCCACAGCCACCTGACATCGACCTCGCCCCCGATGTCTGTCTGGTTGGCACCTACCCATTCACACTCTGCCACCGTATGATTATGAATGCCTGTGTTTACGGACCCAGACAAGCTGCCACTCTTAAGGTTAATAAACAGACAACAGAAAGAAATCATAAAAAAAGGTTGAGGTTTCTGTGATGTCACTTTGCCAAACGGACTGCACACACATTGGGAGGAGGATGGATCACACATACGTGAAATGCAACTGATTTAATATCGTACGCTATCGCACGGCTCCTCCTGTGTCTTATTCCTGGCGGAGAAAATAAAAACAGCGTGCTGACATGTTGGTGCTTTTCCCTGTGCAGGAAGAAGTGAAGAGGTATCACCGCGACTGTAATCACAGCGGAGGGAAGGCAGTTCCCAAGGTGGAGAGGTAAGACATTAAACATTAGCATCCCTACTTCAAAATAAATAAAGAAATCCTCATATTTTATGAACAGCATTCAATCTACAATAACCTTGGTACACTTGATCATGAAGCCCTTGTACTTTGCCTATGCTTATACATTTACTACATTCAATTTATTATCTTGCAATACTGTTTATCGCACATTCATTTTATTTGTGTTTATATTTTAGCCCTCTGTCAATTTGCACCATTTATTTATTATTCTCATTTTGCTTCGACTTGTGGAATTTCCCTTTTTTAAAATACATATCTAATGAGTAATTTGGGAGCCTGAGATTTTCCATAAACTAGGGGTTAATTGTTCTGCACATGACAATAAAGACTTAATCACGCAAGATACTTATTCTGCCAAAACAAGGACGCCCCTCTTGAACAATAACATCCTCTCATACCTAAAGAACTGCTTATTACACTGTGACTTCCATTGAGCTCATGAAATATGATATTTTTGGGGCTTACAAGCTGAGGTGTAAACGGGGTTTGCTGTTGTCATATTTGTGTGTGTCGTTATTGTCGTAGAAGCCACCCTTGGAAGAGCGAGGAAGCAGATGACAATAGCCCCCGTCGTCAGGAACAACAACAGCACCTGGAAATAAAGGCTATCGTGTGAGTATCACCATCGGCTCATCCGTGTATCGATATGTGTTTTTTCTTCTCCAAGATATCAGTGTATGACCTTTAAAAACTAATTGTTTTCATTGTGTGGGGGAGAAAAATTAACGTGTGGCTGGGGTCAGAGTGCACTCAACCCCCATAGACCGCCATCCAGCACCCTTTCCTTTAAACATGGACCCAATCTTTTAAAGGATTAACGTGCAAGGACAGCTCCCGCCTCTGGCTTTCACCTCCTCGAAAGTCGAGGATAGAGAAGAGAAAGTTTCTGTGTCGAATAAACATAATTGGGGGGTGGAGAAAGGTGAGGCGGATAGCCAAAGATCTCTCAAGATCAACTAACGCAGAGGGCAGAGGAACCGGAAACACGGACAGATGGACGGAGCAAAGGGAGAATAAAAGTGGAGGAAATAGGGATTGAAAAAGAAGAGGGCAATAGTATTGGTTTGGGAGTTATAGGAGTTATGGCTTAATTCAATTTGTTCCATTTGGCTCAGCTGTCTCTGTGCTCCGCTGGAGGTGAATGTGTTTCTCCATTGGGTAATTGATCCTACACGCCATCCTGAGAGTGATGTGGAGAAGGTGAAAATGGTGGGGAGAGGTCAGAAAATGTGTGAGCTGTGTAAGCCTGAAAGGAGAAAAGAAGGAAACGCCAAGGACAGAGAAAGGAAGAATTCATGGATGAAAAGAAGTGAGGGAATTTAAGTAAGAAAAGAAAGTTTCGAAAGAAAATAAGTTTGCAGTGAGAAAAGGGATATAGAGCATCGTGACAGGATTCATTCATAACAAATGCTCTTCCAGCCACCCAACATTGTCATAAGGAGAAAAGTACTTTCCAAAATGACTCCGTCCACGTGGCCGCCATGTTCCCGTTATTGGAAGCAGAGGACACTGATATCCATATTTTGTCTCCATGTATGTCCCAGGATCCAGCGGGCCTGGCGTGCCAGCACGTCCCGGCGGGGACACGGCAACAACCACGGCGGCCATCGTCGGGGTGAGACGGAGCCTCCCGAGAGCCAGCGGGACCCCGTGACGACCACCAATATTTCTCCGGTAAGACCGCATTCAGGAGAAATTCAACAGACGGCCATATGGTGCGACATGGGAATGAGGCAGGTGGCGAGAGATGGAGACATCTTTAAGCTATCGGAGCTTGTCTGAGTCATCAGCTGTGATCTGTTGTTTCTGCAGAGAACGGGGGGGAAAATGAATAGGTGAGTGGATGCATGGATGGATGGACTGATAAAAGAGAGCGCAAAGGAGAGAACAAGGGAGGAGTGTTTACCTCTAATGTCATCTGGAGCACCTCAGGGGTCGTATTGGTGGTGGATGATTGGATGCCAGCTGGCACTCTGCCCAGAGCTCTAATTACCCGTTAATTAGGTAAATTTTCAAAGCTGGTTGATTGATTAATGAAATGCCTCTGCCCTTGCCACCCCCCCCCCCCCCCCCCCATACACACACACATGTCTCACCACCCACCGTCCTCCTCCTCACCCCTGCTGACTCTGGAGGGAGCGTGGGGGAGAATTAAACAGTGCTCACCGGGCATGGCAGCCAAACAAACGTCAAAGAGAAAGAAATAAAAAAATGACTATGACCAGTAGATAACGAGTGAGAAGAGAAGGGAGGGGGTGGGGAGGAGAGAGAGAGAGACACAGTCAAAGGGGAAAGGCAGAGATAAGGGGATGAATGCGGAGATGCAGAAAAAAGATGCCTTTAGTTCGCCTCAAGTTCCAAGTGACAGACGAGGACACACACACACAAACAAACACGCGCAGTCTGCTGTGGTGGTTTCTCAGTCTGTGTTATTCACACAAGCTACCGGCGCACTCCTGCCCACGCTCGGTGCAGAGACTCGGCACAGAAAACGATGATGTCATGTCTGCATACTCACGAGTGTCTGTGTGTGGGATGCACTTTCTCCCACTCTCTTTTTAAAAAAAACGCCAGAAGAAAGCAAACAGATGGGCTGGTGTTCTGGTGAGACGCCGTGTGTGTGTGTGTGTGTGTGTGTGTGTGTGTGTGTGTGTGTGTGTGTGTGTGTGTGTGTGTGTGTGTGTGTGTGTGTGTGTGTGTGTGTGTGTGTGTGTGTGTGTGTGTGTGTGTGTGTGTGTGTGTAGGTGCGTGTGTGTGTGTGTGCGCGTGTGCTTTGTTATGAGCTTGTTTGTTCTGCTTGAAAGAGTTTGTTGTTCATTAGCTCAGCGGCAAATGTCTCGCTAATTAGAAAGTTACTGTAACCTAAAAGCCGAGATGACAGAGAACCCCTCCCCCTCCTCCCCTCCTCTCCTCCTCCTCTCTGCCATCTCTTCATTTTCTTTTTTTTCTCCAACATCGTCTTTGTTGGAAATGTAAAATGACATATTTGCCACGCATCCAATCCCTTCAACGCCCTGGTGACTTAGGTGGGTATCGTGTGTCTTATGTAAGCTCCTCCCAACCCCACCTTAAAGGAGCAGTGTGTGGGATTTAAGAGGAAGGAATATAACCCAGTCAGTTTTATTTGATGCCTGAATCAGAAAACATGTGATGTAACAACCTATTCAGATTTAGCATAGATCTCTGAGTTTCTTACTTCACCTTTTCTATTTCTCTTACTCTGTTCTCATTCACACTGTATCTCTCCGGTGGCTGTTGTCTCTGAAGGGCAGGCATTCATCACTGTAAGGCCAGGGTGCCACATTGTGTGTGTGTGTGTGTGTGTGTGTGTGTGTGTGTGTGTGTGTGTGTGTGTGTGTGTGTGTGTGTGTGTGTGTGTGTGTGTGTGTGTGTGTGTGTGTGTGTGTCCGAGTGAGCTCATGTGAGGACCTTGGTACTGGCCTGGGGGGGAGGGAGGGGGGGAAGGTTCAAACATACTTCATGCAAATGTCATGGGAATCATATTGAACACCACACACACATATACACACACACACACACACACCACACATACCTCTGTGAAAGTGTGTTTGCTTTTTATTTCCTCCCTTATCTGCTCAAATGTTTAAAACATCCTCAACCTACATACAGTCTCTCTCTCGTGTGAACCTGCTGAATTCAACTCTGATTAAATCAATGTCACGGTGTTTCTTGTGTCTTTCTACATCAACCATATATTGCAGGTGTCCAGCAATGGTAGGTTCAAGTCTGATGTAATCCTGGACCCAAATAAATTATTAATACACAGAGGGTATTAATAATGCCAGGCCCGACAACCTCTGCTCTGGTCAATGCATGACCATTGATAGTAAATCAATAGATCTGACACTGCTGGCTGACAGATGTGTGTTGAAAAATATAGAAAACAAAATGAAGTATATTGCAGCATTTAATTGCAAAAAATCCCCCTAAATAATCCCAATTAAAAAGAGTAGTTTGACATATTTTGGAAATGTGCGAATTCTCTTTCCTGTCTGAAGTTAGACGAGAAGATTTGCATTAGAAGTGAACTTTACTTGTTGAACATGTTGAAGGCCAAACGCTGAGGGCAGTACTCACAGGAGTACGAGTCATGTTTCAAACTTATCTCCAGGCTACACTGAACATTCTGCATGCCCACTTATCTCGGTGAATTACAAAAAGATACCTCATTACTGATTGGCTGCAGTTTTGAATACAGAAGAGGTCTTGGACACAGAAAAGAGCCTGTAGTTTATTATTAGCATGAATGTAGATTGTGGTAACACTTTTCTCTGGTGTTAGCTTTGAAACTGCTCTTTGTGCAGGGCGATGTGAGTCTGTGCTGAAATGCATACGACTTAATTTGCATGTGAGCATCCGTACGCGCTGAATCTGCTGTTTGAGTGGATCCCTATGATTCACAGTGCGGCCCTCTGGGATTCTGGGATGGCTTGGCGAGTTTTATTCTGAGACACAAACCAGCGATCGACACCAAAAAGTATGAGAATAAAAACGACATGCTTCAGTGTGTCTGTCATTAAAAAGAAACTAGTACTGCTGCTGGGCTGCCTGATCACTAATGAAATCATTTCAGTGATGGATAGTTATAAGACCTGAAGGGCTGTCAGCGGAAGAGAGAGAGAAAAAAAGAGCGAGTGCAATATGTGTGTGTCCGTGGCTGTGTTTGTTTGCCGACAGTGTGTGTTGATATTGATCTGTTCGGTGTGACATATTTGCACTTTTCTCTCCTCCTTTTCTGGGGCTGAGGGAAAGTGTTCGTGTAAGCATTCCTGCTGCCTGCGTGGGAGATCATTCTCTCATCTCTCACCGCCAAGAATCTCGCAAAGCGTAGTGACGGCTCCATCCATGCCTCCACTTCTACCCCGCGTAATCCCCTTTTCCCCATCCTCATTCCATGTCATCTCCCGCCTTTCCCCGCCACTGCCTCTTGATGCACACACACATCCAGGTTACCAGCGGAGCCCCGTTCGCGGCAGACAGATGCTAACAGATTACTTGTTTTATTGGTGTCAGTTGGTGTCTCATTTGAAATGAATTTATATACCTCTGCCTGCCCTGGAGTTGACATCGATCGAGCTTAACTCATTTAATAGCCACGACATTTGCCTATTAGATTATTTAGTGTCATAGCATGCTCAGGCTCAGCCGGCTCCCTGAGAGACAGTAACTCTTGCATTTGTATCCGTTTGGGAAGAGCGAAAAATAAACTCTAGCACACACACAGACATGGCCTCAACTCAGCGGGACAAGCTTACATTAGAAATAAGCCAAATTGTCCTTGTTTTTATTATATATCTTATCATATTTTGGGAAGATGACTGTTTTTTAATGAGCTCCTTTCTTAGTTTGCTGCTGTTAATGAAAAACCCAACCATTGCATATTGGGTCATATATATATATATATATATATATACACTACCGTTCAAAAGTTTGGGGTCATCCAGACAATTTCGTGTCTTCCATGAAAACTCACTTTTATTTATCAAATGAATTGAAAATTGAATAGAAAATATAGTCAAGACATTGACAAGGTTAGAAATAATGATTAATATTTGAAGTATTAATTTTGTTCTTCAAACTTCAAGCTCAAAGGAAGGCCAGTTGTATAGCTTATATCACCAGCATAACTGTTTTCAGCTGTGCTAACATAATTGCACAAGGGTTTTCTAATCAGATATTAGTCTTCTAAGGCGATTAGCAAACACAATGTACCATTAGAACACTGGAGTGATAGTTGATGGAAATGGGCCTCTATACACCTATGGAGATATTTCATTAGAAACCAGACGTTTCCACCTTGAATAGTCATTTACCACATTAATAATGTATCGTGTGTATTTTTGATTAATATTATCTTTATTGAAAAAACAGTGCTTTTCTTTGAAAAATAAAGACATTTCTAAGTGACCCCAAACTTTTGAACGGTAGTGTATATATATATACATATATATATATATATATATATGCTAAAGATATTTTTTGCATCATGCACTTCCTCTCATGGATTATTGTTGGCATCTAATGAAACACTTATTGTGTTTTAAAAATGCCGTGCAGCAGCAACATCCCTGCATGTCGGAGGAATGATGTTTTTCTGGTCGTCTATGCATATGTACGTTCTCATGATGAACACGATATCTCAGGAACAATTTCTTCAAATTTGGAACAAATGTGCGCCTGGACTCAAAGATAAACAGATTTTATTTCGGTCGTCAACGGTAAATGTTTCTGCAACCTGACAAAAAAATGTGTTTGGCCATTAATCAATTATATATATGCTAATAACACACCCCATGTGGCCACATGTATCTTACGGCAGACAGATATATCGTCATACAGGAACGAGATGTATTCCTCTTCAGTGGCAGTAAACAAAACACATGGGTTGGCCAGTAGCTGTGCTATATTCCGCTTAACAAGATCTTTAGGGCTGACCAACGTTAACCGCAATAAACAGCTTGACTGCGGCTATGTTCTCACACTCGCCCACAGACAAACACACGGTGGGAGAGCGCCAACACAGATACCCACACGTTGACCCTCCGGTGCATGTTTTTCTTTTTCGATAAACTGCGAGGGTTTTAGCTGCATTTCAGGGGGGCAGTTACTCGTTAAGATTTCGAAACTCAATGCCTCCAACACCGATGTTTCACTTTATAATCCTTCCAGTGGCTTAAAGTGCAGAAGCCCTTTCTTTACTATGCTTTGAACGTTAAAAGTAATAGATTTATCTATTTGTGAGTAAGACGAGATTGTTGCACTCACGGAACTAGTGCTGCGGAAGTCATTGCACATGAACAGCTTCGGTAATATTGACTCTTTTTATTATTTGTTATTTCCCCATGTGCTATTGGAGATTATTTTAGATTTTTTTCTCCCACCTTATTATTTGAGAAGTATCAGCACGTGACAATCAACATAGGCGTGGTGTACAAAGCCCAGCATGCACACTATATCTGCTACCTTGGAGGGTGTGCTCCACATAGCCATTGATTTTATGAAAGCCCATTGGGAAGATTTCTTTGAGATCCATCATGTCAATGCGGTAGGGAGGAGAGACACGAGGAGAGGAGAGAGCGGAGGTCTCCGGGAGGTGGAGAGAAAACGATGGATTGCTACAAAGCTGGAAAGAGGAGGTGAGAGAATATAAAGAAGATGCATGGGATTTCTGTGTGATTATGAGGATCATAACTCTGCATTAGAGTCTCCGTGAGCCGCCATTTGTGTGGGTGCGAGATGGAGTGACTGCGCAGTCGCAGGCATGTCTGTCAAAGTGTCTTATTTCTCCTCCATCGCTGTCACTGGCCAAACTGCACTGGATTAGATTAGTCTTCAATTCAATTCAGTTTATTTGTATAGCCCAATTTCACAAATTACAAATTTGTCTCGGAGTGCTTTACAATCTGTACACACAGACATCCCTGCCCCAAAACCTCGCATCGGACCAGGAAAAACTCCCAAATAACCCTTCAGGGGGAAAAAAAGGGAAGAAACCTTCAGGAGAGCAACAGAGGAGGATCCCTCTCCAGGATGGACAGATGCAATAGATGTAATGTGTACAGAAGGACAGATTTAGAGTTAAAATACATTCAATGAATATGACAGAGTGTATGAATAGTTTATAGTAGGCATATTCCACGATGGAGACCTCCACGATCCATCAGGCAGATGGCGGTGGAGAGGAGGAGTGGGTGGAGTCTCAACAGTGGGCGGAGTCTCAACAGTGGGTGGAGTCTCAACAGGCTAGTGGCGTCGTCGGTAGCAGGAATTCCACGACCCAGACCTCGATGATCCATCAGGCAGATAGGATCTATGCCGTCTCATAGGGTCCGATGACCCCATGAGACGTGAAGTCAAAAGGACTCCGGGGAGAAAGCAGAGTTAGTAACGTGTGATTGAGAGATGAAAATTCATCCCTAAGGAGAGAAAAGAGGAGATAGGTACTCAGTGCATCCTAAAACGTCCCCCGGCAGCTATAAGCCTATAGCAGCATATCAAGGGGCTGGACCAGGTGAACCTGATTCAGCCCTAACTATAAGCTCTGTCAAAGAGGAAAGTCTTAAGTCTCCTCTACATGAGGTGACTGTGTCTGCCTCCCGGACTGAAGGTGGAAGCTGGTTCCATAAAAGAGGAGCTTGATAACTAAAGGCTCTGGCTCCCATTCTACTTTTTAAGACTCTAGGAACTACAAGTAGTCCCGCATTTAGTGAGCGTAGCTCTCTAGTGGGGCAATATGGTACTACAAGCTCCTTAAGATATGATGGTGCATCACCAATCAAGGCTTTGTACATTAAGAGAAGAATTTTAAAAGTGATTCTTGATTTTACAGGGAGCCAGTGCAGAGCAGCTAGTGCAGGAGTGATGTGATTTCTTTTCTTAGTTTTAGTGAGAACACGAGCTGCAGCATTCTGGATCAACTGGAGGGACCTAAGAGACTTATTAGAGCAGCCTGATAATAAGGAGTTGCAGTAATCCAGTCTCGAAGTAACGAACGCGTGAACCAATTTTTCTGCATCTTTTTGAGACAAGATGTGCCTGATTTTTGAAATATTACGTGTTGACCATCACATCCGTGGGCCTGCAAAGAAACACACACTTACATGCTCACATCAACTTGTGCACACAAATATAAACAGGGCGAGTCGGGCGACTATGGGTCAGTGGTTAGCAGGTCCGTCTTTCAATCAGGGGGTTGGTGGTTCAATCCCCGCCCTAGTCGATGTGTCCTTGAGCAAGACACTTAACCCTGAGTTGCTCCCTGTAGCTGCGTCTACAGTGAATGTAACAGGATTGTAAGTCGCTTTGGATAAAAGCGTCAGCTAAATGACATGTAATGTAATGTAAACACACCCGACGGTCCTCAGTGGCACATAAAGAGCATCTTATGACCCCTTCATAAAGACATCAATGAAAGCTGTTACATAAATGGAGAAGAGCTGACGGATTGAAAAGAGTAGAGGGCTAGATAGATATCGGTCAAGATTCTGGGGCAAGATGGAAAGAATATGGAGTGAAAAAGGGAGTGCACTGCGTTTCAGCTCAATTTAATCTACTGGTTTTACTGTTTCTGTGAGCACAGGATCCTGAATCACTTGATTTGATATTGACGGCAGGCTGTACAATGAGAGCAATGCCTTACAGATGGTGTATGAGGATTTGATTGGATGCTGGAGCACACTGCAGCCTCCCTCGGAGCTTCTAATTGCTTATTTATCTAGAAAACATGCCATTTAGCTGACATTACTTAAACTAAACAAGCATCGAACATGCTCACAAATGGCCTCGCGGAAATTGATGTGACTCACACACAAGTACACACACATTAACACACACACCGGCTAAATCGAAACAGAGAGTATCTCCAAGCCATCTGCAGCAGCAATAACAATCTGGTACCTGAGGCAGTATGCTCGACTGTTCTATTACATCACACACCTTCCCGACCAGTTACGTCCTCGACTCTCTTTTCCGCATTCTGCAGTACCCACTTTTTTTCTTCTTTCCTTCACCATCTCTTCTCCTCACCCCCGTCACTTACCCGCCTCCGCACGGGGCTCGTCCCCCTCTTTAGCGCATCTCATATGCATCGGCTCGGTCCTCATTGCCAGTAAGTCTTCCATCATGAGATCCCTGGAGGATGGAGGAGGAGCGTAAAGAGAGCAGAGGAGGGCAGCAGCAGGGAGGAGCAGAGTCCAGGCTTGATCTCCTCTCTGACCCTCTCCATCTCCATCACTCCAGCCACCTGCCATCACTGCCACTGTATCAGAGCAGAGCGATTATCATCCTCTTTCTGTTAATATCCCCGCGGCGTGTACGTGATGAGGAGGGGAAGGGGCCGAGGGAGATGTAGAGACATGAAAAAGAAAAGAAAGAAACGTACACTTTTATTTATCCCCGTGGGGAAATTCTTCTCTGCGCTTACGGGACGACCATGAGCTACAGCCCGCCCCCAAGGAGAGGCTAGCCGCATCGGAGAGTGACATCAAAATGAAAAAGGAGGGTGGGGAAGGAGACAATAAAGTCTGACAGTCACATGTATTCTTCTTCTCCTTCTGGTTTGATCGTCTCGCCACTTTGCTCGCCACATGCAGAGTCCTTAGAGAGGGAGAAAGATTATAAGACGATTCCACAAAGCACGCTTTCTCTTCTACACCTGCGCTTTGGGGATTGCTGAGCAATGAGCCGGTCAATGGCTGTTAGACTAGAGGCGCCTCCTTGATATCATAAATGTCCCGGCTGGGACGGCTCGCTGCTGATTGTCTCGATAGTGTGTGAGAGCCGAGCTGCTCGTCATCACTGCTCTAACAGTAACAGTTGAAGCAGGATTAATGAACTGTTCTCTGGCCATTTAAGTAGACATTGTTTTGGGCGCTGTGCTGGTGGTTGTGCGTACACAGACATTGTTTTGACATTCCCTCTGTTTATCTAGCTGCCTGTCAGTCTTCTACTTGTATGTTGGCCTGTGTTTCCATCTGTGTGTCTCTCTGTTTGTCACCTCACCTGATGTCTTGAAAGAGATTTTTTTACGAGAGACGGATTTTTTTTGTTCAGGCGTGCAGCTGCAGGGCTATCGTTGATTCTCATTCGACGTTTTCCCGTCGAAGGTCTCAACTGACCGAGTGAGATGGCGCTCACTTCTGCAAAGCTAGCCTCTCTGCTGTGTGCATGTGTGTGTGTGTTTTAACCCTCCTGTTACCTTTACATTGACTAACATATTTTACCCTCGGGGTCAATTTGAGCCCAGCAATTAAAACCACCAGAAAATTATTAGAATTAATATTGTTTCCCAAGTTTAAGTGTGAGGTGCTTTATGTTTGTTTGTTGACTACCTAAATAGCCCTTTAAATATATAAAAAAGTTGATATTTCTGATATGTTTGACAGTGAAAAACAGCCTGGGGTTAAATTGACCCCAAGGAACACCGACATTAAACATTGAATGGGGTCAAATTGACCCGAAAGGTAACAGGAGGGTTAAGCATGCCAGTGGAGGCTGTGGATGTCCCCTGGGTGGATTTCTCAAAAGGCACATTTGATCTCGGTCTGGCCTTTCTCGTGTGTCTTTTTGATCAACAAGTCAGGGGTTGAAGGGAGGAGGTGTTGTCCACCGGTTTGATGCACATGAAGAGTATATGAGTACTTCACTGCATCACAAAGAATAGAACATAACACAATCAAGGAGTAAAAAAATGCAATTGAGATTGCTATGGGCCCAATGCCAGATAATCCTCTGGTGCGGTCGAGTGCACATGTTGGCGTGGAACCTTAAAACAGTGTTAGTGTGTCGGGGAGTCCCTGCCAAGATGCTTTTGCTTTGAAGTCTTTGCCTACACTAGATGTAACCTCTGAAGCCACTGTGAAAACACATGTATTTGCATATGCATTCACATCAATTCTAAAAGTTACGGCACGTGCATGCATGTGCACCCACGAACAGAGCACATGTCTAGTTGCCCATTTTCCAGTTTGAATATTGGTCCAATGTGTCCTCATAATCTTCTATCATCACCATGGTAACAGTGAACTTGCTCAGAATGCCCTCATACTTATTTAAATTCCTGTCTCTCTCTCACCCGTCAATCACAATCCTATAAAAATCAGGCAAACAGGTGCTCTCAGTTATGTAACCTCAACTCAGTCGGTCCAAAGCACAATATGTATTTGTGCCAAGTGTTTTCCATAGAAATCAAGGCCTGTTTTAAAGCGGTGGCTTATCTCACATTACCTCATGGCCATTTTGGTGAGTTTAAATTAGAACTTTAATTCTTGTTCATCCATTTATAATCCTTTAATCCAGTGCTCTTTGTTCCTGTTTTTTATCAGTTTTTCAAAACTGCATTGTTAAATACCTGCGCACACTTTAAGCAGACTGTAGAGTTGCAGTGGATTAAGACCCAGCAGCATTTCACCTTCATTTGTTTGCTTGTTTATTTTTGTTTGTTTACACATTACAACTGGTAGAAATGCTTTGGGAAATTAAGAGTGAAGATTTACGCTGCAGCGTTCTGGTCTGAGCTGAACAAGCAGCTCTGCCAGGGCAACAGAGGCCCCCATTGTTTTCTGTCTTCTTTTTTTAGACCTGAGTCTCCCCCATGCCTCACTGCTTGCATTTGTTCATTATTCTCATTTTGAAGTATATAAAACTCTCCTTCCAGCTTCATAATTCTCTCTCCTCTCTACCTTTCTTTACTTGCCCATTCTCCTATGCCTTAGCAGCTCCCTCTGAAAACCAAGTGTCATGTTTTTTTGTTGATAACCCTTTTTATATTTCATCCTTTAAAACAAACTGAATTTATTTTGCAATTTAGTAAAAAAATTAAATATAAATGTATGCATTTTTCAATGCATTGAAAATATATATTGCAAAAAATATATACAAGGTCAGGTGGCCTGTCTGTTATTAGTTAATCCATTTAGGATTAGTTTCAGCACCTCAAAATCTGATGGCGGATTACAAAGGTAAAATGGAGTGTGAGATAGTGTTATCTTCTGGTACAAAGTGTGGACCCAAAGGAGCACTCTCAGTAAGAATCAGAAAAGGTTTATTTAATCCAAGCACAATCAGTCTGGCGACAGAATGATCTGGAAACAAAATGCAGGAAGACCAAGGTTTAAATAGACAGGGACGGTGCAGGTGACTGGACACAGGTGTAAACAATCAGGGACAGGGCAGGTGTAAACAATCAGGGACGGTGCAGGTGACTGGACACAGGAGGAAACAATCAGGGACAGGGCAGGTGGAAACAATCAGGGACAGGGCAGGTGGAAATAAACAGGGACAGGGCAGGTGGAAACAATCAGGGACAGGGCAGGTGGAAACAATCAGGGACAGGGCAGGTGGAAACAAACAGGGACAGGGCAGGTGGAAACAATCAGGGACAGGGCAGGTGGAAATAAACAGGGACAGGGCAGGTGTAAACAAACAGGGACAGGGCAGGTGGAAACAATCAGGGACAGGGCAGGTGTAAACAAACAGGGACAGGGCAGGTGTAAACAAACAGGGACAGGGCAGGTGTAAACAATCAGGGACTGGGCAGACAATCACAGGGGCAGGAAGTGCAGGGAAACAGAGGACACGAGAGACAGGGACTTCAAAATAAGACAGCACGCAAGCCACAAAAACTCCTCGATCATGACAGATTGACCACCGTGTACCAGTTATGATCATAGCATGCCAACCCTCACTTATGGGCTTGGCTCAGTGGCTAAAAGCATGAGATTGTGGATAAAAGCAACCAACGTGAGTTCCCCTCGCAGGGGCAGTGTGAAGAGCTCAGATACTTGGATGTAACTCATTTAAAAGAGCCACTTGAAGTGGTTCAGGTCCCTGATCAGGATGCCCCCGACAGGGAGGGGACCCTGGGGCAAACCCAGAATATGCTGGAGGTATTATACTGTATATCCCATCTGACCTGAGGACACTGGAGGAAGCAGCTTGAGAAAGGGGGCATCTGAGATCCTTTGCTTAGCCTGATCCCAACGTGTAAGTAGCAGAAAATGGATGAAGAGAGAAAACACAAGAAAACTTGTGAGGTGATAATGGTGCCTGAGATCCTTCATATTTCGAGTGATTGGGCATGGTGTTTGTTACTACTTGTCTTGAATAAATGATCCTGATCTTAGAATGTGAAACACAACATGATTATCTACATGAAGTCACTTCAAAAGGCCCGATCGGTAATGGCAAACAGGAAACACTCTGGGTCTGTAGCCACTGTGAATGGTTAATGACTACCCATGAGTTACTGTTCTATCTCCGTGAACATAATCGTGTGTGTGTGTGTGTGTGTGTGTGTGTGAGTGAGGTTTACGATACTGTTTCCTGTAAAACATTTACTTTAGAGAATGATGACATGCATCAACATGTTCCTGGTCCTTTAGTCTTTGAGAAGATGCTGTTTCCTGCCACAGAGTGAGCAGGGAATGGAAGGGCAGAATTAATACGGAAGCCAAAATACAGTGACCATTTCTTTGGTCTGCCTTCTCCGAATGTTCCTCTTCTCACTAACTGGACATCGATATGCCTCCACAAGGGTGTGGGCATAGTTTTGGAGGATTAAAGATTTTTGGATGGATACTTACCTTTTCTCTTTGCTTGACTTTCTCTTAATTTATATCAGAAGCCAGATAATGTACATGTATCACTAGACTCTAAAAACTGTAATATCTTAATATTACTTTAAAAATAATGGTTTCAAATTACTTTTGAGCTAAAGATCTTTGCAGTTGCAGAGGTTTTCAATGTACATTAATCCAACGTTTGCCTTCCTTATTGCAGGTACATTTGCACATTTATAGCTGTCTAAATAAAAAACTTCTATAATCACATGCACATAAGTATCTTATAAAGTGAGTAGCAACTGGGCTGTAATAATGATTACTTTGTTGATGAATAAAATGGACTCTTTCCTCAGCCCTTCTTTCCTTCACCATCTCTTTTCAGTCCTCTGCTTTCTCAGCCTGATCACTTACCCGCTTCCGCACGGTGCTCGTCAAATTGTAAAATGCACCCAAACCGACTGATGCCTCCTGATTGATTGTTTTGCCAATACATTTTTTTTTTTTAAAGAAGAAAATCGGCACATTTGCAAAGCTCCAGCCAGCTAATATTTAGCCATATAAACTGATACATTACCATAATCAATCAAAGCAGATTCATTGATTTGCTGTTTTTCAGAATACATAGTAAACATATTCAAAACTACTTGTGTTTTGGCTGCTCCCTTAACCCTCTCATTGTAACTCATCTCATCATTCACACCTTCCTTACTCACTTTTCTCAAGCTCTGACATTTTGAGATCTTGTGCAAAGTGATATTATAAAATGAGTAGGGGTATGGCATATGTATGCAGAGTGTAACACAGGCTTACCACTTCTTTTGTTGTTCAAGCACAACAAACACATTACATAAATGTTATGTATTCAGTGAGACGTTGGCCGGAAGTTGGCAGGAGGATGAGGAGATAAAAATCTTAGGTGAAGAATAGGGGGTTTGCTTCTTTGAGACTGTAATATGCAGCTTCCAGGAAGAACAATTTGAAATACCATTTAAAATATCACACTGACAGGAATAATTAATGTACTGGCTTATTTGCTCCATTTTCTACCACCTATAAGCTTCCAAACTCTGTGTATTTGTACATCTCGTCCTCCATCACACACTATGTGTTGACTTTTAATTGGCTCGTCATCCCAAAATACTTGTCATTGTGTGTGTATGAGGCATATAAATATCTATGTTCTTCTCGTCTTATTATCTTTTCCTGATTCCTTGTTCGACTTTTACAACAGTATATATTAAAAAAAGTTCTGTAAATTAGCATAACTTCTTCAGGCTTGACACAATTATTAGAGATTTGCTAGCTTGAGAATTCTTTGTAGACATCCATTTTCATACTTTTGCTACTTTATTCTTTCCTTTTTTCATCTCTCTAGACTCTGAACAAAGTAAGAGACCTTATTAAAGCAGTTCTTATGCCTTGTGCACATTTCACAGTGGCACTGTTGGACAGGGTCAGAATACTTGGATATGGAGCACACACCGTTACACAGACAGCGATACATCAGCTAGAGCTCCAGAAGTACAAGGAGCAGATCTGTGATTTCACGAGTTCCGTTTGCACCAACAAAAGTGCTAATTAACTTCTCAACATGACAAGGTGTGTCTGTGGTCTAAATTTTCAACGTCATGTTCACCACCTCCGTCATTGCCAGTTTGTCTCTGACACAAAGAGCACAACTTCACATATACCAAAGCAGAGGCCTCACAATGACTCTCTTCCAAAATTGAGACTGATGTAAGACTTCAGATGGAAAGAGGAAAATGGACTTTGAAATCAGAGCATAGGACCCTGAGATCAGAGCATAGAACCCAGAGATCAGAGCATATAACCATGAGATCAGAAAACCCTGAGATCAGAGCATATAACCATGAGATCAGAAAACCCTGAGGTCAGAGCATATAACCATGAGGTCAGAGCATAGAACCATGAGGTCATAGAACCTTGAGTTGAGAGCATAGAACCCTGATAACAGAGCATAGAATCCTGATATCAGAGCATAGAACCCTGATAACAGAGCATAGAATCCTGATATCAGAGCATAGAATCCTGATAACAGAGCATAGAACCCTGATAACAGAGCATAGAATCCTTAGGTCAGAGCATAACACCTTGAGCTCAGAGCAGAACACTGATTTCTGGGATAGAACCCTGAGATCAGAGCACAGAACCCTGAGATCAGACCATAACACCTTGAAGGTTTCATCCATACAAAAACCAAAGTCATCTTTTACACATTGGTATTCATAAATGCTAAGCTAAGGCTGCTGGCGGGAGCATCCTATTTACAGTATAAACATGAGTGTTATCAAACTTCTCATCCAACTCAACAATAAAGCCAATAAGGTTATTTCCCAAAATATCAAACTATTCCCTTTAACATCCTTGCTTTAACTTAGCTTATCTTTGATAAGAAGACAGCTAGTGAACGGCATCCAAGAAAGAAGCCACCATCTACGCCAACGGACGAATTACAGCATGATTGACGTTCAGAACATCCAAACGCACCGCTGTCATGTTGGAGTCAAACGCACCACTTGGGCTAGATTACGATAATTCGGCAACCTGTCGGACGGAGCTTGGCTGTGTCAGTGACAGCGGGGCTGGTGGCTGTATAGCATGTGTAGAGGCTCTGTAATGGTTATATTTAGCTCCTTATCTCCCAGGCGGCGCTCTCCGCACACAGTCGCCTGGCACAGCAGTCTCATCTGGGGAGAACAATAGAAACTGGGAACAGCTAATGCCATTCTGGATCCGCCAAAACTATATCCTCAATAATTATATTTTGTTGACAAAAAGATTGCTCTGTATTTCTTGCCCATAATTGTAAAATGATTGTCTTCTTTCGGCAGTGGTTGTCAGTTTTATTTCCCCTCACTTGTAGAAATACAGATAGTTCAGTTCCTGTGAGCTTTACTCTTACCTGTATTTTGTCTGTTTACCTTCTATGTTTCCTTCAGTCATCCTTCTGGCAGAATATGAGTCGGAAATAGAATAGAATAGAATAGAAATATACTTTATTAATCCCCAAGGGGAAATTTGTCGAGCCAGTAGCAGCAACACAAGAATAAAAAATAAAAATAAAAATAAAATAAAAACACAAAATATAAGAAGGGTTAGGGTGATCTGGCAAGAGGTGAACTGTTGTAGAGCCTCATAGCCGTCGGCAGGAATGTTCTCCTGTATCTCTCCTTGTGGCAGCGGAGCGTGAGGAGACGTCTGGAGAAAGTACTCCTCTGTCCCTGTAGGAGGTGGTGGAGAGGGTGGTCCGGGTTGTCCAATATGGACACCAGTTTCTTCAACGACCTCCTCTCCACCACCTGTTCCAGGTGCTCCAGCTGGCAGCCGATGATGGAGCCAGCCTTCCTAACCAGTTTGTTAAGACGGCTGGTGTCACGGCTCGATGCTGCTCCCCAGCAGACAATGGCAAAGTGCAGCACACTGGCGACAACCGACTGGTAGAATAACTCCAGCATCTTGCTGCACACGTTGAAGGATCAAGCTTTCTCAGGAAAAGAGTCGACTCATCCCTTCTTGTACACAGCGTTGATGTTGGCCTTCCAGTTCAGTCGGCTGTCGATGGAGACGCCCAGGTACTTGTACTCCTCCACCATGTCCACGTCCACTCCCAGGACACTCAGAGGTGTAGGAGCTGTCGCCTTCCTCCTGAAGTCCACCACCATCTCTCTGGTCTTGGCCACGTTCAGCCGCAGGTGGTTCGCATCCGCCCACTTTACAAAGTCACTCACCACTGCCCTGTACTCCTCCTCCCGTCCATCCCTAATACACCCGACCACTGCAGAATCATCAGAGTACTTCTGCAGATGGCATGACTCCGTGTTGTACTGGAAGTCACTGGTGTACAGGGTGAAGAGGAAGGAGACAGAACAGTTCCTGTGGGGCTCAACATCACTGACCACCGTTCCAGACAGCACACGCCCATTCTGACAAACTGTGGTCTGCCTGTGAGGTAGTCAGTGATCCAGGAGATGGTGGACGCGTCCACACGCCACCGCAGCTTCTCACTCAGCAGCAGTGGCTGGATGGTGTTAAATGCACTGGAGAAGTCAAAGAAAGTGACTCTCACAGAGACACGGTTCCATCCAGGTGCGACTGAGCTCGTTGCAGCAGGTAGATGATGGCGTCGTCCACTCCCACATGAGGCTGGTAAGCAAATTGCAGAGGGTCCAACGACGATTTCACCTGCGGCGGAGGTGGGCCAAGACCAGCCTCTCCAGCACCTTCATCACATGGGAGGTGAGGCGACGGTCGGTAGTCGTTGAGGCCAGATGGTGTTGACTTCTTTGGGACAGGGACCAGGCACGGCGTCTTCCACAGCACGGGACTTCCCCAGCCTCAGGCTGAGGTTGAAGAGGCGCTGCAGGACACCAGACAGCTGGGTGGCGCAGGTCTTTAGGACCCTGGGGCTGATGCCATCAGGACCTTCAGCTCTGCGCTGGTGTAGTTTCTCCAGCTGTCTTCTCACCTGGTCAGTCGTCACAGAGAGAGGGGAGGTGGAGAAGCCCATTGTTATTGAGGTCTCGGTGGGTGGGGAGCTCAGCAGGGGACAGAGGGGAGGAGGTGTTGGGGAGGTGTGATGTGTGGAGGAGAGGGGGGAGGGCTGTGAACTGAACCTATTGAAAAAACAGTTCAGCTCGTTGGCCCTCTCCAGGAGGCCCCCTGGCTGTCTCCCTCCCACCTTGAAGCCAGTTATCTGCTTCATGCCGGTCCACACCTCCTTTGTGTTGTTCAGCTGGAGTTTGGCCTCCAGCTTCCTCCTGTAGGAGTCCTTGCCCTCCCTGAGCTTCACCTTTAGGTTGCGCTGGGCTTTCCTCAGCTCATCCCTGTCTCCAGACCTGAAAGCAGCTTTCTTCATGTTAAGAAGCGCCTTCAGGTCCCTGGTGATCCAGGGCTTGTTGTTGGGGAAGCAGCGCACAGTCCGTGATGGGATGGTGGTGTGTTCACAGAACTTGATGTATTCCGTGATGCAGTCGGTCATACTGTTGATGTCCTCCCCGTGCGGTCCACACAGCACATCCCAGTCCGTTGACTCGAAGCAGTCCTGTAGAGCGTCGTTAGCCTCCATAGACCACCTCCTCACAGTCCTGGTGGTCACCGGCAGCCTCTTCACCAGAGGAACATACCTGGGTGTCAGCCGGACCAGGTCATGATCAGACCTGCCGAGGGGGGGAAGGGCAGTGGCGCTGTATGCATCCTTAGTATTAGCATACAGCAAGTCCAGAGTTTTATTGTTCCTAGTTGGGCAGTCAATGTATTGATGGAAGGTTGGCAGAGCTTTATCCAATGTGGTGTGGTTAAAGTCACCAGTGATGGCCATGAATGCTCCAGGCTGATGATTCAGCAGAGCAGACACAGTGGAGTGGATGGTGTCCACAGCTTCCTCAGCGTCAGCTGATGGCGGCACGTACGACAACCAAAATGGCGGACGTGAACTCTCTCGGCAAATAGTACGGGCGCATCCCCACGCCAACAGTTCAATGTTCGGGCTACAGAAGCGCCCTTCACGCACACATGGTCCGGATGGCACCACCGTCTCTTGTTACTTTGAGGCAGGTTTCAGCCGTTGGTGCAGCCAACAGTAGGTCATCTACATATTGAATGAGAACTGTGTCTTGCGGCATGAAGAGGTCTTTGAGGTCTTGCTTCAGTGCTGCATTGAACAGTCCTGGGCTATCTCTGTAGCCTTGGGGCATTCTGGAGTAAGTGTATTGACGACCTTCATATGTAAAAGCAAACATGTCTCTACTTGCTTTATCCAGTGGTAGGCAAAAGAAAGCATTAGCCAGATCGATGACAGTGAAGTACTGTTGCCTTGGTGACAGGCTTGCCAATGCTGTGTATGGGTCAGGCACTTGGATGTTTTGAGGGACTGTGGCATGATTGATAGCTCTGAGATCATGCACCATTCTCCATCCCCTGTTGTTGGATTTGGGAACTGGCAGTATGGGGGTGTTCCAGTTTGACTCTGCATCAATCAGTACACCTGCCTTGTAGAGTCCTCCGATTGTTTCTCGTATACCATCTCTTTGTTCAGATTTAAGGGGATACTGATAACGCCATATCGATTCCTGACCTTGTTTTAAAGTCACCACCACATTGTGTTGAGTGGTGTGTCCAACGTCATAGTCGCCTGTCGACCATATTTGAGGAGGAACGTTTTCAAGCATTTTTTCTGCCGCGGGATGGTTTGAATGTTCTCTGCCATGATTTCTGTCCAGGTCACATTGCTGCAGTGTGCCAATTGAGTTTGAGTGTTGGAGTATTTTCCAATAGTCGCCATCTGGAGTATGAAACAGATATGGGGAGTTGGTGGGGATCCACTTTTCTCTTGAGACTTTCTTCATCATGGGGCCAAGATTCCTTGCTTCATGTCCCACTCCTATCATCAGTGTAATGTGAGGGGCGGAATCTGGACTCAACTCATACCAGCTGCGTTGTTCTGGTGTTAGAAGGCATTCTGCAGCCACTCCTTCTTCACCGATGATTATGGCTCCACTTCTGAGGATTTCTGTCTCACCCTCCTTTTCTTCGTCCCATGCCTGTTGATAGGAATCATCATCGGTAGTGATGTGATTATAGGTGCAGTGGTAAGGATCTTCTGGCATGACGTAAGGGTGTTGCGTCATGATCCATGGCTTCCATTCCATTAGGGCCTTGATGATGCCCGGAGCATCTGGGGTCTCTGGCTGTAATTTAGTCCAGTATACTCTGGTCGAGCTTGCTGCACTTGGCGAGGTGTCTGGAGCCATGAACATTATTCTATGTCCGGCCTGTTGGGGTCCCAGTATCAGTCCTCCCGGAGCTGTCAAATATAGTCCATCTGGGGAACACAATATTGAGATGCCCAGCTTTCTTAGCAGATCTCTGCCGGCTAGGTCAATGGGTGAGGTGGGAGCATGCAGGTATGAATGGTCAATGATTGCTTTGCCCACTTGTGTTTTCAATGGTTGCGTGAAGTGTTGTTTCTGTGGCTTTCCCGAGTACCCTACCACTGATAATGTTCGAGCGGAGAGTGGTGGTTCCACATGATGTAATTTTGCAATGCATGATGCTGAGGCACCGGTGTCCACCATTAGATCTTTTTCCTCTCCGTCTATGACACAGGTAATAATAGGTTCTTTTCCCATTGGAACAATCATCACCTGGCCGGGGTCCTCTGGGCCTCGTCAGTAGTCTCTTCGGTCTTCTTCCCACTCTTGATCATATGCCCTTGTGGGCAGTTGAAGGTGGTGAGGGATGTTTTGTCTGGGTCCTCCTCCACCTCCTCTTTTGGGGGGGCCTCCCCGCCTTCTTCCTCGTCGAGGTGGCTGGTAACAGTTCGTGGACCAGTGGCCCATTTTGCCACAGTTGTAACATGTCTGGTCGTATTCATCTCCATGGCCTCGGAAGCCTCCTCTTCTGGGTGGTCCACTTGGCGTCCAAGGGACAGGTTCTTCTTGTTGCTGGTCTTCTTTCTTGGCATCGTTTTTCTTTGCCAGAGCTCTTTCCACTATTTCTTCAATTCGCGTGATGTCTTCAATGGCTGACATTTGTTTATGGGGCTTAACGTTTTTCTTTGCTGCAGCATCATCCTTTTCCGCCAACTGCATCTTCAACAGTCTCAGCTCCATCTTTAATTTTCCTTCCTCATCCTCTTTAGACTTTTCCTGCTGGAGCTGTAATTGGAGGGTGATGTGCTCTTGCCAGACTTCTATAGTGGCGTTCTTTAGTCCAGCTGTTTCTCTCATCTTGATCATCGCAGGTGTTGGTAATCCCTGGACCACGGCATTCTTCCATAGAGCCATGGTGGCGGGGTTCAGGTCATGTCTGGATCCTGTGCCTGCTTCCCATGCGTTTGCTGCTCTCTTTATGTAGACCATAGCTTCTTCTCCTGGGATGTGTTTGATGCTGTCTAAATTGGCGAGGTCAGGATGAAAAGGCCATTTGGCTCTGATAGAGTCAAACAGGTTTGGTCCCAAATTTGCCATCTCCACACCGTCTTGGTGCCGCTCGCATCCAGCTTGTCTCTGCACATCCTGCATTTCTAACAGGCTGGAACACTGAACCAGGATGGCTCTCATGTCACCCATAGCCAGTGACGTGCCCATGGTGGCTGCATTGAGGGCTCTTATCCAAGGGGCTCCTCCTGACATCAACGGGGGCAGTTTTTCCATCACTAAGGGGATGTCTTTTGGGGTGTACGGATGGTATTGCTTCCGTCCATCTGCCAGAGTCAGGATTGGGGCCTGTAATTGGGTCTTATTTTCCTCTTGTTCGCTTTCCTCTTCTTCGCTTTCCTCTTCTTCGCTTTCCTCGCCTGACTTTTGGGCATGTGAACTTGTAGTCCCGGACTTGATGTTGGATCTTCCCCGGAGCCTACTTTGTGTTCCTTGAGGGCCTTTGTCTCTGCTCCAGCATTCAGGTAGGGCTATTTTGCCAGTAAAGTTAAGCAGGTGGCGATCTTCTTCAGGTGGAGGGGGGGGTGATGCAGGGGCCTGGATCGATGATCTGGCTCCCCCACTTGCTGTGTTGCCTAGGTTGGCTGGGTGTTTGCGAAGGGGGGTCTCTGCTGGAGGTGGGGAAAAGGGGGCACTATTCCTCCGTTTGCGCTCTTGGGTGAGTGGCATTGAAGGGTTGGGGAGGGGTCTGGTTTCACTTTCCCAGTTTTGTCTATGGGGACGATCTTGGTCGGGGAGGGCACAATAAGATGATCTTTCTGGGCCTCCTTTTTCTTCTCTCTTTCTCTCTAAAAGCCTAGACTCCCATCTCTCCTCCTCTCTTTGCTGGAATTCCCTAGCTTCCCTTCTCTTCTCTTCTCTCCTCTCCTCTTCCATCTGTTCCTCACGCTGTCGCTCCCTTGTCCTGGACTCAGCTAAATCCTTCTGCAGCTGTGTGACCATGCTAAGTAGGTCTGTAGTATCTTTGCTGTCTGCAGTAAGGTCTGTGCTGTACTCAAACTCAACTCTGCCTCCTTTGAGTTCAACTACTGGGGCCATAAGGTGGGGGGCTTCACTCCTAGGTGTGGCGTATGGGGGAGGGTACTGATCTAAATTGGGGTAGATGGAGGGGGTGGGGGCTGGGCTTGATGGCCTTGGTTCCGGGGCTGCCTCTTTATGCAGGTTTTCAGTCGGGGGATCTTCTTTATGCAGGGTTTTAGTCGGGGGAGCTTCTTCTTTGAGAGCGTTCGGGGCTGCTGTTCCATTCTGCAGGCCCTGTTGTTTCCTGGCTTTTCTGTCTTCCTGCACCGTTAAGCCATGTAGCAGGCGTCTCGCCTGGATCACAGCATCACCAGTCTTGGCGACGTCTGTCGATCGGGACTTGAACCAAGTTTTCTCCTTCTGCTGTTCTTGCGCTGCTTTGTGTCGCAGCTTCAGCACCTTCATAAACATCAGCTTTTGGTCTTCTGTTGGGCCGTCCTGGGTTGTTATGTCGAGTAAGCCCTCTGCATGCCATTGCTGAACGTGCTTCCTCAGTGTCTTGGAGTCACTCGGTCTGTCTGATTGCTGTACCGTATACATAGCAGCATGGAGGACGTTCTCGATCCAAGTGCCTGGAGTGTCGGTTGAAGCAGATTCCGGCATTGTTGAGAAGATCAGGTACTGATGGGCTTAATATGAGGAGATGTAAATGTATTAACAATTAAAAAAATAATTAAAAAATTTGAAAATAAAATTGAAAATAAAAATTTTCAAAAAATTAAAAATGTTAAATTGAAACAGCTTTACACTATGTGTCTAAAATGCAAATGTGGTGCGATTGTACGAAATACGGTTAGGTAAGGGGGAAAAAGTTGTGCAGTGCAATTCAACAGTCACTGCAATTCAGTTATATTGTTGTTAAAATGATCATCAATCTCTCAATCAAACAATTAACAATTATCAAATCAATGCATCAAGTTATGTTTTAACCTTTATCTCAATCAAAAACATTCATCAAACCTAATGCAGCAGTCAACCCAGCATTCATTCATCCAAAATCAAATCAAAGTCATTCACCAAGCTAGATAAAAATGATTCAAACTATTAAGTTACAATCCTATTTAAATGAATGTTCTCAGCCGCTACCTTCAATGGTTTTATGTGAAGCACCTTAAAATGTGCCTATGCAAACAAACTTGCTCTGCTTATGTGATGGTGTATGTAAGCATCAGTTTAGTTGCTAAAGTGTGTGTGTGTCAGCTATGGCAAAAACAGTCGAGTACAGTCTGGTAAGTTGTAATACCTAAATTGGACACAGTGGTGCAAATTATCGCTCTTGTTGTAATTCAAAATGTGGACACACGATGGTGCTATAGAGGGTCGATGGTGCTAGAGGGTTAGTCCCTGCAGTACTCTCTCAGCCCACTGGGGGTAAGTTGTAATAAGTACTCCCTACCACTCAGGGGCGCTATTTCCTATTGGTGCTGTACTCTCTCGACCGCTCGGTCCTACTTCCTGTTTTTCGCCATAGCTGACTTTTTTTTTTTTTTTTTTACTACACGTTCTTTCCTCAGCGAGAGCGCTGGTATCTATTCTGCTTCAATAGCGTCTTGCCAGCTAATGCTAGCTCAGCTCCTTCAGGTTGTGGTTTTTATCTCGTTCGTCACCCATGCAGATTCTAAGGAGACTATAAGTCAGACCGTCGCCTTAAAAACGTAACTCTTCCCCGCACAGACTTCTCAAGCTTTATGTTTCACCTACTCAGCAAAACCAGGGGCTTAATGTCCCTATTTAATAAATGAGTACGCTCGACGACTCTATCCTTTTCAAAAAGGACACCATATCCGAGTGTGTACGACGCCACCCTTGGCACAGGGCTCTTTGGCCCTGCCGAATCGTATCCAAATGATCCTCTTTAGAAGGACTCACAGCATGCAACATACAATAGTTTATACTCCGATCATCAACAGTTATTTCAAGATCTATGCGTTAATTTTACACTCTTCTCCACTCACACCTAATGTTGTCTATGATAAACTATGCAGAATTCAGTTTAAAACAATGGGTTCTGCTTACCCTTGTTGTGAGGCCTCGTGTGAGTGGGGGAGAGTGATCCTTCCAGATGTTCAACTCGGTTCCTCCTCGATCCAAAACACCAAGGAATCACGTCGGGGTCACCAAACTGTTAAGTATTCAGAAATCCCCTGGTGCTGAACCGAAGAAAATGTCCGGAGTCGAAAAGTTATAATAAAATGTATTTAATAAAAAGTATAACCAATCGTTGATAATAACTAATAACTGTTCAGATACAGAGTATAAATTCTCGGCCGAGGACTTCTAAGGCTTCACAATCCACAGACCACTCCTGGCTAAACCATTTGTAGTTAACTGTCTCTTGCTTCACCGAAAAGAAGTGTCTCGCAGCCTCCGAAAGTTCATTTTATATTTCCCGGGCGTCCCGGCCCCAGGGGAAATATCCACTTCTCATTGGATACATTGTCTTGGTACCATCTTTCCCCAATTCGCTCATTGGCCGAGCCGTCTGGCTGTTGGTAGATTTGCATATCCACATGACGTCATCACTCCGGCCACCATTTGCCCTGCTGACATGCGGTCCACTGCAGGTCTGGGGTTTCCTTCAGGGGCTCTTTCCATGCCGGGAGGGAGGGATTCCTTTCTGCCACTGATCTGTGTTCTAGGAACACAAAGAGATTCACCTTCACCAGTGTGTTACAGCAATGCATTAAACAATAATACACAGACACTCACTAAGCAATATTGTAAATTATTAAACAATAACACACATTCTATAACAACATGTATGAAGTTATGGTACATTAGTAAATCCTAATTTACATATTGCTTTAGTAAATTATCTAATTCAACAATGTGTGTGTGTGTGTGTGTGTGTGTGTGTGTGTGTGTGTGTGTGTGTGTGTGTGTGTGTGTGTGTGTGTGTGTGTGTGTGTGTGTGTGTGTGTGTGTGTGTGTGTGTGTGTGAGGTTTACGATACTGTTTCCTGTAAAACATTTACTTTAGAGAATGATGACATGCATCAACATGTTCCTGGTCCTTTAGTCTTTGAGAAGATGCTGTTTCCTGCCACAGAGTGAGCAGGGAATGGAAGGGCAGAATTCGTACGGAAGCCAAAATACAGCGACCATTTCTTTGGTCTGCCTTCTCCGAATGTTCCTCTTCTCACTAACTGGACATCGATATGCCTCCACAAGGGTGGGGGCATAGTTTTGGAGGATTAAAGATTTTTGGATGGATACTTACCTTTCCTCTTTGCTTGACTTTCTCTTAATTTATATCAGAAGCCAGATACTGTACATGGATCACTAGACTCTAAAAACTGTAATATCTTAATATTACTTTAAAAATAATGGTTTCAAATTACTTTTGAGCCAAAGATCTTTGCAGTTGCAGAGGTTTTCAATGTACATTAATCCAACGTTTGCCTTCCTTATTGCAGGTACATTTGCACATTTATAGCTGTCTAAATAAAAAACTTCTATAATCACATGCACATAAGTATCTTATAAAGTGAGTAGCAACTGGGCTGTAAATAATGATGACTTTGTTGATGAATAAAATTGACTCTTTCCTCAGCCCTTCTTTCCTTCACCATCTCTTTTCAGTCCTCTGCTTTCTCACCCCGATCACTTACCCGCTTCCGCACGGGGCTCGTCAAATTGTAAAATGCACCCAACCCGACTGATGCCTCCTGATTGATTGTTTTGCCAATACATTTTTATTTTTTTAAAGAAGAAAATCGGCACATTTGCAAAGCTCCAGCCAGCTAATATTTAGCCATATAAACTGATACATTACCATAATCAATCAAAGCAGATTCATTGATTTGCTGTTTTTCAGAATACATAGTAAACATATATTCAAAACTACTTGTGTTTTGGCTGCTCCCTTAACCCTCTCATTGTAACTCATCTCATCATTCACACCTTCCTTACTCACTTTTCTCAAGCTCTGACATTTTGAGATCTTGTGCAAAGTGATATTATAAAATGAGTAGGGGTATGGCATATGTATGCAGAGTGTAACACAGGCTTACCACTTCTTTTGTTGTTCAAGCACAACAAACACATTACATAAATGTTATGTATTCAGTGAGACGTTAATGGAAGTTGGCAGGAGGATGAGGAGATAAAATCTTAGGTGAAGAATAGGGGGTTTGCTTCTTTGAGACTGTAATATGCAGCTTCCAGGAAGAACAATTTGAAATACCATTTAAAATATCACACTGACAGGAATAATTAATGTACTGGCTTATTTGCTCCATTTTCTACCACCTATAAGCTTCCAAACTCTGTGTATTTGTACATCTCGTCCTCCATCACACACTATGTGTTGACTTTTAATTGGCTCGTCATCCCAAAATACTTGTCATTGTGTGTGTATGAGGCATATAAATATCTATGTTCTTCTCGCTCTTATTATCTTTTCCTGATTCCTTGTTCGACTTTTACAACAGTATATATTAAAAAAAGTTCTGTAAATTAGCATAACTTCTTCAGGCTTGACACAATTATTAGAGATTTGCTAGCTTGAGAATTCTTTGTAGACATCCATTTTCATACTTTTGCTACTTTATTCTTTCCTTTTTTCATCTCTCTAGACTCTGAACAAAGTAAGAGACCTTATTAAAGCAGTTCTTATGCCTTGTGCACATTTCACAGTGGCACTGTTGGACAGGGTCAGAATACTTGGATATGGAGCACACACCGTTACACAGACAGCGATACATCAGCTAGAGCTCCAGAAGTACAAGGGGCAGATCTGTGATTTCACGAGTTCACGAGTTCCGTTTGCACCAACAAAAGTGCTAATTAACTTCTCAACATGACAAGGTGTGTCTGTGGTCTAAATGTTCAACGTCATGTTCACCACCTCCGTCATTGCCAGTTTGTCTCTGACACAAAGAGCACAACTTCACATATACCAAAGCAGAGGCCTCACAATGACTCTCTTCCAAAATTGAGACTGATGTAAGACTTCAGATGGAAAGAGGAAAATGGACTTTGAAATCAGAGCATAGGACCCTGAGATCAGAGCATAGAACCCTGAGATCAGAGCATAGAACCCTGAGATCAGAAAACCCTGAGATCAGAGCATATAACCATGAGGTCAGAGCATAGAACCCTGAGGTCAGAGAACCTTGAGGTCAGAGCATAGAACCCTGAGATCAGAAAACCCTGAGATCAGAGCATAGAACCCTGAGTTCAGAGCATAGAACCCTGAGATCAGAAAACCCAGAGATCAGAGCCTATAACCATGAGATCAGAAAACCCTGAGGTCAGAGCATATAACATGAGGTCAGAGCATAGAACCCTGAGATCAGAGAACCCTGAGTTCAGAGCATAGAATCCTGATATCAGAGCATAGAATCCTGATAACAGAGCATAGAATCCTTAGGTCAGAGCATAACACCTTGAACTCAGAGCAGAACCCTGATTTCAGGGGATAGAACCCTGAGATCAGAGCACAGAACCCTGAGATCAGACCATAACACCCTGAAGGTTTCATCCATACAAAAACCAAAGTCATCTTTTTACACATTGGTATTCATACATGCTAAGCTAAGGCTGCTGGCGGGAGCATCCTATTTACAGTATAAACATGAGTGTTATTAAACTTCTCATCCAACTCAACAATAAAGCCAATAAGGTTATTTCCCAAAATATCAAACTATTCCCTTTAACATCCTTGCTTTAACTTAGCTTATCTTTGATAAGAAGACAGCTAGTGAACGGCATCCAAGAAAGTAGCCACCATCTACGCCAACGGACGAATTACAGCATGATTGACGTTCAGAACATCCAAACGCACCGCTGTCATGTTGGAGTCAAACGCACCACTTGGGCTAGATTACGATAATTCGGCAACCTGTCGAACGGAGCTTGGCTGTGTCAGTGACAACGGGGCTGGTGGCTGTATAGCATGTGTAGAAGCTCTGTAATGGTTATATTTAGCTCCTTATCTCCCAGGCGGCGCTCTCCGCACACAGTCGCCTGGCACAGCAGTCTAATCTGGGGAGAACGATAGAAACTGGGAACAGCTAATGCCATTCTGGATCCGCCAAAACTATATCCTCAATAATTATATTTTGTTGACAAAAAGATTGCTCTGTATTTCTTGCCCATAATTGTAAAATGATTGTCTTTTTTTGGCAGTGGTTGTCAGTTTTATTTCCCCTCACTTGTAGAAATACAGATAGTTCAGTTCCTGTGAGCTTTACTCTTACCTGTATTTTGTCTGTTTACCTTCTATGTTTCCTTCAGTCATCCTTCTGGCAGAATATGAGTCGGAAAGGGAGAGTGTGTGTGTGTGTGTGTGTTTTTGACAGTGTGTGATGTTCCTTTCTGATCCCTCTGAGTGTTTGAAGAAGCATTACATCAGATTCTCTCTCCTCTCTCCGATGCCCTGATGTCATTGTGTATCTGTGTGTGAGGAGGATGGGCTGAGGCTTTTCCCATGCATCCTGTATACATATAAGAAAAGCACACAAGAAGTCTTGCTTGTAATACACTCAAAAGGATTGTGCACAAAATAGATAGATAGATAGATATATACTTTATTAATCCCCAAGGGGAAATTTGTCGTAACAGTAGCAGCACCAATAAACTAAACACACAAGAATAAAAAATAAAATATAAAACAAAATATAAAAAACAGGGATGAAAGATATAGATGTATACAAGTGAAAGATATAGATGTATACAAGTATACAAAGTAAAATATAAAATAAAATATATATGTATATATACAACATATATGCATACACAATACACAATACTAATGACAAATTAAATTAAATATAAAAATATTAAATATAGACAGTGTGCAAAATGCAAAGTGTGTGTATGTGTGTAGTGTAAATAAATGAAATGTGTGAAGTGCAGATCAACATAGTGTAAATATTACGATCTGGCAAGAGGTGATCTGTTGTAGAGCCTCATAGCCGTCGGCAGGAATGTTGCATGCAAAATACATGCATGCACATGCATGCCCGCTACGCACTTAGACAGAGGTATGTGTGGAGATGACATCAGTATATTCTGCTGCTGACACACTGGGGCCTTCTCTACTGCATTATAGATGAGGAAGCTGCAAACAACTTGTTTGCTCTCTAAATGAAGTGGGTGTCTCTCTCCCTCTCGCTCTCTCTGAGAGTAGTTGCATGGTGGCTATTTACATTACATTACATTTTCTGTTTTTGCATGTTTCCACACAAGTGTTGTGTCTTGTAGGGAGGCTCTCTGCTGGTCTTTGGTGTGAGCAGCTCTTATCTCTAATGCATGCTGCTCTGTGGATATGGAAGTAACACCCTCTAAGTTTGAGGCTATTTCGCTGGTTAGTCTGAAGCCTTGTAGCTCGTCACTAAGTGCACTCTCACACGCCTTCTTCTCACACAACTCCTACAAAAGAATCCACAGGGGAAACACCTGTGATCTCTCTGACATTGACCCCAAAAGACAAAACATATGTTTAGAGACATGTTTGACTGAGAGTATGTACTCGTTGATATCTCATCAACCAACCTATGGTTCCATCAATCCCTGATGAATTCGAAATCCAGGCCTCAAAAGTCCTTTGAGAAATCCAGGTGTGACTTTATATCCATGTCAATGATCATTTTCCACTATTCACCCACCGTCGTGTCTCGGTCTGTGTCACCATAGCTGAGGGTCTCCACAGATCACAAGATGTCAGCCAAAGATAAACAAAAACAGGGATAAGAAAGTGGGTAAAGATTGTTTGCTTTCTGTCCGAAATAATCATCGATGACATTGTGCACATTTCTTATCGTACTCCACATTTGGTTTATTTCAGAACAAGATAATACTATATTCTGTGTGTAGTGCAGAGACGTTTTTGTGACTCTAATTCCAAATCAATCAAAAGTTACATAATATCTAGTATCCACTCCACAATCAAAGAAATAGTTTGCTTCCGGACAGTTGTATTCCTTTCCCGCACAACTATTATATACAATAACAAACAGTGAGTGCTTAGATAA
The DNA here is from genome assembly GCF_029220125.1 of Pseudoliparis swirei. Taxonomy (NCBI): domain Eukaryota; kingdom Metazoa; phylum Chordata; class Actinopteri; order Perciformes; family Liparidae; genus Pseudoliparis; species Pseudoliparis swirei. The sequence continues at coordinate 20,103,862 of NC_079407.1, forward strand.
CCTTATCAGTTGACAGATACCAATCGGATTAAGTAAGTGGCTCCACTCTGTGTTAGTTGACAAATGGAATGTTGGGTTGACTATCTCATTAATGTATCAGCTGTATCCTAAGTCAGAAAGAGGGGTGAGACTCTCTGGTGCTCTATCAGACATCCATTCGCTCCTTTTCTGATTCTACAACTTTCTGTCCATGTCCAGTGGAACAGACGGTCACTGACTGACATTCATCTCCACGGATATGGAGGAAGCTTACGAACCGGGGAACGAGGATGTGCCCTTTGGCGTTGAATAGAACAAGTGTTGCTCCTGGTCCGCCAATGGTGAAAGACGTTATACACTGAACTGCTCCTACAATGTATCAGTAGGAAAGATCCATTGGGAACATTGGATTACCACATTCTTACATTTAATGCTTTCAAAATCGAAAGTCTTTCAAGGGTCTGTGACTTTGAAGAGGCAGAAGTATTGAAGGCTGATATCTCGACACCTGGTAAAATCAAGGAATAAGACTTTTACATTGCCAGATATCAATAGAGGTAAGTGAGAAGGAGGTCTTCAGAGCATTCACCTGGATCTCATGGTCTTATGACCACTTGTTATCATTCATTAACATTCATACCAATTCCTTTTATCGTACGAGGAACATGCTATGTGTTTACGGGCTCTCGAAGAGTAAATGCACTGTGAGGTTGTCGTTTCACTTATAAACACACGTCCCAAGGTCAAGAAGGAACATGAATGCTGAGTGTTTTTTTATTTTTTATGTGTGAAGCATTTTATATAGTCACTATAGCAGGGGGAAAAAAGATAATTCTGGTCTTGCAACTTGTTTGATTGTTTGGAACAAATGTAGTTCGGAGCCAAACAACTCACATTTGTCCCATGATGCAAATAGACAATTTCACACGTTATTTAGCTTTAAAAAGATGGCTCAAGAGACATCCTCCGGGTGCAGCTGACAATATAAAGTTTTGAGGATTTATTCATGGTGGTTCTCGTCAGTGTTGGCTAAAAGCTTAATCATGAGAGTTAATTATTGGCATTTGGAAATAGTAGTTTGACTAACACAATTGAGGTTCACTTACTGTCTTTCCCCGTAGAGTTCAACTACATCAGAAGGTGGAGATAATGTGCTCAGTAATCATGTGTAGAAGCTCCAAAATTGCCAAATTGTTATGTATAGGTCAAGAATAGCCTTTTATGCTTAAAAAGTCTTTATGCAGTCTATTTGACTATTTTTCCCCAAACAATCACTGAAACTGGATTTTATTTGTTTCCCTATTGTATTGTTAAGTATTTTAAGTGAACATACACTACCGTTCAAAAGTTTGGGGTCATCCAGACAATTTTGTGTCTTCCATGAAAACTCACTTTTATTTATCAAATGAATTGAAAATTGAATAGAAAATATAGTCAAGACATTGACAAGGTTAGAAATAATGATTAATATTTGAAGTATTAATTTTGTTCTTCAAACTTCAAGCTCAAAGGAAGGCCAGTTGTATAGCTTATATCACCAGCATAACTGTTTTCAGCTGTGCTAACTTAATTGCACAAGGGTTTTCTAATCAGATATTAGTATTCTAAGGCGATTAGCAAACACAATGTACCATTAGAACACTGGAGTGATAGTTGATGGAAATGGGCCTCTATACACCTATGGAGATATTTCATTAGAAACCAGACGTTTCCACCTAGAATAGTCATTTACCACATTAACAATGTCTAGTGTGTATTTTTGATTAATGTTATCTTTATTGAAAAAACAGTGCTTTTCTTTGAAAAATAAAGACATTTCTAAGTGACCCCAAACTTTTGAACGGTAGTGTACCTCTCAGTAACACTCGGGTCCGGGTCAAACGAATGGCATCTGAAAAGCATCACACATTTAGCATGTTTGATACAGAGGAGACTTTTTCTTCCTCGCCTCATTACAGCAGTGTGGCAGTGTGTCCACAATGTGAGAACACAACGGCTGCTCATCTTCTCAAAGGTTAACCACAGCAGATGGTAAGCCTCCCGTCGACTGTAGATATCACTGCAAACTATTACAGCACACAGTCCCTACCCTATTACAGAGGCGGTGTATTTTGGGCTGATTGAGATTCTGCTCCCGCTCTGCTCGCATTGCTTTTATCAGTGGACTTTTATCTTCACCCGCCTCACAGCCTCCATCCTCCCACCTCGACCCAGCAGTCCCATATCACAGCCTGCCTCAGTGGCCAGCTGCTCGCTCCTCCTCCCTCCCCCACACCACTGCCACCTCCACCTCTGTCATCAAATGAAACAGTTCCCTTTTGGGGAGGAGTGAGATGGACAATGGCACGGGATGCGAGCTATCAGGTTTTGAGATTCATTCCTGTCCGTGAATGCAGGCAGGTATGAACATACAAGTGAGTTCAAAGAGAAGAGAGGATGAGAATGATACTGTAAATGCTTTTTTTTTTACAGTAGAGGATAGTGCATGATGGGTTTATCCGTGAGCAGTTCTGCTGGCAGCTCATGTCCCCGGGGCATTTAATTAGATTTTGCCAATTTCCTCGCTTGCCTTCCACATCCCCCCCTTTGCATTTCTCGATCGCTTATCTCGCTCACACCATTTTCAGCTGTCGCCTGTTAGGGATGACCCCTGCATCTTGTTAGGAATGTGGGTAAAGCAGGGTGCGACTATGTGCACACACATTTCTACACCTCTAATGTGTAAAAATGTCAGCTGCATAAAGGTGGGAAATTTAAAGGCTGATATGTAAATCAGGTCACATCGACAAGGACGTGCGTGTGTGTTTGAATATCTGCTGACGTAGGCTGTATGCCCTCCAGCAGTTCTTTTGCTTACCCCAACTCTGATTAAAGCAGTATATATGGCTGTGACATCAATTTAACGCCATGATTTTATTCCTTTCTCTCTATTAATGTGTGTGCGAGCGCGTGCGAGCTCATGGATATTGCATTAATGTTGCTTTTCTAATTACACGAAGCCAAGATTTGCTATGGGGCAACTATTGATGCATTCTGTTTCCGGGTGCTTCTCGCTCTTTTGAAATATGCCCACCTTCCCATTCATCATCAATATCGTTTAGAGTTTGTGATATATTGTAGCCCGTGTGAGTTTTTATGAGTGTGTGTAATTGGAGTTTTATGTAGATGTTCTTGGGCTATTCAAGAGCCAAACACGCTCCAGGTGTTGCGATGCACCCTGATCCCCTCTCAAAGGCACTTTGAGAGGCTCCAGCTCAATGTGATACCACAGGATACGCAGGCAGAAGATAACGCCGCCTACCTCGGAAGGAACTCGCTGCATAATCGAGAGCACAGCACTGCAACATTGGAAACTATAGCGTATTTAAAAAGAAAAGTGGCAGATTTGTTGTCAAGATAATTTATTTCCTCCTTAATTTGGAGTTCAGCTCATCTCATTAAATACGAGATGTAACTGCTTCTAGTAAAGCCCTGAATGTCACATGATCATTTTCCTTATCACACCTATACGATTTTGGAGGAAAACTTTACATTTCTGGAGGAAGTTTGTTCATTTCAATGTCTGTGTCGTGCTAAATATTTGGCGCATCCCACATGGGATTATGAAATATGTCACTGTATGGAAAATAACAAATACAGTGTGATATCCTTCCAGAGAGCCAAAAAGAAGACATCAATTATAACTTTACAAACTTAATACATGCAAATCGTGCACAGCTTAAAGCTTAGATAAAGTAAGAAAAGGCTTCTAAAACGTGAAATTTCGATAATCCTTTGTGTTAAAGGTGCACTCCAGAATAATATCAGTTTAATCCATACGATGAGTACTTTTAACCCTGTGAAAACAGTTTGTCATCTGTGATTATGAAGGGAGCTTTCTAAATGAACCCTTGTGATGTCATCAGGGTTATCCTGCCTTGGGCAGCCATAAACTTATATCTGTCACAGGATGCAAAAAGTTTCAGTTAGCTGAAAGGAGATGGAGCAAGAAGCAGTTTATGAACAGCAAAAGTTATCCTCTGGTGGGTCAAAGGTCAGAGTCACTGTGACCTTGAAGTCACCACTCTTGTAGTACCGGGGCAACTGGACTGGACTGTTATTGCAAACGTGGCACAAGCGTCCACCTGGACTCGAGGTTTGACTGATTAGATTTTGGTGGTCAATTGTCAAGGTCACTGTGACCTCACAAAACTATTTTTCTCCAGAACTCAAGAATTCATAAACCAATTATGCCAATTTCAACAGGATGAAATGATGAAGTGATGACATTTTGGACAGACATGGATGCAAACTGCACCTTCACTGATTGGCGGAGGCATATAACCGCACAGCAGTAAATCTAGTTTCTATGTTATATAGCCTCCAGAATAATGTCAATTTGATCAAAGTTGTCTGTTGTTTCTCTTTAATGATCCAGTTTCAAGGTGAAGCATTTGGGAAACAAATCGTCTCTCGAAATGAATTTTTCAGATGAAAAACAACATTTATGAGCCAATTAAAGTCAGGAATTTGTTTTATGTTCCAACCGATTTGACGATATAATCATCCTACTGCATAAAACACCAGGTTGTGCTTTTAATTGTGGTGAATAGTGTGGAACCCGAACACATCATCCTCCTCCTCCTCCTCCTCCGTCTCTGTGTGATTAATCTGAACTTGCATGCGTGTCCTTGGTGAATAGCTGTGAAGGAGTTTTCTCCGACTTCTGAAAGATCTATTTGGGGCAGTGCAGAGAACAATTGGGATGGAATAGCACAAAGGAAAGAGCACTCTGCCGTCTCTCCTAACCCCCCACCCCCCCTTCCACCTTTCCTTTAGTCTGAGATTGAGGGAGACAGTAAAAGAGAGCATGAGTAAGAGTGTGACAGGATGAATGGGTGAAAGCTGAACACCTCAAGGCTCCAGACGGGGACATGGTTTTCATCATCCAGACGAGAAAAGGAACAGAGAATCTTTTTGCTCGTTATACGGTTGAATATACAGACAGAAATGAGAATGTCCCCGCTTCGTACAAGTGACACAAGGTTAGAGTGACTTTCTGTAGAGGTTGCCTTTTAGAATAACTTAAACCATGTCAGTTTGCCCTTTTAAATTGTTGAACGTCTCCTATTGAGTCACTCGTTTGAGATATTTCCTTCTCATCCTATCCGTCTTCTTCTTTTCTGCTTATGCTCAGTACTCTTTATATCCAGTCCTCCTCTTTCCTTGTCTTTTGGTTCACTGGGAAACGTTTTTTTTTAAACTCTTTTTCCTTCGGCTGTGATAGAATGAGGTAAATTGTGTTAACTCCTTTCTTTTTGGAGTTGATGGAAATGTAACACTCACGGCCTTGGTCTCAGCATTTTTCCCACACACCGGATCTGTGCGACCATGGCACATGTGTCATATAAATCTATATTATCATTTATTTTCTTACTGTTACAAATTTGAACTGATCATCTTAAGTACTGAGTTGTATTGGTGTACTGTAAAGTGTATTCTGTATGATAGTTATATAAAGTCAAATGACTTATAGCTGCACCATTCAATCCATGGGAAAGACTTTGGATGTTCGACGTTCCTCTTTTATTCAGATTGACAGATTGGGTGTCATAAAGGGGTAACATTTTAATAAGTCAGTGTTTTTAGCAAAGCTAAGGTTAGTCCGATGGACAGGCCTAACTGGTGAAATTATGTTAAATTAATTGATTAAATAATCAGTTGGGAGCGTGTGAACATTACATTACATTACATGTCATTTAGCAGACGCTTTTATCCAAAGTGACTTACAATAAGTGCATTTCAACCTAGAGTACAAACTAAGAACAACAAGAATACAGGAAGTAACATTTCCTCAACATAGTCGAACTACAAAAGTACCATAAGTAAGTGCTATCTAAGTGCCACTGAAGTGCTAATCTGTGTTTTAATCCAGATATAGAACATCAACAATTGGTGGGTGTTCTGTATGAAAGGGACACATGACATTAGGCTGGGAGCTTTTTCAGCAGCTGATGGTTTGGCAGTTTAGTGCTAGTCGCATATGGGTAATATAATATATATTGTGAAAACTGGTTGTGGCCTAACAGCAAATTCACTGCTTCAAAAACCAAGTGATGTTGTTGTCTGGGCATCAGTTGATGTGGACACTTCAAATGGAGCAGCTTGTGTTCTGCAGACTTTAAATGAGACGTCCACATGTTGCTGTGTTCCTTGTTGACAGCCGGGTGGAAGAAAGAAAAGACGACGTGAGAGTGAACCCAGAAAGAGCCGCGTGAGACCGGGAGTGACGATTTAAAAACCTGAGTCTGAACTTGACTTCCATCAGACACCTGGAAGCAATTCCACCCACAACGAGTTCCTGTTTACTAGCCATTTAAAACTGATTCTGATTTATCTCTATTTGAATTGGTACTAATTCACAACCATTTACTGCACACCGTCAACAGAACACTGAGGCAGGTTTACCGCCCTCTCTCCTTGATTGTTATCTAACTTTTCTCGACAAATAGTAACGCCGCAATGCAGGTTAGCCAGATCGTTAGATCTTTCCGTGTGCCCGCATGCCGCCGCTCAGTGTGTGTGTGTGTGTGTGTGTGTGTGTGATTGTCTGCATACCTGGCAGGGCCCCAGTGTGTGCTGGCTGCGCCCTGTCACCCCTTCCCATAGCAAGTCAACATGCTTTTCACTGCTCGCTGCTTTTCTTCTCTCTGCTCCTCAGACTGCATGAGCGTCCAGGAGGATAGAGCAGGCAGAGATTATTTAAACCCCAATGCTGTGGTGCGTGTGTGTGTGTGTGTGTGTGTGTGTGCCTGTTCCCTTGTTTTCAGGCACACTCTATGTGTAGCTGCATGACTTTCCACCAGCAGAGTGTATCCAGAAGCTGGGACAGGCTTTCTCTATCTAACACTCACAACACAACAAGGCGTTCTCCCCCCTGCTGCTTTCACAGGATCAGAAATGGCACCCTTGCCTTTTCGCTGTTTGTGTGGCTGTCTGCTTCGCAGTGAGACTGGCTCAGTGATTGGACAATGAAGGAGAGAGCAATATCTATGATTACTTTCAGTACAGATTTTTTTTAATCGAGGTGATGGCAGCAATAGTTTCACGACACCTTAGCCCGTCTCCAGTTTACGGAGTATGAATTTGTGCTGGCTGGCTCTCCTATTGACCATCATTGCACTCTCAGCCTCCACCTGATTAACTCAGGCATCAGGCTGCATGACTAATAGACTAATTTTACACTGATAACGATCATGGTGGTGGTAATTGTGTGAGGCAATTTCAATCCATATTAGCTCATCTGTCCTGGACTGATAAGAAGCAGGGACACCGTTCCCAGGAACTGTCTTGAATTAGTCATTAGATCAACAAATATCAGGTCTCATGGCTGCCTCCCTCTTCAGATGCATGTCTGTCCGCCCTGGTGAAGGGAGACAACCTCAGTTGCTTGCCTCAGGTTTCTCCCGTTTATTCCTTGTTTAAAGTTTTGTAGGGGTTGAAAAGGACAGAGGCTGCTGTATACAGATTGTAGAGCTCCGCTGAGACCGATTTGTGGTAATGGGTATACATAAATAAAATTGACTTGACTTGACACTCCTAGTGGATTGCATAAATATGTTATGTGCCGATGGGATGTGTTAGGCAGCTGGCACTTGGTCAGATGAGCAATATCCCAGTGTCAGTTTTTGGAAGAGTGGAACATTAAATGGTGAATGTAACTTTTCAGCAACAGGTTGAGAAATAGTCATCATGATTATCCATTTTTTATGCATGTCTGTAAATATGTTTTTTTTTGGTGTCCCCTATATATTAAACATAGTTCATTGATCCTTTGATAATAAGAATAATCATTTGAGCACCTTTAAGGTTGGAGTATACACTACCGTTCAAAAGTTTGGGATCACTTAGAAATGACTTTATTTTTCAAAGAAAAGCACAGTTTTTTCAATAAAGATAACATTAAATTAATCAGAAATACACTCTCTACATTGTTAATGTGGTAAATGACTATTCTAGGTGGAAGTGTCTGGTTTCTAATGAAATATCTCCATAGGTGTATAGAGGCCCATTTCCATCAACTATCACTCCAGTGTTCTAATGGTACATTGTGTTTGCTAATCACCTTAGAAGACTAATGTCTGATTAGAAAACCTGTGCAATTATGTTAGCACAGCTGAAAACAGTTATGCTGGTGATATAAGCTATACAACTGGCCTTCCTTTGAGCTTGAAGTTTGTAGAACAAAATTAATATTTCAAATATTTATCATTATTTCTAACCTTGTCAATGTCTTGACTATATTTTATATTCATTTGATAAATAAAAGTGTGATTTTTCATGGAAGACACAAAATTGTCTGGGTGATCCCAAACTTTTGAACGGTAGTGTAGGTCTCCATAGAATTTGTTACCGACTGTTAGTCTAAATCTTGTAGGTTGAAAGTACAGCTTTATATTTCAGACGTGTGGATTCTATCAAGGAATGGCTCTTCTGTGGCACACACACACACCACAGGTTATCTCCCACATATCACACACATGTAAAAACACAAGAGCAATTGTGTGAGACAATGTCCCAGACTGGCTGCAAATCCCTTTGTCACGAGCTCACACACATATTCATACACTTTGCTCAATCATTCACTGATAAGCAGCAGAGCTTATCAGTGAGGAGCACGGGCTGATACATGGCAGCCAAGAGGAGACAATAATGTCATTCAAAGAGCACACATGAACACACAGATGTGCAAACCATTCACCGGGAACGTAATGAAGCCAATTCACAATTTAGTCAAACATGCATTAGAATAATGACCCATTCACTGACTCAGCCAGAGATACATCTCCATTGCTAATTCATATTCCTGTCAAGGATTTTTTTCCAAATTGGGGCTGCAAGTGTTCCAAAAATGGCCGTTATCGGTTTTCGCTCTCCTCTCAAGCAGAATATTGCAATATTGATGTTCACTAATGCGGTAACTCTCCCAGAGATTATATGTTCTGTGTTGTACTGAGCCACTTACACATTGCAGGTGGTGTTGGCAAAGTGCCAGTCATCATAATGAAGAGGCTGAGAAGGTGAGATGGGTTGTGCCGAGTTCACAATTAAAGGAACATTTCAGGCTTTTGCAAAGATCTCCTTCTCTCACACTCCCAACATTGTTTCAGCGCTGACCAATACACTGCAGAGATTCTGCGCGCAGTACTACTGCCCATAAACCTGCATAAATATGAATGGCCCAGTCAGCACTTCTCAATATTAAAGGGATCATTTTGAGGTGAAGAAAAAAGTGAACCTGCTGATGGCTCCGATTTCCAAAAGCAGGTCTTTTGAACTTGTGCTGCACACATACTCATAAATCATGACCTCATGCTGAAATGCATATAAATTGAATGTCAGATCATTCAAAAAAATGTGTACATCATAGCACATACATTTCTGACCGCTAACCACTCCAGAGGGTGCAGACGACACTCTTCTATTCACCTCGAAAGTAGACGTACCATTTCCTCTGGTATTTCTTTGAACTCAAACTATACATGTCTCATCAGGTCACATTTGAGTTCATATTTTAAGACTGGAGAATAACGGACACAGGCTATATGTAGTATTGTGTATAGTTTTGAAGTCTTCTCATATTTTGCACCATCAGATTAGCCTTGAAAATAAATATTTAATTCAACATCTGCAGTCACACTGAAGTCATAATTTCCTGATGTGATGTGAGGTCCTGGGACAGACATGTCTATGTGTACAGATTGTAAAGCCCTCTGAGGCAAATTTGTAATTTGTGAGAATGAGTTATACAAAATAAACTGAATTGAATTGAATAATCCCGGTAATGCATATCAGACAAAACACCGTGACACTATTCATTCATAGCATCGTTGGAGTAACTGGATATTCAGTAAGAATGTGCAGTTGTACTCTCACATTGAGCTCTTTTGTCAGTGTCTCACAGAGGTTGTTATCAGAGCTCTGAGCTCTCAGTGCAGCCACAATGGAAACACACACGGAAAAGACTGGGGCCGAACATGCCGCCGGTTCTGCTGGAGCTTTTACTGCATGTCTGTGAGCCCGTGTCCCCTCCACCTGTGAACTTTTGAATGGAAAGGTATCGCACTGGGAGTAAGATGGGCTTTTCAGTGGCGGCTGTGTGGCCCATTGAACATCTCTCCCCCAGCCAGCTCATCTCCTCTCTCTCCATCTGTCCTCTTGTGGTCCCCTGTCTTCCATTTACCGCCTTAACCACTCTGCCTCTTTTCTCTCTGCACCCTTTGCTTTCAGCCAACTCTCTGTCCATCTTTAACCTTTTTCTTACATCATCTTTTTGCTTTACATTTCCCCCTCCATTAACTTCCTCTGTAATACCTATGTTTAGCCCTCTTTTGAGCCTCTGCTCTTCAATTATACTCTCTTCTCTCCCCACCTCTCTTTGCACCTTCACTTCTCTCTTATTCCTACATGCTGTACTGTTCTTCTTTGTACAGCTCCCTTTGTTCCTGATTCCTTTGGTGGACACCACCTGGATCCTCTTGTCTTTGTCTTTCTGTGTTGTCCCCATTCTTCTCCCTCTCTGTAACTATTTTGTCAGTGATTTTGTGCCTTTTCTTCTCTCCATCCAAACGCGTGACCATTTATTTCCTCAGGCTTAGCCTTTCCTCACCATCACCTGTGAAATGATACCCTAGTTGTAAACCCAGCTCGGTACTATATCACTGGTCTCCTAACAAAGGGCTAAGAGTCATTAAAAAGAAAAAAATATTAATGTCTCAGTTTTGAGAAAGGCAGAGGCCTGAAGCCTTGGACACCACATCGTATACAGTTATAGTTTAATACCTCTTGTGGTGGATAAAATGTTTCAAATTGTGTGCTTCCACAACATATATATATATTTAATATATACACTACCGTTCAAAAGTTTGGGGTCACTTAGTAATGTCTTTATTTTTCAAAGAAAAGCACTGTTTTTTCAATAAAGATAACATTAATCAAAAATACACACTATACATTGTTAACGTGGTAAATGACTATTCTAGGTGGAAGTGTCTGGTTTCTAATGCAATATCGCCATAGGTGTATAGAGGCCCATTTCCATCAACGATCACTCCAGTGTTCTAATGGTACATTGTGTTTGCTAATCGCCTTAGAAGACTAATATCTGATTGGAAAACCCTTGTGCAATTATGTTAGCACAGCTGAAAACAGTTATGCTGGTGATATAAGCGATACAACTGGCCTTCCTTTGAGCTTGAAGTTTGAAGAACAAAATTAATACTTCAAATATTAATCATTATTTCTAACCTTGTCAATGCCTTGACTATATGTTCTATGAAATGTTCAATTCATTTGATAAATAAAAGTGAGTTTGCATGGAAGACACAAAATTGTCTGGATGACCCCAAACTTTTGAACGGTAGGGTATATATATAGCATGTGTTAAACTTTTCCATTGTGTTATATTAGGTTTAAATTACATATACAAAGATGATTTAGAGGGCACACACAGCTCTCTCCCTGAAACGAGGTTCAAGAACGCCAGACGTAGATAGACCCAGTGGCCTGTTACTGGTCCAGTATTAACCGGTAGAGAGGAAACTGTAGAGCAGGGACCGGGATGCTCAGACATCTTCATCTTTCCTCCCATCTCTCACCCCATCCTTCCAGTCTGTCCACATTCTCCTGTTTCTATTTCACAATGTTCCATTTTTCCTTTCACATTCATCCTAAATGTACTAAAAAATGCAAACATGTCTTATCCATATTTAAATATATCTCTCGTATCTTAATTAAAATGTGTGTGTGGGGAAGCCTTGTCTTCTAACCTGATCTGATTTCTTAAAAGATAATCATTGAGAATAGATGTGGGTGTTTGCTATTTCATTCATCCATAATACATTATTAATAGCCTGAATTAGCTGCAGGATTGGAAAATGATGTATTTGAAATAAACGTCACCTTGAAATGAGGCTAACGAGATGTGAAGTGTGAGGAGGGTGCACAAAAACACGATCCATCAGGGGGGCTGGAGGGAGACGGGAGCAGAGTTGTTTAGGGTGAAAAGAGTGATGGGGGGGGGAGAGATGTGAAGAAACAGAAATGAGGCCAGGACTGGCAGACAGGTGGGAAGACAGAGAGGTCTGGTGATGGGCAGAGGGCAATCTGTGGGAAGCGACAGAGAGGCCAGAGAGACAACGGGAGAGGGGGGAGGGGGGAAGAAAAGAGATGGCTGCTTTAAGGAGATTAGCTTTCAGATAGAGCAGATGAGATGGAGAGCGAGTGATGTGAAAGTCACAGCTTTATTGGTGGAGGAAGAGAACATGTGAGTGTTCTGAAGGGAGTGTGTAAATGCTTACTTTCAGGATTTGTTTCCGCTCATCGATTGACTCGGCTGTTTTCTGGCTGCAGAGTCCACAGTGCAGGATGTGGAAAGTACTGATCAGTTTGATATCCCCCGTGGAAGAAAAACATAGCATGCTCCATAAAACCACTGGTCAGGTTATAGTGAGTGACCACACACTCAGTTTAACCCTCCTGTTACCTTTAGGGTCAATTTGACCCCATTCAATGTTTAATGTCGGTGTTCCTTGGGGTCAATTTGACCCCAGGCTGTTTTTTACTGTGTCAAACATATAAGAAATATCAACTTTTTTATATATTTAAAGGGCTATTTAGGTAGTCAACAAACAAACATAAAGTACCTCACACTTAAACTTGGGAAACAATATTAATTAAAATAATTTTCTGGAGGTTTTAATTGCTGGGGTCAAGTTGACCCCGAGGGTAAAATATGTCAGTAAATGTAAAGGTAACAGGAGGGTTAAACACATGGAATCGCCAAGAAAACTTGATATACTACTAATTATAACACATCGAATCAAACAGAATGTGTTTTTGTCTGTATCTGTGTCTTGATTTATCAGATTGTTCTAAACGTGGACCTGTTCATGAGGCGCCCGATCACACGATTTATATCAAGGGATAAACGAAAAGCCAGCAGGGACGAGGGCAATGTGGCCGCAGGCGAGATGGAGACAGAGATAGCATTACGTGGCGTTTGACATGTCACAGAGCGAGGGGCAGTAATCACGCAGCGGTGCACTTTCAAACATTAACTAAACTTCATATTTACTGTGTGTCCCGACTGCCTGACACCACAGTATAAACAAATGTAGATCTCACTCTGGGCCAGCGTTTGACTCCGAGAGAAAATAACCAGCATCAGCAGAGAAATCCATTTGACCGCTTCTCCTCCCGCAGCTCATCGGTGTCGTTTGAGCTTTTCTTGGCAGAGCAGCGACGTGTCGTTCATGTTCATGAAGCACAACTCAACACATGAAGCCCAGAGGGAGGGGCCACTCTTTTGAAGTGATGGCGTTGGTTGAAATGATAGTGTCCTGAATAATTGCCTTGGCACACATAGGCGCTGCTCTTTTTATAAGTTGCTGATCTTTTCGGGCGATGTGTGATTTGAGCCGTCAAACATAAACATGGCCTCACTTCCTCAGGCCGAATGCCCTCTCTGTCTTTTCTGTCTTTCAACTTATCCTGCACTTTTCTTCAGCTTTGTTTTTAAGCCCTCTCTTCATCTCCAACGTGCCTCCTCGCCAATGGGTTGTCTTGGCCTTCTTTGGAGTGTTGCTATAGTTACTGATCTCAGAGAAAAGGGCTACCGGTGTGAAGCAGCAGGGGGCCGTTCAACCGAGAGATGTAAATTAAAGTCAGGTTCGGACCCGCTGGGCTGAGTGTGCTGAACATTGAGGCGTACAAATCGTTCAACACTTCTTCATGTCCACTCATCCCTCCTGTCCATATCCTTTCCTCACTCAATCTTGTTCTCATTCTCTCTTTGTCACATATTCTTTTTGTGTCCTCTCTTTGTCCATCTCTACTTTGCCGGTTTGACCCTTTTGCCTTTCAGGTACTTTCTTTCTCTCTCTTTCTTTAATTTATATTTCGTCTCTCTTGCTCAGAATCCCTCATTCTTATTTTTTAATGACAATCTCTCTTCACTTCTTTCTCCGCTTCCCAGACTCACTGACTTTAGAGGGAATAAGTATTCCCTCCGGACGGGCTAGGCTCCACAATGAGTTGTGCGTCACTCCACCAAAAGGCAAACAATGAAAAAATCTAATTTCTGGAGAAACCCGGCAATGAGAGAGGAGATGGAGGAGCATTGAGGATAAGGACAAAAAAGAGTGAGGCAGACACAAAGAGACTGTGCTCTGTCTTGGAGAGGCACAGACAAGTGTGTCCATCCATATGTACGGAGAGAGTGAGACGGACTGGCTCACCTGCTGACGACACGTGGAGAGTGAAGAACTGCTCCTTTACTCTCATGTGCTGCGCTGTGATTGGATGCACCGACGTGTTCCTGCACATCCGTGTCAGTCAGTGGATAGGTCTGTTTCTGCACTGTGTGTTTGTGTGTGTGTGTGTGTGTTCATGACATAATTTTAATTTAGGATTAAAGGGTAAATTTGTGTTTTTATGTGAATATATATATACAGGACTGTCTCAGAAAATTAGAATATTGTGATAAAGTTCTTTATTTTCTGTAATGCAATTAAAAAAACAAAAATGTCATGCATTCTGGATTCATTACAAATCAACTGAAATATTGCAAGCCTTTTATTCTTTTAATATTGCTGATTATGGCTTACAGCTTAAGAAAACTCTAAAATCCTATCTCATAAAATTTGAATATTTCCTCAGACCAAGTAAAAAAAAAAGATTTATAACAGCAAAACAAAATCAAACATTTGAAAATGTGTTTCCAGGTGTTTCGAGTTAATTAGACGATTCAAGTGATTTGTTTAATACCCTACTAGTATACTTTTTCATGATATTCTAATATTTAGAAATAGGATATTTGAGTTTTCTTAAGCTGTAAGCCATAATCAGCAATATTAAAAGAATAAAAGGCTTGCAATATTTCAGTTGATTTGTAATGAATCCAGAATGCATGACATTTTTGTTTTTTTAATTGCATTACAGAAAATAAAGAACTTTATCACAATATTCTAATTTTCTGAGACAGTCCTGTATATTCACATGTAATCAAAACATTGGCATACATGAACAAAACAAATGTCTGTGTTTAAGAAGAACATAAAGTAGAAGAAGCAGACGAACAAAAGCAAAAAAATAAGAGAAGAAGCAAATGAAGAAGAAAAAGAAAAATAATGAAATAAAGTAAATAAAGAGAAGCAGAAGAACAAAAAGAAGTAGAAAAATAGAAATAGAAGAAGAAGCTGAAGAAGCAGAAGAAGAAGAAATGTTGTCATAACTCAAACTACAAACTACTTATGGAAATGAATGGCATCACAATGTAACTAACACAATGTAACACAATGTAACACAATGTAGCACAATGTAACTAACACAATGTAACTAACACAATGTAACTTACACAATGTAACTAACACAATGTAACTAACACAATGTAACACAATGTAACACAATGTAACACAATGTAGCACAATGTAACTAACACAATGTAACAAAATGTAACTAACACAATGTAACTAACACAATGTAACACAATGTAACTAACACAATGTAACTAACCCATCAGTGTTGGAGTGACAGCGGCCTTCTGTTTTAGATGTTGGTAATGTGGCTCCCCTTTTGATTACATCCTAGATTGTGCTTTCACTCTCTGTGGAGCACTTTGTAAACATTGTTTTTAAAGGTGCTAGATAAATAAAGTTATTATTATTCAAGATTTTAAATACTTGGTGCACTGGTTTAAGTGTAAAGGTTAAAGCTATATGACAGTTTTCTAGATTTTAAAGTTGAATGCATCACTTTGCTGCACTTTAAGAACATAATTAGGATGGTTACACCATGTTGTTCTGTTTTGAGGTACTCATACTGAACTTTTTATTCCACGTTATGTTTCTACGCCACTCAATTTCAGGGGAAATATTGTCCTTTTTACTTCACTCCATATCCTACAATATTCGTGACTAGCTCTGCCTGTTCAGATTGTTAATATACAAATCTAACTGCAACATAAGGGGAGTGGTTGCTGTGCAGCGCACTGCTGCAGCGGAAATCAACTTTCAAAACAATAAAATAGCCAAAAGTTTGAGCCGTTGTGAAAACATCATGAAAACAATAATTAATTGCAGCCAAAGGTTGCAATCCATGATACATGTTAATGATCAGACGCGTACATCCACTCAGCTTGCCCTGCTTACCACACACACTGTATCAGTGCACTGTCAGACCCAGGTGCATGTAGAGAAGGAGCAGGTGCACTGATTGCTAGTGTTTGCCTCTCCTTCTCCTTTTCTTCACCGCTGTTGGCTAAACAATAGCTGGCAGTTATAATCCCGAACAGTCCCGTCATCTCTCAAGGTATTCATGAACTGTGCAGGCAGCCATGAATATGAAACGCATGCATTATTCACTGGGACTGTGATCTCGTCCCGTATCTGATCTGAACCTCCTGCCTGTCTCTCTGCAGTAAAACACCACTGGCAGGCCCACTCCTCTTTCATGTGCTGGAGAAATATAGTCTGTGCGCTGCTGCAGGAGGGTCCAAACTGCTTTGCTCTTAGGCAGGTATACATTATACTAATGCACACTACACACACACACACACACACACACACACACACACAGTGCACGCAGCAGTCAGCAATCCTCCAGCCGTCCGTCTTTAAACTCTCAAAAGCAAGCGTGCACTCAAGGTCTCTCTTTTTCACACACACACACACACACACACACTCACACACAGGGCGTGCGAAGACAGTGTGATATAGAGGCAGTCTGCGTGGTGTCATGTGACGTAACTCAGGAGCAGGGTTAGTGACAGAGGAGGAGAGGGAGGGAGGGATGGAGGCAAACGCCTCTCCTGGGGCTCAGAGAGCCTTCCATCTTCCCCTGAGGCTCTTGAAAGACCGGCAGCACCTGATGCAGCAGGTCCCAGCACACACACACACACAGTGAGTGTGTGTGTGTGTGTGCTCCTCCCACACACTCGCTCCATTGCATACCCACGTGTAACAGATTGGTGCCTGTCACGTGTATGTTCCCCCCCCCAAGCACCAAAGGATGAGCATATAAGGATATTTCATAATATCTTTTATTGCTCTGCTCTCCTCTCTCCTCCGTCGCTGCTGCTCCTTTATGGGGACAGATACACACACACACACAGATTAGCCCCAGCTGGGGATGATTAACAATTAACCACCAGCTGAGGCCAATTAGACCTGCTCCCGACACCGTTGCCCGAACCACTCCCCCGCTCTACCCTCTCTGTGGCCGAGCCTAAACACCCCCCGCTGCCGCACCGTGTTTCTAAAGTTTGCCAGTGTCTTTCTCTGATTATCATATGGATAACAATACAGCGCCATGTGCATGTGCTTGTTAGGAAATAGAGTTTTGCAGTTTTGACGAGAGCCGGAGACGTGAATAACTTTTAACGGAGGCGGACGGACCTCTGTTAGCTGCCCCGAACGGCATGCTGGGTACTGCTCGCTCTGTGCCACTCGCTTCAGTTGATTCCAGAATAGATCCCCCCCCCCCAAATAAAGAGAGACCAGGGAGCTACGGTACATGTCTACAAGTTATTTTCGCCGACAACCGTTCATCCGATCGACTTCTTCACACATTGCGAAGGACCAAAGGAAGTCGTGGAAGTGCGAAGAGGGCAACGTAGTTTGGATGAGCGCTTTTGGAGAAAGTTTCAGCTAT
Source organism: Pseudoliparis swirei (assembly GCF_029220125.1). Classification (NCBI taxonomy): domain Eukaryota; kingdom Metazoa; phylum Chordata; class Actinopteri; order Perciformes; family Liparidae; genus Pseudoliparis; species Pseudoliparis swirei. Next base: position 20,121,529 of record NC_079407.1, read on the forward strand.
TTGGCAGGCCAAGGAAAAGGCCCGTTCCTAACGGGCACGTTTTTATTTTATTGTAAAGAAATGTTTCTGACAGCACCACTCTCACCAGGAGAGCACAGTGGGGAGTTAACTAGACTGGAGGAGATTTATTTTTAAACGAAACTGAAATATTTAGTTTGTGTTCCGCAGTAAAGGTCTCCCCGCCCCTTCTACACATGCACTCACACACACACACACACACACACACACATACTGACCTTCAGTGGGTCTCTCGGTAGACAGGTGAAATACCCTTTCCACATGCCCGTAATGTGTATTTATAATATAAAATCTCACTTTTCACTCCATGCCGTTTAGGCCGGAGGTTTAAATATACAGTAGCTATGAAGTGTGTAAATGTACCCGAGAAGCATTGGAGCTGGATTAAAATCAGATTCTTCAAACCGCCTCGAGAGTCGGGATACATTTTTGTCAGTTACTTAATGGGTGCATTAATGCCTCCAATTCTCAAGTTCATCTGAATACATTATTCGATGCAATTTACATATGCTGGCTAGGCCTTGCAGTGGTTTCTTCAAATATATTTCAACAATGTTTAAAGAGTGTTTAACGTTTTTTTGTCAGAGCAAAAATAATTAAGATGTGAGATTTATTGTCACCTTCAGTGTTTTATGTGCGTGCGCGTGCATGTGTGTGTGTGTGTAGTTTGTTATCATGTGCCCGTTCTTGACGCATTCAGCCTGATATACGGCCGGCTAAACGCAGCAGCGTGTGTTGGCTGTAAATAACGGGCAAGCTATTAAAAGGTTGGATAACTGTAACCGGCGAAACACGCTGCAGGCTCAGGCACGAGGTCTGTGCACACGAACCACCTCCATCGCGAGCATTCCCACTCACAGGGACATGGACAGATGGTCGGATGGACAGACGCCAGCTGCCCCCCCCCCCTCTCTCTCTCTTTCACTCAGCCAGGAGGAGAGTGGATGTGGTTTGATAGCCACTCGGAGTGATACCCTCCCATAGCAGTCAGGAACACAGGTTTGCCTCCTAATGCAGACACGATTAGTACTCTTATGCAATTACCTCTCCGCTGTATTTTCTTTAAATCCTTCCACTGTAAAGAAATAAAATAAATAAATGGAAAATGTTGAGGGAGAAGGCGTTGCTTGCCCTCCTCAGCTGCTGCTGCTACAAACCCACATAGACGGGATTGTGTGCACAAATGTTAGTGCGCATGCACATATATCAATCAATATATATATTTACAAACCACAAATAGTAATTCCAAATGCTTTTGTTTCATTGCCTAATTTCGGGTGGTTAACTGATCTAATGTTAGTTTTTACAGTAAAATCGAAACAGTTGCTTGGTACTTTTTTTTAAATCTTGCAGTTTTTTTTATCAGGTTTTTCTGTTGTTGTCATTGTTCCTTTATTTCCCACACACATATTTATATATGTATCTTAATAAGACTCATTTGCAAGAACAATTGTAGGTCAGCGTCCTTTTTTGATTGCTGCTTATTTTAGTTCAAAAGGTTGACGTGACTTTGAGAAGACACGTTCAGGGTTCCAACGTGTTCTGGAAAAGCTGGAAACCAGTTGACCAATGTTGACGAATGGAAAATGAAAGAAAAAGTTAAATATCCTGAAAAAATCTTGTGTTCTCCTGGAAAATTATAGAAACATTCTCCTATTTTCCTGAGAATAAACTATATCTATAAGAACTCAGCCAAGGGCTACGTTCTGCAGGATATTAATGTACTAATGGTAGTTTATGGACGAGTGCACATTGTGTGACATTACATCATGTTGCTTTCTCCCTAACTTGTTTGGAAACAGTTAAATAGTGTTTAATTGGTTTGCATTTTTTCGTTGTTGCTAAAGTTGATGTTCTCGCGTATTTGTTTTGCATGCGAAGGTTTAAGGTGCGTAACTCAACTACTGGGAGCAATGGTTTCAAATGTGTGTTGGGCATCGTTGAGAGAGTTGGATGATAATGGATGGGAAGCTGTGGTCAAAACAATAAATGAGAACCCAAACGGTCCTTTTTTTATTTTGCCAACATTGTCTCTGCAAATATGATGTTGTATAGTGAAATGTTATTTTAGCAGCTCACACTTGGTGTGACAAGCCTCCTTAAAGACGGCAACTCATATTACACTCTCGCACTCTGGTAGCAAAATGTTGCTATTGGATACGATTTGGGTTGTTGAAGTTCAGAGGGAAATGGTTCATATAATTCATGAATGAAAGGGTGTGCTGCAACCCCTGCCTGCCTGCCTGTCATCAGCTCCATCACAACTGAACATTTTCTGGAAAGGTCTCGTAAAATATTCACCAGAGAACAGTGGGGAGCCTGAAGTGGTTTTTGTCTCCGGCAGAATTGGCAGGAGAGATGATTTATTGATCTAAGTGCTGGGAGGCAAATGGTAGAACATTTGGACAGAGCTACGCTGGCTGATTACCCCAGTTTCCCGTCTTCATGCTAAGTTACGTTAGCAAGCTGCTGGCTGTAGCTTCATCCTGTGGACAGACGTGAGAGTGGGATCATTATTCTCATCGAACGTCGACAAAAAAAAGCATTTAAACACGTTTCCCAAAAATCAAACCATACCTTTTGATTTCTCTATAATACCTGTCTGTACATCTAGTTGTACAGCACTCTCCCTTGAATGCACTCACACATTCAATTTCATCATTTTTTGCATGACCATGGGTTTAAGCATGCAGAGTAAACCAATCTGCAGTGTTTGATGTGACAGCTCTTGGCTCTCCCTCGTGTGTGTGTGTGTGTGTGTGATTGATTGTGTGAATGTGTGTGTGGGGTTCAAACATCTCCATCTTTCAAAACTTAGTTGCGCTGCTCCTTTTTTATTATCACCTGTATCTCTCTACTTCTTTCCAACACACATTCACTCATCCGTCTCTCTCTCTCTCTCTCTCTCCCCCCCCCCCCCTCTCTCTCTCTGGATAGGCGCCAAGTCGTAGTGGAAAGGTGATTTATGGTGTATGGCTGTTGCCTCTAAATGGGATGTTTTATTCAGTGGTGGGAGGCAGTCACTGCCACACACCACTCTCCACAACATTGCATTAAAACATGTAACACAAGCACACATACATGCATGCACACACACACACAGACAACTTAAAAGGATGATTTAGCCTCTTACATTGAGAAACGCAATTAGACAAAGACAGACGGACAGACGGACGGAGATGGATAGAATGACGGGCACGTAGGCAAGTGTCAAAGTGACAAACACAGAAGGAAGAATAATGGCAACTTCTGGAGTACCTGGAGTTGTGTGTGAAGTCAAGGTCACCCCAGTGGGCTGCATTTCTCTGCCTGTTGTCAGCTCACCTGCTGACAGCTAAGCACGTAACGCACTCGGGTGAGAGCAGCAGAAATGGAAATTCTTCTCTCCGTCCGACTGTCTTTGTGCCCGTCTGTCTTCCATTTGTATTCGTTTGAGTATCCAAATGTGTCGGTTCAGGCGAGTTAAAATGCAAGCTTGCGGATATGTGTGTGTGTGTGTGTGTGTGTGTGTGAGTTCATGCTGGCGTGAATAATGCAATGACAATAATGGTGTGAATATTCATTAGCTGTGCACCAGAGACAGTTACCCATGTAGCTGTCACTCAGAGTCTCAGGTGGGATTTTGGTTAAAACCACACACACACACACACACAAATCCTTAAAAAGGCCTTGCATTGAAGTGTTTGTACATATCTTGTCACGATGCTATTAGAGTGGACCCAAAAGCACGACTCAGACAGGAGTAACGAAGATAACTGTCTTTGGTTGGAAACAGGCTGGGTCAAAACCGGGAGATCAGTCGAAGAAGCAAACAAGTCCAAAAAGGGGCGGGGCAGAGAATCAGAGGTCAGGGCAGGCAGGCAGGGTCAGAACAGGCAGGTCAGGAATATACTCTAATAACGCTGGAGAACTTGGCACGAAAACACAAGACAATCTGGCAGAGGACAAGTGGAAGTGAGGGAGCTAAATAGTGAGGGACTAATGAGGGGATGGGCTGCAGGTGAGAAGGGAGTGAGGACCAGGTGAAGGGAATGAGGGACTAACGAGGTGATCAGAGGCAGGTGAGGGGAGTTGGACTGACGAGATGGTGTGACAGGATGAAAACAACTATTACAAAAAGGAAGGCGTGGAGCTAAACTGTTACATATCTAGATTCATTCCTAACTCTGGCTTCACGTTTACACAAGCTCGTTCTATATTAATGCGCCGTGTTTGCATGAGGGTGTTGAATGGACTGATTTATTTATTGCATCTTTCCCTAAGAGTCATCTAGTCAGCAGGATAGACTCCAGCTTGTCTCCGACGTGTGCTTATGACCTAAAGTTGATGCTTTCAAACTCGCTGCTTTAATTCTCGTCCTGCAGGAAAGACGGGTGTGCTAAACTTGAATTATTCCTCAAGTCCCCGACGAATACACTAAGTTGACCTGTGTGTATAATTCAATTCAATTCAGTTTATTTTGTATAGCCCAACATCACAAATTATAAATTAGCCTCAGAGGGCTAAACAATCTGTACACAAAACATCCCTGTCCCAGGACCTCACATCGGAGGAGGAGTGGGAGGAGTGGGCGGGGCCATGGCATCAGACCCAGCCAGGTCCAATGGACCCTACGATACGTGAAGTCACAAGGACTCTGAGGAGGAAGCAGAGTTAATAATGTGTGATGGAGAGATGAAAATTCATCCATAAGTATCGAGAGAAGAGGAGATGTTTATGTGTGTGTACTCCTGTGTGAGTGTGTCTATGCACCCCCCCACACACACACATATATCTCCGGAACTAATTTCAACTTTACTCTCCCTCTGCGATCTGGAGAGCTAAGTCAAGTCGTGCAATAGCTCAGCATGGAGTCGATATCGCGGCAGGTGAAATGGGGCTCTGAGAGCAGACAACTCTCCCCGAGCGCCTCGAGAATATTCAAAGATCGTCTTCATTTTCCACTAGATTAGCTCTGGGTGATGAACAATCGCTAGAAGAAGAGACGGGGCGACACTATAAAATGAAGGGACCCGTGCTGGGGAGGGAATATGTGTTTGTGGTTTACGTTGCCATTCCTCAGAGCCTCATTGAGAGTAAGCAGATGGTTTACAAAAGAATTGACAATATTTTTTGGCGGAGATAACTTGTCATTATAGTGTATGCACGATTGTGCATTACCTGCGCTCGTGTTGTCTTATACCCTCAAGGGCGGAATAACACCGTCTGACAATTGTAGAAAGTCAGGGTTAAAAAACAGTCACGGACTTCACGGTTATCTAAAATAATGGGGAGAGGGGACAGAGAGTCATAAGGAAAGTGAACAAAGTCCGTGAATTTCTGAGGGAAAGCTGAGGAGAAGGAATGGATAATTGGATGTTTGGAAAGTAGAGCTGTAGAGCAGCGTTGGCTCCCACTCTAAAGTTGACCTGTGGTGGAGGAAAACAAGTTTTGAGTCCTTAATGCCTGAATGTCTTTGTATGTCTGCCTCTCTGATTTCCATATGTCCTCCATCACTTCCTCCCTTCCCTGTCCGCCGAAGCTAAAGCATGGATTGAACGTGTGTGTAGTGCGTTCCCTTTAGTTTGTGTATGTTGTGATGAATGTTGTTATAGTGTCGCCGTAAGGTCGGATAGCGCAGAGACGATCCCACTGTTAAAGCTCTGAGCAGCCTACTATTATTAGCTCAGGTAATCACAGCACTCTCATTATTACTCGGTCGGGTGGAGGCATGCAACTCATCATCTCTCATCATCTGTGCCGCCTGCGGCAATAAATGCACTCGAGATTTTGCAAATAGATGCACACAAACTGCCCAGTTGCTTTCCACATATTGTATCAGATGTGTTTAGTGTTCCGACAACGGTGGAATAAATGGAGAGGGGAAAGGAGAGATTTACATTCCTAAATATAACAGTGCTATCAATGCTGATAAAGCTCCTTTGTTTTCATACTGTGCAGCGGAAAAATGTGTTTGTGTGTTTCAGATACTCTGACGGATACTTTTATAGTCTTCTACTCTGGGGTAATAATCATCTGCGAGGAGGGTAAATGTCTTGGGATTATTAAAGAAATTATAGTACATATGTGTTATGAAAGAAGTGCAGTAAGCAGCGTGCTCAGGACCCTCTGGCCAGCAGGGGTTACCAAGCAGAAGAAACAAAGTCAAAGTCATTCTCTTGTCATCCTCCTCGTATGTATTTACATTCTGCAGATGAAAGTGGTCCCCGGCTATATAGGCCTGAGATCGTGAAATGCCTGGCACTTTGCATTTAATGTCGCCGTATATTATTGCTTGTTGATGGAACTAAACTCAAATTCAATTGTTGAAAGTCGTGAAAAATAACCACAATTATTATTAGTTTTTATTATATATGTGAAGACTTTTGTCATCACACAACTCGGTCAATTGTAAAGACTTTCGGACATATCTTAAATACGACGTGATGAATCTCAATCCTCAACTCCATTCTTTTTTCTTCTTCTTTTTTTTGTCGATTAAAAAACACTTTTTGAGATTTAAAAAAAGAAAGAAAGTGAGTCTTTGATTCCGTTTCTCTGAACTACTCAGATAAATCCAGACGGAGATAATGAGAAATGGAGCCGGGAGGAACGAGATGCTCAGCCCCTCCCTCCTCCCCGGCTCCCACTGTCATGCCTGTGTGTGTTGTGGGTGTGTTGGACAGGCGGAATGGCTTGTTTATGGGCAGATTAATTGCTTCTATGGCCTTGTTTCTCCCGGTGAACGGTGTGTTCATACACACCCCCACGCTGCCTGCCTCGCCAACCTGCCGGGCCCTTCCCGCTGCTGCTTTTCAGAGCGTAGCCAAGCTTTAGTCGTGCACTGCGTGGCCCTGCATAGGTTGATTTTATTGGGGCGTGTGAGTGAGTGTGTGTTTATGTGTGTGTGTGTGTGCCCCACCCGGGGCCCACAGGGCCGAGGACGGCCAGCAGTTAGCTGGACCGTCGCTTTAATCATTTCCTGCTGAGCTGAGGGGAGGTAAGCCAGGCCTACAGAGTGTTAGGCTACGCTCATAGACACACCGATTCTCCAAAAGGTTTCCAGGGAAGGAGAGAGTAGCGTTGAGAAGAGGTGTGAGGGACCATTCAGTCAAGAGTTTGAAGGAATCAAGACCAAGAAAGAGCTTTTCCCATCGTAGCTTCACACGAATCAATTAAAAATCAAGCACAAGCTCCCCCTCGCTGGTTCTCTTCCCTTCCCTTCTGACATCACCTCGAATCACACATTACTTGTCTCTCTCTCTCTCTATTTTCAACTCCCTTTTCTCTCCTTTAGTCTCTCTTCTAGCTCGCTCTTTCTCACTCATTAATCAGGTCTGCAGGCTCTCTCTTTCTTCTTGCTTTCTACTTCATTAAGCCTGAAACACTAATGGACACTGTGTGTGTGTGTGTGTGTGAGAGAGAGAGAGTGAGAGTGCGAGAGAGATAGAGGGAGTTCTTGTGAGGAGTGTGTGATACAGGTTCTATGTGTTTGTTTTATTGTTCGTCTGTGTGTGTGTGTGTGTGTGTGTGTGTGTGTGTGCATGTGAGAGAGAGAGAGAGTTCTTGTGAGGAGTGTGTGTTACAGGTTATATGTGTTTGTTTGATTGCTCATCTGTGTGTGTGTGTGTGTGTGTGAGAGAGAGAGAGTTCTTGTGAGGAGTGTGTGATCCGGGTTCTATGTGTCTGTTGATTGCTCGTCTGTGTGTGGGTTTTACAGTTACAGGAAAAGGAGCACGTGTCCAGAGGCAGCCATCGAGTCCTGATGACCCATCACACCTTTATAGGCTCACGTCAACAATTTTACATGATAGAATCCATTCGATGGTCGCAAAGGGTGCAACACAACCAGTGAAAACATATGTTCTGTGGCTTTGGACTGAGCTTGTGGGAAAATAACTCGATATCTTGCGCCGGGCTTGGCGACTACACAGTTCAACCAGAAAGTCTGCATTATTAACCTGGTTTTAAAATACCTTGGCTTTAATCGGTCAGGGCAACACATTCTCACACCAAGGTGTACGTACCCCTCTCGTGTCCATTTGGGATGTGGCCCTAACGGCGTATCAATATGCTACATGCATGGTGTCTGAACAGGAAGTCCGTTTTAGGGAACAATCAATCAATCAATCAAACTTGTATTACAGACTCAAGGTCCAGATTGTACAACACATTAAAATAGAATAAAATACATACACAAAATCACAAGTAAAAAACTAAAAACAAAGAACTCCATGTGCTTTATAATTAAACAGCGGTTCCAGTGTCTCCACAGCTGGGACTTGTGGCGTGTAGTGCTGAACTTTATATTTGATAAAAACATGATGATCTCGTTTTCGGAGCCATCAACACGGCAGATAAATTTGTACATAAGATTTCTTAAAACCGCTTTGAATGTATTGACTCCTGCAGCCACAGACATCTCATTACTCCACCTCGGTGTCTCCAACAATATTCTCATGGCGTCGTTATCGGCCACTTGAAGTCTCCTTACTATTCTCTAGTTCGACCACGTGTTACACCAAGTGTGCAGTGTAGAGAGGTGTACACTACGCTTTGAACAAACACATCTTTACTTCATTTGTACAACAAAACCACTTAGTTAGGTAGAAGGAGTGTGGTTGGCATTCATTTCATTGACTAACGACTAACATCACGAACAAGTGGCTAACGAGTCATGTGACTAACGAGTCATGTGACTAACGGCCGACTTCACCAAATGTAAATTTCACCTTTAATTCGGCCCGCGACACATTCTGTGGTCTTTTTCTGTTGTTGTTGTTACACTTTAAAAGTTTCAAATTAGATTATATCACTTCAACTGAAAAAAGCCCCCGAGGAACACGTCTTCCTTAGTCTGCGTTTCTTTTACGACGCTTTTTTTACTTTTCTAGCAGCTGCCTTTACAATCTTATTGAGCAACAATGGCGATCCCTCCATTGGACCAGAATGCCTAATAAAAGAGACTTTATAGTTGAACACATTTCCCCTCAGCTCTTTGCATATATCCCCCCCCCCCCCCCCAGTCGTTTGTACAGTGATGTTCTGCTCCGCTGCCTGTGGAAGACAGGTAATATTGAGCAGTGTTGTAAAAGGAGCTGCTTACCGTGTGTGTTTGTTCTGGCACGTTAACGGCTGGCTTTACAGCTCAGATTACGGCCCACCGGGGGGGACTGGGAACGGAAACTACACGGAGAAAAAAACGGATGTACGTGCATAACGTCAGGGTGGGCATGCCTTCACAGTGACGCTCAAAGGGATGCTCTGGTGGGGCCCATTGTTCTCTCCTGATCGCTAAGGACACGTTTGGGTCTGACGTGTGTTGTTATTTGTGAATAGACAAGCCTCCGTCACCAGCATTCATTCCTGCTACAGAGGATTAAGCTAAAATCTTGAGCCTTTAATAAAAGCGTGGTTGACAGACATTGTTTTGTCAAATGACTCCATGTTTTATTCACACAACCTCTCCACGTTTTGGAATTAATATGACAAACACATTTACACACACACACACACACACAGGCACATCATTATATTTCTCCATGGTGGACCAGTTTCTGCTCTGGACTGAAACCATACAGATGCTTACTCTGTTGCCTGGACAACCATGGGCCTCCATATGTATGTGTGCATATGTGTTGAGCCCTGGCAGCTCCGCTGGTCTCCTACAGACCGCCATGTATCCATTAAGCTCACACAGGAAACCAACAGAAATGTACATTAGCTCGTCAATTATTCATGTATCTTTTGTACGCCGTCTTTTCTCCGTGCCTCCGAATTGGCTTATGTGACTATCATTCGGTTTTCTCCCTGCTCATATCTCCATATGCAGCGTCCCTGTTCTGTGTCTCTGACGCCGACAGTCATCAGCCGAGCCCTCGCAGCAGAAAGAAGGACTCTGTGTGTGCGTAGAGAAAGAAAAAGTGCCAGCCAGCTTCGATTGCAGGGTCACTGACGGACGACATTGCTAGTGTCTGGACACGGAATCCTAAGGCACATGGGCAAATACACACACACACATATGCCCAGATGACAGTGTCTGGTCAGGAATGGCTACAGATAACAGCACCTGTCCTCAGTTTTAGCACACACACACAAGTCAAGTGCTCTGTCCCCATGGCAGAAGAGAGAGATGAGGATGTGAATGTGATGGCAAAGATGGCTCAGGCAGGCTGGCTGAGCCAAAGGACCCCAGGGATGCTTGACTCATAGAGGCTGTCTCCAAGCCAGCCAGAGAGAGAGAGAGATTTTTTGATTTTTAGAAAACCTTTATTTTATGATTTGCACAAGAGAAACAAAATCACTTTTAACACACAACATAAAACATCATTGCAGCAGCATTCTAGCATGAAATGGTCCATGATGCTCATGCTCTTAGAAACTAAGTTCCTCTCGCAGTGAACAAGAGAACAAACACCTTTTGGGAGCTACCAGATAGTTTGGCTGCTCTTTTTGTTTTCCTCCAGCTCATGATTGTACTTTTTGTTCATGTGCTGGCTCCAGTCTCTTCCAGTCTACACAAAGGCTTCGTCATCCTCACTCTCAGTACGGTATCTTCCTCAGCCTGTAGATCTCCCGTGGTATGAAACCTCCTCTGTCCTTCTTGGCCACGAAGAAACAGGCAGAGATGTAGAACGCGTGGGAAGTGATCCTCCACCTTCACATCCCTCACGTGTTTAGTCAGCATCAGAATCAGAATGCTCCTCTGTTCTGGACGTGGACTCTGATCCCCTTCTTCCTGCCTTCCTCCTGCCCGCCGTTCCTTTCTTAACCTGAGAGCTCTCACTGTCCTCCATGCTCTTCCTCTTTAGAAGGGGAACTTTGAGGCTCTCCTCATCCTCCTTGACCACATATTGATGATATGATATTGCGATATATTATGTCAGATTCTTGTGACAGGGTGCGGCTCAGGCGCAGAGAGACAGGCTGGACGCAATATGAATAACAAAAAGGCGCTCTTTAATGAGGGAAAACAGTTTACAAAAAAAACAACAAGGTCCAAAAGGGGCAGGCAGAGAATCCAGGTTCAGGGCAGGCAGGGTCAACAGGCAGAATCAGGAATACGGACAGGAAAGACTGTCAAGGGAAAGACTGACACAATCTATAGGGGGGGTAAACAGGTGTACGACATCAGGCAGTAACGAGACAAGAGTGGCTGAGGGCAGGTGCAGGGAATTAAACAATTAAGACAGAGAAGACACAGAGGAGACATAGGAGACACGGAACACAGGAGAAACAGAACAGGGTGTTACAATTATACTACAGGGGTAGAATCACATGATGTGTTCAACTGAGGATGTCGGCGATTTTACCAGAAGTGGCAAATATCATGAGGAGGCAACAACAACAACATTTTGTCACAAAATTACTTATTTTAGGAAGGTGATTTGTACACATGTTGTTTGTCTACAAACCATCTGCGCATTAACCCGGACGGCATGCAGTAGGTGTGCCTTGGTGTTCCATGCGACTCTCCGTGTCTTCTGGAGATAATTGAGTTCAGCTGGAAAACAAACACAGCTGGCCAATGTTCTGCCGCGCCGCGAGACGATAAAGAGTGACGACCCAGAATCAGCACTCCACATCAGGGAACTCATCAAGTATTGAAGAGGAAGACCAACTTAGAATTAGAGCACGTCGAAGGGAACGCAAGACAAACAAGACGAAATGAGAAGTATACACGCGACTAAACAAACGTGACAATATATCACGTGTGTGTGTGTGTGTGTGTTGTTTTGGAGCGAAGGAGAAGATGGTGACCTTCCAGAGCAACTGAGTTGAAAATATAAGGGCGACGATGAGGAAACAAGATTATGACTTTGTGTTTTATCATCTCTTTAGCTGTGCGGATTCGGCTACTCTCTGTGTCTGGCACTCTGTCCCCGGGGATGAGTTAAGGGGCATTTAGAGGAGCAGGAGAGCTATTTAAATCATGTGTGTGAGTTTTAGAATGTGTGTCTCGATCAGTTGGAGGTGCAAGGGACAGATTTACGCCCCATGTACAGGAGAGATGAAGGTCATTTCCCAGGCAGGCCGTTTCTCTCTCTTTCTGCTTCTGTGGCCGGCCGGCCAGCTGGCTGGCGTTGGTCCAGTTTAATTTCCTCAGAGCCCACAGGCTTGTTCTTTCACCTCCGTGTTCTCACCGCCAACGAAGAAGAACCCCGCTTTCCCATTCGCCGCCTCCTTTACTCCCCTGCCGACTCTGAATCGAATCACTTTCTGTCTCTCGGCAAAGTGCTGGGTGTTTATCTGTCCCCTGCTCTTTGTCCCCGGCAGCTGGGGGGATCTAGCCTCTCAGAGCCCCCCCCCCCCCTTTCTGCCTCATGCAATAACACTGCCATTTGAATCTTGTCGAATGAGCGTTTTAACCTTCCGTGGCGAGCTGTTCATCCGCTGGGGGACTCGTCCACTTTGCATGGCTGAAGTGCTCAAAGTGAGTTGCATGACGTCAACGCAGAAGGGATCGGTGGTAGATGTGCAAAGTGTCTGCACATCATTTTCAGGGAACCTGATCCAAATTGATTTGTTCAAAATACAATGTGTAAAGAAGGTCAACACATTGATTATCTGCACAGATTTTTAAAACAAAAACATTTCCCTTGTGTCTCTTTAACAACATTAAAGCCTTTAATGAATCAAACTTCTCATTGCAGCACCAGACAACTATTCTTTGTCGTTGAACTCATTCTTTATGGTCCTTTTAGTCCTTAAAGTGATTGTCGTTATAGAAAATGTGATGTGTGCCCAGGTTTTAAAGCATTATATTGACAAGAAAATAAGACAGCAGTGACACAACGCACACAATTTTAAAACGATAAAAATGATAAAAACAACGACGAGGCTTAAAAAAACAATAAAAAAACAATAAGCAGTATAAAAGCCCTAAGATCATATCAGAAGTGAGGCAGCGTAAAAGGCAAATAGAAGGCAGAGAGGGCAGCAGTTAATGTGCGTATCGTCCATGCTCAGCATATCAAGCTCAGCTGGACAAAGACAAAGGTGACCCGCCATGGTTCGTCCTCACAGCTCTTTATATGTGGACTGGAGACAAGAGCTCAGGTTCTGGTCAGGACCGGCCTGTTCAACATCGACACGCCTATCAAGCCTTTTATTAATGTCCACGTGTATGGCCATCAGTGCAAAATAATAAAACAATTTTGATTTAATGTATATGTGTATGTCAGGCAAATGAATATTGTCTTGGGTGTGAGGATATTCAGGGGCCAGCTGGGTGTCCTCCTGCGGTCTCAGGGCAAAGGCAACGCCAGGAGGCTGCTGGGGTCTCCTCCAGAACCCTGCAGGCTCCCGAACCTCGAAGACCTCCCAAACAGCTCTCGGTCCGCGGTGCTCCATCACGTCTCTCCCTGTTGCTGCCCTCCTCTCCACGAAGGAGGCCGGCACATTTGTCACAGTGTAATCGAATCATCCCTTTATTTTCTTTTTTTTCCATCTCCCTTAATTCTGTGCTTTCGCGTGCCTGTCTTTTTTTTTAGCTTTCATATTAGTGTCAGTAAATGGAGTGACGGAGAATAGATTGTTGGAAGAGGAAAAAGGTGGAGGCATAGAGGAGGGATGGATGACACTCAGTCAGTAGCTCGAGGTGCTCTGTTGTTGTACTGTGGGTTCAAGGTCTCATCACCAGCCCCTCTCTCTCTCTCTCTCTCTCTCTCTCTCTCTTCCTCCCTGTCTCCTTCTCTCTGCTCTACCTGATTCTACCATAAATCCACCAACACACATATTTGCACGCACACACACCAATCAATACAAGCCTGCTTGGCACTGCCAAAGCCCCAAATGACTATAGATTTTTGTGACAACTCTGCCACTAAATTATGCAAACCTGTGGTTTATGTTCTGGTACTTTTGTTGGCATTCCTACACAAGATAGGGCCGAGTTTTTTTCTGAAGAAAAGGGCCACATGCAGCCTTCAGTTTGCTACACAATCATTTCAAAATGCATACTGCTATAGATTGTGAAATCAATACCGTGTATTAAGATAGTTGTAAATGTCCTGCTGGAGTCAGGGTTTTATTTAAGTGGTTCATAATGCACTCAGGATATCAGTGTTAGGAGTTCTGTTTCGCAAGCACACACAATATCACACATATACACACACATCATCTATAATAGAACAAGTAATACGAAGGTAAAGAAAATATAGATCCAGTAAAGATTCTATCCTCAAAGTGACATTCATGAAGTGCAGGGTAAAGGCTTGAATGCATGTAAAAAAAAAAAACTTAAAGTAGTATAACATACTTTTATATAATATTGGAAAACATATGAGACCGGGAGGAAAAAGGTGCATTCACTGAGGTTTGATGAACTCTCCATACTCTGTTGTGGGAGTCATGTGGACCAAATCTGACCCAAATCAAAAGATATTTGACATGTTCCCATTTTTATAGTTGCATCACAACTTAACAAACATTCCCATTAGTTTTTTATCTTAGTGTTTTACCTTCAAAAATACATACATCAACACAACACGCCAAAAGATAATTATTAAGGCTTATGAAAGTACAAGAAGCTATAATATCATTATAATGTAATATCATTATATATGCAATATGCTATGCAACATGCCTTTTTGACATGTTTTGCTCAAATGTGTTTGAAATATGTCTGTTTATCGTGTGTTACTAAGTAACTATAATCATATTTCCCGCAATCGCTAGCTTGACACGTCACACACTGACAATGTTTTGCTTACTTGTTTTATGGGTACACAATAACATGATCTATGAGTGGAGGGGATCATTTATGTCCAGCTGCTGATAGAGAGACCAGTAAATAAATGGAGATGCTGTGTTTGTGTAAATGTGTGTGTGCTTGTTTCCGAGGTGGACTAATAGTGTGTCTGGCCAGCCCGTGGCAGGCTCATCAGTAACTCTAAGGGGAGTGAAAGGATCGGCTCATTCATTCTTCCAGCAACTCCATTACCCAGAACCTACACTATCATCCCCCCGTGTTTGTCCTCGGCTCATCTCTCCATCACCGCTCACTACCCACGTCTTTATTCACTCAATACAGGCACTATGTCATTTTAGTGTGTTTTAACTTCATTCTTCTGATTTTTATTTGTCGTACTTTTGCACTTTCGTTTCACCCCCCTCTGCCTTTGCCTCCCTCAAAATTCCCAAATGGCTTCTTTTTTCTTTGCAAGAGTGATGGGCTGTATAAGAGACACACTCAAAAAAACTATTCAAGCCCTTCTTAGAGGTGACACATTTAAATCTTGTTTGATATATTTAAATAAATCAATTACAAAACGAAGATATTTATTTTGAATGGGTGTAACACAAAATGTATGAATACTTTCATTTATTAGATTTATTTAGGTTACACTCACAAAAACGATTCAAGCCCTTCTTCGAGGTGACACATTTAAATATTGTTTGATACATTTAAATAAATCAATTACAAAAATAGATATTTATATTTAATGGGTGGAACACAAAATGTATGAATTCTTTCATTTATTAGATTTATTTAGGTTAGATGGTGTGCATATCAACTCAAAATAAATGTGTTTCATTGAGGACTACCCTTTGCGCATGCGCCAGCTGAAAATCAGTTGTTTACAAGGTGAAGACACTTTCAGGGCTGTATGGTGGTGTAGTGGCTAGCACCTCTGCCTCAAAGCCAAAGGTCCGTGGGTTCAATTCCCAGTCGGGGCGTTCTTTCTGTGTGGATTTTGCATATTTTGTTAGTTAGTTTATATTTTGAGTTGGACAAACACAAATGTATTTAATTTAATGAACATCGTTATTTTATTTTAGATGTATTTGATACAAATGAGTTGGACTAACTTAATTACATTTTATTGCACTGATGTGCTAAATTTGAGTTGGAGTTGCATATAATTATTGGATGGAAAACCTGCCAACAATTTAATTGAGTTCATCCAATGAGTCATTTCTTTGAGTGCAGGCAGCTTTCTGTCCACCAGGATAGCCTTAAGGCGGATTTGGAAAGGCTCAGGTGACATTGACTCTCAAGGCAGAAGAAGGGGGGGGGGGGGGGGCACAGTTACACTTTCAGAATCAGAATCAGAATCAGAAACAGTTTTATTGCCAGGAATGTTTTCACAAACAAACGAGGAATTTTTTTTGGTGGAAGGTGCAACATTTGGACATGACAAACAAACAACAATCAACACGACAGAAAGACAACAAATAATGTGAAGTGTTTGGGTGTGCTTCATGGTGTGTTTTAGTTAAAGTGCATGTTAAAGTGACGAGTGTGGAGGAGGGAAGAAGAAGGAGGAGGGAGGAGGAGTGAGGAGGAGGAAGAGGAAGGAGCGGGAAGAAGGAGGAGAGAGGAAGGTGGAAGAAGAGGTGGTAGTCCTGGGGGTGACAGTCAGTCAGTCCCGGGGTCCATTGATGAGCCCGACCGCCCTCGGGAAAAAGCTTTTGGTGTGGCGGGTGGTCTTGGTCATGATGGACCGCAGCCTCCTCCCCGAGGGGAGGGACTCGAACAGGGAGTGTCCAGGGTGGGAGGGGTCAGCGACAATCTTTCCGGCCCGCTTCAGTGACCTGGAAGTGAACAGGACCTGGAGGGAAGGCAGATTGCAACCGATAACCCTCTCGGCCGAGCGGATGATGCTCTGCAGCCTGCGCTTGTCTTTGGCTGTGGCTGCAGGGTGCCAGACGGTGATGGAGGAGCAGATGATGGACTCAACGATGGCCGAGTAGAATTGTACCATCATTCTCCCTGGCAGGTTGAATTTCCTCAGCTGCCTCAGGAAGAACATCCTCTGCTGGGCCTTCTTGGTGATGGAGCGGATGTTCAGCTCCCACTTGAGGTCCTGGGAGATGATGGTCGCAGGAAGCGGGAGACCAGCCTAGAAGCTAGGGGGACCTGCAGCGTCGACGGGGAGTCACACAGGATGAGAGGGCGGTGGGGCTGCATTCCTCCTGAAATCCACAACCATCTCCACTGTCTTTAGAGCGTTGAGCTCCAGGTTGTTCTGGCTGCACCAGGTCACCAGGTGGTCAGTCTCCCACCTGTAGGCGGTCTCGCCCCACCAGAGATGAGTCCAATGAGGGTGGTGTCATCCATGAACTTTAGGAGCTTGACGGACTGGTGACTGGAGGTGCAGCTGTTGGCCAGGTGTAGGAGAACAGCAGAGGGAGAGAACACAGCCTTGGGGAACCCGTGGTGGTCCGGGAGCCTGAGACGTGTTTCCCAGCCTCACGTGCTGCTTCCTGTCGGTCAGGAAGTCTGTGATCCACCTGCAGGTGGAGTCAACGGCACTGCAGCTGGGAGAGCTTGTCCTGCAGCAGGGACGGGATGATTGTGTTGAAAGCAGAGCTGAAGTCCACAAACAGGATCCTGGCGAGGTTCCTCGGGAGTCCAGATGCTGGAGGATGTAGTGAAGGGTTATGTTGACTGCATCGCCTACAGACCTGTTGGCTCTGTAGGCGAACTGCAGGGGTCCAGGAGTGGGTCGGTGATGGTCTTGAGGTGTGACAGGACCAGCGTTCAAATGACTCTGTGACCACAGAGGTCAGGCGACGGGCCTGTAGTCATTGAGTCCTGTGATCTTGGGTTTTTGGGACGGGATGATGGTGGAGGCCTTGAAGCAGGCTGGAACGTGGCATGTCTCCAGGGAGGTGTTGAAGATGTCGGTGAACACCGGAGACAGCTGGTCAGCACAGTGCTTCAGGGTGGAGGGGAGACGGAGTCCGGCCCGCTGCTGCGGGGGTTCTGCTTTTTGAACAGCCTGTTGACGCCTCTTCCAGGATGACGAGGGTCGCCGCTGAGTTGATGGAGGTGCTCCAGAGGTGTGAGCCCTGATGGGCTGGGGAGGGTGGGCTGATGGTCTGTGGCTTGTTGATGGGGCTGTGGGGATGGTCTCAGGACTGCTCCATTGTCTTTCAAAGCGGCAGTAGAACTCATTTAGCTCGTCTGCCAGAAGCACATTGTTCATGGAGTGGGGTGATTTGGGCTTGTAGTTGGTGATCTGCCTGAGCCCTTCCCAGACAGAAGCAGAGTCGTTTGCTGAGAGCTGCTGTTGCAGTTTCTCAGAGTACAGACGTTTAGCATCTCTCACCGCCTTGCTAAACCTGTATTTGTCCCCACTCCTGAATGCCTGGTCCTTCTGCAGTCTTAGCTTCCTGAGTCTGCCTGTTCACAGAACCAGGGTTTGTCGTTGTTATAACTCACCCTGGAGCTGGATGGAATACAGCTGTCCTCACAGAAGCTGATGTAGGAAGTTACAGCCTCTGTGTACTCATCCAGGCTGTTGGTAGCAGTCCTGAAGACATCCCAGTCAGTACAGTCTTTCATTTAAGTGGTTCATAATGCACTCAGGATATCAGTGTTAGGAGTTCTGTTTCGCAAGCACACACAATATCACACATATACACACACATCATCTATAATAGAACAAGTAATACGAAGGTAAAGAAAATATAGATCCAGTAAAGATGCTATACTCAAAGTGGCATTCGTGAAGTGCAGGGTAAAGGCTTGAATGCATGTAAAAAACCAAACTTAAAGTAGTATAACATACTTTAATATAATATTGGAAAACATATGAGACCGGGAGGAAAAAGGTGCATTCACTGAGGTTTGATGAACTCTCCATACTCTGTTGTGGGAGTCATGTGGACCAAATCTGACCCAAATCAAAAGATATTTGACATGTTCCCATTTTTATGATTGCATCACAACTTAACAAACATTCCCATTAGTTTTTTATCTTTGTGTTTTACCTTCAAAAATACATACATCAACACAACACGCCAAAAGATAATTATTAAGGCTTATGAAAGTACAAGACGCTATAATATCATTATAATGTAATATCATTATATATGCAACATGCTATTTTTTGACATGTTTTGCTCAAATGTGTTTGAAATATGTCTGTTTATCGTGTGTTACTAAGTAACTATAATCATATTTCCCGCAATCGCTAGCTTGACACGTCACACACTGACAATGTTTTGCTTACTTGTTTTATGGGTACACAATAACATGATCTATGAGTGGAGGGGATCATTTATGTCCAGCTGCTGATAGAGAGACCAGTAAATAAATGGAGATGCTGTGTTTGTGTAAATGTGTGTGTGCTTGTTTCCGAGCTGGACTAATAGTGTGTCTGGCCAGCCCGTGGCAGGCTCATCAGTAACTCTAAGGGGAGTGAAAGGATCGGCTCATTCATTCTTCCAGCAACTCCATTACCCAGAACCTACACCATCATCCCCCCGTGTTTGTCCTCGGCTCATCTCTCCATCACCGTTCACTTCCCACATCTTTATTCACTCAATACAGGCACTATGTCATTTTAGTGTGTTTTAACTTCATTCTTCTGATTTTTATTTGTCGTACTTTTGCACTTTCGTTTCACCCCCCTCTGCCTTTGCCTCCCTCAAAATTCCCAAATGGCTTCTTTTTACTTTTCTTTGCAAGAGTGATGGGCTGTATAAGAGACAGGCAGCTTTCTGTCCACCAGGATAGCCTTAAGGCGGATTTGGAAAGGCTCAGGTGACATTGACTCTCAAGGCAGAAGAAGGGGGGGGGGGGGGGGGCACAGTTACACTTTCCCAGATCCTCCTTTGAGCAGAGAGAAATGGAGAGGAGGAGACAAACAGAGAGTGATTGAAAAACATCTTCTTGATGCAATCATTGATCACTAGTCAAAGTCCTTGATTCTGTCTAACGAGCTGCTTGCTCCTTCAGGGAGGGAGAGTAATGAGAAAAACAACATTGCCTGCCACAGGGAACAACAAGATAGACTTTTTATATTCATTAAGATGTGTGTGTATGTGTGTGTGTGTGTGTGTGTGTTTCGATGCAATAACACTGTGATTCAATTAGACACATGTATACGTGTTCATTTACATTTTAAAGGGTACTTTTTCTGTGACCCAAGGATGCAGCACATATATATATATATATCATGAATATATATATATATCATGAATATATATATATATGTATATCATGAATATATATATATATATCATGAATATATATACATATATGTATATCATGAATATATATATATACACTACCGTTCAAAAGTTTGGGATCACCCAGACAATTTCGTGTCTTCCATGAAAAATCACACTTTTATTTATCAAATGAATATAAAATATAGTCAAGACATTGACAAGGTTAAAAATCATGATTAATATTTGAAATATTAATTTTGTTCTACAAACTTCAAGCTCAAAGGAAGGCCAGTTGTATAGTTTATATCACCAGAATAACTGTTTTCAGCTGTGCTAACATAATTGCACGGGTTTTCTAATCAGACATTAGTCTTCTAAGGCGATTAGCAAACACAATGTACCATTAGAACACTGGAGTGATAGTTGATGGAAATGGGCCTCTATACACCTATGGAGATATTTTATTAGAAACCAGACGTTTCCACCTAGAATAGTCATTTACCACATTAACAATGTATAGTGTGTATTTCTGATTAATTTAATGTTATCTTTATTGAAAAAACAGTGCTTTTCTTTGAAAAATAAAGTCATTTCTAAGTGATCCCAAACTTTTGAACGGTAGTGTATATACTAGTGCTGTGAAAAATAACGCGTTAACTCAGTTAATTCAATTACAGGTTTAACTAGTTGTTTTTTTTTAACGCATTTAACGCATGCGCAGAATGAGCTTCCAATCCATCTGTTGTTGGTCGTCGGGACGAAAAAAAAGTCACTTGCAAAATGAGCTTCCAATCCACCACTTCAATCTGAACTCTGTCCGCTCTCATGCAGACGGTCTGTTCATCGGTAATGATCCTTCCGCAGGTTCACCTCCGGAAACCTTGTTCAGACTTTTACTTCCTGTAGATCAGGGTCTCAACACGTCGATCGCGACCTGCCAGTCGATCGCGGCGTAGTGTCGGTAGATCGCATGACATTAAAAAGATTGGCCCGCCCCCTGACATGTTCTCTATAGCACGTCTTTGTTCTTTTATTAAACTAAACGTCTGTTGTTGATCGTATCTCCACAGCAGCATGTCATTTCTGTCTCTTCGCGTTGCGTTAACACTTATCGATCTCCGTCTCGCGCGCCACAGAGCTCCGTGCGCGCGCATCGGGACCGAGCAAAAAAAGTCACTTGTCAATCTGTCCACCTGTCCGGGCCGGTGAGGTTTCAGCTTTGCAGCGGTGTCCCTGCCGTCCCTTTCATCACGGCCCAGTTCATGAAGAAAACCCACACAGTCAGTTTGCCTCAGCAGCTGCTAGAGGAAGACTAGAGGCCTTTAGATTGTATCATGGTGGAGTTAATGGTTGACAAACAAGAGAAAATGTTTCTGTTTAACCCTCCTGTTACCTTCACATTTACGAACATATTTTACCCTCGGGGTCAATTTGACCCCAGTAATTAAAACCTCCAGAAAATTATTAGAATTAATATTGCTTCCCAAGTTTAAGTGTGAGGTACTTTATGTTTGTTTGTTGACTACCTAAATAGCCCTTTAAATAAATAAAAAAGTTGATATTTCTTAGGGTTAGTGAAAAACAGCCTGGGGTCAAATTGACCCCAAAGAACACCGACATTAAACATTGAATGGGGTCAAATTGACCCGAAAGGTAACAGGAGGGTTAAACATTCTGTTTAGGATGAAGATGTATTAATGTTCCATATGGAAGAAAACTGCTAAATAACTGCTGAGTTGCAGCACCATTGTATAGAAGAATGTATAAATGCATATATTCGTCTTTTCTCATAAATCTCTATGTTCTCACAAAATATACCGAGAATATCGGTAATATGTGATTAATCATGATTAATCCACAAAAACCTGTGATTAACCCGATTAAAAATGTTAATCGTTTCACAGCCCTAGTATATACATATATATATATATATATCATGAATATATATATCACGAATATTAAACACCTTAAGATCGAAACCCCAAATAACCACTGCAGTGGTAGTGGTGGTGCTTCTCCTAGATTTAATATATGTCTAAGTGGGAGTCCTTTTATAGGCCAAGAGATGCAATATATTATTTCATGCTTCCATCTTCATAATGCAATAATAGGGCAATCAAACAAAAAACCAAAATAGAATCAAAGTGGGACATTGCTGCAGCTTCCACTGTCAACACAGACGTGCACCTGTAAAGACACGGTGATGTCGCTGCTCGCTGCTCAGCGCCCTGATGTGACCCTCCTCGCTCATCAGGAACAACTGCTCCACTTAAACTTTGTTGCTCCCTTGTAATT